>NC_134238.1:33218870-33843870 GCF_965152275.1 Natator depressus
GATATAAAAGGGTAAAGATAATTCTTTGTCAGTTTTATTTTTTTTAAAATATATAATGCATTTTTAATATTGGAATCAAATTAATTATGCAATTGCTTTCTTTCACAAAATATATACAAAGCCATCAAGATTCATGCATCAGCGTTGTAGTAGGTGAGCAAGTTCCAAAAAATTAGGAAAATAACGTTTTCCTTATGTAAAGCTTCTAATTTTTAATGTATAAAATGTTAGGCCTACAATTACAAAGATCGTCCTTATAAAAAGGATATCTTTGGACAATATTTTCCTCTATTTCCATAGTAGCAACAAGTTAATGACATGAACCACACATCACCCCTCTTCTGCACCCCCAAATTCCTAGTTAGTTTTCTTTAAATATTCCAAACCTTTGGTTACTTTACTGAATAGAATTTCTAAAGTGTTTATGATTTACACATTGCTAGGCTTGCCAACCAAATAATTAAAAACACTCCCGTCCACTGTCATCCCCTTTACTTGCTTGAAAAAGGATTTTGTGTTTTTATTTGACTCTGTCCCTTTTTGGACTGTAAAAGCAAGGACATTTGTAAGAGTTACAATAAGTGGAGGAAATCAATGTTACTCATTGCAAATTCATATTTTACAAAGAAGATTGTAAAAGATTTCCCACGCAAAGATATCAAGAAACAAATGTTACATTTTAAAATGAACTTCTGTGAATCCATAACTGCATTGAGACAATGCTTTTTGCTTTTTTTTTGTTTGTTTCTTGTTATAATCTTAATTTATATTAAATGTAGCCATAATGGAGCTCAGCAGTCTCATAATGGTTAGCTAAATCTAGCCTGATCTTCAGACCAAACCATACAATGGATGGAAGTTATTCACTTTACATGGTGGTTTACGAGGTTGGGAAAGAAAATGGTGTCCTCTATCACCATATACAACAGAGTGCAGTGGCCCTATATGACTTTCAGGTCCAGTCCAACTTCAGGTGGTGGTTGAGGGGTAGAGACCCTGTGTTTTTGCATGGGATAAAGCAATCTCTCCATCCCCCATTGTTAATCTAGTGGTTTGGCTGGTAATGCCATACTCCAGACACACAGATGTTCTAATTTGTTTGTACTATCAAGTCAAGGGGCTAATAAACTAACAAAAAATCTTTAAAGTCCTGTTAAATGAAGAATGATTATTAGATTTCCATTCATCTATGAATATGAAAACAAAGCATGAAGAAAATACTATTAGTTTTCAAATCTTCTAATTCCATCCTAGTCTTGATACATTATAACTGCCTACCTTGGAAACCAAACCAGGAATGTAGAGCCAGCCTGACTAATGCTGTATCTCAATCAGTTGCTTAACGGCTTTGTTTTGCTGGCATTTTGTATACTCAAACAGTTTGAGACAGGATAGTGGTACGCTGGAGTCCAAAACTGTCTGGGGAGTTATTTTTCTTCCATTGCACTCCTTTGAATAAGTTTATTTGTTTACACTTTGAAGGGGTTCCCCTCAGTACATGCACCACATCATAATGTCACAGTTCTATTTAAAATCTTTACTTAGTTACATAAGTATTTGTTTCTCAATCTGAGCTCCTGAAGTAATTGTATTACTAGGAATCACTTCTATGTGTAGTCCTGCAATAATTCTACGGTATATTTTAAAAATATTTCTGAAATAGCAAAACTCACTAAGAAAATAAACCAGCTTGAAATACCAATTGAATATTTATGTTATGCATAGATACGTCATATTATTCCAAATTAATCACTAGTTTTGACCCAAAAGTACATATTTTGAAAATCTGTTTCAAGGTAATGAAAAATGCACTTCCAAAAATTAATATTGAAAAGATTCAAGCTTACCACTTCAGTTCTACTCAGTGTTTATTTTCATATTTTGATCGTGGAAATCATGTATAAATCAGACATTACAAGTTCCTCTGGTCTTGCAGTTGCCTACATGAATGGGTCAACTATTAAGTACAGATGATGTATTTTTAGTATAAAATCAGGATAATATGACATTTAACTATCAACCAATACTCAATTACAGAAAAGATACAAACTTTTGTAATATAAATTAATTGCCATTACAAAAAGGCAACTGTAGTAGCTAATAAGGTACAAAAATCTGTAACTTCTATAAATATAATGAAACGCCAGAAACTAAATGAAATAATACATCACAGATTTCTGTACAGCACATTTGAATATGCAAACTAAGACACATAGCACATTATACAGCAAGAAAGACTATCAAAAACACTAACAAGCATTTTCAACACCACTGCAAATTCTGTTAGTATAAGTACAGGACATAACATGGAAGCGACAAGATGACCAGCTCAGAACTGCTAGACAAAGGAGGACAGTTGTAAAACATTAGGCGTCAGACAGAAGCATGTCAAAAACAGCTGTTGTTGGATACTGATTGATAATGTTTTTATTCTGACTGCTGAAACACTGCAGACAGACATAGGTCTGAGAAGCCGCCCAGTGTGGGCACATCCACACACACAAAAACACACACCCAGAAAGTAATTTAACAGATGGCTAAAGAACATTAAACCACAGTATCTTTTTTTTTTTTTTAAGACAATATTCACTGTTTAATGAAGTTGCATGGAAAGTAGCTAGTTCCTAGTGATTGAATTTATTTAATCTAAACGATGAATGCACAGGAAGAGAAAACAGTCATTGAGATTGGTCATCTGAATAAAAAAAGGTCTGGTATTCACAGATTCTGTATTAAGAATATTCAAGAACACTTTAGACAGAGTGTGTGACATGAACTGCTATGTATTTTTTAATCCCTCCATAAAAAAGGTGAAAGTGTTTAACGTTTAAAATCTACAAATCCATTATAATCCATTCACAAACAGAATCACATTGAAAGTAATGTTAAACATCTTTCTTGAATACTTAAACAGTTACGAGGTATTGTTTCAACCTTTAGTAGAGAGTGATTACTAAGAATATGCACACTGAAAATCATTACAAAAAAATTTCACTGCGCCTGTGCAGTTGACATTTTCCTAAAGAAAAGAATTAAACATCAAAAGGTCCTAATATACTGTATAATGGAGTATGGCTAAAGCCATATTCTGATTGGCTAGTTGGGCCTTTTGGATGTCACTGCTATGTAGCACTTTCCAACAGTGTATAGTTGAGATTTCATGACCAAACTAATATCAAAACCCCTATGACCTTTGCACCAAATTAACTGTTGGTGTAAATTAGTAAGAAGTAAGTGGAGTTGGTCTCATTTACACCTGTTATGAATTTGATTAATTACATCTAATATGGGCCAGAAGACAGAAAATAGTAAAAAGATTGTTCCTCCCACCCTCTAATTTTAAACCGAAAAGCAGCTAAATGTTTAGAATGCTACCTTTTCCCTTCCTCTTGCCCCCAGAGCAGGCTTCACTTTTGCATGCAGCCCGCTTCCCCTTCTTACTCATATCCTCCTCCAAACAGATTCTTTTGCAGACACCTGAGAACTTTAAATTGTTTGTGTTACCTGAAAGAGTGAATTGGAAGCTCTAAACTAGATCCCAATTCATTTTTAGTTCAGGTAAAGGGAGCCCACTCAAGGTGCCTAGCAATACCCGAGGGGCAGCAAGCGTGTCCCAATTCATAGAAGGAGAGTTGGGAGCTGGTTTTGAGTAACATGAACAGTTTAAGTTCCTGAGTATCTGCAGAAGAGGTGCCTTGGGGCAGCACATGGGTATGAAATACATAGATAGGGGAAGGGAGGGAGAGGAAAGTGTCAGTGAGCCCAGATGCTCTCTAGGAAGCAGATTCTAGCGCTCTGGTCACTTTCAGCTCTCAGTTTCTACTATACAATTAATCCAGAAGTTACTCAGGAACCCCCATTTAGTTTTGATTATAGGAAGTGAGTTGAAACAGCCTCTATCAGGCTACACACTTATATTGAAATGTGCCTCAGGGAAGCAGTTCACAAGTGACGGAAGAAGTGATCCAAATAGTTCAAGGAAACTTTAAAAAGGTAAAAGTTATAGAAACCAGTTAATTTAACCAAGAGTACATTACAAATAGGGAACCAACTTTTATAGGCTCTCCCTCACGATTTTTTCTTATCCTCAAACTAATTATAAACTAAAATAAACTTAAAGAAATGAACTCCTTTCAGAGTGAAAAAGACATGTTGAATAAAGCTCTGAAAAGTAGGTCTTCTTTTAAGAAGATTTTTCAAAACCTGAAACACAGAATCAAGATGGATTTCTATACCCTCAGTATGCCATTGCAGGGTATGCATCAAGCAGGATATTGGTGGATGTGGGCAGCTAACTGGACAAGGCACAACCACCACCCTGTGTACCAAACATCTACTGATTTCTACACCCTCTTGTGATATCTGGTTTTATTATGAACCAATGAACTGAGAAGCTCATTTGAAAAGCAAACTGATTTACATCATTTTAAAACTGCCAAAAGGCATGCAAATGTTGCAAACCTGGGGTGGGTGCGTGGGGCTAAGGGGTGGAATATGTATTGCATTCCTAGAACTGAATGGAGTTTTTCCATTTTTGTTCAAAACTGTGGTTCTGATTAATAAACTTTTTACTAACATTCAGTCCTCAGCAAACTTCTGAAGGCATTTTTTAAAGTCCTGAAAATAGGGGTTTATAACAGGAGATATTGGCAGACCCTTAACTGTAGTATAGAGGCAGGAGCACAGTTGTGATAACAATACTACTTTGAGTGAGAGATACAGCAGATCCCTTAATTTAAAACTGTCACACTTCATGCTATTTATACAGCATAGATCCACATCGGAGTTAAAATACATATACTCTTGCTGCTCTTTGATGATAGTCACTAAAAAAACAACAACTGGTCAACTTTATCCAACCTATTTAATTTTTAAAAAAATATCATCTACTTAAGTTGTAGCTGCAAATTTTCTGCAAGCTATTTTTTTTATAATCCAGATAATCCAAAACCCATAGCAAACACACAAAGCACACGCTGTGTCTGTGCCTTATTTCCCCTTATTCCCTCTAACTTGACTGCTTGTACCTTTGAAAGGGTTAAAAATTAGAATAGTAGTCAACCAGCAAGGTATTTGTATTTTCATTCAGTAAGACTTCAGACTAGACTTTGCATCAAGACATTTCCTTGCTTGTAAGATGATTTACTGGTACTCTGACTGGCCATCCTTTCCATATAGCTTGTTTGCTGATCCCAAGGACTAACACACACAGTAATATCCACAAATTTTTAATGACACTTACTTTTCAGAAAACATAGTTGGTGGTATTTTTTTTCATCCTTTACAGACTGTGACTTTGTGCATGCAGAATTCCATATCAAGAATGTTTTTATGATAATGCAGGGAAAAAACATGCAGTGAGCAAAATTAGTGGTGCACAAAGAGGAACTCCCTATATTTCAGTAGCGTGATGACTTAACTGGAATAATCATATACCCAATACCAATCATATACAGCGCATTTATTTTAACAAACAGATCTTCTGCACTAAATGAAAATTTATATTTACTGCAAGCCGTAACGCAGTCTCGATACCAAATCATAATTAAGCTGGGAGCACAATAAACAGGTTCAATGATGACTGGAGAAGCAGTCCTCTTTCCTAGCTTTTCACATTCTTGAAGGCTCAAGCTCTCTCTCTTCTAGCAAATTTATCAGAAGGGTGAAGCTGTCTTTTACTGCTTCCATATCATCCAGGGAGCAGGGTTTAAGAATCCAGCGCTTTCCTCGTGCAAGTGGTTCAAGTTCAAAATATTTTTTGATCTATTTTAAAAAAAGTAGAAAAGAGGAAAAATTAGTATTTCTTTCATATTACAGCTGGTCTCTTAGAAAATAAAATGTAAAAAACCCCCAGAGGACACTCATTTTTAGAATCACATCCACAGCTGTTCTTATACTACAGGTTATATGTTGTGACCGGAAAGTGTCTTCTTTAGGGGTGAGTGACCTGCTTTGCAAGCCCCCATTCGACCAATACCTCTAACAGCATGGGAGGTCCGAGAAAGAATTATATGCACTTAAGGCACAGAGTAAAGTATATTAAGCAAGTGTTCAAAAAAGTCAGAAGAACAACAGCAAGCAACTTTACAAACAGCTGGGCATGTACTTTAAAATCAACCTCATGACATGCTGTACCATATTGTTATTGGTAATCATCTGTAACTACCTGATCAACCAAAATATGTAACACACAAATTTTACTGTCAAAAAATTCCCCAAACTTATGTACTTGATTCAATGGTAAATTACAGCAGAGGTTTCCTGGGAACTTCAAGCAACTGACTGCTAGATGCAAATGACTTATGCAACCAGTTGGCTCATTTGTAGCTATACATCGAAGTCTAGGATATTAATGTTGTCAAGGTAACAATAAGTATTATGTATGAGAGATGCTGTCTTTGTCTCTGATTGGCATATAGCATATTCTAGGTACAATAAAATTAAATATTAGTATTACCATCATAGAACAGTGGTTTTCAACCTGTGGTCCATGGACCCGTGTGGGTCCACAGACTATGTCTAAGATTTCCAAAGGGGTCTGCTCCACCATTTGAAATATTTGAAGCAGCCATAAAGCACTTATAGACAAGTAAGGAAAGCCAGGTATATGTTGGTTGTTCTTCCCGAACTCACTGAAAGGCTTTTACTTCTTTTAAACACAATAGTCTCATTGTGGTTTAAGCAAATTATCAAGAAAAAAATAAGTTCAATTATTTCCTTGGTCTTTTTTAGAAAAGAAAAGAAGTATAATAGCTGGCACGTTTCAGACTATTTTGATCAGTGGATTTCATTAAGCTGTGTTTGTCAAGGAAAATTCCAACATACTTTTTCCTTAGTCAGTATTTGATCCAGAAAACCTACTAATGTCTGACACGTCAAAAATGGACTTTTATCTCATATATATATAAAACTGCAATTACATGCATCAATGTTTGCTATTGTCAAAACACCAATAGAAATATTTTGTCCTTACAAAGTTTAGTATGAACATTCTTGTACTGAGGAATGTTTTTGCAAGAAATATTAAGTTTCCACTCTCATAAAGACAGCCACAAACATGCACAATAATAGTAATTATTATTTTTATTTGTATTGTGGTAGCAACCAGAGGCCTCAATCAGGGATCAGAAGCCCTATAGCACTAGACTCTGTACTCATTAACTAAATCTTCTAAAGACAAAACAAGCTGTACATTCTCCTTGAAACTCTTCAAAATGTCCCTACAATTGTTTTGTTTACCTGATAACCTAATTAAATACTAGAAGCCTGTAGCAATTTTATTAATTGACATAATCTGAATTTATGTACTGTTGTGACAAGATACTTAGATGAAGTGCTAGACAGAAGTCAATATTAGAAATATTACAGCAAGGTAGGAGAGATTACTTATCTACAATAATCTAAAAAGGTAACTGTATTACTAGGGATCTTGATCATAGTTATCAGAAAAATGGATATTTCTATTTAAATAAAGAAGTGGGAACAGCTACCCGTTTCAGCTCAGAAACAATCAAACCTAGATTTGTCAAACAATGCAGAATCAGGTTGGTAACAACCTAGAAAGATGGTGTAAAATCAAGAATAGAGAAAGTGTAGGAATACTTACCTATGAACAGCAGTTACCAAACCATTATTTACTGTGTTTTCGCTTAGTGTAAAATGTTATTAAAATGATCACCAATAGTACAAGTTTAAAATTTGCAATAACATTGCAAAAATTTCCTAAAAATCTTGAGACAATTAAGGATTTTAGAACTGAATTTTTAATACTATTAGGATACCTATTTCATATCTTTATTTTTAAACCTACATATCGGTGTGGTAAATCATTAGAATATTCAGTAATCTAGTGAAGGTATGTATGTTGAAGTCTTTCATATATTAGAAATTATACTAAAAGTCAATTTAGGTCAATGTTTAAGCGAAGTACACTAACCAAAGGATTTGGGTACAAGGGTATAAGAATGTTGTAGTTTGGTTCGGTAACTGCACTCTTTGAATGCTAAGTATGGAGAGGATGTGAAAGCTGTACAAAAACGTAACAAATCAAGGTTTCACTACAGCCACTTGATAAAAAGACCCTGCTGGTGTTAAGCTGACAAATATGGCTGAGTAACGTGAGATTTTCAGACCTACAGAATGCCTACCATACACCCCCTACTGGTAGACCACTGCAATCTGCCCCACTGATTACATACAAGTCTTAATGTACAATCCTATTTATACTAGATGCTTGAAATAAGGCCAACCAAAGCTGATTATCAAAAGGTAACTGCATTTTAATGATGGTGTCCTTGAGCTTAAGCTTTAAAATTTACAATATATGAAAACGCACATGGAAAAGAAATAACGGCACCAAGCACACTAGCACTTTAGTCTTCATGCAACTTAGAGCAAAAGTAACAACTACTTACCAGGTCATACTGTTGTCAAGATGTACAAAATGATTTTAGGTTACATTTCAGTGACTGTATGTTCCAAAACAAAGTCAATAATGGAGTAATAAAACAGGGCAAAATTCCCTTTGGTAAATTGGTATAGGAAAAATTGTTTTCTTGACAAAAATTGAAAATCCCATTCTTTTAGTTTTTTTATTTCTTGGTATGTAAATAAAATATAGAAATTAAATTAACAATCTGGCACAAATATTCTGTGTTTGTGAGGCTGATCCATGTTCCAAAATATCCATAGCCAGAGAACCCAAATCTTGGTGGCTGCTGAAATAAGAGGAAGCTGATCATTATGCAGTGGCTTTTGGAGTAGGAACCTCTGGTGATGACACCACAGAACAGCTGTTTGGAATACCCATAGGAGTGCAGCTATTCTGGGGACAGCCATAGAGAAAAAGGCTTGCTAGCTGACTTGTCTCTAACCCAGATATAGAAAGGGACTATAATTAGCCTACCCCTGTCAAGGTTCCTCCCCCACTCTGAACTCTAGGGTACAGATGTGGGGACCTGCATGAAAAACCTCCTAAGCTTATCTTTACCAGCTTAGGTCAAAACTTCCCCAAGGTACAAAATATTCCACCCTTTTGTCCTTGGATTGGCCGCTACCACCACCAAACAAATACTGGTTACTGGGGAAGAGCTGTTTGGACACGTCTTTCCCCCCCAAAATACTTCCCAAAAACCTTGCACCCTACTTCCTGGACAAGGTTTGGTAAAAAGCCTCACCAATTTGCCTAGGTGACTACAGACCCAGACCCTTGGATCTTAAGAACAATGAACAATCCTCCCAACACTTGCACCCTCCCTTTCCTGGGAAATGTTGGATAAAAAGCCTCACCAATTTGCATAGGTGACCACAGACCCAAACCCCTGGATCTGAGAACAATGAAAAAGCATTCAGTTTTCTTACAAGAAGACTTTTAATAAAAATAGAATTAGAAATAAGAAATCCCCCCTGTAAAATCAGGATGGTAAATACCTTACAGGGTAATTAGATTCAAAACATAGAGAACCCCTCTAGGCAAAAACCTTAAGTTACAAAAAAGATACACAGACAGAAATAGTTATTCTATTCAGCACAATTCTTTTCTCAGCCATTTAAAGAAATCATAATCTAACACATACCTAGCTAGATTACTTACTAAAAGTTCTAAGGCTTCATTCCTGGTCTATCCCCGGCAAAGACAAAATGTAGACAGACACACAAACCCTTTGTTTCTCTCCCTCCTACCAGCTTTTGAAAGTATCTTGTCTCCTCATTGGTCATTTTGGTCAGGTGCCAGCGAGGTTACCTTTAGCTTCTTAACCCTTTACAGGTGAGAGGAGATTTCCTCTGGCCAGGAGGGATTTTAAAGGGGTTTACCCTTCCCTTTCTATTTATGACAACCCCTATTTTAGATATTTAACAACAGTGGCATAGAAGTGATCTTCAGAACAATTCATTGTACGTTATTGCATTCTCCAATGTAAGATTTACACTACACTGGATGAACCTCAGTAAGTCAAGGGCTTTGGGAACTGTTTCCACTATTTTGAAGTCTCGGGAAATTAGTTTGTGTACACAAACATTTCTCCTGTAATTCAAACCGGTGTTTGCCCTCTTATATATACAAAGCGTGATTCAATTCTAAAAACAAATATTTTCAGACTAAAAAAGAAGCCTGCACTATCCAACTGAGATAAGACAGTGACTCAAAAGCTAGATTGGCACAATTAGGTGCCCTGTGTTGTGTATATGGTCTACATTTCTGTTGGAATTCTCTCTTTAACTTATCTCCCCTCCACCATCCCCTCATTTCTTTGTATTTGTTTTCAACACTGTCTTTCCTTCATTTTCACACATTTATTCCCAAAGGGAATTTTTCTCTCTGCTCCTATTTTCACAACTCTTCTAGACATGATGGAACCCAACCACCACCAAAATGTCTGAGTGGGTTTGAAACTATGTGAATAGCTTACTTACCCTAGTTTTTGCACAATCTCTCATCACAGTAGGACAAAAGTGGTCATTTACTAGTAGGAGCTCTTCTGTCTTCTCCTATTGCCTGAATGATGAAAAGGGTCCCTTCCTGTCCATGGGATATCCAAGCTGAATATAAAGCTACAAACACGTATCCTTCACTCAGCATACAATTATCTGTCTTGAACTGGCATTTTAAATTACTTACAACAGGACTATGAAATTTCTAAAAACTGAGGTTAGAAAGAAATATGACGAATTAAATGCACATCACTGTAAGACTTCTGTACCGTTTTCTAGTGCTGCCCATTATGGGTCTTCATCCCACAATGGGGCCCTGTCATGTTGCAAAAATTAAGTTGTACTGATACCACATTCTGTAATCAATAACCCTCCCCACAACACATGTGCAATATTATTTTCTCCCACTTGAATACACTAGAAATATAATTCTCAAACATTGCTTTTTCCAACTTGTAGATTAAGCAAAAACTAGCAAAGATTCATGCCCAGATCCTCAGCAAGTGTAAATCAGCACAATGCTATGGTGTTTGTGGTCCTACAGCAATGTACACAGGCTGAGTATCTGGCCCCAAAGTTAATTTCATATGTGACATTACTAACATGCGGGTTTCAGAGTAACAGCCGTGTTAGTCTGTATTCGCAAAAAGAAAAGGAGTACTTGTGGCACCTTAGAGACTAACCAATTTATTTGAGCATAAGCTTTCGTGAGCTAAAACCCACTTCATCGGATACATACTGTGGAAAGTTTAGAAGATCTTATTATATACACACAAAGCATGAAAAAATACCTCCTCCCACCTCACTCTCCTGCTGGTAATAGCTTATCTAAAGTGATCACTCTCCTTACAATGTGTATGATAATCAAGTTGGGCCATTTCCAGCACAAATCCAGGGTTTAACAAGAACGTCTGGGGGGGGGGGTAGGAAAAAACAAGGGGAAATAGGCTACCTTGTATAATGACTAAGCCATTGTTGCAAGGATAGGTTCCTGGATTAGTGGTTCTGTTGTGTGGTATGTGGTTGCTGGTGAGACAGCCCCCCAACCTGAAGCAAATACTCACCAGCAACCACATACCACACAACAGAACCACTAACCCAGGAACCTATCCTTGCAACAAAGCCCGTTGCCAACTGTGCCCACCTATCTATTCAGGGGACACCATCACAGGGCCTAATAACATCAGCCACACTATCAGAAGCTCGTTCACCTGCACATCCACCAATGTGATATATGCCATCATGTGCCAGCAATGCCCCTCTGCCATGTACATTGGTCAAACTGGACAGTCTCTACGTAAGAGAGTAAATGGACACAAATCAGATGTCAAGAATTATAACATTCATAAACCAGTCGGAGAACACTTCAATCTCTCTGGTCACGCGATTACAGACATGAAAGTCACTATTTTACAACAAAAAAACTTCAAATCCAGACTCCAGCGAGAAACTGCTGAATTGGAATTCATTTGCAAATTGGATACAATTAACTTAGGCTTGAATAGAGACTGGGAGTGGCTTAGTCATTATGCAAGGTAGCCTATTTCCCCTTGTTTTTTCCTACCCCTCCCCCTCCTCAGACGTTCTTGTTAAACCCTGGATTTGTGCTGGAAATGGCCCACCTTGATTATCATACACATTGTAAGGAGAGTGATCACTTTAGATAAGCTATTACCAGCAGGAGAGTGGGGTGGGAGGAGGTATTTTTTCATGCTTTGTGTGTATATAATAAGATCTTCTAAACTTTCCACAGTATGCATCCGATGAAGTGGGTTTTAGCTCACGAAAGCTTATGCTCAGATAAATTGGTTAGTCTCTAAGGTGCCACAAGTACTCCTTTTCTTTTTACTAACGTGCATTTATTCTCTTCAAACAGCTCTAAGATTAATTTTGAATAACTATCACAAATGAATTAAATTGCAGCAAGGGCAATTTAGGTTGGACATTAGGAAAAACTTCTTAACTGTCAGAGTGGTTAAGCACTGGAATAAATTGCCTAGAGAGGTTGTGAAATCTCCATCATTGGGGATTTTTAAGAGCATGTTGGATAAACACCTGTCAGGGATGGTCTAGGTAATATTTAATCTTACCTTGAGTGCAGGGGACTGGACTAGATGACCTCTCGAGGTCCCTTCCAGTTCTATGATTCTATGAATCTGACAGTTTTTTGGACTACTGGATTTGTGTCTGCTTATCCAAAAAAAAAAAAATAAATAAATAAAAATAAAAAATGGAGGGCCATATCCAGCTTCATCTAAATCTCAAACTATCATGGTAACGAACGTGCTCATGTGCTATATTCAGTTAGGACAACTCAGGAAAAAAATTGCTTTAATTGTAGTGATGGCTATAAATGTATTTCAGTATCCTTTTACATAAAAATATCAGGCAAATAGACAAATCCACTGAATCTTGTTTGCAGCCTCAGCTAAAATCCAAGTTAAAATGTATTTCAATCATTTGAAAAACATGTCCAAAACAAATGAAATCCTTCAAAAATATCAGAGTTGAGGAAATAATTCTCTCTTATGAAAGAATCCTATTACCACATCGTTACCGTGATAGTTAGAGCTGTTTGAAGAGTTCTGCTTCATTGCTCAGTAGGTATAGTAGACTGTCTCAATTTCTCTCCAACAGTTGAGGGAAAAAGGAAAGATTTTGATGATAGGAAAAAATAAATAGAATGCTTGCAAAATTTTTGTTTTTCAATGACCTGTCCAAGAGTGACATTTATAGGAGGCTCCTTACCTCAAAATGTTAAAACTAATTCAGAACTGATCAATATGTACTTGACATATTGTATTTGGATTGGACTCCACTGTTGCCTGTTGTGTGCACATGCACACAATGGAGATGAGGTTAAAGTGCTCTTAAAATCTGCCTCTAACAAATTTATAAATTTAACTAGTTCTGTTGCTGAGTTTATTGTCACTCTGATTTCTGAATCTGTGAACGTGAAGATCGAACTTAAAGCATTTAATTACAAAGCATAAAGATTTTATGATAGAAATCATGTTACTGAGTTTTTATTTGTTTTTTAAATAGGACCTGACATGCTTAAGGGAAAAACTTCTGTATTTCTGAGTAACAGCAGTGGCACTGGTAGACATTGCTCTAGGTTAAAAAACAAAAAAAACATTTCCATCCTAACACTTGTTTTCATAATGCTCACAACTAGTGAAGGGCAATAATGGCTATGAAAGGGTTGTGAAATTTGTGTTGCTAGGTTACTTTGTATGGTTATGAAGCATTTGAAATTTTGCTTTTAGCAAAAATAGTAGGTCCAAAAGCTTTTGCAAATGGGTTTCTGAAAGTCATTTCTAGTTCAAAATTTTTCATGTAAGTTCTACTATGGCCATGGCTGACAATTCTGACTTGTGAATTTTGACTGACAGGGATAGAGGAACACACATGCACTTCACAAATCATTTATGAAGTATCCAATTTACACAGTGCTTTACGGAATAGATGCTCTCCTCCCTCCTTTTTATCATTCGTAACCTCCAGACTCGACTCTCCTGAACTTGACCTTCAGATCATAAGTGATTCACTCTTTTGCCTGCATTTTATAGTAGAATCTGAAGTGTTTTCAAGGGAGAGAGAGGATGCTTGACAAATGAGAATGGAAAGACTGTACTAGAGAGTGCAGCGTGGTACTGGCAAACCCAAGTGTGGGAGACTAAAGAAAGGAAGGAGAAGAAGGTGACAGTTGTGAAGAGTGTGGGGAGTGGTGGTCACAAAAAATGTCCAAAAAGTCACATCAGATAGAACAACTCTGGTCCCTCTATCGTGATAAGCTATATAGGCAGGTATATACAGAGATACACAGACACATTAGGACATGTAAGAAGGGCTGACACAGCAAGGGACCAAATTGGTACAGAGATCTGTATTAGACACTCTGTTCCGGCCAGGACATAGGTCCATGTTGAGGAGCTGCCAGTATGTCAGCTCTTTCCACACATCCACTTAGGAAGGAAATTGATTTATTTGGGTATATTGTGCTAAATTGTTCACAGAAAATAATAAAAGATCAGGTAGTTGGTACAAAATCTTTGCCATAATTTTTTTCAACAAGAATAGCCTATTTTCCGATTTCAGAGTAACAGCCGTGTTAGTCTGTATTCGCAAAAAGAAAAGGAGGACTTGTGGTACCTTAGAGACTAACCAATTTATCTGAGCATAAGCTTTCATGAGCTACAGCTCACTTCATCGGATGCACGGTATGCATCCGATGAAGTGAGCTGTAGCTCACGAAAGCTTATGCTCAAATAAATTGGTTAGTCTCTAAGGTGCCACAAGTACTCCTTTTCTTTTTGCCTATTTTCCGAAAAATCCTTTGATTTTAATTGTCATGGCCATGCTCGAGTCTCTCTCAGACTACTGGGAGTCACTTAGATAATATGACGAAGAGGGTGGTATAAGCAGCTACAGAACAGAAAAAACTGTTGGATGCACAGGAAAGAAAAATTCTCCATATGCAGCCAACCTTTTATGGGGGAGCCTGAAAGATGACTCATTCAAATGGTTTACTGCCTCCTGGTCAATGGTGACAACACCATCTCATCTATTTGGGAGTGGCATGTGAGAACAATCTCACCACCCATTAATATTAATGCAATTAAAGGGCTGTTGCACAACTTCCTCAATCCCCAAACTCTATGCTGAACAGATGAGTTCAGCACAGCCTTAGAAAGAAAGGATTTGTTATTTCATACAAAAATCAGGAGAAAAGAAGTTACAAATTTGTCAAATGGAAACAAAACTATGCCTCTCAGAGACAGCACTATTTTAACAGATAGTACATTGTCCTGGTTTCTAAAACCAGTTCTCCCACTGGCAAGTCACTTCACCCCTCTCTCTCTCTCTCTCTGTTTCCTCCTTTGTCTCAATTGGGGTCTCTAGGTGCTACTGTAACACAAATAATAAATGACAATTACATAGTGCAAATTTCACTGCAAGGCTGAACAGATCTCAGGTCAGTCCGTAGTGAATTCTAGTTATTGTACTGCCTTTAGAAATAACACACCCTTAGAAATGTATTAGATTTATAGTATCAAGTATTAGACGGTAAAAGACCTATACACTGTAAAGCTGATCATTAGCAGTGACTAAAGCCAAAGACATTCAGAACACTTGACATCCTACTTTTCCCCCCATGTATGGCATACCCACATAATATATGTGAACTTTTTTTGAAACAGCTAAGCAACCACACATGCCTGAGGGACACCATTAATGTACTCAGATGCATACTACTTTCATATATGTCCTAAGATAGTTTATTTATTTTACATGTACAAATACATGTTTTAAATTGCATATACCCCTTTAAGAAAAAAATTACTTCAGTGTTTGCAAAAATAATTGTACAAGAAAGATACTAAAAAACACAGAACGTTTACTAATTTCACTATTTGATTTATTTGGCTTGACTACTATCAGGTTTGTTACAACACAGGAAACTAACACTGGCTTTTTAAAAATCAAATCTTTCTAGCTCAAGATGCCCTAAATGGGTTATATTTGACTTTCAGTTTGGTTTTTTAGTCAGATTGTTGGTGTTTCATGGCTTGTTTTATTACAATGTGAAAGTTAAATACAAAGTAGAATGTTTACTTTGGCAGGAAAAAAATTCTCATCTCAACTTTGGCTTTAGCTATTAATACAATCCTAACCTCAGGAATACTACTTATACAAATATTTACCTAGTAAATACACCTATGGTGTAGAATGTCCAGTTAAAATTATCTTTAATTATCCAGAAGTCCAGAGACCAATCTGTGATGTAATTCACCCCTATATTCGCACCGTACACACTACTGGAATTATCTTTGTCTATGCCTTGTAAATTATCATTTGAAAACTCAATTTGCTGCTCAGTATCATCCTGGTAAAATGTGTGTGGAAACACTGTATGTGAAATTATAAGACTCCCCTGGATGTTATTAACCCAATTTCCAAACCCCACAGCCCTGCCCAGGTAGAAGTCAGGTCTGTACTAACCAAAGGAAAGAATGTGTGCTTGCCTTAATTTGCATTTAAGCAGTAAACATCCTTCCATATTTACTGTCTCCTGGGTCTCAGCTGGGGATTGAAACTATAAAAGGAGGGACAAACTCCCCAATGCACTCCTCTCTCCCCTGCCCACCACATTCACCTCACTTGAAGAGACAAAAGAAGCAGCCATTGGATGCTGGGGAAGGAGTCCTGACCTAGAGAGTCTGGTCAGTAAGACTGCTGAAAGCATGTGAGAAAACTCTGCTTTGAATCTAACGTAGTTTGTTAATTTAGGCACCAGGAAGAATTTTATCTTTATTTTTCTTGTAACCATTCCTGACTTTTGCGCCTCATTTCTTACACTCATTTAAAGTCCATCTCTTTGTAGTTAATAAACTTGTATTATTGTTTTATCTAATCCAGTGTGTTTAAGTTGAAGTGTCTGGATATCTTCATTTGGGGTAACATGTTGTGTGCATATTATTCCCTTAAAGGACTAATGAGCAAAGTGTTTGTGCTATACAGGAGAGGGCTGGGAAGTACAGGACATACATTTCTGGAGGAAGATCCAGGACTGCGGATGGATTGGGGTCACCCCGCAGCATAACCAAGGCTGCTAAGAGCCAAGGTGCGGCTGGCTGGCTGTAGCACACATTGAGACATAGCTGGAAGTAACTAACATGATGAAGGCTGTTTGTGAGCAGTCCAGGGTGGAGGCTACAACAGTAAGGCATTGTAGGCAGGGGTGACTCAGCTACTTATTAGTCGAATTGTACCCCGGTATGTCTCACAATCCCTACTACGCGGTCCAATGACATGTCCAAAACAAAGCTTTCAGTTCTGATCTTAGTTAAATGGTGTATAGTTGTGTTTTCTAAATAGCTGCCGATGCAGAAGAATTACTGCATTTGTCTATACACGTGTACCTATCTCGAGTCAGAATAAATAGCATTCAGACAGAGTGCTCATGTTCAAAAGCCCCAAAACACTTTATGGACTTGTACCTGACCTAAGAATAGAGTTCCTAAAAGTCCTGTGGATTCCCATTTTTATAATACATAAACTGATCTAAGCAATGACTTAACATATGTACAAGGTAACATTTTATTGATCACCTATTTGAATTATATGCGCATCATAAGAAAGTGTCAAAATAAACTTAGATTTTGTGCATTATTTGTGTAGTTATTGAAGTTAAAAATTCTGTGCAGTCATGCAACTGTAACCAATGCTCACTCAGTATGGCTCTCTGTCACCCTCAAGTGCCTGGCCCTGAAAAATGTTTTGAGTTTGCTACAGCCTTTGTGCTAATAAAGCTGGCTGTTTTAGTTCAGACAGGACAGGTTCATAGTTTTGATCCCTGCTGTCAACAAACTACCAAAGGAGTATGCGTTACAAAGAAAAAAAGCACTAATTTTCCAAAAAACTGAAAAAGAAAATAGGCATTCATCAAATAGTTTGATTTCAGGAAGATGGAAAATTAGTGGAAAAGACCCTTTAAAAGAAAACCACCATCAGGGTTTCACAGGCGGATAGACAACAGCGTCCTTTTTCTCCATTTGAAACATAACTTTGTCAATGTTTTTCTCTCTATGTCATGGCACCTGTAAGAGAACATCTCTGCTTCAAAATAAAGTAATTACAGGTACTGCAGTCATCAACACTTGAAGCTAATGAGTCAAGATGAACCCCAATGGACAAAAAATTTTATTCAGCCCAGATTTCTTTTCCTAGCAACTCCCTTCCTCTCCACTCATCCAACAAATATCCTGGCTAGTGGCAACCAATGGCACAATGAAGCTATAAATGTCTCTTCCACATTACTTTTCTTTTTTTGCACACAATATAAAATCCAAACCCTACACACTTACAAATTAAGATTCATAGATATTAAGGTCAGAAGGGACCATTATGATCATCTAGTCTGACCTCCTGCACAATGCAGGCCACAGAATCTCACCCACCCACTCCTGCGATAAACCTCTCGCCTATGTCTGAGGTATTGAAGTCCTCAAAGCGTGGAGCAGAGAATCCTCCAGCAAGTGACCCGTGCCCCATGCTACAGAGGAAGACGAAAAACCTCCAGGGCCTCTGCCAATCTGCCCTGGAGGAAAATTCCTTCCCGACCCCAAATATGGCGATCAGCTGAACCCTGAGCATACGGGAAAGATTCACCAGCCAGATACCCAGGAAAGAATTCTCTGTAGTAACTCAGATTCCATCCCATCTAACATCCCATCACAGGCCATGAGGCATATTTACTGCTAAAAGTTAAAGATCAATTAATTGCCAAAATTAGGCTATCCCATCATACCATCTCCTCCATAAACTTATCAAGCTTAGTCTTGAAGCCAGATATCTCTTTTGCCCCCACTGCTCCACTTGCAAGGCTGTTCCAGAACTTCACTCCTCTGATGGTTAGAAACTTTGGTCTAATTTCAAGTCTAAACTTCCCAATGACCAGTTTATTACTTGAATTGTTGTATTACTTGAATTGTTGCTTAAAATTGAAATTACCCTATAATTAGATAGCTGACTAGTGCTTATAAATGATAAAAGTCAAAAGGGTTATAGTATGTAAATTAGCATGATTGAGAATATACTAAAATGATGAGCCCCCCCACTTCTAGTACTTCTTGGTAATGTACTTTTAAATATGACTAGCTAAAAGCATCTTACCTTGGTACAGAATAGAGTTAGTTAAGAAATGTTCTATACACCGAAGGAAGTTAATGAGTTTAAGTCCCAAACTCACATATCAGAGACAACCAATTATCGTGTCTGAAACACAGGCTTGTAAAACTATCAGTTACTTGTAAAATGGTCTGCTACACACGAGTAAGATGTTGTTTAAATGGCCTAATTGACTAGATGCATTCACCATGAAATTGATTCCTTTAAAGCATTATTTTTTGAACTTGATACAAGTTAACTGCATCGACTGAAAATGGGAAAAAAATCTGGCATTATAAAGTGTAGGTTTCAGGTATGAGTTCAGTGTTTTATGAGGTCGAGGGTTACTTGAATGAGAAACTCATCAAGTACAGACAGTCATGTCTAGGGCAGTAACTGAAAAGGTTTAATACAATTAGACTATTCTGCCATTTCTATGCCAAGATGCATGGTATAAGATACAGTGCTATTCCACCAGAGCCTGTGCAGCTGTAAAATAGCACAAAGGAGGTAAGCTACTGGATGGAACATCTTTCAGCTAAGAGAGAAAGATCAGAATAAACCTTAGAGTTCTTATTTTACTACAGCTAGTGAAGTAGCATCATATCACTAATATTGTGCCTGACTCTTTGAAGGACATTAGCATTTAAAGCTTTTTTAATAACTGAAATGTCCTTTTATTCACGTTTTAAATTTAACTTAAATTACAAATTACTAAATTGGACAGGATACCATATATGCATTCAGATCTATTGACCTCTGATCACTAAATAAACTAACATTTTCAGATTAATTTTGTATGTTAAATTCAATGTGCTGGCTACTGAAAAACAGTATACAATTTACAAGGTCTAAATACTATCTCCACATTGCTATTAATTCACTGATGCATTGCCTGAACTACTGGAACTCCTTAAGCTAAAATAATTGACTTCGTATTAGTTTAATTCATCATTCTAAATTTACTTTGTTCTTTGGAAATGTTCTAAGGAAACATTTCTGATTGTCCTATAAAAAAAAAGAAAAGGAAACCACTTAGTTTAAAGTATTGATAAAGCAAGGGTAGTAATCTGAAAAAATAATAAATGGATAAAACAAATGTGTTTTATACGTTGGCCCAGAGGTACTGGAGTAGCATACTGTGCTATCAACTGTAAAATTCTGATTTGAGAGCAGATACAAATCCTTCAGTTTGGAACCTGAGAATTTGAATGTTGTGAACAGTATGCTCAGTACCCATCCAAGAGAGCCGGCCACATTGTTCTTCTAAGACCAGATGTAGACGGAGTCATAGAAATTACAGTGTCATCATCTTGTCCTTCAGCCTACAGGCAATGTGCCATAGTGGAAGGAATCTGAAAGAGGAAGTCAGAGTCATAAATATTAAGGCCAGAAGGGACCACTAGGTCATCCAGTCTGACCTCCTGCATCTCACAGGCCACCAACACCACCCAGTAGTACCCACACACTAAACCCAACAATCAAAAAGAGATCAAAATATTACAGCCCACCGGAGAAGACACTATTATGTGACACAGACAAAGAACAGGAGGGCCCAAGGTGCACCAGCATTCAAGGCCCCTGCAATAGCAAGTGACCCACATGCTGCAAAGAAAGACAACCCCCCCCACGGTCACTGCCAATTTGACCTGGGGAAAATTCCTTCCCGACGTCACATATTGCCATCAGTTAGACCCCGGGCATGAGTGCAAGAACCAGCCCCAAGCACCTGAGAGAGAGAATGTTCAGTACCACATCAGAGCACTGGCCCTCCCTGTCCAATGCCTCATCTCAAGCCATGGCCATCCCTGATGCTTCAGAGAAAGGAGATTAAAGAAACCGTGCCAGAATACAGCATGTAAGTGGGGAAAATCCTTCCTGACTCCATTATTCCAGAAGCAGTCCTACCAGTGCCTTGCTCAATGGCATTAATACTTTTCTATCTCAACTGGAAGTGCCTTGTCTAGTACATTCTAAGATTGCATTTGCCTTTTACACAGTACATCACACTGGAGGCTCAGGGTTATCCTGTGATCAACCCACACACCCAAGTCTCTCTCCTCTGTTGCTTCCCAACTGATGAATCTCCAGTTTGCACCAAAAAAATTTCTTATTAGACCCTAAGTGCAGGATCTTGCATTTTGTACTATTGAATTTCATCCCATTTCCGTCATTCTAATCTTCAAAGTCATCCAGATCTTCCTGTATACTATTCTGATCCTCCTCTGTATTGATGATGCCTTCCAACTTTGTATCATTAGCAAATTTGATTATCATACTCCTACTTTTTGTGCAAAGGTAATAAATAAAAAATATTGTGAAGAGATCAGCAAGGAAAGGGGTTTAACTGATTTTAAGGTATTGAAACATTGTTTTTTTAAGCACCTTGGAACTGGCATTGCGTTAAAAGGTAAAATGGCTCCAATTTTTTTTTTTTTTTTTTTTAAGTACATCAGAAGCAAAAGGCCTGCTAAACAACCAGCGGGGGCCACTGGACGATTGAGATGTTAAAGGAGCACTCAAGGACGATAAGGCCATTGCAGAGAAACTAAATTAATTCTTTGCATCAGTGTTCACGGATGAGGATGTGAGGAAAAGTCCCAAACCTGAGCCATTCTTTTTAGGTGACAAATCTGAGGAATTGTCGCAGATTGAGGTGTTGTTAAAGGTGGTTTTGGAACAAATTGATAAACTAAACAGTAATAAGTCACCAGGCCCAGATGGTTCTGAAGGAACTCAAATGTGAAATTGCAGAACTACTAACTGTAGTTTGTAACCTGTCATTTAAATCAGCTTCTGTACCAAATGACTGGAGAATAGCTAATGTGATACCAATTTTTAAAAGGGCTCCAGTGGTGATCCCGGCAATTACAGGCCCATAAGCCAGTCTTCAGTACTGGGCTAATTGGTTGAAACTATAGTAAAGATCAAAATTGTCAGACACATAGATGAACATAATTTGTTGGGGAAGAGTCAACATGGTTTTTGTAAAGGGAAATCATGCCTCACCAATCTACCAGAATTCTTTGAGGGGGTCAACAAGAATGTGGACAAAGGAGATCCAGTGCATATACTATACTTAGATTTTCAAAAAGTCTTCGACAAGGTCCCTCACCAAAGGCTTTTAAGTAAAGTAAGATGACATAGGATAAGAGGGAAGGTTCTCTCATGAATTGGTAACTGGTTAAAAGATAGGAAACAAAGGGTAGGAATAAATGGCCAGTTTTCAGAACAGAGAGAGGTAAATAGTGGTGTTCTCCAGGGGTCTGAACTAGGACCAGTACTATTTAACATTCATAAATGATCTGGAAAAAGGGGTAAACAGTGTGGTGGCAAAATTTACAGATTACACAAAATTCCTCAAGATAGTTAAAGTCCCAAGCAGACTGCAAAGAGCTACAAAAGGATCTCACAAAACTGGGTGACTGGGCAACAAAATGGCAGATGAAATTCAGTGTTGATAAATGCAAAGTAATGCACATTGGAAAACATAATTCCAACTATACAAATAAAATGATGGTGTCTAAATTAGCTGTTACCACTCAAGAAAGATCTTGGAGTCATTGTGGATAAGTCTCTGAAAACATCCACACAACGTGCAGCAGCAGTTAAAAAAAATGAACAAAAAGTTGGGAATCATTAAGAAAGGGATAGAAAATAAGACATAAAATATCATATTGTCTCTTGAATACTGCATGCACAGTTGTGGTCGCCCATCTCAAAAAAGATCTATTGGAACTGGAAACAAAAGGACAACAAAAATTATTCGGGTATGGGACAGCTTCCATATGAGGAGTGGTTAATAAGATTGGGACTTTTCTGCTTGGAAAAGAGACGACTAAGGAGGGATATGACAGACGTCTATAAAATCATGACTGGTATGGAGAAAGTAAATAAAGAAGTGTTATTTACTCGTTATCATAACACAAGAACCAGGGGGTCACCAAATGAAAATTAATAGGCAGCAGGTTTAAAACAAACAAAAGGAAGTATTTTTTCATACAATGCACAGTCAAACCTGTGGAACTCCTTGCCAGAGGATGTTGTGAAGGCCAATACCATAACAGGGTTCAAAAAAGAACTAGGCAAGTTCATGGAGGGTAGATCCATCAATGGCTATTAGCCAGGATGGGCAAGGATGGTGTCCCTAGCCTCTGTTTGCCAGAAGCTGGGAATGGGCAACAGGAGATGGATCACTTGATGGTTACCTGTTCTGTTCATTCCCTCTGGGGCACCTGGCATTGACCTCTGTCAGAAGACAGGATACTGGGCTAGATGGACCTTTGGTCTGACCCAGTATGACCGTTCTTATGTTCTTAAAAATTCGAATGGAAGTGGCAGTACAGCAGCAGCCTGAAGGTCTGCCAACTGAGAAGTAAAAGTTTGGAAATGGACTTTAGGGTTCCAGATCTCAGGGTGCTTGAGGCAGAACACACTCAGCAGTAAAATACTGACATTTGCCTCAGGAAAAAAAAACCCCCAAACAGTTCATTTCCTCTCTTGGTAAAAAAGTTAAAATGGATTAATTGTGGCATCCAGCAAAAGCCGGCTATCAAAATGATCAGCTGGGTTTAGGTTAAAGGTAGACCCACAGGATGAGCAAGTGCAATTGGGCCTTCTTAAGCAAAGTTCCTACCACTGACCAGCACACTGGTTTGTAGCGTGACTGGGTCTTCATCTTTAAATCTGTGCTTGGATGAAGGCAGGCCTGTTTATTTTATACAAACATATGCAACAAAATAACCCTTCTGATATAAGTTTACTTTAATAAAGTTGAATATAAATGAAATATGTAAGGCTCACAGTATTGTTAAAAAATTAAACCCCCATTCTTCTTAGGCTTAACTAAATCTTATGCAGTACTGGCCTTACCATGAGGCAAACTGAGGCCGTTGCCTCAGGTGCCAGACTGTGGGGGGCGCCACTAGGACCCAGAGTGTAGAAAATTGTGTCTGCTGCTGGTGCATATGCAGTGATGAGCTGCCAAAATCTTAACAACCAGTTCCTTCCTCACCCGGTTGAGGGGTTGTGGCCCGCCCACGCTCCCCGGGCCTCCTGCCCTATCCAATCCCCTGTGTTCCTTGACACCCCCTTCTGGGACCCCTGCCCCATGCACCTCCCTCCCCTGTCCCTTGACTGCCCCCAGAACCGGACAGGAGGGTCTCATGGGCCACCGTAGTGGGTACCCACCCCACCCCACCCTTAAGAGCCAGAGGGACCTGCTGGGGGGCGAGGTGGGGAGTCCCGGCGGTGCTTACCTGGGGCACAGCTCCCAGGAAGCATCTGGCAGGTCCCTCTGGCTCCTAGGGGCGGGGTAGCGTAGCTAGGGGAGGAGCAGCCGCCACCCCCACCGATCACATCAAAAGTGGCGCCTTAGACACTGACTCGTGGGTGCTCCGGGGCTGGAGCACCTATGGGGAAAATTTGGTGGGTGCAGAGCACCCACGGGCAGCTCCCTGCCCCGCCCTGCGCCCAGCCCCAGCTCACCTCCACCTCCTCCCCTGAACGCGCCGCCCAGCTCTGCTTCTCCGCACCCCCGGTTTGTCGCGAATCAGCTGTTCGCGTGGGAAGCTGGGGAGGGCTGAGAAGCAGGCGGCGGCTTCGCCCTCAGGCCCAAGGAGGCAGAGGCGAGGAGCGGTTCCCCTGCACATCCCCATCCCGGGTTACCTGCTGCCGTGCAGGTGGCATTCCTCGCGCCCCCCCCCAGCTCACCTTCACTCCGCCTCCACCTTCCTGGGCCTGAGAGCGAAGCTGCTGCTTGCTTCTCAGCCCTTCCAGGCTACCTGCACGAACAGCTGATTCGTGGAAAACCGTGGGGGCGGTGGAGAAGCAGAGTGGGGCGGCGTGTTCAGGGGAGGAGGCGGAGGCAGAGCGGAGGTGAGCTGGGGCTGGGCGGGGCCTTGCCTGTGGGTGCTGTACACCCACCAAATTTTCCCCGTGGGTGCTCCAGCCCTGGAACACCCACGGAGTTGGCGCCTAAGGTGCCACTTTTGGCCGGTTCTTAAATTTAGAAGTCCTTTTAGAACCAGTTGTCCCTTCTAAATTTAACAACCAGCTCCAGCTCACCACTGTGCATATGTATTCTCTCTGCTCTAGATGCACAGAGATGGAGTGCTGTGCTGGAGGAAGGAGGGCACAAGAGACATAACAGGCAGGCATGAGAAAAGGTGAGGGAATAACAGAAAGCAGCAGGAGCTGCAGGGAGAGAGAGGAGGGGGAGCCTCTTATGTACCTCTCTAGCACCCCCAGGAGCCTGGACTGATTAACATTAGCTTCTTAGGGAGCTTCCTATTTCCTGCTGCTTCCCTGAATCCACCTGAGGAGAACAGGCAGTCAACTGAAGTAGTAGGAGCCAGTTAGGCCCTTAAGACGCTGATATCTTCCCTCACTCAGGCCTTGCTACCAGCCTGCTTCTTTGTCCCCTTCAATTGAGAGTTGAGAGCCACTATAGCTGGCACAGAACAGCAGTCATGAGTGAAAGAAGAAAACGCCCCTGTGGGGCAGCATTCAGAAAAAGAAAGCAAGCAAAGGAAGCTTTTCCATCTAAGCAGGGAGGAACTCTCCTGAGATACACAGACACAAATGTTCATGGTGAGCCTTCCAGCCCCAGTGAGGATGTGAGTGGTGAGGAGATGCCTGATCTTCCAGTTAGTCAGAGTGCAGGTGACCTGGCAGCTACTGCAGCATCCATATCTCCATCTCAAATGAATGTAACCATGCACATTTCTGAAGAAAAGTGTAGATCCAAGAAGAGTGTGGTAGAGGCACAAGAAACAGCTGCTGCTGAGTTTAGTTCCTTAAGTCTAGATGATCCAGGACTGTGGACCCACTTGAGCAGTAGCCTGAGGGACTTCCTTGTACTGCATGGGCCACAGCAAGTGAAAAACTTCATGTTCCCCAAAGACAATGAAAACAGAAGTTTCCATCCAACACATTACTGGCGTGAAATCCCCAATGGTGATAAAGTGGAGAGGCCATAGCTTATGTACTCAAAAACCCAGAACGCGGCATACTGTTTTTGTTGCAAACTCTTCCAGTCTAATGTTCCAGCCACATTGGGTTCTACAGGAACAAAGGACTGGAAAAATCTGGCTAGAGATCTGGCATGCCATGAGACGGCAGCAAATCACCAGAGAGCATTCCATAGGTGGAAAGAGCTTGAGATGAGACTAAGGTTAAAGGCCACCATAGATGATCAGCATGAAGAGAAGATTGCATCAGAGTCTCTTTACTGGAAAAATGTTCTGAAAAGGTTCATTGCCATTGTGAGAATGCTTGCTACCCAAAACCTAGCACTGCATGGCACTTCAGATTAGCTGTATGTGCCAAACAATGGAAACTTCCTTAAAATTGTGGAGCTGATGGCTGAGTTTGATGCTGTACTCCAGGACCATCTAAGAGTCACCACCCAAGAAATGTACACACACTACTACCTTGGAAAAACAATTCAAAACGAGATCAGACAGTTACTGGCAACAAAAGTCAAACGGAAGATTGTGACGGATCTGAAGTCAGCAAGATATTACTCTGTTATTCTGGACTGCACACCTGATATCAGCTATACGGAACAAATTACTTTAATGGTGCATTTTGTAACAACAACAGAACATAGTGAAAATGTCCCTGCAATGGTGACTGTCAGAGAACATTTTCTAGAATTTATTCACAGTGATGATACTACCGGAGCTGATATGACAAATGTGTTTCTTAAAAAGCTGGAAGATACGGGAATTGCAATAGCTGACACGAGAGGTCAGGGCTACAATAATGGTGCCAACATGTGAGGAAAGAACAGAGGAGTGCAGACACGGATCTGAGCGTTAAACCCTTGAGCTTTTTTTGTCCCATGCAGTTCTCATTCATTGAACTTCGTGGTCAGTGATGCAGCATCAGCTTCTAGTGAGGCTGCTGAATTTTTTAAATGTAATTCAAAGCATCTATGTATTTTTCTCTGCATCAACTCATCGATGGCAAATTTTGAAGCAACATCAGGGAACATCCTCTCTGACATGGAAACCATTGAGTGCAACACGATGGGAAAGTCGACTGGAGATGACAAAGCCTATCAAACACCAAACTGGGAAGATAGATGATGCCACAGTTGCCATTATGGAGGATAATGCTATGACAGGAACTATTTGTGGGAGAACAGTGGCAGAGGGAAATGGAATCACCAGAAACATACATAACTTCACATTTCTGTGTGGCTTAGTGTTGTGGCATGACATACTGTTTGAAATAAACGTTGTAAGCAAGAGACTCCAAGGTGTTGACCTTCATATATCTGGAGCAATGGAACAACTGGACAACGCAAAGTCATACCTACAGTCTTACTGGTCAGATGAGGGATTTCAAAACGTTCTGAAGAGTGCACAGTAGTTGGCAGAGGAACTTCACACTGAAGCTATTTTCCCACCCATTCAAGAATACAAGAGTCACTGAAGAAGACGACATTTTGATTACGAGACCCGGGATAATCCCATAAGAGACCCCAAACAACAATTCAAAGTTGAATTCTTTAACCAGGTGCAATACAGTCAGTTGAAGAACATTTCATGCAGCTCACGGAACACAGCAGTATATCTGCGATGTTGTATGATATTCCAAAACTCCTCACTATACTTGAAGAAGAGGATGTGGAAAAAGCTAATGTACTCAATGCTTTTTTTGCCTCTGTCTTCACGAACAAGGTCAGCTCCCAGACTACTGCACTGGGCAGCACAGCATGGGGAGGAGGTGACCAGCCCTCTGTGGAGAAAGAAGTGGTTCGGGACTATTTAGAAAAGCTGGACGTGCACAAGTCCATGGGGCCAGATGCGTTGCATCCGAGAGTGCTAAAGGAGTTGGCGGATGTGATTGCAGAGCCATTGGCCATTATCTTTGAAAACTCATGGCAATCAGGGGAAGTCCCGGACGACTGGAAAAAGGCTAATGTAGTGCCCATCTTTAAAAAAGGGAAGAAGGAGGATCCGGGGAACTACAGGCCAGTCAGCCTCACCTCAGTCCCCGGAAAAATCATGAAGCAGGTCCTCCAGGAATCAATTCTGAAGCACTTAGACGAGAGGAAAGTGATCAGGAACAGTCAGCATGGATTCACCAAGGGCAAGTCATTGCCTTCTATGACGAGATAACTAGTTCTGTGGATGAAGGGAAAGCAGTGGACGTGTTGTTCCTTGACTTTAGCAAAGCATTTGACACTGTCTCCCACAGTATTCTTGCCAGCAAGTTAAAGTAGTATGGGCTGGATGAATGGACTATAAGGTGGATAGAAAGCTGGCTAGATTGTCGGGCTCAACGGGTAGTGATCGATGGCTCCATGTCTAGTTGGCAGCCGGTATCAAGTGGAGTGCCTCAAGGGTCGGTCCTGGGGCCAGTTTTGTTCAATATCTTCATAAATGATCTGGAGGATGGTGTGGATTGCACTCTCAGCAAGTTTGCAGATGACACTAAACTGGGCGGAGAGGTAGATACCCTGGAGGGTAGGGATAGGATACAGAGGGACCTAGACAAATTGGAGGATTGGGCCAAAAGAAATCTGATGAAGTTCAACAAGGACAAGTGCAGAGTCCTGCACTTAGGATGGAAGAATCCCATGCACCGCTACAGACTAGGGACCAAATGGCTTAGCAGCAGTTCTGCAGAAAAGGACCTAGGGGTTACAGTGGACGAGAAGCTGGATATGAGTCAACAGCGTGCCCTTGTTGCCAAGAAGGCCAATGGCATTTTGGGCTGTATAAGTAGGGGCATTGCCAGCAGATCGAGGGACGTGATCGTTCCCCTCTATTCGACACTGGTGAGGCCTCATCTGGAGTACTGTGTCCAGTCTTGGGCCCCACACTACAAGAAGGATGTGAAAAAATTGGAAACAGTCCAGCGGAGGGCAACAAAAATGATTAGGGGACTGGAACACATGACTTATGAGGAGAGGCTGAGGGAACTGGGGATGTTTAATCTACGGAAGAGAAGAATGAGGGGGGATTTGATAGCTGCTTTCAACTACCTGAAAGTGGGTTCCAAAGAGGATGGCTCTAGACTGTTCTCAGTGGTAGCAGATGACAGAACAAGGAGTAATGGTCTCAAGTTGCAGTGGGGGAGGCTTAGGTTGGATATTAGGAAAAACTTTTTCACTAGGAGGGTGGTGAAACACTGGAATGTGTTACCTAGGGAGGTGGTGGAATCTCCTTCCTTAGAAGTTTTTAAGGTCAGGCTTGATAAAGCCCTGGCTGGGATGATTTAATTGGGGATTGGTCCTGCTCTGAGCAGGGGGTTGGACTAGATGACCTCCTGAGGTCCCTTCCAACCCTGATATTCTATGATTCTAAGACCTACACCAGCAATTCAGGGCATAGAGACAGTGTTGACACATGACGACATGCATGATATTGATGTGTGTGATTTAGGTGATGAACTGAAAGCCCTTTCAAGATACATTTCAGCAGGATCAACTCCAAAGGCTGTTCTGGAATATATATGCACAAATAAGATGACCACTCTCTTTCCAAATACTTTTGTTGCTCTGCGCATACTTCTAACACTTCCTGTAACAGTTGCCAGTGGAGAACGCAGCTTCTCCAAACTGAAGTTAATAAAAACACATCTACGCTCCACAATGACACAGGAGAGGCTGGTTGGCCTTGCAACCATCTCAACAGAGCATGAGCTGGCCCAGACTGTGGATCTTCAGCAGGAAGCAGTTCAAATCTTTGCAACCAAGAAGGCATGGAAAGCACCACTTTGATTATTCAAACAGATAAAAATGCCAGTGTTTACTATGCAGACAAGAAAAGTTAATTTTCAAATGCCTGAACAGCAAATGTAAATGTTACTTAAAATTTTTGAACAAGGCATTTTAAGTTGTTAGTTCTCCTTTATTGGAATAGGTAGCAGAGCAGTAGCATGAGAGGAGTAGAACAGGAAGAAGGCAGAATTGAGACCTTTCAAAGTTTTGGCCGAAGCGAGAGGGTATGGGGGCGTCATTTGAGCTCTCCGCCTCAGGTGCCAAAATGTTGTGGGCTGTCCCTGACGTTATATAATAGAGCTAATTAAAATTATTTTTTCTGTTCCTTTATTGGATGACATTTAAAACAGGATAGTAATCAACAGATAGCTAAGCAAACAACAACTCCAACTCCTGTTTGCACACAAATACCCTTGTTCACATAAGTTCCTTTGTTTTCTCTGTTCCTATCACTATGACCACTTGGAAAAGAAAATAATTTCATTGTCAATTAAGAAGCTCTTTAGTATATGTTGTAAGAGTCCAGCGATGTATGACTGTCATACGCTATTGTATACTTCAGCTAAATTTAAATTGGTATTCCACAGAAGAGAAGTTGACAGTGACACCATCATAAAAACTTCCAAAAGAGAGCAAGGAGATTTGTTCTGTTAACACTACAATCAGTTAACTTCAGTCATATTGAGACTTCCTTACGACTCACAGGGGTGATAAGCTTTAAAGAGTCTCGGTGAATTAACAGGCTTTTCCCGAATGGTTCATTTATTTGTCCGTCATCCTAAATTAGTGGAAAAAATTATGAATCCAGTGTTTTCAAAATAGACATGGCAGAAACCTCCCCAAGTTATTTTAATGTGCAAATATCAACTTAAAATTGTAATATATGTGTGTGTATTGTATTTTACACAATTGTTGCTTTCCTGGAAATTAGGTTTAAATTAATTCATTGTCGCCATCTTGTGTAAATTCATTAAACTGTGAAAGTTAATCAGTAACTGGAGTGGGAAAGAAGAAGGATAAGAGAAGACAGCAGGAAGGATAAAATTTTTGTTCGCATACATACAATGTAGTCAGTTTTGAGATTTTTCTCTTGTGTGCATTTTTTCTGGAAAGGAAAATTTGCTACCTGATTGGGATTGATTCTTCCCCTTGACAGAGGTATTTGGAGCGGTGCCTCTTTTCCAGTAAATAAATACCAGGGTCAGTTCATACTCCTCTGTGGCACTCTGGGCGTGGTCACTACCCATCTGCCCTTACACCAGGATGTGTACTTCCAAATTTGTATGAAGTGCTAGATTAAATATAAACTTCTTAACATTAATGTAAAACTTGTTAACTAATATATTAACTACATACATGGACACTGGAGAATCATATAGATACCCAAAGAATGTCTCTCAGTTAGAGCAAACTGGGGTAAAAAGGTCAGTCCCAAAATGGGAGAGGGAAGTACGATCCAGTACTTCGGGTACAAGCTTAGGCCATAGGATAGTTGAATTCTCTGCTCTGCCACAGATTCCCTGTGCAACTCTGGGAAAATCACTTAGTCTCTCTGTGCCCCATCTTCACAATGTTGACAACAGCACTGTCCTACATCATAAGGGCGTTCTGAGGATCAATACTGTGACAAAGTTCCTCCTCTACCTTAGTGGGTCTTGCGCTTATTGGCGGATTTGCTCACCTTGGAGCTTCACGGCAGCCCTCAGTTTGGCCGTTTTCGTGAGCCCACAGTCAACTCCTTCTGTGTCTGACCAGGAGTTGGGAGGTTTGGGGGGAACCTGGGCCCGCCCCCTACTCTGGGTTCCAGCCCAGGACCCTGTGGAATGCAGCTGTCTAGAGTGCCTCCTGGAACAGCTGTGCGACAGCTAGAACTCCCTGGGCTACTTCCCCATGGCCTCCTCCCAACACCTTCTTTATCCTCACCATAGGACCTTCCTCCTGATGTCTGATAATGCTTGTACTCTTCAGTCCTCCAACAGTCCGCATTCTCACTCTCAGCTCCTAGCACCTCTTGCTCCCAGCTCCTTACACGCGCACCACAAACTGAAGTGAGCTCCTTTTTAAACCCAGATGCCCAGATTAGCCTGCCCTAATTGATTCTAGCAGCTTCTTGATTGGCTGCAGGTGTTCTAATCAGCCTGTCTCCAGAAGGTTCCTGATTGTCCTGGAACCTTCCCTGTTACTTTACCCAGAAAAAAGGGACCTACTTAACCTGGGGCTAATATATCTGCCTTCTATTACTCTCCTGTAGCCATCCGGCCTGACCCTGTCACAATACATTAAAGATTGTGAGGTGCTCAGATACTGTAATCTTGATGGCCATCTAAAAACTTTATATAGAGGAAATCAGATAAAATTTCCATTCTGGATCCTGACTTCTCCCTGAATCTGAGACACTTGGAAAGTAGTAAGGGGAAATTAGTTAGGGAAAAAACAAAAAGATGCAAAACAGTGCCTTTCCATAAAATTAATTGTATTAATACATTCTGTGCCACTTCTGGAACTGGTTATATCTGAATAAGATCCCGCATTCATAAACCTAAGTAAGGAAGAGTTGGATGTTTTCAAACAGAATCATTTAGGGTGAAAGGAAAAGAATAAAGATTCTCTTTTCCTGATCTGATCTTTTCTAAGGTAGTGGTTCTCAATCTTTCCAGATGACTGGACTCCTTTCAGAGGCTGATTTGTCTTGTGTACCTCAGGTTTCACCTCATTAAAAAACTACTTGCTTGTAATCAGACATAAAAATATGAATGTGTCTCAGCACACTATTACTGAAAAATTGCTGACTTTCTTATTTTACCATAATTATAAAATAAAACAATTGGAATATAAATACTGTACTTACATTTCAGCAGATAGTATATAAAGCAGTATAAAACAAGCAATGTCTGTAATTTTAGTTTGTATTGACCTCGTTAGTGCTTTTTATGTAGCCTGTTGTAAAAGTAGGCAAATATCTAGAAGAGCTGATGTAACCCCTGGAAGACATATGCATATCCCCAGGGGTACACTTACCCTTGAGAACTACTATTCTAAGGTATATAATTCACCACTCTCCACACATCTAGCAGTTGTCATGCTCTTTTGAGTTTGAAAGCTTTGGACAAAATAAGAGGGAGAATAACTTTTTGTGCAGTTCAAAAGGAAGAATGAATTGTGGTAATGAATAACTCTGCAGCAGAAAGGATAACCTTGTCCTTATGGAAGATGTAGGAAGGCCCATGTCCAAGGGCACAGGTTTGAGACTCTTCTGGCAACTAAGATTGCAACCAGGAAGCACATCTTTATGGAAAAGGAACACAGGAAATTGGATGCTATCTGTTCAAGAATGGATTGCGATAGCTTTGCGCACTGTGGCTAGAGACCTAGATGATTCTGCATTTATGATACCATTTGAAGTTAGCATGAAATATGGTGATGATAGCCTCAGGTCTATGTCATCCTGTGAGAAATGGAAGAATTTGAAAATCTGGTTTTCTGGGATTAATCTTTCTACCTTGATACCAATAAGAAAATGTTGTCCATACTCTTGAATAGGCTTAGAGAATTGGAAGGGCCTGTATACAAACTCTACACTATTTTGGAAGTGTACTCCATCTCACTGAGTTTTTCTTTTTCAACAGCCAAAATATTAGGTGCAGGTAGTCAGTATTAGGATGCAGGAATGGGCCCATAGGTAGGAGATCTGTCATCTGTCTGCTGATAGTTATGCCCCATTTATATGGATCAACCTGATGGAGGCTAGGTTATCTTCTGCCCAGGAAAATACTGCATTACTCTGGCATTTAGACTAACTTCTTCTATCTCTCTGTCAATGTATATGTGCTACGATCCCTCACATCCAATTGAATCAAAACATGCTCTTTCCTCAGTTGATCTTGAAAATAGATAAGGTAGGAGAGGTGCACTGAAGACAGAGAATCAGGTTAGAAGGCAGAAGGCACATGGACATGCTGGAACCCAGTATTTGCTGAAAAGAGGTACTGCCACAAATATCTTGGACTTGAGAAGTGGCTAAGATCCAGGTGGTGTTCTTCAGTTTCATGGCTGTCTACTATCTGATGACGATTATCACAGAAATACCCAATTATCTAATGCATTTCTGTATTTCTTTCAAGTAAAATTTAAATATTCCTATTCTTTACTGTGAGCTCATAAACCATCAACTTAGACCTATTTGTTAGACCAATGTCCACAATAAAGATTCCTTCATTGCACCCAAACCAAGCCTATTTTCAAGAGAACAGTGGGAGGCTTGCTTTACAGGGCTCACTTGAAGCTTTTGGCCTAAGTCATTCCTGGAAGTACAGATTTCAATTATACTAATTCCAGGGATAAGCAAACAGAATTCTGACACAACATAGCCTCTCTGTCCCCAAGTACGTTTTACACAAACACAGCATTTACAACATCACAAAAGCAGCATGAGTCAATGAATTTCAACACGAATACTACACATTCTGGAGTGATAATATTTTTAATTCTTTTTAAACTACAGTCATAACAGCTTAATTAAAATTAAACTATTTGATTCCACTGCAGTTTTGCTGATGGTCACATGTTCTTACTCGCAATTATCACAATGCCAATGGAATGCACTTATTGCCACCAAGAAAAAAATTTAAGCACTTTGAAAGAAATGAAGCAAAAAGTGTTTAAGAAGCTATTGCACATACTACTCTAACTTCTGAAAGCAGTATTTCTGAATAGTTTGTTCATTCTGAGTAGGTTACAGTGTTCAAGAGCTGAACACAATTCTTTCTGGTGCATTTAACCTGAGAATGATTGTTCAAACGTTTCATCAGTATAAAAAAAGAAAATGGGGAAAAAAAATGTAAGAAGTTGTTTTGAAGTTAACCAAGAATTGTGCTTCCTAAACAGTCTTGTTGGTTTTTACAGCAGGCGTGCTCTCTTGGAGGGAGGGAATACAGGGTCATTGTTCAATTGTTTTTGTAGATTTAATATTGAAAATAGTTTAAATAATAAACAAATAATAAATTTTTCAATAGTTTTAATATTTAAAATAATTTCAATTGTTTATTGAATTGTATAAGAACTAAGTAAAAAATTGACTAAATTACAACTGCTGAAGACCATGTATGATATACAAGAGAGACTTGAAGCTACAGAAGAACGGACTTAAGTTTGTTTTTTTTTTCATTCAAACTGCAGCAATACAGTATGCCTACCAGAAGGTCATTCAGTATATTCCTCCTTAATAAGTTAATATTGTTCGATTTTTCTTATCATTCTACTTTCATCTGCATATTGAAAGATGATTCATATCAAATCCATTCTTCTAATATTCATCAACCAACCAATTAAAGTTTATTGGAAGAAGCACATTCAGCATGACAAGAAATCCATTACATTATCAGGATATTTTTCTTGTCATTTGTTAGACTAGGGTAAATATTTTTTCTCTTTAGAACTGTAGACAAGAAAAGCTTTCCCTTAGGAGAACTACTAAGAGGTTGTTATCTAGAAGGGGTTTGCAAATAAGCAGATGGGAAAGAGTCTGGACAGTGGTATTTTCCCATGCCACTTGCAAAGCTGCAGTTCATTAAGGAACTCTATGATAATAGTACCACTGCTAAGAGTAGACCATCTAATAGGACAAAAAAGAAAATTTTCTGTGGACTGTAGCATTCATTTGACCTCACACACACTGCTTATGTCGACCCTACTTAGAATTAAGGATGAAGGGGTAGATTTTCAAGGCACAACTGGCAGTTAGGAAGGCACCTAATTTTCAGTGACTTGCAATGGGAGTTAGGGTATCAAATGGCCATTTGATACCTTTGAAAATCTCCCCCACAGTCACATAGCGGAGATGCTTCCAGTTACAGAGTGGCTGCCCTTCTTCTCCTGTAAGAGTGCCCAACAACAAGAGAGTCATCTGTATATGCATTCAAGAAAATCTAAACCTCTCCACATTCCCACTCTTCCACTCAATTCCCTGCTAATTTATTTTCAAGACATTTATTCTGGCAGCCAGGAAACTCATTCTTCAATCCTAAACAAAATCCCCTAATTCTCAAAGAACTAAAGATTGGTGTAGGAAAGAGTGAGCTGGCTACCCAGTAAAGAGTGATCAATGCAGTGTAAGTAGATAGATTACCCAAGTAGTAATAAACTGCAATAATTTGGAAATATGACCAGTCTCGAACTTTTCAAACTAATTCCTCACATGGTTATAGATAGATTATATACCAGATCAGTTACACATTTCTTATACACCAGTTATGAATACAGTGCCCCTTCTTATCTAGGTCCCTTACTCATTGCCATGTTGCCTATGGTAAGTATCTTTCCTTACTCTGAGACATGTTTCAATATACAAACTCAATTATATATATGCATTTATGTGAAATAGTACAGCCCCCTCCCCAAAAAGTGTACATGAGTGTTATTTGATGAGAGAGGTTTTATTCTTCTGGTGCTGGTGCTTTATATACAGAGCTGCAACGTGGTAAGCAAATTTTGTTCCATTATTCCACATGTACAACAATATTAGAAATCATAGTAATGCATATTTGCAGCAACAACAGACGTTCAAAAGATAGCTGAGGCTTCTGTTTGGTATGGAGCCAAGACGACAAGATACTAAAACCTATTAACAGTGTATTCTGACTGTGTAAAGAATCATAAGGAACCATATGATGTCTAGAAAGAAAACGAGAAAAATAATAAAATTTGATCAGAAATTTAATGTATTTTTATTAATACCTGGCAACAGAATAGTAATAGATAATTTAAATGTGTACAACTTGTGTCAGATGCATAGTTGGGAAGAAGATTGCAGACAGACCAATATTTATAGCAAAAGAAAAAATGAACCTGACTTGATTTGGCATAGAGATATTTATGTCTCATACTGACATTCACCTGAATGTGGAGATTCTGTGAAGAATCCAAATAATGAAACACCTTGACTTTGCCAGTGACAAACACCAAACTATTAGCGATGTCTGGGGAGCAAGAAGTTCCACTGTAACAAAGATTACACATTTATAGTGTTTCTTGAACCTATAAGAAACCTACCAGAAAAAAAATCGGTAACATTTAAAAAAAAATTAAAAAGTATGTTGACAAAGGATAATGTTTAAGCAAGTGCTTATAAGGCAGACACCAACAAGTCTCTACACTGTCTACTGACTAAAAGTCACTTTTCAAGAGGGACATAAATCAGACTATTCTCATGCAGACCAAGAAACAATGATTCCTTTAGGTGTTAGTGACTGATATTTTGTCTGCAATTAAGTTTCTGATCTTCTAACTAGACTTTATCAGTGTAAATAAAGAGGCAATTGTGATATTTCTGGTTAGGTCAATGTTAATTCTTTTGGGACTTCAAATCAGCAGCATAACATGGTCACCCAACCATTGAAGGGTTAGACTGTGCTCTCAGCAACTGGTTAAGGTATTATGGTTTTATTAGCTATCAAAGGATCTCAGTGGGCCTACAAGCATGTGCTTAAGTGCTTTCTCAATTCAGGGCCTTAATGAATTTTCCAAAAGGTACACAATTCACATATTTTAAGATCAGTTGAATAATGTTATAAATGGAAATATGAGTAATATGCATCAATTCCAGATATCCTATGCATTCAGTCTTATCCTCAAATATGCATGTGAACATCAGCACCTATCAACAAGGCAGCTAACTTTAAATGATGCATGGTAATGTTCATATTAGGGGAGGATTGAGTCCACAGTATTAATAATTTCTTAGATCAGGGACATTCAATGTCTGAATACAGAATGACCTCAGGAACTTCAGTGCAAAGGTTAAAATGGCCAACTTTATGAGATAAAAGATGCCCTTATCGTAGAGTACAGTACTACATAGTAAACTGCTTATGAGTCTTCAAGAACTACACGACATTAAGAAAATCTTGAAAATAGTACACTACTCCTGATTACAGAAAGTGGTTTGAAGAATCCTTTAAACAGTCACAAAAGGACCTAAAAAAGAAGTATAAGACTACCTACACATGTTAAAAATAGCTATATCTCTGCAAGACGACTTGCACTGTCTGAAAGATGAATGGCATAATCAAGGACTATCTGCCTCTATTAGTAGCTATGGAAAGAAACATTTCTTACTCACATCTAGCAACCACCTGAAAATTCAGGGCAAGGAAAGGAATCAAGAACATTACAGCAACCTGAAACTACCAGGATTATTAACAACAGCAGTACTGTAAAGTTTGAAGTATTTTGGGTTTTGCCTTTACAAAGAGGCACAGAGTTAAATTTGAAGAATCAAGTTTTATAAATGTAGAAAATATTTTAACTTAACAAAGAGGATTGTTGTATAATGTTGAGAACTAAGGGTCGTTAAGTATAAACTCCTAGGTTTTTTTCAGCTCTCCCACTGAAGTGTAGGAAAGTCGCTTTGGCAACTCACTTCATCTTCTCCGTCTCAGTTCCTCATCTGTAAAACTGAGTTAATAATATTACCCTATCATAAAGGCATGCTGTAAAGCTAACATTTCAGTTAGCTAATATAACATTGGTAAGGTACTTGGATAATAAGGTGATGAGCACCTGAGGAAAGCCTATAAATACACACACATGGGGATGCCAGATAGGGCCTCACACGAGGAAGAAAAGGGGACCTTTAACAAAAAATGTTTTGCTGTTCTCTCTTAAAGGCCCAGGCATATTTATACAATGTTTAACGATGGAAAAGAGAAGGATCGCAGAATAAGGAAAACGAAACACTGCCTTATTTAAAAAGTAGTGTCTGTCGCTTGCTTACCTTCTTCTTGTCTTTCAGATCCAACCAACTGGACAAGAACCATCTGCTGTAGCATCACAGCCCACCAGGACAGGAATAGCTCAGGAAACCATGGCATTACTTAGCCCACAGGCTCTTCTCTCATGACTACTGAAAATGTGTCCAAAAGCCAGGTCATACTGCCCTGGATCTACCACAGAACAGAATGCAATGACTCAGGATCTTTCTGGGTCAAGAGAAGTCAACCAGGCCGCACTATTGTCCATTTAATACACAGAACCAATTCTCCTGTCTCATGTCCATTCTAGATATCCTATTTCTAGATTCTTATTTAAATCTGCTCTAAAAGAAAGCCATGACAGAGGACTGCCTCTCAGCAGCAGTTTGAAATAAAAACTAAGTTTTGGGAGTGTGTGAGGGCAAAGGAAAGGCAAAGAAACCAATCTACAACCTCAGAGGAAAGTAAAACCATATTAAAGGTGACATTATTTTAGATGAATTTACAGTTAATCAAACCACACTGAACAAACAAAACAATAAAGTTATGGCATCACACATGCACGCTGGCTGTGTTTTCCTGAGGCCTCTCTGAAATGAGCATATATAACCATACCCTAGTGTGTTCGCTCTTACTGTGCTTAAAAAATGGTTACTGTAGTGTTTCTACTAATTAGCGGTAGGTCAGGAGAGTATGCTCTCAATTACATAACTCAGTCTTCATTAGGCAGCCAGCCAGATTGCTCCCCAAGTCCATGACATTTTATAAGCGATTGTTGGAGAGCTATCCTTTAAACAGTAAGCATAAATAAAGTTCCAGAGCAGTTGAACTCAGATGCGATAACCAATAACTAATGAACTAAATGAAGAAATTAATGTACGTTTCCTTTTGTGTTTGTACATCCGATACTGTTATAGACTGGATGTTTTTCTTGTCATTACAGCATATCAGGAATGACTTAGAGTGATACTTCCCTCCCCCCCAAAATAAAACAAAGTAGTAAATGAAAACACAACAACCACAACAAAAAAGCAACATTCCTCAATCACAGTTTTAACCCTAACAAGGGCCAAACACTCCATGAAGTTCACAAAGGACTTCATTGCTGATATTGATTTTACATGGAAGGCATTCAGATAGTACAATAATAGGCTGTAGTATAAAACCCTAACACACAACTGGGATACATAAGTGAAATAATACTCTCTTTAATTAGTACATTACATGTTCTCTAGGCACATTTTCTTCTTTTCCTGATTTCACTATACTTCTGTTAATATCAAACATGCATCTAGAATATCAGATATAAAAACATGCCATCAGATAATGGTTGGAATTACATATGTGTCTTTAGTTATCTATACAAACACACACAACATTTAGTATTACAGCTCAGATGTTAAAGCAAACAAAGATACATAAACGGATGGACATAAAACATTTTGCTGTTCATGTCGTTTTACTTGTGTTTTAAACCCCAAAGTGTAACTGAAATTTTGAAACATCAGAGTGAGTAGTGTAACTAAATACATGAGGTCATTGACTGTGATTCAACTCCTCCCTGATGTTAACTTGAGACACCGAAAAAGGAGACAAGGAAAGTAACAGGGAAATTGTATTTGTCTGACCTTGTGATAGACCCATTAAAGGCTACAAGTAATTTGAAAGGTATAGCATCTGAGTGTAGCAGACAATGGGAATTTGGAAAGTTGCCATGCCCTTAACTCCTCCTTTATAAAGCACTCTTCCAGCAGCTGCCTTTTTACTCTAACGGGAGTTCCAGCAGGTCCAACCACAAAAGTATTTATGAAACACATTCACAATTTTGCTGGCTGCTAGTCAGAACTTTAGGTGTCAACAGGTGTTTCCTTAACAGCTACAAACAAAATACTGAGGCTGTTTAGTAGACCAAAAAGATGAAGAATTGCTCAATAAATTTTTTTTATGTAAGTGTAAGAAAACATGGGAATGACACTGGAATGCTTGCTTTTGGGACTAGTGAAGACGGAACCACTGTAGAGGTGGATACTCTCACTTTTTGGTAGGTAATGGGAGAGATCAGTACAATGCAAACCCTGTTGTTCTTGTGCAAGCCCAATGGTCTGCTTTGAAGCGCCACTGTAGCCTTTAAAATTGTAGGGTATCTGGCTGATTTAAAGAGGGAGAGTGCTGAAATTAAGAGTAAAAATGATCTCCTGGAAGTAGGAATGACAGAAGTCCAGCAACTCCACTTACTAGTTACTAGGGCCACCATGTGGAGAACTTTCAGAGTCAGTGTACAGTAAGCAAGGAGAAAGTGACGGTAACCTGTTTGCTTTCAGCTAGTGGTTATTCCTATTTCCTCTTTGAGAGTACTGGAAGCTGAGACCATGCCCAGTTGTGAATACTGAGGAATGTGGAAAGTGAAAGTGCAGCATAGCCAGCAGATTGTATCCAGACAGCTACTATACTACCAAAGCGATTCTTTTCCAGGTAATGGCTTTTTGAATCAAGGAAGTCAGGCCAAAAGTCAGGTTGTAAGTGGTGTTTTAAGAATCTAAGGAGCTTATTTCTGTTTTTGAAGGTTCTGATGGCTCCAAATTACAGGCCAAAATAGACTGCTCAGTTTGAAAAGTTCCCTAATTGCTGTGCTATGAAGGGAGAATTGTTCAGAGAGACTTGGTATCTTTCCCCTCCATCCTTACTGTGAAGGATACCTTAACTACAACTGGTTTCAGAGTGGCAGCAGTGTTAGTCTGTATTCACAAAAAGAAAAGGAGTACTTGTGGCACCTCAGAGACTAACAAATTTATTTGAGCATAAGCTTTTGTGAGCTACAGCTCACTTCATCGGATGCATTCAGTGGATTTTCCACTGAAGTGAGCTGTAGCTCACGAAAGCTTATGCTCAAATAAATTTGTTAGTCTCTAAGTTGCCACAAGTACTCCTTTTCTTTTAACTACAACTGTGGACATGAATGTGAAGAGACAACAGCTTTTGGGCCAGATGCAAATACAAACTCAGGCACTATTTAAAAATCGGATCAAAAATAGACTCACAAGGAACCTACTAGAGGGCAGTATGGAAAAAACACATGACACCATTAGTTAATAGCCTGACACAATTCAAGAGATTCAGAGTGAATCAGAGAACACAGAGACCTTTAATACAGCTGTCAATTAAGGACAATGCCCTCTTGCATAGGAAGCTAGAAGTGCTTGAGAATTCATCAAAGAACAGCAATTTAAATATATTTGGACTTCCTGAGGGAGTTATTCCCATGGAAACTTTCCCAGCTCTTGTAGAATTTATATTAAATGAGGCACTTAATCCCTGCCCTCCCTGCCTCCCCCCACCCTGCCCCAAGTTTTACATCCTATTATAGTTTTCTGTTAATTCTATTAGGGAAGGAACTCTTCATCTTATGTTGGCACTTTATATCAGCCCTATCCTTTATGGTAAAAACTGGTTAGGTTCATATTATTTTATGTGGGAGAGGGAAGAAATTGTATATATAATTACATATACAAAACTATGTTAAAAGAACATTAAGGTAATAAAATCAAATAGTCAAAAGTTAGGATAAGTACTAAGTGCTTCACAAACATTCATGAAATTTATCTTGTCAACACCTCTGAGGTATTATCCTCCCAATTTTACAGATGAAGAACTCAAGTACAGAGAAATTAAGGCACAAATTGTCCACTTATTTTGGATGCCCAACTTGAGACTCCTATCACCTGATTTTTCAGAGTACTTAGCATTTTTATAACACTTCAGCTTCTTCAGCACTCAGCTTCTTTAACCATGAGACTGTCTCTCTTCCTGCCACTCCCACCTCCCCTCCAGCATTTCCTAACTTGTGCATGTTTCACTTTGGAACCTTAACATTCTTTTAACGGTTTTGCTCCTCTGTAGGCTTTTCCTATGTTTATGTAATTTTGTATGTAGGTTTTTAAAAAAAACCCAACATGTAAGTGTAAAAACTGAAATTTCATCGCGTGAAACCATACTGACCCCCACATGGGTCATCAGCAGAATTGGGACCTTTAGGTCCACACCAGGGACTTCTGTCACTTGAGCTGATGGAGTCCTGACAGCAGCAGAAAGTTGTTATTGTTATGCCCTATGTAGACTAGCTACTAGAGGAGGATGAGGCACACATCTTGCCAGTGGTTCACAGCTATCTGCTGGAAGGAATGCTGAGACTTAGGACTCCTGGTTTAAATTCCTAGTTCTGGAGAATAGTGTGCTCCAGTTCTGTCCTTGTCCCAGTCCTCCGCTCTTTCCAAGCACCTATCACCTGCCCTCCTCCTATTCCAGCACTTCTCTTTCCCCTGGAGTTCCTGTTCATCCCCCCTCTGTGTTCCTATTCTTGTTTGCAGAGTTCCTGTGTCCCCCGTGGCTCTGGGAAGGGAGAGGATAGGCCATGTTCCAGCAACATGCACAAATAGCAATCCCATCTCTACTCAGCAAAGTACTCAAGCGCACGCTTAACGAAGTAGGGGAGCAGTTCCATTGAAGACAAAGGTATTTAAGCACACACAAGTGCTTTTCTGAATAGAGATAGGATTACAATTGTGCCTAAAGTTAAGCATATGCTTAAATGTTTTACTGAATCAAGGCTTAGGTGCTAAGTAGTATTAAGTGCTGCTGCTTGCAAAAGGAGCTTCATTGCAATCTCTTTTTCTCCCTTAACTCAAAGTGGAGGATTCTACTACACTTCAGCTTGTCAGTAAACTCTTTGCCTTTTTTTTCCCCTTTTCTCTCTCCCCATAGTAAGTTCCCTGCACAGCTCCCCTCACAGAGAGAAACCATAAGATACCTTCCTTCTTCAACTGTAACATCCACTAAGGTCAGTACAGCACCACATGGGCAGCACTGACACTTTCATTAATTCCCTCACACTCCCGATTTTTGAAAAATGTCTTTTACCCATTCTCAGACTAGGACTAAATTTCTTTATATAATGTAAAGAACGACTGGAATGATTGTTATTTAGGCCAAAGTTTTCAAGTTGGATGCCTAAAGTTAGATTCCTAAAGCTACATTCAGATGCTTAATTAAATGTAGCCTGATTTTCAGAGCTGCTGAGCACTTCAGGAGCTCAGCATCACTGAACGTCAAGCGACTTAAATAATCTATATTTAGGCACTTCTTTAGCAGTTTAACTTCAGGCTCCCATATTGAAAATGTCTCACCTTAGATTTTTCATCATAGCAAAAGAAAAAAACAAAACAAAACCTCAACTAGAATTTCCGTCCAATCAAATAAGATGGAGGTTTTCAAAACAGTGTGGTCCATCTTCATTATACAGCAGCACACAGTGCCAGTATGGTGTTTTTGTTAAGCTGATTTTTGACATAAATATAGGGTTCTATCTAGAAAAGTGTTTCCTTAATCCTGAGTATAATTAACTTGCAATATGAACTGACATGGAGCAAAATACAGATATTCCTTCTTTTTGAGTTGCTTCTTCTTACCACTGTATCCAAAAGACTTCAATAAAACCATTCAATTAAAGAAAAAAAAATTCCAGAGATAGCCAGAGCTCTCCCCCATAGCTGATTTTTCAGCCAAACTAAAAATAAAAGGGAATTATGAAGTCAACTAATGTGTTATCTACTACAAAGGGCAAAAAGAATGTAGCTTGCAGTGAACACAAACTATTGCATGCCTCAAAGGAAGACAGCATCATCCTACCAACTGATAACAGCAGAGCCAACAATTACCCGTAACAAACATGACTATACAAAATCCCCTCAAACACAGATCCACACAAGAATTTGGGATAACTGGCCACTGTCATTTGCTGTTGATACCAAAGATTAGTAAAGAAAATACAACTCCACAGCTAGGAATTTGTCAAAAGCATAAAAGGAATTTGCCTACATACCACCAAGATGCTATCTCTCACACTCCTGGAATCAAAGCACAGTGGCAGAATCTAAGCAGAGGTTCCAACAAGTAAGCTGATTTCTTAAAATAAAGCATTAAAATGACCAGAAGCACAGAGAGCAATTAGCATATTAATTAAAAAACCCTCCCCAATGTCAAACAATACACATTCATGACATGACACTTTAACAAGTTACTGATAAATTATTATTTACTGGGCTACCCCTTGGATGGATTAAATATTTTTTAAGAAGTAAAATCACTCTTAATGCAAAGTTGGGAGAAAAAAGCCTTATTATACACAATCCTCACTCACATATCCAAGGAGGGATGAATGATTTCATACAGCAGTTGTATCGAGAGACACCCTAAACGTTTGTAATATTGCTAATGAATTCGCCAGTTCTAGGAAAGCCCACGTACATGAACATTTGCTTCATTTTCATCTGCCAAAAAATGTAATAAAATGGAATTTAGTGCCTAGCATCATTTCTTGTTCCTTATTTATAACTGGAATTACTAAGCACTCGATTAGGACATGACACTCTTTTTAAAATGACTTTTTGTACAGAAAACTCATTTAGTTTCCATGTCTTCTTCAGAACATCTGTTTCTCCTTAGACATGCAATACACAACTTATCATCCAAGGATATAACTGGATGGAGGAAAATGAACAAGAGTCTAAAAGCAAATACAACCTTGATCAGATTTATCTAGTTAAACCAGATTGTGTGTTTTATAAATATTGTTTTTCGTCGGTAAGAGTTATTCTCAATTATATGGTACATTTTTCTCTCTCTCTGAGAAGTTATGTTAGCTATTTGTGTATGTAAGACCTGTAAATAAGTGTCCATACTAATTATGTACTTCCCAGAATCAAAGAGTGAGTCTGAAATGTGGCTTAATTCAATACTTCCCCGCCCCCCCTTTTTTAAAAAAGTACCAGGTATACATAAGTGAAACAGGGAACTATGCAGGTGATAGCATGAAAATTAGTAGCATACTTTTCTGCTTATGCTTGCTTATCTATAATCTACAGTATACACATTAGGAACACAAAATCTGGGAAAACGTTAAAGAATTTATAGCAGCAGGGTTGGAAAATTTCAGAAAGAACTGCTCTATAGGTTGACCGCTGAACTCTTATTAAAACATATAGCACTGATACTATACTCTGATCAGGAAACCCTTAATCTAAACAGAGTATAAAGGAAACACACAGACAGTCATGCAGACTAAAATTTGAATGTGGACACCACTGAGACAAGATAGGATACTGTGCTCATTACTACTGTTATTTTGAGTGATCTTTTCAAGCCACAAAACAGTCGTGTGGGCTGCCATCGATGAGACATCTTTAAAACAGTTCAAGCCCCAAATCAGGCATTTCACAGTGCTCTGGAACCAATACAAACTTCCTGTTGAATGTAGGAGACGCATTTTAGCTGCAACAGTCACAGAAAGTACGGCTTTCTGAAATCAGGAACATTTGAAAATACTTAGTCAGAAAAGAGTATGAACCAAATTGCTTAACTGACACCTTATGGAGAATATCCTCGTTCAACTGGATTCAGCTACCAAATACTGGACACACACTCTTATAAACGAGAAAACACAAGCTATCTTTTTCTCCATAGTTCCTGGAACGTATCAATTACAAGTGACCCTCAGGAAACCATATGCAAAAACCAAATGAGATTTCCTAACAACAGTACACTGATATGGTAAAAGCTAAGCACTATTTGACTTGAACATTAAATCTAAACCCTTAAAGAGACACAAATATAATCTAACCATAAATAGCAAACAAACTAAATATTAGGAGTCAAATTAAGAACAAAAACACTCTAAAAATTAAACAGCTGTCTAAGGGGCTTCATTCTCCTCACACACTGGTGTAAATCAAATGTAACTGCATTGAAATCAATTACAAATCAGACCATATAACTCTGGTTTTGAAAGTTTAAGGAAAGAAAGGATATATACTACTGAAGCATGAAATAACGGAAGGCATAAGGCTTCTTTTCTTTTCGCAGAAGCCAGACAATGCCATTAAATTAAAAAGGTAACACATTTAACATTGTTAAATATATTAATCTGACTGTGGAACTCAAGTGAAGCAAATGCTTTACAGAAACAACACCACTTTCAAGATCCATCGGTCCTACACACAGGGGCACTGGAACAGGAGGGGACCGTGGTCCCACCATTTTTAAGAGTGGGAGGGCTATGCCTTCCCACTTTTTACTGGATATAAGGGCGAGCAATGGGGGAGAGGGGATGGAGAAGAGCAAGCAGGGGGCGGGGTCTTGTGGGGAAGAGGCAGTGTGGGAGCGCGGCCTTGAGGGAAGAGGTAGTGTGAGGGCGGGGGCTCAGAGAGAAGGGGCAGTGCAAGGGCAGAGGCTGGGGGGAAGGCGAGGGACAGGGGGTGGAGCCACAGTTCAGGCACAGTGCCCCCCCCCCCTTTTAGGGAGCTTTCGTCACTCCTGCCTATCACAACATGTGGTATACCTCATCCAGTGCACTAAAAGCCCTAACAACTATGTGGGTGAAGCCAGACCACCACTATGCTCTTGAGTGAACTCAGAGACAAATGATAAAAGACAAAAACAGCATATCACCCATGGGCAAACACTTTTCACAAAATGATCATTGCATATCTGACCTCTGCATCCTCATCGGAAACCTGCACACCACCTTCAAAAGATGAATCTGAAATTGACAATTTTGCTAGACACTAAAAGTCACAGTCTTATTACAACAATCTGCAACCCACTTTTTGTCTTGTATCTGTAAAGGCATTAACAGGCAACTTCATTTCAAATAGTCTCTTACAATGTGTGTTAACTACGTAGGCTAAACAATCTCTTCCACCTTGTATTTAGCTGTGACACTCTGTGTTCCTTTCCCAGACTTAAAGAGGATCTCTGGGTAGCTCAAAAGCTTGTCTTACACCAACAGAAGCTGGTCTAATAAAATATACTACCTCACTCATCTTGTCCCTCATTTTCTGGGACCAACAGATCTACAATACTGCGAACGAAACGGCTTGTATGCTAGTAAGAATAGCATCTGTAATTATGCTTCTAGACTAATGCAACAAGCGGTTCCTCAGCTTCAGGGAATGACCACAAGGTTGGGCTAAAAAGAATTATACTATTATATGATACAAAATACGTAGGTGTATTATGGGTGTTTTACACTTTTCTCAATTATATGACAGCCATTGGAACAAATACTAAAGCATGGAAAGTCCTATGTTTCTAACAGGATAAAAGGGTCCTCTGAATTGCTTTATAATACGTTGTTTTTAATGGTTTATTTTTGTTTTTTTGGCTGAAGTCTATTGGCTTGGCATTCCAGGGTTTTGTCACAGTGTGAATGACATATTTATATATTGTGTTGTTATGGTAAACAGTTCAGCTAACTTCATTCAGAGCTACAAAAAGAAATCCTGGGCTGAATGGGAAGCCATAGACAGTAGGGGAGCTCAAAAACACAACAGATTAGACAAGTGGCGAGTCAGTGAGCATTTTAATTCTCCCAGCAATTTTTGTTTTTTTCCTCTTACTTCCAAACATATTTTACATTTAGAGAGTTTGGTGGGCTTCTGAAAAGTCAGCCCTGGGTCAATTATGGGAAGATGGTTTCCACATGACAGAAGTCAATAGAATTTATGTAAAACAAAAATGTAGTACCACACCCTATCTTTTGGTTTCACTAATGGGGCTATGGGGGGGAATCAAACAGATTTTGAATCCGGAGGTATAATAAGGGCACTGTGATCTTATTCAGGATCTGTGCTTGAAGTAGGAGAGGGCTAGATGGACTGATGTGCATATGGCATCATGTCCTCACCAAAACCATAACTTGTCACAATTTCCTTTTTTGGGTGGGTGGGAATGGGGAAACAGGTGCAGGCTAAAGCCCACAGTTGGTAGCGATGCCCACATTAAAGTTGCAGTGAGGGTTTAGTATAGATGGCCCTTGCATTCTCTGATATTGGAGACCTGTTAATTTTGCGGGCTGTTTTGTTTTCCTGTTTTATCTATGGGAAGATGATGCAAGCTTAATTAACATGAGAGAAGACTTCAAGAAACCAAATGAGGGGAGCCTGAAGTCTCCTGACTCCTATTATGCAGGAATATCCTCACTTAGGGGATGATAAGGCTCAAAATAAATTAAAGGAAATATCAGCTTTAGTATAATACCTCCCGTGAATACAAATATTTCACAGATTAAAAATGGGCAACACAAGTTTACTTTTGAGTCCAGAACAGTACCATGATTTCCCCACATTTTCCCACGTCTTTTGGGCTTTTCACCATAATGTGTCTGGGACTTTTTTTTTTTTTTTTTTAAACACCACAGTGGCATCTACTAGACTTCTGAATTATTGTCTTTCCAAGATTGCTTTTCCTAGTCACACCATGGGGAAATACAGTAACTATTTGCTTGTATGACTCTAAACATAATGTTCAAAGATCAGCATGGTTCCCTCGGAAAATATTACCCTGATTTTTCACAGCTCCATTCAGGTGATGCACTACTCAGCACTTTATAAATCAGCCTATTGCTGCAGAGATCTAATTCTGGCTATCCCACTGACTGTGTGTGGATTTGAGTGAGTCTTCATCTCCCTGGGTGAAATTCTAGCTCCAACAAAGCCAATAGGAGTCTCAGTTTCTCTTATCTATCAAACAGGGATAACCCTCACTTTTATTTACCAGACCCCCGGGGGGCAGGGGGGAGGGGGTGGAAGGAGAGGAGAAGGGGAAGGAGGCAGCGTGCTGAGCACGGATAACTTTTCGTAAAATGATTTTAAAATATATAAGTCCTATAGAAATATTCATCATCATTAGAACTTGCTGTGAAAATAAACTTTTGGACATATGGTGAAAGTGGAGTACAATGATAAAGACAGACCATTCTGTAATCCCTAACTAAAAAGACAGGCTTTCATGTATTGGAAAGAGATGGGGGCATGTTTCAACACCATACTTTCTAAAGCCTTTGAATCACCATAAAGCATGTGACTAAGAATCTCTGCAATGAGATTAGTGAGAGGTTCCTTAAAAACTGAGTTACAAATGACCTCACTTAACTTTGTTTTGGGAATACAGGGTTGGGTAGTCTAAATTTTTATAGTAACATCTGCAGGGCATTTCAAAATCCTGGCATAAACAGTAACACCTAAGTTCCAGATCTAGTTCTTTATCCTCCTCCAATATGTATAAATTAGGGTGTGTGGATGGAGGAGTTCTTTAACTGAAGCCTCTAATATAAAACAGTTTTATTCCTCAGAAACGGGTCCTTTGTCTCTCACCTGTAAGTTAACTATAACAATGCAAGTCATGTTGCTTTTATCCAGAGCTCATTTTTATATATATGGACATTCTCCACCGTAGAAATTAAGACGTGCAAGCACCTGAATATCAACTATAGTGAGGTTTCAGAGTAGCAGCCATGTTAGTGAGCTAGCTTCACAAGCCTAAGTGCTTCATAGCCAAAACTACACATTAGCAGAGAGAGGGAAGGGTAGTTTTGACTAAGAAGCAGAGTCTTATGAAACTCAGTATCTATGAAACTTTGTATCTATCTGCTTGAACACCTTCATTTCTACTGTATAAGTGCATACAGAATGTCCTTTAATCCAGACTAGCCAACATTGCTAGGTATGATTAAATTACAAATACTTAATTTACCACCTCTTCATGAGAAGCTGAAATAATACGTTTATATATAATTTGCAATGACTTTTGATCATTTTATTCTTATTTTGGTGTATTTAAAATTGTAATTAGGGAGAATAAAAGCCTGAGCATGTACATTTGTCAAGAACTGAACTTTTCTACAGTGTTCCAGGCACTCAAGGGAAATAAGAAACAGAATATTATTCCATCATAGTTCCCAGTAGAGTTACATATCAATATACCTTCCCCTTCCAGTTCCTCTAAAGGCCAGATACAGAGGCAAATGCACAAAATATGACATTACCCGTACTGGATCTATTAATGGAATAAATGCAGCAGTCAAAGACCATCTGAAGATAAAAGCATCATTCTCTCTAAAGTCTCTGGAATTCTGCCCAAATCACAGTCATATTTTCATATTTGTCAGCTTTTTCCTGTAATCAAAGGGTTTCTTTTATAATAGTAAATAAAAATTAAGTGTTCTTTCTGTGCTTCAAAGTAAAACTGTTTCAGTAACAATGCACACAGTACAGCGTGCATCTTTCTATAGAAAGATTTACCGCCTCAATTTCAATTTAAAAATTTGTAATGCTTCAGGGCTAGAAACACTGGGACACATAATTATGCGGAAATGAATTTCTCACATGTGAATCAGTTATTCTTTCCCATACAAAGCTTTATATTTAAGAAGGGCTATTTTTAATAAGCAATACCGAGAAGCAGGCTTTTACCATGTAAACACCTAACAAAGTTACATAAATCCTGTGTATTCTACAGAACAACCAGGTTACAGTCAATTGCCCAGTTACAACATTGTTAACTAGACTTGGCCTCAAAATCTGTTCTCAGAGAAAAAAAGATTTAAGGCTAGAAGGGACAATTACAATCATCTGATCTCCTGCACAATACATGCCATAGAATTTCACCCAGAATTCTAGTATCAAGCTCAGTATCGTCCGGCTGATCTAGAACATATCTTTTAGAAAGACATTAAATCTTGATTTAAAGACTTCAAGTGATGGAGAATCCACCATTTCCCAAGGTAAATGAGTTAAATGGCTATTTTAGTTACCCTCATTAAAAATTTGCTCCTTATTTCCAGTTTGAATTTACATAGATAGCTCCAACTTCCAGTCCTTGGATTTCATTATACATTTGCCTGATAGGTTGAAGATCTCTCTTCTATTATAAATTCTCTCCCTGCGTAGCTACTTATAGACTGCGATTGAGTCACCTTTTCACATTCTCTTTGACAAGCGAATAGACTGAGCTTCTTAAAGCTTTCCACAGCTGGAATCTTTAGGTTAATTAGCTTCTCTAATACACACCCCTAAAAAACTGGCTCTCTGGTTAATATTTCATTGCTGCACAAGAGACCCAAATTCAATCCTTAGGCCCAGTTCTCTTGGAGGTGGAAACAGGAAACATTACAAAGACAGTGCATTCAGCCCTGGGGACAGAGCACTTTCCAGTAACACTTTCTTTGGCTGAGCTAGGAATGGCACTAATCATTTCTGGTCTCCAAAGCGAGTCTTAACCTGTTTTTTCCTAAGGTGGGTCTGAAGCGTTGGGGAGATGGTACAGACTCAAAATTAAAACACTCCTCTCACGCTCTGAGACATGTTTCATCTACAATTATTTCAGTAAAGCATTCTTGATTTTCTCACTAACCTCACTGTTGAACAATAATAATAAAATTGTTGTTGGCATACACTAGAGCTTTAAATCTCTTTTGGATTCCTTTCTCCACATCCTGAAGAAATGAGCTATTTTCCATCCTCCCACTCACACCCAGAAGCAACGTCTGCATATCACTTAGATACCTCTCATGACGGATATAAGTAGTAACAAGTTGTTGATTTAAAGACTTATTTATTGCCAAGAGTAGAAGTAATAAGCAACATTTTATTTGACTATCGGCAGCCAGTGCATTAAACATCACTATAAACAAGTCTATACCCCTTTAAATTTAAACTTAACCACACCCTATAGTTATTTCGCTTTATTGCTTCCAGCTTTTACATAACGAGTATAATTAAACTGCATTTCTATACGCTGGCCTAAATATCTATATCATTTGGTAGAATGTGTTTAAATTGCATCTTGTTTGCTAAATCTACCATTTTATCACCATTAGCAAATTTGTAATACATTTGGGGCTAGATTGTGACTTACCTTGAGTTACTTAGCAAGGGGTAGAGGTGCGAGTAACAGACATACCCCGTTTAACCTCTGTGCTGGGCTGGAATCAGCCCCAGAGCTACAAATGTGTAAGGACTCCTTGAGTTTAGAAGCAATGCTGGATGCCCCTAGATCAGTGGTGGGCAACCTGCGGCTTGCACGCTGCCCATCAGGGTAATCCGCTGAAAGGCCGCGTGAGAGTTTGTTTACATTGACTGTCCACAGGCACGGCTGCCGCAGCTCCCAGCGGCTGCGGTTTGCCATTCCCAGCCAATGGGAGCTGCAGGAAGTGGCACGGACCACAGGGATGTGCTGGCCACCGCTTCCCACAGCTCCCATTGGCTGGGAACAGCGAACCACGGCCACTGGGAGCTGCAGGCAGCCGGGCCTGCAGATGGTCAGTGTAAACAAACTGTCTCACAGCCCACCAGTGGATTACCGATGGGCTGCAGGTTTCCCACCTCTGCCTAGATGGGTGTGAACAGGATAAGGGAAACAAGCCCACACCCTTTTCAAAGGTGTAGCAAAGATTGGTGCTCCCCCTGCTATCCCAGAACTCCACTTTGTATCACAAGCTGAGCCACAATTTACAGCCACAATTACCACTCCTTCGATCATTTTGTTCAAAATCATCTATGGGATAGCTTTCATGGTAGCAAAAGTTACATTACAACTTTTACTGAAATTGCTGGTTTTCACATGCTTTTTGTAAAGTTATCCTTTCCAACTGAGATTTTCCATTTTTGCTCTGAGTCCACAGAGCTTTATTTGAAAGAATGACCCATTTTTGAATTAGGGAAAATTTAAAATATATATTTTGCTATTCAAAGTATATTTTAATACTCTTTTGAATACACAACTCAAAACCAGCTGAACCTTGTGAGCTGAAATGTTCTTGTTACCTAGTGCTCACTGGCAGACTAGGTCCTTTGATGTGTGCCAAAAATTAAAAGTTAGTTATATACATATAAAAATAATGTTTTCACATCTGACAATTTTTGTTAGTTGAGAGCTATGATTCTATTTGCAGCACCTAAAGTTGTAACTATGCACATATGTAAATATACGTTCAGAAAGCGTTCATCATAGAATACTTTCTCTGTTGAAACAGATTCTGTACTGAAATCTTTATGCTTTTATTAATGTTGCAAAAACCAAAATTATGGTGCACACAAGCCTTGCTGCTTAATTTACAGGAACTTGTCAACTCCACAAAATGAAGTGGGGGTAGGGAGAAGAACAAAATGCAATAGACAACAACCAGTCAGCAGCACCCTCTCTTTTAAACCAAGAGAGCTTTAGCTTGAGCTCTTCTGATAGCAGCTGTAGCTGTACTCGGTGGGAGGAGGTGGGGGAGGGAGGAAGAAGAGGAGAAAAACTCAAATAGGCAGGTAGTTCCCAAACCTTCTAGTACTTAAGTCAAAGTTAACACCTTAAATGCCACCCAGAAGTCAGCTGCAGCATTATAAATGCTCATAATTTTATCGTGAGCCCTGGGATGTTTGGTGATTTTCTTAAAGTCCCAGTATCCAGAGTCATGTGAATCTCAGGTTTCATTTAAATAAAGTTAGTAAGTTTCTTGCCCTTGCAGATAAAAGTTTGAAAACATGAATTATAAAGGCTCAAAAACAAGAAGGCAAGTAAACCATTTATTATTTTTAACATCTCATGATGAGGCCTGACTCATGGTTTTTGAATACTTGGGATTAGCAATACTGCAACAGGCGACCAGTGCAGATTACAGACCACTTCTGTAATTGCTCATAGCAGTATACCCCGTTTAAAAAGTGGACTGCCACATTCTACAACAGCTTCAGTTTCTGAATATATTTAAGTTGCAGATCTGGTCGAGAACAATCTGGTCTGACCCCAAGGTGGCAAAGGCATGAATCTTGGAAGCGAGGTCTATATCCGAAAACAATGACCACATCCCTCTTGGCAAAATAAACATTGCTTTGGCCACAGCTGCTACTTCATCATCTAACTGCAGCTTGGACTCTAATCAGACCTTTAGACTGTGAACTTTAAATGGTTGGCAAACATCCTCTATCCAAGGGGCAAACCCCTTCATCAAATCTTCAAGCTACTTTCCCCAAATTTCCTAGCTACTTTCGCCAACCTAACAGCATTATTTCCGTCTTGTTTGGATTTAGGGTTTGTCTGCCAGCCCTCATCCATGCCTCAATTTCAACCTGACACTTAAGGTATGTCGATATAGGAATGAAAGACCCGTGGCATGGCCATCGCTGGCCTAGATCAGCTGACTCAGGTTTGCAGGGCTAAAAAATTGCTAGGCAGACATTTGGGTTCAGGCTGGAACCAAGGCTCTGGGACCCTCCCCTCTCACAGGGTTCCAGATCTCAGGCTTTAGCCTGAACATCTATACAGTAATTTAACATCCAGTTCTTACTTTGTAATGAAAGAGGTGCTGGGCCTCAAGCAATTAGGTGCCAGGGCTCAACTAAGTTTTTTAACATTCATAATTGATGTAGCAAACCAAGAGGTGCCAGGGCTATGAACTGCCACGCACCCAGAGGTGCCGGGGCTGAGCTCTGGCACAAGTTAAGCACGGATTAAAGCCCATCAGCCTGAGCCCCACAAGCCAAGTCAGCTGACCCAGGCCAGCCGCGAGTGTTTAATTACTATGTAGACATACCCTAAGTATGACACTTGACTGCACTGGCTAGGTTAGAAGAAAGAGGTGGGTGTCAAACAGCCATATCTTCCCATTAGATACTTCATATACCCATTGAACTCTAGATCCCCTCATGAGAGTGCCCCCAAAGAAGAGTAATTGCCCCTCAAAGTACCCTCTGAGAACGTTTTGCAAGAAAGGAATGCAAACACTTGAAAATAGATCTGTCCATAGCAAAATCAACATTACTTCACGATCAGTGGTGTCAAAGGCAGACGATATATCTAATATGCACACATATACAAGACATACAGCATAGCAAAACTACCATTGCTTTATAAATTGTATATTTTTGATTACTTAAACTCTTAACCTTGATGCTGCAACAACAAACTTTTTATACCCAAAAGCATTCCCTATAGCAAGCACTAGTAATTTCTGTCTACAAAAGGAATTATGTTATTGCTATTGTTTTAAGTCAGTTTTTTTTTTTTAAATGTTACACTGGCAATATGATTTCTTACCTTAGCCAATGATACTGGATGTGATTAATGTACATCATTCTTTTAGAAGTCAAAATAAACATTATTCAGTTTTGTTTGACATCTTAATACCATAAGCAGGTTCACTGTCCCATAAATCCATGTTTGTTGTATCTAATCAACTTTTGTTTTAAAACTGTATTCACTATATCCAATTAGATTGTTTTCCTCAAACTTCCCTTTTAACATTAACAAATCCCTAACTGATACATTTTACTTAAATAAACCCCAACTGTTTTTTGTTAAACATTAAATTAAGACAGACTGTCCAGACTAATCTCCGTTATTATTGTATCCTTACATTATTATAGCTTTGTTTCCTTTTGATCACCTTGTTTTGAGAGTTCTCTCTATCAGGTACTACACATATTAGCTAGAATTAAATTTTCTCAGTTGACGAGACAGTCAAGGACATGAGTTTTATTTTCGTTATCTATTCCTCTATATTGTTAGTTTTAAAAACTTTTGTTTCCAGTCACAATTAAAATGTAATGCGCAATGTTCATTTTATATAAAGCAAGGTTGATACTCAGAGTACAAGTTGTGTCTGGCTACTGTCTTTTAGGAGCATTGTATTTGTATATATCCTTTCAGCTATGTTGCTTACAGGAAGAAGATATCTGCTTTTTTATTTACAAGAAAATTTGTATTTTTTGTTATGCATATCTCTATATTTACAATATTCAGGCCCCTTACATTCTATGTAATAGTTAAAGGTATTATGCCTTTCATTGGCCACTGTTATTGGTAAGAAATGTATATTGTGGTTGCATATATTGGCTATTTTTGTAGTTAGTTCTATGTTTCTTTCTATTGTTGTCTCATTTTCCCCATTTTGGTTATTTTCTGCTGATTGTTTCTCCTCTCTCGTTTCCATCACTTTGGGCTGTTTATCTGCATCATTTGATAATTTGATTGTGTATCTGTAAAAGCATAATGGCAGTTACTCTTCTGTATGTGCCCCTCTCTCTCCATTATTAAGTACTGCTTTATATGCTTTTAATCATTTCCCTCTTTTTGATATGATCTGCTAAGCTCCCCCCGCCCCAAATCTTTGCTCCCCTAGTATGCTCTCAGTAAGCTGTTTTGACGCAGATATAAGCGTCCAGTGGGGTTTTCTCACCTGTTTTTCTTCGGTTTTGTGTACATTTTCATCCTTCCCAATCATCTTTACTTATTTTAATATCCATCTTTATACGTGACAGTTAAACTATCCATTTTTCTTTCAGCTTTTTCTTTTTATTTATCCTTTCCTATCCTCCGATCTCCTCTACATACTGTCAACATCTTTTGGACAGCCTGTAAAAGTGATTAATCACTTGTATGACATTGTATTTCTACTTGCTTAAAAATCCTAGCTTACCACGTTAATTGTGCAATCCTCCCACCTTTAGCTTTAGTCATCCCTTTCCTGTTCCACTGTTCTCTGGATTTAGTTACTGCCTCCTAACATTTTATATATTTATCTCACTAATTTTGAAAATTAAAAAAAAAGAAAAAATCACCACCAACGTTCAAACCCAGTGAGATATGTCCCATGTCCATTATATAAATTAGTACAACGAGAGCTCAACACTGTGTCCAAGGCTGTGCTGGTAAGGAGAATGAAGATGACAGGTTATTTAAGAGAAGACAACATTCCAAATAGCCCTTCCCCACGAACGTAGATACACAAGTTCAGATCCAGTAATATTACGAAGTCAATCACCTACACACGTCAAGCTTGACCACAAAAGTATCTTTTCTGTAGCGAAAGAGACCTTGTGTCTCATACCAAGTGTAGTCATCCCCAAAGTGCCAGTCTAGCAGTGCTTTCAAACTACTAGCTGTTGGGATTGACCAGACAAAATGATAGACAAATAAACACTATTCCTCCACTAAATGTGGATAAGCATTAACAAGACATAAAGCAATAGTACACCAAAAACATAGTCATTCTTTTTGGATAAATGTTGAACACAAGTGCACAAGATAGAGTAAAAAACTTGAAAAGATTTGTTAACAACAAATATCAGGGGGTAGCCGTGTTAGTCTGTATCCACAACAAACAACAAGGAATCCGGTGGCACCTTAAAGACTAACAGATATATTTGAGCATAAGCTTTTGTGGGTAAAAACCTCACTTCTTCAGATGCATGGAGTGAAAGTTACAGATGCAGACATAAATATACCGACACATGACGAGAAGGGAGTTACCTCACAAGTGGAGAACCAGTGCTGACAGGGCCAATTCGATCAGGCTGGATGTAGTCCACTCCGAACAATAGATGAGGAGGTGTCAATTCAAGGAGAGGCAAAGCTGATTCTGTAATGAGCCAGACACTCCCAGGCCCTATTCAAGGCCAAATTAATGGTGTTAAATTTGAAAATGAATTTTAGTTCTGCTGTTATTCTTTAAAGTCTGTTTCTGAAGTTTTTTTTGTTCAAGTACAGCTACTTTCAAATCTGTTATAGAATGTCCAGGAAGATTGAAGTGTTCTCCCACCGGCTTTTGTGCGTTACCATTCCTGATGTCCGATTTGTGTCCATTTATTGTTTTACATAGGGACTGTCCGGTTTGGCCAATGTACATGGCAGAGAGGCATTGCTGGCACATGATGGCATATATAACATTAGTAGACATGCAGGTGAATGAGCCTTTGATGGTGTGGCTGATGTGGTTGGGTCCTCTGATGGTGTCACTAGAGTAGATATAGGGACAGAGTAGGGAACGAGGTTTACTACAGGGATTGGTTTCTGGGTTAGTGTTTCTGTGGTGTGGTGTGTAGTTGCTGGTGAGTATTTGCTTCAGGTTGGGGGGCTGTCTGTAAGCGAGGACTGGCCTGTCTCCCAAGGTCTGTGAGAGTGAGGGATCGTTTTCCAGGATAAGATATAGATCGTTAATAATGTGCTGGAGAGGTTTTAGCTGGGGGCTGTACGTGATGGCCAGTGGTGTTCTGTTATTTTCCTTGTGGGGCCTGTCCTGTAGTAGGTGATTTCTGGGTACCCATCTTGCTCTGTCAATCTGTTTCCTCACTTCCCCAGGTGGGTATTGTAGTTTTAAGAATGCTTGATAAAGATCTTGTAGGTGTTTATCTCTGTCTGAGGGATTGGAGCAAATTCGATTGTATCTTAGGGCTTGGCTGTAGACAATGGATCGCTTGAGGTGTCCTAGATCGAAACTGGAGGCATGTAGGTAAGTACAGTGGTCAGTAGGTTTCTGGCATAGGGTGGTATTTATGTGACCATCACTTATTTGCACTGTAGTGTCCAGGAAGTGGATCTCTTGTGTGGATTGGTCCAGGCTGAGGTTGATGGTGGGGTGGAAATTGTTGAAATCATGGTGGAATTCTTCAAGGGCCTCCTTCCCTTGGGTCCATATGATGAAGATATCATCAATGTAGCGCAAGTAGAGGAGGGGCCCTAGGGAATTGACACCTCCTCATCTATTGTTCAGAGTGGACTACATCCAGCGTGATCAAATTGGCCCTGTCAGCACTGGTTCTCCACTTGTGAGGTAACTCCCTTCTCGTCATGTGTCAGTATGTTTGTGTGTGCATCTGTAACTTTCACTCCATGCATCTGAAGAAGTGAGGTTTTTACCCACGAAAGCTTATGCTCAAATATCTCTGTTAGTCTTTAAGGTGCCACCAGACTCCTTGTTGTTTTAATAAAAAAGGGCCAGATAAATGAGGAGAAAACTGGGAAAAGTTCAGAATCAAATCATGCCAAACATCAGTAAAGTATCTAATTAAATATGATCCAAAAATAATCTGAATTTCAATTTGGCTCGTATGAAAGCATACCAAACAACAGTGTGTGAAATTTTACAGAAAATAGAATGTTCACCTTAAACTACAAAATAAAAGCATATAAAGATGACAGATATCGAAAAGTATCACATTTGATGCATCTGAAGTAAATGCTATACTAAGTAATTATTCCACTCAAAGTGTAGCTCCTCAGATACATTTGTAATGGTGGATCTCCAAAAAAGGGGTCTGTTTCTACCAAAAGGGGATGCCAAGATTTTCAAATATGGATGCCTAAAGTTAGACTGCAATGAGAGCTGCTAGGTACAGCTTTGAAAATTAGTCCATTTATTTAAATGTGTAAATATGGACACTAGAAAAGGTTTTCAAAATTGGAGTCTAGAGTTATTTACAACATGGATAAATATTTTCAGATGTCTGAAAAAAATGAAAGTAATTTAGTGAACATCAAGCACAAAATCTAAGGTTCCAACAGGTTTTTCCGTCCGAATAGGGCAATTAAACAAAAAAAAAAAATGAGAAGAGTTTTATATTTTAGGAACATCACCTTTGACAATGGGTATGTGTGTAAGGGTGAAAGGAGGGCATTGGCAAGCTTTTAATGGCAATCACACTAAACATGGAGCACAAAGAAGTTGTGGATAAGGAAACATGACATGACACTGTTCATCGTACTGTAAAAGAGCATGCCTTTGTGAAATACTGAATCAAAAGTAGTTTCAAGATATGCCAAGTGCCATTACTGGCATATAGGTGCTTACAGTCTCAAGTATTACTGCTTTATTTGAAAAATTCTCTCTCCTCTCTCACCTTTTGGTTTCTTTAAGTAATATTGTACATAATGGCCATATTTGATTCCCTTGGTATAAGGGAGTTAATCTCATATAGTTGCTTTTCAAGATCCACAGCTTTATTTAGTTGAGACAATCCCCAAACCAGCATTTCACAAGTAAAGTGAGGTTTTATAAGCTTGAGAAGTTACTGAAGGGAGAATGGCCGCTATACTTGCAAGTGAAGTGAACATGCTCCCTACCATACAAAAGTATAGGTAGAACCCAATACAAACAATAAATAATTGGCTTTCTCCAGCCACATCTATAGTCACTGAATAAGGGCAAATTACTCTTGCTCATCATTCTAAATGGCATGAAAAGAAATGAATCAGAAAGATCCAATTGTGTCACTTTGCCCTATCACTTTAATTTGATAGAGAAGGTAAAACTACTGATTAGAAAAGCAGCAGTTTACTTATGTACATATCATCAGTGAGTTACAAAGATTTATGTCATAAAACCTGTAAAACTGAAATCTCAGATATGCATTTTCCAATATAACTGAAGATTACTTTAGAATTTTTAACATGCATGGGCCCAATTTAACATGGGCCCAATACAGAATTTAATACATTTAATACATTGGGCCCAATACATTTAACATGGGCCCAATACAGAATTCTTTTCTCCCTCCCCAGTCCAATTCCTCCCTCAAACAAAAGTGTTGCCATCAGCAAGCATTACCCACATGTCAAAGTTGAGGGAAATGACCTGAAATGTGTGTTTATTTGAATTGCCTTATCCAGGCTCAATATGAACAACTCAACTTTTTTGGAGAGCTGAAGGTAGCTAGTACAATTACTGAAATGTAGGCTTGAACAATTACTGAAATGTAGAGAACATATTTCGGAGATTACCAAAATTTAGGTGTGTACAACAGACTGAGTTGGCCAGTGGCTTGCTATGGCTCTGAAAGAGGACAGTGAATGAAAAAGCATTTACATACCTCTTCAGTAATGGCTTTCTTCAAGATGTGTTGCAAATGCCCATTCCACTTTAGGTGTGTGTGCAAAAGTGCACGGAAGCCAGAGAACTTTTTCTCACAGCAGTGCCTGTTGGGGATGCATGCACCCTTCGCACACTTATGCTGCTAGCTGAAGAGTGAAGAAATGCTCCGAGTCCCCTCAGTTCCTTCACACTGGAAAGCCAGAGTTTCTGATGTAGAGGGGATGGAGTGTGGGTCATGGAATAGACATATGCAGCACATTTAGAAGAACAGCTGCTGAATAGCTTTGTAACCATTTTTTCATCCAGAGCTTGCACATGTCCGTTCCACACATTAAGTGAATCACAAGCAATTCCAGATGGAGAAGGTTATCAGAGTCTATTTTAACAAAGCTGCAATATCACTCTCCAAAATCTAGCATAGTTTCTTGAGGCCTGGGAGAGAGCATAATGAGCGGTGTACATACAAACAGATGACCAAGTAACAGCCCTGCAAATGGCCCTGACGGGAACATGACCTAAGAAAGCAGTGGAAACAGCTTGTGCTCTTGTAGAGCATGCTAAAACTCTTCTGACATAGTGGAACCTTAGTAATATCATAGCAAAGACAAATATAAGAGGAAATCCAGGAAGAACTCCTCTGCACAGTGACAGGTTGCCCTTTCATCCTGTCAGCAAAGGAGATGAATAATTGCAGAGATGCCATAAACTCTTTATTTCTATCTTGTTTAAAGGCCAACACCCTTTGTCCAGCATAAGGAGTTCTTCCTCATTGTTGAGAGTGAGGTTTTGGAAAAAAGGTTGTTAAGTATACAGGCTGATTGAAATGAAAATCTGACACATACTAGTGAGAAATCTGGAATGTTGACACATTAAGTTTGTCTTCATAAAGAGGGTCAGCTACCAAGGCTGAATCTGTGCTACCCTTCTGGTTTAAGTAATGGCCACCAGGAAAGCCACCTTCACTGAGAGATGAGAAAATGAGGACATAGCTGTAGGTTGAAATGGGGGCCTCATTAAAACTGAAAGAACCAAATTCAGATCCCAGGGTGGTGCTGGGTCCCTAATAGGAGAAAAAAGCCTGTCCAAACCTGTCAAGAACCTTATGGTCATAGGACTGGAAAACACAGATCTTCTCTTCACAAGAGGATGGAAAGTGGAGAGAGCTGCCAGATGAACACTCAGGGTTTTTTCCTTTAACCTTTAGTTTAAGCATGTAATCCAGAATATCAAATAGACTATTCTGAGACCAGGAAGATGAGATGCTTTGAGCGTAATCTCGCTCCGGATGCAGACAGACTAGAGGTTCATTGCCTCTTAGCAAGGGGGAGTCTGACCTGGCGCCACCTTGCTTTTTTAGATAGAACAATGCAACTGTGTTGTTTGTGAGCACCTGCACAGAATGACCATTGATATGGGGAAGAAGTCAAGATATGGACCTTCTGTTACTTGACAGTACTGGAGATGGAGAATGGTGTCTTCTCTCTGGCTCTCTTTGATGCAGGGATGCCACCAAGTCTGGCGGTGCACTCCATGACGCACTTGAGTCTGAATCCCTGTGTGCTGACCAGCTGGTCTCCAAACGGGGCGCAAAGCTGCTTCCATCAGGCTGTCTCAGACGTCCCTCAACTTCTTAGTCCTGATTTTATACCTACTAAAATTGAGCACTTGTGTCACAAGTGTCCTTCTCTCAAACGCTTCAAGAATAGATTTGTTGCAGTCAGGACAGTGCTTAAATTGAGGCCCTGAGGCATGAGTCAATACCAAGCTAGAAGCTCAAAAAAAAAAAAAAGAAAAATTTTTTTTTTTTAGAAAAACAAGCACCCCTAGCTAAAACTACAAATTACTAAACTATCTATTTACACCAAAAGTCCTGTAGAAAAATTTCTGAATGGAAATGTTGGAAAGCGTGAGAAGCTCACATGCACTCATAGGCCATAGTGATCATATGTGGTAAGAAGCAACTGAGGGGGGAGATCAGGACAGCTCCGCACCTTTATACCTTCAACCACATGCATGTGTGTGTGGAGGACAGAGATACCTCTTCCCCCCGCCCCCAACGAGTACCGTGATTGGAAAAAGTCCTCCAACTTTGACGTACTTGCCTGCACACACATAAACAGGAACAGACATGTGCAAGCACTCACCGAATAACCATCTATCCATTGCTATTGCGGCAGCTTCTTAGAAAAATATGCATGTCCTAAACCACAGGTGGTGGGAGTGAATTTTTCTTCAGACATATGAAGCCTAAGGGCATTATGAGAAGTTGGCATTTGAGTCTGAACCTTAAATACTATGACATATGTTTTTTCCTGACTCAAAGCATTGGCAACACTCTTTCAGCAGATTTTGGCATGATCACATCAGATATCCACATTAAAAAAAAAAAAGATGTGACATTTTCTCTTTCTAGGCCAGTGGAAGTTCAGCATGTCATGGCAATGACGTTAGCCTTCCAATATTTATTATGGGATTATATACATAAAAAAATAGAAGGTGCTCATGTGGCTGCTTAGACAGCACATCCATAGATTTTGAGGCCAGAAGGGACCATTTTGATCATCTAATTTGACGTCCTCAATAACAGCCCAGAGATTACTCCCAGTGATTCCTGCAACTAGCCCAATAATTTGTGGTTGAACCCTCTGAGCTGACTTATGGGATACCATGTACATTTACCTCATTGGTAGGAGAACTTTGATGTTCTCAAAGATATCACAAGATAAAATTCAACAGTTATAGGAAGGTAGAAAAAAGGATCAGCAGCCAAAACAGAGCCAGGGGAATATAAGTTACCCCTGCTTAATGTTAGCATCTCAAGTCAGTGCTTTAGGACAAACAAATAGAGAACCATATTTTAAAACAGCCAGGGTTTCAAGTACCAGATTAGAAAATTTCCACCATATGTATCTTGTTGATTGAAAGACTAAGCTATACATTCTATGCAGGTAGAAGAGGTACATACAGTTAATGTACAATTATATACACCATGTGGCCAAAGGACCATTGTCTGCTGGAAAAAGTGTACATGTAGCTTCTTCCACTGTCTAGAATGAATGCTGCCACCAGCAGTTAACAATAGGCACAAGCAGGTCAGAGATGAGGAGGAAGAAAAGCGCTAAGATCACAGTGTTCTACAGAGAGCCCTTTTGGCCCACTGAGATGAATCCAAGATGCTGCTTACAACTTGCCAGCCCACGTGCTGATGTCCAGCAAACATTTCCTCTAAGAAAAACACAACAAAAGCAATACCAAAATCACCTCTTGGTGCCCCTTATACTTCAGTCTGATGAGAGTGCCAAAATTTAATTAAGACTATTGAAATGCTAAATATTTTCTATTACTTCAAAAAGGAAATTTGTAGAAACTATTACAACAGTATTTTCACTCAAAATTTAAAAACTTAGAAAATACAAAAAAGTTAAGGCTCCTTAATATTAATTTTGCCATGTTGTACAGCATGAGTATTATACAACAGAGAGGGTATTATCATCTTGTCATATTCTATTAAATTGAGGACATCTCTAAACATTAAGCATTTTTTTTATTTTTATCTATTTAAATTTTCAGAGTTGCAGGAAATTACGGGCAGGGGTATAGAATTATTTTAATTTAGGAAGTTCTAATGTTTAAAAAACTTTGCCATGTAAATATCAGAAACAAAACAATCACTACAACAGTTAGCCTTTCTCTAAAGAGAATTATACACGAATATAGTCATCAGATCTTTCTGTTTAACAGGGTGTTACCATATTACAGTGTGTATCATTACAACATGTACAATATCAGTGGACGTTGAGATTCAAAATGTTAACACTTTATAACTTAAAACACAAATGTTTTGGTCTCAAAAGTTACCATGAGACAACCAATAGATGTCTCTGTGAAGGGAACATCAATTGTGGTGGCTGACTGAGGAAAGGAGGTTAAAGGACCTTGACAGTCTTTTCAAAACACTGCTAGTGTGTATATCTGTCTTTTTGCACACGTACACACCCACACTTGTGTGTATCCATACTATAAACACAGTAATTTACAGATCACCTCGTAACTCAAAAAATTGTAAGTGAACAGTTCAATCGTCCTCTACTTGGACAATAGTAGAAAATATTCCTGTTGGCACAATTCTCCATGTTACATTTTGTGTTCATACATAGACTTAAAAATCTTGCACTTAGCTCATTGTTGAATTGTTTAAAAAACTATTAATCTGAGGGGCTGTTGGGTTCCTAATTACTCTATTACTTTCAAGCAGAGTTCCCATGATAGACACAGTATTAATGAATAATAGTATTCCAGGAGATGCTAGGCAATGGAAAGATTAAGGTATCCTTTTTAAAAAAGAGCCAGTTGAATCCCACATAGTCCAGCCCTTCTTAGCAGGATCTCTTCAGGTTTCTTGTGAGAACTGATAAAATACTGAAGTGCTTTAAGAGTTGGTGAATTGTGGGGTAAAACAGACTAGATCAGATTTTTCAGTTTTTGGACATCTTGGGAAATGTTCTGACCACAATCCAGTCTCTAGAGGACAATTACTATTGATATTTTCCCTCCACAGTAGGTATGGGGAAGAAGAGTGCTGCAGGCTCTATACTCCTGGATGATTTGGGTCTCCTGTATGAGTAACAGCAGGGTCTTCCTAGAAGCTTTATTTGCCTAGCTCCTATTAGGTAGGGTGTGACTTCTGATGCTCTTGCATGGATCAGCTATAAGTGCAAACCTCCTCTAAAGGCGAACTTATAAAGGAGGATGACCATGATGAAGACACACTTATTCTTATCTTCTTGTTCACTTTGTGGCAAGGGATGTTTGGTAGGTTTGTATAGTTTCTGTTTTCATCAGTCACGGCCAGATGCCTCAGTACTTCTCTAAAATGTTCCTGAGTTGTCTGTAGCAGCTTTCCACCACAAATTATTCTTTTGTTGTATCAATGTGCAGCAAATGAATAGCGTTGCCTAGTCTGCCTCCTCCATTTCCAAAAGAAATTGCAGCCCCTGCATGTTCGGGGCTTTTAGACAGTCACTCTTTTCCATTTGGTCAAACTTTTTAATCGCTCAAGACATTTTATTTTTGACTTTGCTGTTCTTAATTTCTGCTTGACTCTTCCCATTTGTGAGTAGTCAATTTCCTTAGACCAAGTATTACCCTCTCTACCGGTGAAGAGAGTGTCTTGCATCTTAATTTTTTTTAATATAACTTTTTGAAGACTTCTCCATCCGAGCTATTCTGCTTGCCTCACTAAGTGACTGGGTCTAGAGCAGAGGTGGGCAAACTACGGCCTGCGGGCCACATCCAGCCCGCAGGACTGTCCTGCCTGGCCCCTGAGCTCCCGGCTAGGGAGGCTAGTCCCCAGCCCCTCCCCTGCTGTTTCCCCTCCCCCGCAGCCTCAGCGTGCCGCGCTGTCAGTGCTCTGGCCTGCCGCTCCTGCCAGCCAGCATGGCGGCGTAGCTGGCTCCAGCATGGTAAGGGGGCGGGGAGCTGGAGGTCCCAGGGGGCAGTCAGGGGACAGGGAGCAGGCGGGGCTGGATAGGCATGGGAGTCCCAGGGGGCTTGTTAGTGGGCGGGGGTGTGGATAGGGGGTGGGACAGTCAGGGAGCGGGGGAGGGGGGTTGGATAGGTGTGAGAGTCCCAGGGGGCCTGTCGGGGGCGGGGGTGTGAACAGGGGGCTGGGCAGTTAGGACTGGGAGAAGGGGTGGTTGGATAGGGGATGGGGTCCCGGGGGAGCGGTTGGGGCGGGGTTCCCAGCAGGGGACAGTCAGGGCACAAGGAGCAGGGGGAGTTGGATGGGTCAGGGGTTCTGAGGGGGGCAGTCGGGGGTAGGAAGTGGGGGCCAGGCTGTTTGGGGAGAGACAGCCTTCCCTACTCAGCCCTCCGTATAGTTTTGCAACCCCGATGTGGTCCTTGGGCCAAAAAGTTTGCCCACCCCTGGTCTAGAGGAAGAAGGAGGAAGTGAAGCCTCTGCTTGTCTAAACCTGACTGAAGGCATATGGCCAAAAGAAAATGGCAATCTAAGGAGTTTATATTTTTTTTTAAGTTGTTTGCCTTTTCCTGATAGTCACTCATCAGTGGATCCAGAAAATAGTAACTTGAGACTTCATTCATGCAGTACTTGTGCAGAAGTTTGTCACATGAAGTTCATAGGAAGGTTTTAGAAGAAGATGTAACCAACTATTATTTAGTGCAGACTTGGCCATCCATGTTGACATACTTTCCTTCTTAGAAAAGTCTCATACCTGGAAAAACAGTCCTTAGTCCCAGCAAGTTTAGAAGTTACTTTATCAACAAGAGGTGTCAAATAACCAGACACATTGTCTAAGATCATCTATTACAGAAATAAATCATGTCTTGTTCTTCAGACTGCTATTTCAAAATCCATTTTCAGCATAATGTTGAGGTGCAACTACAGTACTACACCACCCAATAGTTTCCCCAGATATAAAGTGCGATTGTCGTGATGGTTCCTAACCTACATTGGTCCAGAGAGTTTTCTGGTCTCTTCTGAATTTAAGTCCATGGCAAACTGTCTAATCTGATAAAACATTGATGTTGTATGCCCCCTTCATTCTAGCTGGATCTACTATAGTCCACAGATTGTTGGTCTGATTGATATGCAAGATGTTCACTACTCTGTATTCAGATTCAGGAATTTATCCAACCATATTTAAGTCTCATTTTCTAAGGCAAGCTCTCATTCAGAGTTGATGACTGAAGATAATAGGAGACCAGTACTCTGTAGAAGATTTAGGGAACATGATGCTCTTTAAATATTTTACTGTTTGTCAGACAGTTATAAATTCAACTTTCAACATACATCTATCTTTGATAGCAACAGGCTTTTACATGATGTGCAATATACTTTACAGCCTTTATTTTCTGAACTTCAATTATTCGAATTTAATTATTTTTATAATCAAGGGCACACATTCCTAATTCTCTCCAAGAATGCCCTAATGAAGCACATCACCACTACTCTAATCACCTAATTAAAAAATATTACTGTGCCTTATGCAAAGATCCATTCACTGCTGGTAAGCATAGCAATGGTAAAGTCTCCTTGAAAATAGTCTTTGTACAAAATATTTTTAGTAATAAACTCTCATACATTTTTTCTGTTACTACCTGGGTCACTAAACCTCTTTCACAGATAATCTGGCCACAACCCGGATGAATTATCGTTGATCATAATTTTGAGTCAAACTTTCACCATCCAAATGTGTGTATCTGGTGTGTACTTCTTTATTATTTTGATATGCTCTTAATAATTATGCTTCTTTGACCAGCAATTCAGCCACTCATCACTGTATTTGGTAAGTAGGGTTCCAGCACTGGTGTACCACCTTTGACCGCACCCTCAAAAGGCTGGTTTGGGGCTGGCCCGAGCCATGGCCTAAGGAGGGGTGCTGCCTCCTTCTACCACTCCTATTCCTCCTAGCGATTCTGAGTTTGGTAGAACCTAGAGGGAGGCTGCAGCCGGAAATGCCTACGTTGAGTGGCTGCGGTATGGAGCCCCAAAGATCTGAGGGTGGCCCTTGAGTCTTTCAGACTATGGAGTCTTATTGGTCTTATTAGCAAAGAGGGCCAAACCCTCGAAGGGGAGGTCCTTGATTGTTTGTTGGACTCCATGGGGCAGACCCAAGACTTGTAACCAGGAACCTCCTCCTCATTACAACCCCCGTGGCCATTGTATGTGAGGCTGTGTCTGCTGCATCCAATGCCACCTGTAGGACGCTTGGTAGATCAGCTTTCCCTCCTCCACCAATGCAAAAAAACTCTGAGTGAGAGTCCTGCGGCATTACCTCCACAAACATGGCCATCGCAATGCAGGTGCTGTGTGCGTATCTGCTCACGATGGCCTGTTGATTTGAAATGCAGAGCTGTAGTCCCCCAGTGGAATAGACCTTCCTTCCGAAAAGGTCTAGTATTTTTGCATCCATATTCTTAGGGGAGGGGCCCTGGTAGCACTAGCGCTCTCACTGATTGGCTGCATTAACCGCCAGGGAGGTGGGGGGTGGGTGGGTGTATAAATGTTCATATCTCTTAGAAGGGAGAAAGTACCACCTCTCATTCCTCTTGGCCATAGGGGCCAGAGATGCAGGGGTCTGCCATCGGGTTTTTGTTGTCTCTACGATGGTCTTTATTAAGGGCAAGGTGATAAGAGAAGGTCTGGAGGGCGCGAGGATATCGACAACTGGGTCGGACTCCTCCACCACCTCTTCCGTCTGTATGCAGGTTCTGGGCAACATGACGTAACAGCTGCTGGAGGACCCTGTTATCCTCCTAAGCTGGGGCCGTTGACGTCCCTGACTCAGCTTCATCAAGGTAAGATGAGGAGGAGAGGCTTGGCAGCAGACCCTGCTCACTCCCTTCAGCGCCCCGTGGGTCTCGGGGCATACAGTATTGCTGAGCCCATAGGTTCGAAACGTGAGGTACTGGGGCCACTGGAAGTGGAAAAACCGCTGCCAAGGCCAAAATTGTTGATTCCGGCGGTGCCGATATCGTCAACGCCGGTGGCACCAATGATGCAGCTATCAGCACTGCTGGTGTTGGGAGGGTTGGTGCTGGAGCTGTAGGGGGACTACAACTGCCGGCGGTGCCTGTGGGGGGACGAAGGACACCAGGGACACCGATGCAGACCTGGACCTTGAGCCCTAGATCTGCCCCTGGCTCTGGTGATACGCCCAGGATGTCCAAAAGGGCCACTGCGTCGAAGGTTGCCACTGCAGAGACCATGGTGCCAGGTAGGGCTGGTGGTCACGGTGGGATCTGGACCTCTTGCTCCTCGCCCTATTGGAGTGATAGGTTTCCATCTCCGATGCCAAGGTCTCCGTGTAGGGGGACCACGGAGGAGCGGTACTCTGCGCTGCTGGAGAGCGGTGCCAAGAGAGCAGGGACTGATGCGGCTCCCCTGTGTGGGTGGGCCGTGCTGGGGAGAGGTGCACCGCAGATGGGGATCGGCACGCCATCGTTGTTGGTTTGCCCCTTGATTGGAACTGGGGCCGCATGGTCACCGGCGACTTGTCTCTCCTCTGCTGTGAGGCGAATAAGGCCCTTGGCTGCCTCGAATGCCTCCGGTGTCGAGGGGAGCTGGAAGTGATCACCTTGGGGATCTGGGGACCGTTGAGGGTTTAGACTCAACTCTACCCCAGATGGGGCAGGATTCAAAGGAACCCTGGAAGGCGGGAGAGACGAGGAGGCCCGGCATGAAATGTGCTTCAATGCCGCAGGTCGCTTGGCCTTTGGAGGGGGAGAGCGACCCCTATCCAGCCTTTTCTTTTTCTGTGGCACTGGGGACTGAGAACAGTGCCGGACAGAAGGTTTCTTATGGGTGGAGCCATGGTGGTGCGGTGAGTCCTTAGGTCCTTCCTTGGTAATGGCTTGCGCATCATCGGTGCTGAAGCACTGTGGATCGACTAAGAAATGCTCGGTGTGCGTTCTGCCGACTCCGGGTCGGACTGTGGTCTGAGTGCCACTTCCATTAGTAGGATTTTCAGCCTCCCTTGCAGAGCCTGCACTTGTCCTTCTGGTGGCTCCCCCCGAGGCACCATAGACAGGAAGAGTATGGGTCACTCTTTGGCATAAGCTTGCCACAGTCCTTGCAGAGTTTGAACCCTGGGGATGGGGGCATACCCCAGAACCAGCGAAAAGTTTTTGTGGGGGAAACCCCCAAGAACTCTTAAAACTACAACAACTAACTATGACTAATAACTATTTTAAAACTATGAAAACTGAAATGGACACTGCCAAAAGCACTTGCAATGCAAGAACGACAGTTGTTCCAGCTAGCTGTCACCAGTAAGAAGGAACTAAGCGGGTGGCAGGTCGGCAGGGTCCATATTGGGCACCAGGAAGGCGCGACTCCAGGGGGCGCCCAGGCCAACCCTACCGACGCTGCTAAGGGAAAAATATTCCAGCTGGCATGCGCGTGGTGCGCACACACCTGATTGCAATAGACATGAACAAGCACTTGAAGAAGAATTGTATGCCTCCTGCTGTTTTACCTGCATTCTGCCATATATTTCATGTTATGACAGTCTCGGATGACGACCCAGCACGTTTGTTTTAACAACACTTTCACTGCAGATCTGACAAAATGCAAAGAAGGTACCAATGTGAGATTTCTAAAGATAGCTACAGCACTTGACCCAAAGTTTAAGAATCTGAAGTGCCTTCCAAAATCTGAGAGGGATGAGGTGTGGAGCATGTTTTCAGATGTCTTAAAAGAGCAACACTCTGATGCAGAAACTACAGAACCCGAAGCACCAAAAAGAAAATCAACCTTTTGTTGCTGGCATCTGACTTAGATGATGAAAATGAACGTGCGTCAGTCCGCACTGCTTTGGACTCTTATGGAAGCATGTATGGAAGCATGTATTCTGGAATGGTGGGCGAATCATGAAGGGACATGTGAATCTTTACTGCATCTGGCACGTAAATATCTTGCAGTGCCATGTGAATGCCTTTACCACTTTGGTGAATCTGTAAATAAAAAGCAGGCAGCATTATCTCCTGCAAATGTATTGCATTGTTTGTATGAGCGACTGGATGAACAAGAAGTCAGACTGAGTAGACTTGTAGGTGCTAAAGTTTTACATTGTTTTATTTTTGAGTGCAGTTTTTTGTGTGTACATAATTCTACATTTGTAAGTTCAACATTCAGAGAGATTACACTAAAATACTTGTATGAGGTGAACTGAAAAATACTATTTCTTTTTTCTTTTTTACAGTGCAAATATTTGGAATAAAAAAATAAAGTGAGCACTGTACATTTTGTATTCTGTGTTGTAATTGAAATAAATATATTTGAAAATGTAGAAAACATCCAAAACTATTTAAATAAATGGTATTCTATTATTGTTTAATTGCCTGATTAATCGTGATAAAAATTTTTAATCACTTGCCAGCCCTAAAAGATATGAAAATGTACTGAATACATTGCACCATAAATAGCCTGTAAAGCACTGAGTTTCTCTATCAAAGAAGGATGTTTGTAATTTATATACCATATCAGTGGTACCAGAGGGCAATGTTTTCATGAAGTCACACACACAATAATTAATTGTTTTTGTCACTAAATGGTTCACTACTCCAGAAAAATGACAGTGAATGACTTGCTATTTTAAAAAATTCCAATATCTCTCTTGAATTTGGTTTTCAGTAGTGCTAGCTATTGACTTCCATCTAGATTTCCTATTATGACAAAATGTAGGAGTATATATTTTAAATGGATAATTTAAACATTTACGGAGATAAAGTTTTCAAAATATTTTTATTCCAGGTGGCTACTTAATTTTCACTTATATTTTTTGTTTTGGAGACTAGTGACTTAAAACATTCACCTTTCACATGTAATTTAAGACTTGTTTGCATGTTTGGTTGTTGTGTGTCCCGAAAATTGGAACATATGTTGTAGATTAATCCTTTGTTAATAAATAACTTTTGCTTCCAACTTTTCCCCAGTGACACCTACATTTCTGATATTTTAGCACAAAAATACTTTTGATTTTTTGGTGGGGGAAGCTAATACATACTTTAAAGGTCTATAATACTTCCACATATTGTTGGTTAAAAACAATGGGCAAGATTTTTAAAAATAAATGTTTTAAGTTAGGCTCCTAAATCCATACTGAAGCACTTGCCTGATTTTCAGAAGTGCTGAAGTCAATGGGAGGTTTTGGGTATTCAGTACTTTAGAAAATCAGGCAACTCCCTAAACTTAGACTCTGCTTTTGGAAAATTTTGGCCATTGCTATTTACAGACACATTTATACATCTGAAACAAACTGAATAAAACAACCTAGAAGACTCTGAAATCAGTAGAAAACAATGGTTTAAAAAAGTGTGTGTGTGTGTGTGTGTGTGTGTGTGTGTGTGTGTGTGTGTAGAACAGAAAACAATGGTTTAAAAAAGTGTGTGTGTGTGTGTGTGTGTGTGTGTGTGTGTGTGTGTGTGTGTGTAGAACAGGGTATATTTGCAATAAAGGAAAATCTTTTAAAAAAGGCACGTACAATATGTGGTAGGGTGGAGTGGAGTAGGAAAATCGCCATACCTACTTTTACACAGATATAGAATAGGACATACTTTTCTCTGAAGAAGGTTATATACTGCACTTTGTAAACAAATAAACAATGTTTTAGTTATGAAGGGAAGTTAAACCGAATATGAAAAACTTTAAGTAGCTAGGTTGAAGAATTCTTCTGTCAACCTAACTACTGCCTCTCAGGGAGGTGATTTACCTAAGCTGACAAAAGATTCCCTCCTGTCACCATAGGCAGAATCTGCACTGAAGCACTACAGCGGCACAGCTGCACTGCCACTGTAGCATTTTTAAGTGTAGACAAGCCCTGAATATTTGTAAGTATTGTTAGATGACTGAAAAGGAGTACTTGTGGCACCTTAGAGACTAACCAATTTATCTGAACATGACTGAGTGGAATAATGTAGAAAAAAATCTTGTACATGACTAGTGAGATGTAAATCAGTCATCATTAGAGGACAAGCTTATGGTACTTTGAGTTAATATGATACTGCAGGAATGATATCAACATGATTTGTGATATTTGCTACAAATCAGCCCATTTCTTTTTCACTGAAAGTACAGACTCTGTTTCCTCTGTCATTATGAAAGAACAGGAACATAAGAATGTTTCAGTTCCAGGTTGTTCCCTTTCTTTACAAAGATTCAGTCATGGCATTAAAAAGACAGAACACAAAACAGATCTCTAATAATTACAGCATTATAGCACACAATTTAAAAGCACAAAGATAGCGCACTTATAGATGGAGTGTCTGATTATTTGTTTGCATTGCTGAAGACGTTAGCAATACAAACCAGTACCAATAATTTGTGAACCTTGCAACAGAACACAACAGTTATTATTCTATTTTAATAACTTGCTATTGAGTTTGCATATTACGATAAAGACTGAACATACATCATAGAATTAATAGGTGTATATGAATTTCAGGCCATCACACCATTAAGCACAATTAAGTTGATTTAGTTGGGGTTTGTCCTGCTTTGAGCAGGGGGTTGGACTAGATGACCTCCTGAGGTCTTTTCCAACCCTAATCTTCTATGATGGTCATACTGGAATACTGTTTCTAAACAAAAAATCATAATGTAAACTAATAAAAGTAATATATTTTAAAATGCAAGCAGGTTAAAATAATATCCTTTTTAAATCAAAAGACCAAAGAATAGCGACAACTGTATTACCCTTCTTTAATTCCCAGATTTGGGAGGGGGGAAAAAAACCACCCTATATTGTAATAAGGAGGTGACGAAAGAATTAAATGTCTCAGTGTTTTCAAGTAACTTCACGCTGGCAAATTTGCCATGGCAATAATACAAAAAATACCTAAAAAATGAAGCCAGATCCCCAGACAAATATTTACATACCTGTATGGGGAAAGGGAGGGAAAAACAACATCCCAGAGCCCAGCATTTGAATAATATAAATTGGAACAATACAAAGTCAGGCAAGAATTATTTAAAAAAGAGAAGCCATTAACTTATAAAACCCACATTACATAAGGAAAAATAGAATGCTAAAAGGAGATTAATCTTAAAGAAAATCTCAACTGTGACAAAAAGTCAGTAAATCAAAAGAAACACACAGCACTTATGTAGTGCTTTATACATATTCATTAATCTTTGCAACACTCCTGTGGTATTATACCTATTTTAGAGACAGGGAAACTGCAGTAAAGACTGAGAGATTTGCCCAGGCAGTCAGAAGAAGTCAGCAGCAGAGACAGAATTAGAGTGCGTGAGTATTTGTATCCCAAGCCTATGATCAGATCACATTCCAATAGAACAATAAAACCCCCCTGCACATACTAAAAAGGTGCATTTATCAAAATTCAAATCTCCTCTTTAAATTAACTACCTAAACATGAACATCTCTTTTTTGTGTTATGTCTGAAAAGAACAGTACACAGCTGTTCTTAAAGAACAAAAAATAACTGAGTTTTAGATAAGACCGACTTCTTCACTGTGATTTAAAATAATCCCTATATAAACAAACTTATTGGAAAGCTCTTGCCTCAGGTAAAGGTGGATCCCTTGCTCTTTTGAATTTCTAATTTATGTTTTGGTATCTGTATTTTCAGTCATCATTGTTATATTGATAGTGCACAGTTTTTGGCTCTTTCTGATCTATAACTTGAAGATATGGATATTCAGCTCAAAGTCACAAAAGCTTTCAAACATTAGTTTAAAAAATGTCATCCTTATTGCTTTATTACTCATACTGAATTGTTGCTGTATTTTCTTTACTTAGATTTTCATTATAACTTGATAATATAGCTTTTGTAATTAAATCTTGAGTCATAGAGCAAGAGGTTTGGATGGCGAGAGAAATAGGTAGAATTACACTATTGTTTCTACTCCTTTGGAAATTCATAAGGATCAGGTCTTTGAATCACCTGTTGTTATAAGAATTTAAAAAGCCTGAGACTACAGATGGTCAGGACCAGAACTTTCCATACTGGAAACATTTCAACATTTTAAAACAATTTTCCTTCTAAATCAGACTGAAAAGCTGAATGTCAAAATATACTACATAATACAATATATTTAAGTTATTTTATTATATAGGTCTAAATTAAACATTTAGACTTTCCCATCAAGAGTTTTGTCAAAGCTGACACGTTCCTGTGAAACATTTTGATTTTGACAAAACTACACTTTTCAATGGAAAACTAACTTTGTCAAATTTTTCAACCAGTTCTACCTTAAGACCAAATCTGATATCCAGTATGTAGCTCACGGTGAAGGAAAAATAGAGTGTGCTCGATGCAATCTTATGTGATCTCTCTTCTAACGGGAACAGGTTTTCAAGTTCAATTAATGCAGAAGGTGACAGGCATTTGATAAACTACATAGTGAACTGCTGAGGCAGGGCCCTTGAGTTGCCCAATTAATCTTGTATTACATATTTAAAAAGGTAGTACCCTCCAAACAATGGGTTGAGACCAAAAATGTGATCTCCTCTGAAAGTGGCATAGTACCACGTGTAAGATCTTACTTTTGTATTCCTAAAATAGAAATGTTTACTACTGGATCCTGATTAATACAAGAGACATTGCAAATGTCTGGTGTAATTAAAAAATAGGGGAGAATTATCAGCATCCTGAATAGGAGAGGGAGAATAGTGTAATGAGTTTTTCATACTGAGTATTAGGTTGATGCAGCTTGAGGGGAATAGAATGTGAAATACAGTGATGCATTACAGGGAAGGGTGGAAGCATGCTTGGAAGCTTTTCTTCATGAGAGACTCAGGACTTGAACAGTAGGTGTACAGGAGATCAGGAATAAAGCAGCACTAAGTGTGTGGTGGGGGAGGGGGAGGGGGGGACGACTTTCACAGCTCCTGCCTGTCTTACATTATTGAGTTTTAATCTGCAATGTACAGAAAGGATAATATGGTCTCTGCCTTAAGGAGCTTGCATTAGTCCTAGTTTGGAAATAAAAAAAATTATAACAATTTTCCAACAGAAGTAAGCTGTAACCTAAGAAATATTTAGCATATGCTCCTTGAACAGAAAAAAGCAGAGAATGAAAAGTTAAACGGTTAAAAGGATGAAAAGATTTTTTGGGCGGGGATCTGGAGGTTCCCTTTTCAGAAAGAATGAGTTTGGTGACTAGGGTGACCAGACAGCAAGTGTGAAAAATCGGGACAGGGGGTAGGGAGTAATAGGAGCCTATATAAGAAAAAGACCCCAAAATCGGGACAGACCCTATAAAATCAGGACATCTGGTGACCCTGCTGGTGACAAAGGAGGAAGCATGCTTCATCTGTCCCCAAATTCCTGGAGATTCTTTTATACTGTCACTCATCTGTGTTTAAAGGTGATTGCTCCACAACTGGCAGTACACACTGTGAAAAAAATATGAACATCCTGGTTTCTTGTAAGACATTTCCCATGAAATCTACTGATGTTTAAAATGTTAACTTGTGTTAAAACCTTGTTTAGTGCTTAGCCAGCATTACTGTTTGAATATATAGGAAATCAGATTCAAATCAATAAGTGTAAGGGAAAGATAATCAGCAGATTTTCTAAATCAAGTTGTTTGCATTAAGAGATACTTGGCTTACAACTGTATACCCAAGACAAAGGTTTTATAAAGGTCAGAGATTCAGTTAGTTAAATTATAGACTGTTGGCTTGCACATAAGTTATGATACAGTGACTTCAGTAATTCATGATAAAGTGAGCTCAATTTATAGATATTAAATACTTACATGTGTCCTGGTATCTTTAGTAACTACGTATTTACATAACAAGCATGCTTGATCTACGACAGCATACTTAGAAAAGCACTATTAGTTATTCACAAAGATTTGAATTCCCAAGGAAATCTTAAGGGGCCAAACAGAATTCTATAGTTTCCCATAAGTATCTATGGCAGAACTTCAACTACTTTCCTGTTAATGAAGTGTTCTGAGCAGCTAGTTTTTCTTTCCATGTCAATCTTAGAAAGACTAATTTTAAAAAACTAGAACCATGTGACAATAATGACAGCTGCATACCACTAGGAACGAAATACAGTCTTTAAAACAAGAAGTTTATAAATATAAATGTATGTCCAGGTAAATCAGCTAGTTTCACCAACTACAAGTCTAGTTTTCATGATAAGAGCTCAAACAAAGATATACATAATAAACTTCTGCAGTTCCAAATATAAGAAAGGCCAGCACAAACCTACTATATAAAACATTTAGCACAATAATTCTTTCCAGTTCAAAGTTTGAGGAAATAAGACCTTGCCTTCTTCCAAGCAGGTCACTATTATGACCTTATTGCCTTAACCAAATAATTTCCCCCACAACTGAAGCATCTTTGGCCCTAAAAACATTTGCACTTCTTTGAAACAATATCAAGTTAGGATAGTTTTAGCGAATAATAAATAGTATAAATAGTAGTAAAACCTTAACCCTCACCTGAATGCCACTAAACAAAATTTTATTAGACTTCCTAAATTCACAGTAGGGTCACTGGAAAAATTAGGGTCTCTAGATCAACAAGGAGGTCCAACTTTTTCAATGCATGCAAAAATCACTAGCTATTACATTTTAGAAACCAATATCCAGTAATTTAAATACTCTTAAACAGTGGTGGAGGGATGTTTGCATAGAACATCAAGGCAAAAAAAGAAATGACGCTGATTGAGCTTAGCACTTCATATTGTGTTAAGTTTTAACATCTTGGTGAACCATACGCAGCTAGTCTTACATTTTCTTTGGGCCTCTGAAGTTATTACTTTGTACACTCATCTCCCATCCACTTGCCACAAAAAAACCCAACCCCAAACCAACATTCAACACCTGTCCAACGTGATCATATCACTAGGCAACCCATCAGCATAAGGATTTTGGGGGTTGTCAGCAAGTTGATTCTTCAGTGTACACCTAAATTTGACGGATGTGTTTTATATAAAATTGGGATGGAGGGGGGAAATCTTCATGTCTTCCCAGTTTTCATCTGCAGGAAAAGTAGAGCCTAGATGCTTGTGGTGAGGTTAGTGTATAGATGCCAACATTTAGAAGGTAACTGAAAGACAATTGTCCAAATAAACCAAGCACTCTTAAACTTAAGCTGTCTAACCTTTCACCTGGGATCATCTGGCCTGTTTGACAGATGAAACGGCTCAGTTGCAGGCATCCAACTTGTGGAGGGAACTTACATCAATACTAGTGCCATCAATGACCGTCGGAGTGGCATTGTACCCCACAACAGCTCAGGGTGGATAAAAGTCAATGATAAAAAATATATGATTTTTAAAAATTTAAATACAGGTTTCTTTTAAAAAATAAACCTACTTAAAATAAATTTGAAATTACGACAATGTAAACTTACTAGAATCTATTAAAATCATTCCAACTGAGTAATAGGTATGTTTGCTGCCAAGTTTTAAAGAAAGTTGGCCCCTGAACTAGGGTAAGTCACTGGGATCAGATTGCTGAAGTGCTAAAGCAGCTCTTGCTTGACAGCAGTAGCCTCTTATGCAAGTACAGAACACATTTCCATAATTTCAGTTTATCCAACTAGTTCAGTTCAATGCACAGCTGGCACTAGGCATAAGCAGACTAAGGCTTGGTCTACACTACAGAGGTAGATTGACTTAAGGCATCTTATACCAACCTAACTCAGTGTCTACACTGCAGTTGCTCCTGCCAATATAAGCCACCCACTACATCAACCTAATAATTCCATCTCTGAGAGAGGTGAAGTGCTTAGGTAGATGTAGTTAGGGCAACGCAGAGTCTGTGTAGACACTGCATTACTTACATCGCCTGTTGACGGTCAGCCCCGACATTGGGGGCCGACAGCCCGAGCTGTCAGCCCTATGCAGGGCTCACTGCTGGAGCTGCCCGGGCCATCGAACCCGGGGTGGGGGGCTCGAGCTGCGAGCCCCTGTGGGGCTGACAGAGCCCCACAATGCACCACACAATTAATTCTGTGTAAGTGCTCGTGAAGACGCACACCAGCGACAGATTGGGGGGGGGGGGCCGCACAGTGTGATATGAACCACTGCAGTGATTACTGCAGAGTCTGTACATCAACCTGACTTAGGCCAGCTTAATTTTGTAGCGTAGACAAGACCTAAGCAATTACTTAGGGCCCTGAGCAGCTCAAGGGAGCTCCTTATTTGCTTTTTTTAGAATGTGTTGTTGGGAGGGGCCCCAAATGGGCTAGCACAACCTCTGATTCAATGACTAGTTTCATTCAAAGATGAGAAGTGAATTGGAGTTGAAAAAGCAGGAAAGTTTGTTTTCCTCTTCCAATCCATGAATAAAAACAGAGTCAGAGGATGAGGTCTATGAGCTCTAAAATCTTAAAGGACACAGTGGCAAGAAACAATTGGTTCAATTCACTAACTACTGATAATACTGCCTTTGTTTAATAAAGCAATTAGTTTTAAATTCAAAACATTTTTGGTAATTTTTTTCTTAAGAATCCAGCACATTTTAGGTAGTTTTCTTTAACTAACTTTTTTTAAAAAATGCTGATTGTGCATTTTAATTCAATTTGAATATCCATCCAAACTGCTCTGCACACAAATAAAAAAATTAACTGTCTAGTAAATAAAAAATGCATCATTTACCTTTTTCTAACATAATAAAACATAAAAATTAAGAATCTGAATAAAAGTAAGTTAACCTATATCATTGCTTAAATAAATGTGTAGTGATATCCTGTATCCTCCTTGCAAGCAAAAAAAAAAAAAAAAAATCACCAAAATTTAGTTTAACAGCTATATTTAGTTGAAAATCAACATGTTTTAATGGTTACAAACCAATGAAAATGAACTTTGCTTTAGAAAAATAGAAGTATAAATACAAAACAAATTCAAATCAATTATTTAAATCAAGATTTTCTGCTTGTCTATTTACATCATGATTAAAATTGGTGATTTAAATCAATCCATCCTTCCACAGCTATGAACTAGTCTGTGGTCCTTCCAAAAACAGAGATCTGTGGTCACCATTTTCATTAGTATCAAACGCCAGCGATAGGGAGGAACATGAACAACTTATAATCTTTAAGAGACGAAGAATGATAAGCTTTCTTCATGGAGCACAAAAACCATACAATTAACATTCCATTTGAGAGGAAAAGGATGGAATGGGAAATTAATAAAGTGAAAGATTTTCATGAACACTATTATATCATCATATTTAATGTGCCACTTTTAAAATAAAGAATTGTGCAACTTGGCACCTACAATTACTATGGTTATATTTATAACCTCTTATGCTTTATCACCAAACCCAACAAAATGAGAGTGGTATACCATAATTGTTCACCGATACTATCTGATCCAACTCTGAAGTTGCTTTTTGACATAATTCTATTTCTCTATAGTCAATGAAAGTTTATTAAAGGTTATAAGAAAGTAAATAATTTTATGTAGCTAGCCTAGGGAATGAATTTATTTTTTGCTAATTGAGATGGAAAACTTTAGAGGCCCAATTCCCACCTAAGGCTGCTTACTGCATAGCTTGCCAATCTTTAAAGCTGTTACAACTAGGTTTGTGTGTACATGCCAGATAAAATAGACAAGGAAGTATCTGGAATGATCACAAATATATTCTTTTTTCAATGAATTATAACCTTGCTAGTTGCCAGAACGATATTGAAAATAGGTTATCAATATTTGTATGTGGCCCCCAAATGTCTGCTTATCTGAAATTATATCTGGGAAATGTTTTATTCCACAAATAGTATTTGAAACTCTCTGGAGGGGATTTTAAAAGATTTTTGTTGACATTGGTACAAAATTTTTCACTAGTGAATAGAAATAGTTGAAAACAATGTAATCTTCTTTGGATAATAGATCATTTTATTGTCTGCGGTAAGAGTTAAGTATTGCAAAGAAAACCAAAGAGACTCAGATTATTGGCTCAGTTTAGAAATTGTAACACTGAACAAACCAAAATCAAAGTATAAAAGCCCAAAACAATACTGAGAGATGAGAGTTCGGCTCAGGTTTTAGACAGAGTATCCAAACAGCTGGAAAAGATGTTGATACTCCTAGGGAAATTTGTAATGTATTAGACTCATGTTTTTGTGGAGCTGTGAATTATCCTGAGGGGTTTGAAGCAACGAACAATTGCCAAGAAGTTAAGAACATTATCTGGAAAATGATAGCATTTAACCAGTTTTCCAATACAGTCAACAATAGATCCTAAAGTCCTAATCATGGACATTATCTACGAAGGTTTGTTTGCTTGTTTTTCGTTAAATGAATATGCAAATGCTTTCAAAAATTAACTGAAAAAAATCAGCATAAGCATTCCAGATATTAAGAATATGATGCATTCCCTCACACCGTTCACACAAGTCCCAATTAAATTTTTTTATGAAAAAATAAAAATAAAATTTAGTTTAATACAGCACTTATTGGTTAACACTTTTACCAAGTCACTCACAACCAGACAGGGAAAGAGGAGTGCCTCCCGTACTATATACTGGAGGTGACACTATTTCATAAATGAGAGAACTTTACTCACAAATCTTATGCTATGTACAAAACTTCCCTCACAATGGAATCAACGGACATCCAAAGTCAATACCAAATAGTTGTATACTATTATTATTATTATTTTACAGTTTCTCAATATTGATTTTTATCCATAGTTTTAAAGTATTTTACAGTAATGGAAATTATGGAGTTATTGGGTTTGTTCATGCAACTGTAAGATGGGACAAGATTGGCTGACATGACAGGGTAATTATCATACTACCTGACAGATTTGTCATATGACAACCAATGATGAACACTGAGTACATGTGACAAGTTTAGTAAGAAATTTAATAAGTATGACTGAATTAGTCCAGGTTGGATGTTAAAGTTAGTTCTGGTTACTGTCATGAAGATTTTGGTTTTTTTCCTCCACCGTCCTTTGTTTTAAGTAATCCAGGATTACAGCTTTATGGGAAAAAATACCAAATGTTATTGAAAAATAACATTCATATGTAGAAGTACCACCATATATATGCAATCCTTTAAATTGTGGGTAAATAATAAAAACTACTCAAGTCACTAAACAAGTTGAAGCCTGGGTTATCTCCATATCACAAACTCCTATTCATTTTCAGTTACATTACACTTTCTCTGCTAAAATATCATGGTGTTGCTACGAATGGTGCAAATATAATGGTGAGACCTTTAGTGTTGGAAATAAATTCCCTAATAAATTTATTATATTTATTAATAAACTCAGGTTCCACACAAGAATTCCTTTATTAGCCCAAAGGCTACTTGGTGTTGGTTATATTCCATATATAAATATAAGAATACACATGCCTATACTCCACCCCTATTAACAATACAGTTATAAGCATCAGCTGAATACTCACAATTGGACCTTCCCATTATGGGGTGACTCCAAAGGGGTAAGGAAAAGCTGATAAGGAACCCCTGAAAAATCTTGCTTTTTATACACTATAACAAACAAGTGGTGTCATTACTGGTTATTAGACCTTAACTCAAGTCAGCTGAAACCAGCTTAGGGCTGCACTCTGCTCTCTTCAAGGATTTTTTTTTATCTTATTTTGCCTCATTTCTACTCAACTCCTGGAGTAAACATTTTTAAACATTATTTATGGCACCTGGTGCTCAATTAACCATGCTTTCTTTATTTCTGTTGCACAGCTCAAACCTTAAATGAAATTTAACACAACCAGCCCCTCTTTTTCATGATCTCAATTTTCTGGCCATAGGCCAATTACTCACGTTGAGATCCAAACTCAGTTTAAAACCATAGTTTACTTGGGTCTAATGTGGGCCAATATTCCAACAATTATGGTATGGACAGACTCCTGGGAAGGGCTAGGGTTTAGCCACTATGCTGTCTAACAACCATAGAGGATGTTTATGCAGTGTTGTTGTATCCATTCTGGTCCCAGGATATTAGGTCTGGTCTTCCCAGACCTGAGGAAGATCTCTGTTTAGTTCAAAGGCTTGTCTCTCTCACCAACAGAAGTTGGTTCAATAAAAGATTCTCTCACCCACCTTGCCTCTATAGAGGAGGGCTAGACATTTGCTGGTCAGATCACCAGAGGGTCGTACTGTTTGGAGCAGCAGTGGAGATATACTCGCGGTACCAATGTTGTACAATTTTAGGGAAAAAAGTGATGCAGAGAGAAGGTCTAAAGAGCCTGATTCTGCTCCCAGAGAAATTAAAAGGAGTTTTTGCCACTGACTTCACTGGGAGCAGGATGGACGCTATAAAATAGTAATCATTTGAACTGTTTGCAAACTTAACAACTTTAAGGTTGAACAACGAATGCATCTAAATGTTTAGGGAATAATTCTGTTTGGATTTTTAGTCCAAAAATGACAATCATCACAGTTTAAGCGGCACAGTTGAGCTGATCCAAACCACCAGTTTAAACTCCAGCCCAGAGGCCAAAATAGAGCAGACTACATAGACTTGTCCAGGGACATCCAGATCAGTCCAAAGAATTTATAAGAAAAACAAAACATTTACTTAATAATCATAAAAACTTACAAAAGCAAGTTAAGATAAAGGCCAACATATTCACTATATTTATTGAGCTATGACACTTTGACTGCATTCTGAAACCGATCAGTTCAAGTTCTACGTTTGAAAACTGAATTTTAATCACACTTGAAAAAAAATGCATTTGCTAATCAAATATATAAAACAGAAATTGAATTGCAAATGAAAACCCTGTACCAAGTACATAATCAAATGTCTAAAGACATAACCAAAGATCTAAACCTATTTAAAAATCACTTAATTACCAAAAAGGAACATATATTTGGATACAACCATTAACAAGTAAAGTACATTTTGTGTATATCCTTAACCTAAACCACATCCCAAAATTACAGAAGCAGATGCTGTCCTTTTAAGATGAAAAGTTTAAATCCTTATACTCAAATATTTCTGCTTTTTAGTAATATGAAGAATCAAAACAATAAGACATGACAGATAGCACATCTGTGGGAGATCAGAGAACCCTTTGGTTGCTATGAAAATTCAAGTCCAAAGGCGGACTGACATCAGCTAGTTGAGAAATGCAGTAATCCCTAGGAATAAACTGTCATGTGTTACTGCCATTATGAAATGAAAATTGTAAACAAGGACGAGAGATCATAATTATTCATTTATGGGCGTTTGTTAATGAGTATCTCTGTCTTAATCAGATAGCTCCTTTTACAATATTCTTGAGAATTTATATGCTGCTATTTAATAATGGCCCTTCAAAACTGATTTTAAAAAATACATTTGATTACAATAAAAAGAAAATGCACATTAGGACAAGCTGCAGTCACCTAGACTCTGAAAGCATGTGGAACAAGGTTCCTGCAAATTCAGACATCAGTTCTAGGTACTGGACCACAAGAAATAATCTAAGAGGAAGAGAAGAATACAATTCACAAACGGACAGAAAAGAATGACCCAAGAAGATTCTTTAAAGGACAAATTTAATATATTTCTTGTTTGAGCCTCACACACAGACACAAAGACGATGTAGTAGAAATCATAAACTGTGATTTAGGCTAAAGGAATCCTTGCAGAAACTCACCCCAGACAGTCACACAAGAAAATAACAGTAAAATGATATAATTTAAATGCAGATCACTCAGAGACATCACTTGGTCATCTAGTAAGTCCAAACAGTTCCTACAGCAGAGCCCTTACCCAGACTATCCTCAAATTCAGCATTAATCATTTTGATGAAGTGTAACCTAACACCAAACCTACAAACCAAAACATTCAATTTTTAAGAAACACCAATTTAAAAGTATAATAATTAAAAATAAATTGAAATAAATAAAGCCGGATGATATCAAGAACATGGAGCAATACTGACTATTTTTGAATACAAGCACCATATACATCAGTGGTGGGCAACCCGAAGCCCATGGGCCGCATGCGGCTCATCAGGGTAATCTGATTGCGGGCCGCAAGACATTTTGCTGACATTGACCACCTGCAGGTACGACCGCCTACAGCTCCCAGTGGCCGCGATTTGCCGTTCCCAGCCAATGGGAGTTGCGGTGACCAGCAGCCAGCACCTCCCTTCGGTCCGCTGCTTCCTGCAGCTCCCATTGGCCAGGAACAGTGAACTGAGGCCACTGGGAGCTGCATGGGGCCGTGCCTGTGGATGGCCAATGTCAGCAAAACGTCTCGCAGCCTGCAATCAGATTACCTTGATGGGCTGCGGGCTGCAGGTTGCCAACCGCCGATATACAGAGAGAGAGGATAAGCAGTTAATAAATATCCTGAGCTACATGTGATGTACATGGTATGCAAGTGTGAGTGTGTGTGTGTGTGTGTGTGTGTGAGAGTGTGATATGCATGCTTGGGTACACTTTCTACCCATCTTAAATTCAGTCCAGCATTGTCTCATGACTGGTATTAAATATCATTCAGGAACTAATTCAGTCATAGTTGGAGTTTTGTCCATATTAGAACATGTTCTTCTCCAATAAGATTTTTTTCATAACTAAAGAAGTTTTTATCCATTAAGCTATCCAAAAATTTTATTACTTGCATCCTATTCCGGATATAAACAGTGAGAACCACAGTGCCCATTATAACATGCTGAAGTTTGGCTCAGTTATACTAATTCTGCTTGCAGTTACATTGCTCATGTAAGTATCGGGAAAATTATTACTAACCACTAAATCTATTTCGCCTCTTCACAGCCATGGTCTAAGATTTACATGTTGTAAGTCTCAATTTTCAGTGGACCGTACCACTGGGGCTGTACTTGGGCTTGAGTCACTTTGATCTAAGGCCATAAGAGGCCCTCATTCTTCTCTGCCTGTGCAGAATTTTACTCCAAAGAATTGTAAGATGGAGGGGGAGTGTGGACTTGCAGCTGCAATATATTCTAGTTTAGTAGATAATCTTTTCCCCCTTTATAAATAGGTCTCTGCAGACCCTCACCCTGAGAGATCGACTAGCAGTACTAATGAACCTGGTATTTAATTGGAGTTACTGAAGGACTGCACTCTTGGAATGAGTAATGGAACTGGCCATGACTGAGAGAGAATGACTGCCCTGCACCTTTAAGCGAGGAGGTGGGGTGTTTGGCTGGCTGTCCGAGGAAAGGGAACAGTGCTTTATGACTGGTGGTGGTGGGGAAGATGAAAACTGCTGCAAAAAGGGGTCAGCGTGGTTGCTGACTCATCCCCTGGGAATGCAGGGTTTAAAAGGGGCAGCTTGGCGCCTAAAGCCTTCCTTTTTACATGGACCAAGGCTGAAGCAGGACCCACCCTCCCTCCCTTTTAGGTGGTAAAATACCCGGTCAACACCTGCTGTGGGCATTACGCTAGCCGCCCCTTTTTTTAGGGGGGCTGGGAAGGAATTTTTCCTCTTACCACCATATTGGCTTGGGCTTTTTTTGCCTTCCCCACAGCGGGTTTCAGGAAGGGCTCTGTTCATGCATAGCATGATGGGTGGTAGGCCATATGTCACAACTCATCATTTAAGTGTAGGGCGGGTGACCAGTGCAGGAACTCCATAGGAAAGATATACAGTGACCAGATAAATGGCTTGGAAAAGAACTTAAAAAGAGGTGTTCATTAAAGGAACCAACAGTGGGAGGGGGCGGTTGGGGATTCCTGTGATTGGTACCGCAGGGAGCCAACCCCCCATTCTTATAGCCCACCTTAACTGCCCTATGCGGGGTGGGGGTGGGATGGTAAGGTCCCAGCAATGGATTTGCTGGAGGGACCTGGATGGAAAAAGGTGGGGAGCTGGTAAAAGCCGACTGGATAATTACAGAATAAACATGGGGTTATCTGCACTGTACACTTATCTGCTGGGTAGCCCCAGACATCTAATAATAAAGTTGTGGCCTGATTAAACCCATGTCAAAATGTCTCCTGTCCTTCTTTCGGCATAGCCAGACAATAGTGCTGAGCAAAGATGTAGAGTGAGCTCCTCATAGCTCCTTAACATAGCTCAGCTATTACATACACAGACAAGTCACCAAAGCATCCATCTCTCTAGCTGAATGTGCTGTGCTACAAGACCTTTTTACCGATATAAGAAGCCTACATACGTCCAGGTTATCCATTTGGATATAATTTGTATCCAGACAGATCCCCTGTTGGATCCTACAAACAGTTGGAGAGATTTATGGGAGGGCTTAGCCATATCCAGGTAATAATTCATCACCTGTTTCACATCCAGTTTATTTAATCTTTATGCCCCATAAGAATCATCAGCGCTATAAAAGAGATTAGAAAAGAAATAGTCAGATGAAGATGGAAATCTAACACTATTTTTGGAAAAGTTTTAAATGAGGGCGTAAAGACAAGTTGTCCTTAACTGTCTAGTCTAATGGCTTTCACATGCAGTAAGTAAACATAAAAATATTGGAAACTAAATTATTATTTCACGTTTAGCCATCTGAGGAGTCATTAAAAGCCTTGTGCAAGAATTTTTTAAAGTATTTATCATTTTAACATTGATAATGTTCAAGAAAAGGTTTTATCAGAGGATGAGCCAAAAAAAGGGGTCAGGAATCTTGTGTTTATATAGGTGTCTGAGTCCCTGCACCCTTTTAGGGATTTAATTATATGTATCCACATACACACATCTAACATAATGGTAACAGAGGAATATTGAATAGGGCACATTCTTATTCTGACAGAAGGGTTAATATAGGTGCAAGATGCCTTCATCCTCAGAATCTCAGATATAAATGGACTGATTTTGACTGTTGCAGCTATCTAGTCTAATTGCTGACTGCAGGTGAGGAAAATGGTCTAATATTTATTTTTGCAGCCTGTGACATCTTTTGCTTTGTACCAGCAAACACTACAAATCTATGAGGGTACATGTTAGTATCAGACAAAAAGCTTTTTAAAGGGGGATTAAAAGGAATGGTTACTCAGCCTGTGCAGTAACTGTAGTTCTTCAAGATGCGTCCCCCTATGGGTGCTTCACTTCAGGTCCGCATGGGCCTCTTGAGATCACGAACAGAGATTTCTAGCCAGCAGTGTCCATTCGCCCACACATACGCCTTATGCCTTTCCATGGCAAACACTGAGGCTATACAGGAGTGCATGGGCAAACTACCCACAGTTCCTTCTCTACCCAGTCATCCCTCGGGGAACAACTGAAGTAGAGGGCAAGCGGGTAGTGGAGCACCTATGGGGACACATTTCTAAGAACTAGTTACTGCCCACTGTGAGTAACATTTCCTTATGAGTGCTCCACTTCAGGTGACTTCCGAGCAGTATCCCCAGGAGGAGGAGGGAGCTTCAGAACACCATCCAGAACTGAAGTTAGTACTGCAGGACCAAGCACCTCATCAGTGACAGGCAACCCACTGGTCCCAATATGCCATTGCAGGGGTCCATAAGAAAGCAGGGAGTGGCATGCAAGGCTGGTTCCACCATCCTTGGTGACCTGCACAGTGATCTCTGGTGCTGGCCAAAAGCAGATTCCCAAAGGACCCCTCACTGAAATTGAGGAGACCGATTGGGAATCCTCTTCCCCTGCATCCTCTCATGGGGGAGGCCAGCCAATGAAGATGGAGGAGAGTCCTGTGCCACAGGATTGCTGCTCAGAGGCAGTGGTCTTGGTAGCAAGAGATGCCTGGTACCTGTCAACAATGGGGCCCCTGGTTCACCTTACACCGAGAGATCCCTCGAGTATCAGAATTCCTGTGGTACCAGAAAGCAACCTGGTACTGACACCTCAGCTGAAGTCACCATAGCTGAAGCAATGATACTGACAATGATAGGTATACCGCTGGCATTGTAGATGTCTGGCGCTGTTACTTGCTCAGTACTTGTATAGGCACCCCCAGCCGAGCTGCTTGTATCAGCACCAATGGCTGGGTTAAGGTGTGGGATGGCACCAATGGCTGAATGGGATGCTTTGGTACAAACAGAAGGGCTGAACTTGATGGCACCCTGTGCTTGCTCTCCTTAGTGGTGGAGAATAGCCATGTTTCTTGTCCTTGGTACCCTTGGACTAGGTCCCCATCGAGACCCAAGTCCCCTTTTTTGGAGCTGGCTCCTTAGAACGAGTCTGCGATCCTCTTTCTGGGAGTCTTCCCAGGGGGCTGCAAAGACTTCCCCTTCCTTAGGGGAAGCATGCCCCGAAATGAGGGGTCACTGGATCTCTGCGAGGGGGGAGAGGAGGAGGAGGAGGAGGAGGAAGGTGCTTAACCTGGCTCAGAGGGCAGTTGATGGGAGTGCTCCACGGCTAACAGTCTGAGCTTTAGTTTTCTGTTCTTCCTTGCCCGAGACTTAAAGAAGAAGAAACTTCTGGGAGACCTGGGACCTCCCTAGGCAACAGACACATTTGGAGTGCCCATCGCTTACCGGTACTGTCTCCCAGCTTGAGAGGCAGCATTTGAAGCCTAGCGAGCCAGACATGCCCCAGCAGGAGAAGACAAGTCTCCCAAGGGAAAAGAGAGGGAAAAATAAAAAGAGAAAGCCAAGTATGCTCTAGGCAGACACACTAGCATTCTAGCTCATGCCGAGGCAGTAGAGAACAAACTGAGGGCGGTTTGCCTGTGCATGCCAAGATAGCCTTGGAGTCTCTAACAAGGATGCATAGGGTGCATGCGCAGGCCAAACTGATGCTGTGAGCTAGAGAGCTCTGATCAAGGGCTTGAGAGACGCATGCATACCTGAAGTGGAACAACCATAGGGACACTACTCAAAAAAGTAGTAAAAGTTCCATGGGAATATGTAATGTAGAATTTGTAATATGTAATCAGGATTCAAATTTACATCTAGGATTTTAGAAACAATTTATAAAAATATAAACTTACAAGTGTCCAGGTGCAATATTGGCAGGTGAGCCAAAGATTCATAAATAACAAATTTATCAAAAATGTCTCCATATACTCTTATAAAATCTGTTTTCTTCAATCATCGATCCCTGGTACTCAATTTGTAGAAATAGCAATGAAAGTTGTTAATAATTCAAGGGTTTTTATAGTCGCCATAAATTAGGCTCTACAATTGTAGATATACATACAATAGACAGATTTAAAATTGTTTACTGATTTGAGAAACATTACTAGGTTTTACTTATTATCCCACAGGTAAAATTCAGAGAATCTCTTTCAAAAAGGCAGAATCTTTCAAAATAGAAGAATTTTCAAGTGCAATTTTTGTTGTTGTTTAAATCTAAACCTTTAATCCTACCTTTAAGATAGCTAACCAAGCAAGGCCTCAGTAGTACCTGGTTGTCTCCATACACTATTTTGTTTACACGAATCATACATCTTAGAAGACTGGTATTCCCATCAGAGAACAAACAGTTCTTTGGTAGACAAACAGTTAAACTTCACATCATGCCACTGAAGCCTGCACCCTGGAGAGGGGTGGGGGAGGTGTTACTCTCCCCACACCAACTTTCCTGTCCGGACCAGAGTTTCCAACTATGAACAACACTCTCTCCCTTCCACAGTCTTTTCAGTCCTTCCCTCCTTGCAGTGCACTGCCCTACTACAGTCTATTACTCCACATGCAAACGAACAATACTTCAATCTCTAAACTGCGAACACAGCACTTTAGAGACATGAACATTTTATTTTCACTCAACTGCTATTAACACAGTATGCACAGAGTGAAATAGTAAAGAATCAAAAAGGTTCTAGCTTCAAGTCTTTCATTGCTCTCACAGGACACAACCAGGGTCAAGCAAAGCCCTTGCTAGACAGCAGCATACTACGTACAATGTGTTCTTTCTGCCTGTGAAGTTGTGGGAGGCATTTTATATGGTCTCCAAATCCCCCAAAAGATGATCTAGGACAGTCCCAAATTAGCTAATGATTCAGATATCAGATTTAGTTTGACTTTATTTTGTTTTAAACAAATGCAAATTAAAAGCAGTGGGCCACAGACGAAAAGTTACTGGGATGGGTGATAGGCCTTCAGATTGAGAGAAGCGGAAGAATGCAAAACCTAAAAATATTCTAGAAGAGAAGTAGTAAATTTGACACTTCTTTTCCTTTTGTTTCTATTATTTATTTTTAAAGACTAGTCAATGTTCCCTTAACCCAGGTTTCCATGAATATATTTCTGTTGTGAAATTATTCTATTTACACGGTTTGCCTTAAATTTTAAATAATAATGTCATATCAGGCAAAACTACCATAGGCTTCTTTTGAGTAACCACATAACTGAGTAATTTGGATATTCGTCTTTCACCAACTGTACTCTATGTACAAGTGGAATTGCCAGTTAAAAATCAGTGTACCAGCAATTTTCTGCTGAAACATGGTGTTCAAAAATTTCTCGGTAAAAGAGCGTAATGGTTCTGAACTAGCAAGTCTAAGAAGTTGTTTACAGATAGATCACTCTGGTCTGGTGCGAGTTTACCTACATAAAATGTGTATGACATTTAAATATAACCAATATAGTTCCATTTTAATCTGAAAAATTCAACAGTTTACCTCTACTGGCAACTAAGATTAACCTAGACTCCGTAACAGTGTATCTAACCTCAAAAATCATTGTGGTTCATTGCAGCAAGCAAGTTCATAGGTCTCTGTGGTGCACAATGGGACTACAGAAAGTCCTCATTTACGAGAAAACTACGATACAAAAGGGTCACCACACCTGCATAAACATTGCAGCTGAAGTAATTTTAAACTTCCTATGTTTTGTTAGATTTTCCAAGTAAAAATAAAACAAGATTCACCTTAGGTTCTTTATAATACCAATCTGGCCTTTATAGTATCTGTTTTCGTTTATATCAAGCAATTGTATAAATTACACACGTTTTTGCTGATATAATGAATAAAAATGGGAAGCCCTCAACAATGCCAAACAACAGTAGTTTAGAAAGTTTAACTTGTGACTAATGCACTGATGCAATACCACAATGCAAAATTCTTTCAAAATATTTAGGAGTTAGAGATTACTTGTGGAAACTGTAATGTTTCCTAACAAATCAAGTGTTTCAGGGACAGACCACCCAAATGTATTATTATAAAAAGATGTCCGTTACGTAATTACATGATAAAACAACACATCTCTACTCTTTTGTTTTTTAACAAAATTTATCCGCTCTAGAGAATACAAGGTTTACAGCAAGAGAGTGGTTGAATTAATTTTGCTAGCAATGAACTTCCTTGTGTTCCGATTATTTTGGAAGTGCTTTAACTTGAACCATGATAATGTACATATAACACAAGGGAACGAAAACACTACCCCTTTTCTGTATCTGAAATGGCTTTACTGAGACCACCTACAGTGACAAACTGAATCTAACTCCAGATAAACTTAAAAGTAGCCATGTTTCTGCAACAGTCATCTTATACTATTTCATCTTTTACAGAAAGGATGCACATACAGTAGATCACTAATTTGCATACAAAACAGCAACTTCTCCCCACTTCTCAGCAAAGAATAGAGTGCTGAAATAAGATATCATACTTACAAAGACCTTTACTTTTACAAAATATAGTAAAAACATTTACTAGTACACTGTGAAATAATATAAATAATTCACATTAACCACCCAAACAATATACGCTATGATGCATTATCCTTTTTTATTTGTATTTGCTAATTCACAATGGGTCCCCCCAGTAATTATTACAAATGAGTGCAGTTCTAATCTTTTAAACGTCTTTAAAATGGTCTCGCCTTACATTTAAACTGTAATTATTAAACCTGTAGCTATTTTCTTAACAGATAAAGAATAATAAAAGCACATAAGGAAGTTGTATTGTGTGCATCTTTGCAGATCTCTGGTACAAAAGTTGTACGCACACCTGTGGTGCACAGAGATACTGGGACGCACCCCACAGGTAAATATTTAATCGCCCTAATAAATTATATTCACTATGCAAGAGCAAAATATTGCAAATAACTACTTTGTACCTTATTAGCCATTTTGGTGTTTTGCGTCCATCATTTACACAGTATAGCTAACGCTACTACGGGGATTCTCAAAATTTAATGAGAAAACATATGCCTTGGCAACTCACAAGACACAGACAACACCACACTGAAAGACCAATGAATTTCCAGTCAGATAATTATAGTGGTGGATCTGAAGTATCCTATATAATGAGTACACTGAAAGGGAGGGTGGAAGAAGACAGGATCAAAGACGCTACGGTAGAGAACGCAGGAGAAGAACATGAATTGCTTAAGAGAAATCCACTCCTGTCTATCCTCATTTCTGGATGACTATTTTGTTTTGTTACATTTTCTTCTGGAGTTGCTACATGTGGTTGTTTTGCTTTAGGTCAGACAATAATCTTCAGTGGATGACTTTGTGCATTTCATGGGTGGCTGTCCCACTGGTAAATTTTTACATGAACCTGAATTTGAAGATAAAATATATATCTAAAACTCATGTACTGTATACAGAAACTTGAATTTAGCTCCTATCCACACGATAACTGTTCAAACCAGATGTGTCAAACTTATTCTCCAAAAAAGGGCCGACTTCCACTTTTAATTATGCCCCATGGACCATGGTATCATGCTATCACTGACAAACTGTTCCTGATCTCTGTTAAAGAGGGAAGCTCCTTTAGCCCAGTGACTAAGTGCAGAAAACAACAGACTTACAAAAAGAGCAAATATTTTAGTCTTGGCTTGTAATAGAGGGGGGATGAGGGCTAGATGTTAAGGGATTAATGACTAGAGTTCTGGAAGATGGGCAGCTGCCGGGTAGTACAGCTTGATGTGAAAATACTAATGCTGTGCAGCAGAGCTAATTTACCTAGAGGAACTTATTTTCAGATTATTGGCTGCGTCACAGAAAAACAAACTGATTTTTTTGTATTGGACATGAGTGTGCCTACAGTATGTACTGCAGATCCTCTTGAACATGTGAAAAAACAACTGCTAATGAAGTCAAGTGGTTTCTCCAATTTCATTGGAAGACGAAGCCACAGAGCAGTACAAATATTACCTTTTGAACGCAGTTGGAGAAATTCTACAAAGTTATCATTAAGGCAAAAATAAAGTTTGGTGATATAAGTGCTTAAAATTCAGACTACTCTGATTACTAACTTCTTTTGCAACATGATGTTAGCAGATAATGACTTCATATTATTAAAATGTGAGATTACTTTATACAGAAATGTGAAAGCAGGGGATTCCTAGTTACTTTCAAAAGGCATTTAGAATAAAATCTACCATCAATTCTTGAGATAATGGCCTCAAATCAGGTGAGAATTTAATGGGAGGCGTGGGGCAAGTGGGAGAGGAAGAAGAGGGAAGGTGGTTATCAAAATGTGATCTTAAAGTCCAATAGTATAGGCCTAATCAATTCTCTACAAGCCATTAAAGCATGGCATCTTGTTTCTTCCTAGCACTGCAAGATATCAGACCTCAAAATAGTCCTTTTAGTAACTGGTTCAGAATTTACAGCAAGTCCTAATATTTGGAGAAGTATAATTTTAAATCACTGAATACTGTATTTCTCAATGCTGCATGTAGTGTTTCATGTAGTTTTTAAAAGCTACAGACCCAAAGTTTTCAAAGATGGCTGCCTAAATCCATACTTAGGCCCTAAATAAAAGTAGTCTAATTTCCAGAGATGCTGAGCACTCAGTTCCCACTGACCTCATTCCGCTGTACTTTGTCTGGTCAGTTTAATTGTTTTATTGACAAACTCCTGCTTAGAGTCTCTACCAGTAATAGCAGCCAAATTGAAACTGTATGTAACATCAGACAATCAGGAAAGCATGAGTTGGAGGTGGAAGCAAGAGTGGAGATGGCACAGAAAGCAAGTTACCATGCCAGAGACAGAGGGGACACAATAAACCTTAGGAGTGGTAGACAGGACCCATAGAGTAACACACAACAGATACGTCTTCACTGCAGAGTGTTAACCCAAGCTCTTCTCAGGTGTTGCCCTTAACCTCCCATCCACACATAAAAACCTCTGATCTGAATTCGGTGGTGCTTTCAACCTGGGCTAACTGATGCATCCTAGCCTAAAGGCTAAAGCCAAAATAAGGATTTCTCTCAGGCTGATAGTCCTCTCACTTTACATTGAGGATGCAGGCCAAACCACTTGAGCACTGGTAGTCCCTTAATACCTTTCCATAATTCCCCATATGCTCGGAAGGACCAACAATTTCTCCCAGAAGTCACTGGGAAAGAATCAGTGGCACAGAGAGCCATTGGATATGCACAGAGGTCCTAGTGACACACACAGGTAAGTATAGGACCATTGAGGACACATTAATTTCAAGTGTGGCTTGGCAGTGTGGCTGCTCACACCCAGATTAGGCTAACCCAGGTGGTCAGATCACCAGAATTACCTCTGCAGTGAAAACATATTCCCAGAGACTAATCTGCGTAGTTGGGGCTAGGACTGTAAACCCAAGGTTGTGAGTTCAATCCTTGAGGGGGCCATTTAGGGATCTGGGGCAAAAACTGGGTATTGGTCCTGCTTTGAGCAGGGGGTTGGACTAGATGACCTCCTGAGGCCCCTTCCAACCCTGATATTCTGTGATTCTGAAATGTCATGAGTTCAGTCAGTACAATAAATGGTATTTTTAGATTGTTCACTAGTCAATCCAAGAGAAGCTGTTGAAACAAATTTAACATTGCTTTTTTTTTTTAAACAAACAAAAAAAAGGATTACAAGAAAACTGATGCACCCTAATTCCGTAGAGGTTATTTGGGCAGTTTAAGCAAGAGCTGGAAAGCATACTTTAACTCATACAAGGACTAAAGTACGAGTACTGCCAGAGAATGTGATTTGGAACAATGCTTGGAATATAAAATATTCATCTGTTTTGCAAAAGAAAGAATCAGAAGCACATCAACATAATCTGTGATTTTAAACTTGCCTATTAAGCAAAGACACTGATAGTTAACAGATGTGTTTATTTGCAAAAGATTTCAGTTTACCCATGTACATCACAAATCTCCCTTAACGGGATTGGAACCCGTGTCGTAATAGGAAAAAATAGTAAAATAAAAACGACATAGACAATATGGCATTTGTCCCAGCCATGTAAGGTTATTTATTGCCAAAACATATTTAATTAGTGTTTTGGTAACAACATCTTCCAGTTTATTTCCACGTAAAGTCAGAACAAAAAAGTCACTTGCATCTAGACTGTAGGTTGTTGCCTCATCTATTAAAGCCACTCAATTAAAAGCCTATTCTTTAGCATTTTTTAGACTGAAGCTGGAAAAATTGTTTGTAGGCCTTTTCTTTATTTAAATAGTTGCTTTCAAGTATACTTTAGCATATTAAAGAAAATCTAGCCCTTTATAAATTGTGTATAAGCACAATAGATCTGATTCTCATTTATACTTTGCTCCCATTGCGGAAGGCTCTGTACAAACATAGTAAGACAGAGCAAAAACAAAAAGAAACCTGATTAACTAGTGACCAGCTACCAGCTACTGAATGGACTACTTTATGTCTCTAGATGCATACCTCTGTCAAATTTAAGGAGAGTCAACTATCAGAAAGGGTAAACTTTTCCAAAGGTGGTGATCCTTAACTGGGGAGTTTCAGCAGCAATACGACCATTGCAAAGAAAGGTGCTTGCAAGGAAAAAACAAACAATTTTCACACTTGGGGGCAAATCATCTGATTGAAAGAGAGCCCAGGTTTCCAGGCTGGAGCAGGATGTATGAAATTTTTATTTAAAAAGAGACACTCTGATAGGGTGTCTACTCCACCCAGAACTGGAGGGGGGTTAAGGTAGCCAGCTGCACCTGGAGAGAGAGCCAGGGAGCAGGGAACGGATTAAAAGCAGGCTCAGCAGGGCAGGAACAAGCAAGTCCTATAAAGACAGGAAGCTGGTAACAGACAAGGGCTGCTGTTGGAAAGGGCAGTCACTCCTGGGGAACAGCGAGGGGCATTTGGAGCTGGTACACCCACAGCAAGGAGGGGAACCAGAATTTATAAGAAGCAGTGAGGTTTGGGAGAGCAAATTCCAGAACTGCTGGGTGTAGGGTCCCTGGACTGGAACCTGGAATAGTGGGCAGGCCTGGGTTCTCCTACCAGTCACTGAAGGCATGGCATAGACCATAGAATCATAGACTTTCAGGTAAGAAGGGACCATAATGATCGTCTAGTCTGACCTCCTGCACAATGCAGGCCACAGAATCTCACCCACCCACTCCTGTAACAAACCCCTAACCTGTGTCTGAGCTATTGAAGTCCTCAAATCATGGTTTAAAGATTTCAAGGTGCAGAGAATCCTCCAGCAAGTGACCCATGCCCCACGCTGCAGAGGAAGGCGAAAAACCTCCAGGGCCTCTGCCAATCTGCCCTGGAGGAAAATTCCTTCCCTACCCAAATATGGTGATCAGCTAAACCCTGAGCATGTGGGCAAGACTCACCAGCCAGACACCCAGGAAAGAATTCTCTGTAGTAACTCAGATCCCACCCCATCTAACATCCCATCACAGGCCATTGGGCATGTCTGCTGCTAATAGTTGAAGATCAATTAATTGCCAAAATTAGGCTATCCCATCATATCATCCCTTCCATAAACTTACCAAGGTTTGTCTTGAAGCCAGATGTCTTTTGCCCCCACTGCTTCCCTTGGAAGGCTGTTCCAGAACTTCACTCCTATGATGGTTAGAAACCTTCGTCTCATTTCAAGTCTAAACTTCCTGATGGCCAGTTTATATCCATTTGTTCTTGTGTTCACATTGGTACTGATCTTAAATAATTCTTCTCCCTCTGTGGTATTTATCCCTCTGATATATTTATAGAAAGCAATCAGATCTCCCCTCAGCCTTCTTTTGGTTAGGCAAAACAAGCCAAGCTCTTTGAGTCTCCTTTCATAAGACAGGTTTTCCATTCCCCGAATCATCCTAGTAGCCCTTCTCTGTACCTGTTCCAGTTTGAATTAATCTTTCTTAAACATGGGAGACCAGAACTGCACGCAGTATTCCAGATGAGGTCTCACCAGTGCCTTGTATAACGGTACTAACACCTCCTTATCTCTACTGGAAATACCTCGCCTGATGCATCCCAAGACCACATTAGCTTTTTTCACAGCCATAACATTGGCGGCTCATAGTCATCCTGTGATCAACCAATACTCCGAGGTCCTTCTCCTCTTCTGTTACTTCCAAGTAATGTGTCCCCAGTTTATAACAAAAATTCTTGTTATTAATCCCTAAATGCATGACCTTGCACTTTTCACTATTAAATTTCATCCTATTACTATTACTCCAGTTTACAAGGTCATTCAGATCTTCCTGTATGATATCCCGGTCCTTCTCTGTATTGGCAATACCTCCCAGCTTTATGCCGTCTGCAAACTTTATTAGCACATTCCCGCGTTTTTGTGCCAAGGTCAGTAAGAAAAAGATTAAATAAAATTGATCCCAAAACAGATTCCTGAGGAAGTCCACTAGTAACCTCATTCCAGCCTGACTGTTCACCTTTCAGTGTGACCCGCTGTAGTCTCCCCTTTAACCAGTTCCTTATCCACCTTTCAATTTTTGTATTGATCTCCATCTTCTCCAATTTAGCTAATAATTCCCCATGTGGAAAGGTATCAAATGCCTTACTGAAATAGAGGTAAATTAGATCCACTGGTTTCCTTTGTCTAAAAAAATCTGTTACCTTCTCAAAGAAGGAGATCAGGTTGGTTTGACACGATCTACCTTTTGTAAAACCATGTTGTATTTTGTCCCAATTACCATTGACCTCAACGTCCTTAACTACTTTCTCCTTCAAAAATTTTTCCAAGACCTTGCATACCACTGATGTCAAACTAACACACTTGTAGTTATCCGGATCGCTTTTTTCCCCCCTTTCTTAAAAATAGGAACTATGTTAGCAATTTTCCAGTCATACGGTACAACCCCTGAGTTTACAGATTCATTCAAAATTTTTGCTAATGGGCTTGCAATTTCATGTGCAAGTTCCTTGAATATTCTTGGATGAAGATTATCTGGGCCCCCCGATTTAGTCCCATGAAGCTGCCTGAGTTTCGCTTCTACCTCAGATATGGTAATATCTCCATATCCTCATTCCCATTTGTCATCCTACCATTATTCCAAGCACTGCATTAGCCTCATTAAAGACTGAGGCGAAGTATTTGCTTAGATATTGGGCCATCCCTAGGTTATCCTTAACCTCCACTTCATCCTCAGTGTTTAGTGGTCCCACTTCTTTCTTTGTTTTCTTATTTGTATGGCTAAAGAACCTTTTACTATTGGTTTTAATTCCCTGTCAAAGTCCAACTCTACATGGCTTTTGGCCTTTCTCACTTTATCCCTACATTTTCTGACCTCAATAAGGTAGCTTTCCTTGCTAATCCCTCCCATCTTCCACTTCTTGTAGGCTTTCTGCTTTTTCTTAATCACCTCTCTGAAATGCTTGCTCATCCAGCTTGGTCTACAACTCCTGCCTATGAATTTTTTCCCCTTTCTTGGGATGCAGGCTTCTGATAGTTTCTGCAACTTTGACTTGAAGTAATTCCAGGCCTCCTCCGCCTTTAGATCCACAAGTTCTTCAGTCCAATTCACTTCCTTTAATTTCCTTAATTTTTTAAAAAGTTAGCCCTTTTGAAATCAAAAACCCTAGTCAGATTTATTTTTATTTATCCTTCCATTTAGTTTGAACTGAATTAGCTCATGATCGCTCGAACCAAGGTTGTCCCCTACAACCATTTCTTCTATGAGGTCCTCACTACTCACCAAAACCAAATCTAAAATGGCATCCCCTCTTGTTGGCTCAGCCACTACTTGGTTGCTTGGAAGGAAAGTGAGGCAGTGAACAGACCAGATGTGGGGCAGTGAACAGGAAAACCACCTGAGTCACTGTGGTAGTGACAGAGAATTGAAAGACTGCACCCTGGAAGGGGGAACAGTGAGTGACCTAGCTGGAGGGCTGTGTCACAAAGAGGAGGTTGCAGTCCCTGGGATGAGAGAGGACTGGGAGAGAGGAGCTGCAGACCAGAGAGAGAGACAGTGTAACAGTGTGCAAACCATGGAAGGGTGCATCGACCTTGAGAGCTAATCCCCAGAGTGATCAGGAGGTGGCGCCAATCAAGCAGTGAGTGGTGTACCCTGTCACAGACATATCTAAATATTTGGAATATAAACAGATTTTAACATCAAGTACCTGCTATATTTAGCATACCTCCACTATGTCACAGGAGGAAATTGAGACACAGTGGGGGAGAGGTTGGTGGAGAAGCAGAGACCATACGTTTACATTTTAGGAGCTACTCAGAGGACAGCCATAGAAATACTAAAGGCTGGCTTAGTTAGAAAATATATATATGGACAGTGGAAAAAGATCTGATGGTGTGATAAGGAATTTCTATATCCTGGTATGCAGTAGTGGTAGCCAGGATGGTGATGGCATTAATTTTCCTGCCACACAACACGCTTGAGCAAATTGACCAGGCTATGCAGATGAATGAATGACAGACACATGGAATGGCTCCAATCAGCAAGCTGCAACTTTATTAAATATACATTGGGGAAGAACGTAAGAATGGCCATACTGGGACAGACCAATGGTCCATCTAGCCCAGTATCCTGTCTTCCAGCAGTGCCAGATGTTTCAAAGGGAATGAACAAAACACAGCAATTACTGAGTGATCCATCCTGTTGTTCAATCCCAACTTCTGGCAGTCAGAGACACAGGGACACCTAGAGCATGGAGTTGTACCCCGACCATCTTGGCTAATAGACATTGATGGACCTATCCTCCATGAAGATATCTAATTTTTTTTTTTGAAGCCAGTTATACTTTTGGCCTTCACTTTTGGCAACGAGTTTCACAGGTTGATTGTGTGTTGCATGAATAAGTACTTCCTTCTGTTAGTTTTAAGCCTGGTGCCTATTAATTTCATTGGGTGAATCCTGGTTCTTGGTATGTGAAGGGGTAAATAACACTCCCCTATTCACTTTCTCCATACCAGTCACGATTTTTAGACCACTATCAATCATATCCCCCCCCTACTCATTCTTCTAAGCTGAACAGTCCCAGTCTTTTTAATCTCCCCTCAGAGGGAAGCTGTTTATTGTTGCCCTTCTATGTACCTTTTCCAATTCTAATCTATCTCTTTTGAGATGGGGCAACCACACCTGCATGAAGTATTCAAGGTGTGGGTGCACTATGCATTTATATAGTTGCATTAGGATATTGCCTGTCTTCTTATTGATCCCTTTCCTAAGGGATCCTAACATTCAGTTAGCTTTTTTGACTGCTGCTGCACATTAAGCAGATGCTTTTAGAGAACCATCCAGGATGACTCCAAGATCTTTTTCTTGAGTGGTAACAGCTAATTTAGACCCCATAATTTTAAGAGTTTGGACTATGTTGTTCAATATGCATTACTTTGAACTCATCAACACTGAACTTCATTTGCCATATTGTTGTCCAGCCGCCTAGTTTAGTAAGATTCCTCTGTAACTCTTTGGAGTCTACTTTGGATTTAACTATCTTGATGAGCTCTGTGTAACTCACAAGATTGTCTCATCAACAATAAAAGATATTAGCTCACCAATCTCGTCTCTCTTAACTACCTTGAGTAACTTTGTATTGTTCACCCCTTCTTTCATATCATTTATAAATATACTGAACAGCACAAGTCCCAGTATAGATCCTTGGGGGCTCCTGCTATTTAACTCTCTCCATGCTGGAAACTGACCATTTATTCCTACCTTTTGTTTCCTATCTTTTAACCAGTTACTGATCCATGAGAGGACCTTCCCTCTTATCCCATGACTGCTTGCTTTGCTTAAAAGCTTTTGCTATGGGACTTGTCAAAAGGCTTTCTGACAGCCCAACAGACTGACAGCATTCTGACACTGTAAGTCACTGGATCACACCCTTGTCCATATGCTTGTTGACATCCTCAAAAAAATTCTAATAGATTAGTGAGGCATGATTTCAGTTTACAAAAGTCATGTTGAAGGTGGTTGTCTTCCCCAACCTATCGTGTTCATCTAGGTGTCTGATAAGTCTGTTCTTTACTAAGGACACTACAAGGCAAACCCCCTCTTACCAGGCATTTAACTGTCTCCAGTGTAGGTTCCAGGGTTCCAACACACAAACAAAATAACAACTTGGGGTAAACTTTAGGTCCCTCCCCTCCTAAGATGAAGATCCAACAGTGAAACCCAGGGTCTTATTTACCTCTGGGAGTTAGTCATTTTACCTTTTTCTGCATTGGCCACATGTCAGAACGAGTCAATAGTCTTAACCTCATATGAGCTTTCAAATCTCATTGCTTTCAACCCACCTGTGCCTCTAAGGAAGGCAAAAAAACCGCACTGGACTTCAAAGCAATTTGGCCCTAATAGAAAAAATTCCTTCCTGATCCCCAAAAACAGACGATCGGTCACACCTGCAGCATTGTAAGAGGCACAGCTCCTAAACTACAGCCAGGGGAAGCTGACTGAAAAGTCCGAGCTAGCTTAAATGGTGGAAGATGGGGGGACACTTGGCAGTCAGTCAGCTGGCCCCATCCCCCCTTGCCCAGCCAATAGCTAAGCAGACGGTCAAACCAGGATAGGGGGGAAGCCGTCGCCATACTGCTATGCATGCACTCTGGGCTTCTCTCTCTCCCTGCTATTCAGTCAAATTGCTTCCCTGATGAAGGCAGTGAGACAGTATTGCCAAATGTCTCCCAAAGAATAAATGTCCAAAAGAGGTGGAAGCGTGTCCATTACGATTACTCATTCACAAAAAATATGAGGGTTTATATATGGACTCTAAATAAGATTGTGGGTTGTTTTAACAATTGTTTACTCTTATTATTACCCTTATGCAAACCCCTAATTTACTGGTTTAAACAAACAGTTCACATTACCAGTTTTTCTTCATCTTGTGCTTTTTTTTTTTTAAATGAATAATTTTACACAACATGTTTATAGTTCCTGCCACCTGTTACCCACAGGGCAATTTAGGATTTTAACCACAATGGAGTTTAGCACTAAACACAGCTCGTTCTCCATTTCCACAATCCTGTAGAAACTCCTCCGCTTCACACCTGCAGGACTGGAGGGCTGCCAGTGTCAGGTCTATTCTTCACAATATCATTCCATCTATGTAAACAGGGATTGCTTTTCAGAAGAAAATTCTGAACATGTCTTCCTGAAAGTTGATGCCATCTGATGTTAGTTGGATAGCTTATTTGAAATGAATTAGAAGCCTCAATCCATTTCCTAAATAGTGTTAACTGAAAAATAGGATACCAACTATCAGAACTGGCAACCTTGTCTGCAGACTCATTTCATCCACAGAAACGGTCCTTCAAGATCAGAGTTGAGACATTTGGCTCAGTCAACATGGATGTTTGCAAAGCATCTACCTGTGCTGTACTGGTGTGCACAGAGGATTTCAGTTACTAGGCCTGACCATCACACTTTTCAAGAGCACTAAATTCAGTTTAAAACAATGTATTTTTACACAAAAAGATAGAGACCTGGCCCAAAGAGCTTAGGGTCAGAAAAGTCTACCTTGATCAACCAGTGCACTGATAACATTTTACAATAGACAACTCATTGGGACAAAAGACTAGAACCTCTTTTTTTAGTCAAACTATGATCCACTGCTACCGTTGCACTCAGATTTTATAGTTATAGGGGCCAAAAAAAGTAATGAGATAAATAGATGGGTTTGCCATCAAAATATTGTCTTTAAAAGACATTGAGCCAATTTTTTGACTTCATGGAAGCTCCCATTACTATATCTAAACACAAGCAGTTTATCAGATTTATGCAAACTCCCACTTTCCCCCTCCCTTTCCCAACGTCTATATCTCAAATGTTTCCCCAGGCTATTCACTTATTTTGCTTTCTGACAGCATAATACAAAAAGCCTTGTTTAGAGAGCCCACATCTTTTTTTCAACCTAGATTCTTTCTAATACTGTTTGTGTTTACTACTTTCCTCTCCAAGATTATCATATTCCAGGCTGTAGCTGCTGCTCCATTCTACCAGATGCTACAAATCACAGGGGTATATTTTGACTAAGTTTTTTTTGTCATGTGACTAAGAGAAGCACAAACCTTTTACCAGGCCCCTTGCTTCATCTTTGTTTTTCACACTTTTATTTTAACTTTTGCAAACTGTATTCAGAGTACTCTTCTGGATTTGAATCATTCACTTAGTTTCTTATTCTAAAATAGAGTAAGTTTTACACGTTAAACCAATTTTGGACAAATTAATGGTTTTGCAACTTTTTCTGCATTTATGCACGAAAAGCATTCACCCTGAGGCTGTACTATCCCCTTTATTCATTATTTATGTTATGGTACAGATTAGAGGCCCCTATCAGAGATGGGGCCCCAAAGTGCAAGGTGGTGTAGACACCTGTTAAACACAGTTCCTAACCGAAAGAGTTTATAAATCTAGAACCTCCCTCTGATTGACATTGGGGATGATGCATGTAGCAAACGCAGCCCTCATTACTTAGCTCTTTAGAAGTAGCCAGGATAATGCACTTGAAAATATAGCACCAGGAATAATCCTACATAACTCAGGTTCGATTGGATGTAGGGTATAATTCTGAAGAGTGCTTGAGTGTCTTAGGACACCAGATTTCCAGAAAAGTATCTATGATACTTACACGCCTAATTGTCTGTAAGTCATTTCTGAAAAGGGAACTTTGGTGTTTTGCAAGCTTTTCCCTCTAAGGCCTGCTCCATTTCTAATTTCTATGACTATATGTAAATATAGCCCTCAGAACGGAAGTTCACACAGGGGTTTTTATGTAAATAGGAAGATTAGCTGTTTGTAAGAAGATGCTTTTCCAGTGAGGAAAAAGTATTACCAATATTCTTCGTTTCCACTGATTCCACCCACCACACTGTGCAGGAGTTCCATGTCACATAATAAACTAAAAATTGCATTTTGTTACCATTGCTACTAAAGCTCTTCAGTGAAGTGATGATGAGAAAAGGTTACCAGAACAAATGTTTATATCAGGGGTGGGCAAACTTTTTGGCCCGAGGGCCACATCTGCATGGGGAAATTGCATGCAGGGCCATGAATGTAGGACTGGGGCAGGAGTGGGTGGGCTCCGCACACTGCCCTCCCCTGCAAGTACCTCCCCTGAAGCTCCCATTGGCCCCAGTTCCCCGTTCCTGGCCAATGGGAGCTGCGGGGGGTGGTGCATAGAGGCGAGGGCAGCGCATAGAGCCCTCTGCCCTCCCTCCCCCAAGGGTCGCAGGGACATGGTGCCAGCCACTTCCAGCAGCAGTGTGGGGCCCGCAGCACCACAGGAGTGACAATCCCGCGAGACAGATCCAAAGCCCTGACGGGCCGGATTCGGCCCGCAGGCTGTAGTTTGCCCACCCCTGGTCTATATACTGTTGTAGACATGATCACTGAAGTTATTATACAGTTATATTTTTTAAAACTTACAAAATATCCCCAGTTATAGTGCATTTAATACACTTTACAGGAGGGGTGGGCAAACTATGGCCCGTGGGCCGCACCATGCAGCTCGGTCCTGCTCCAGAGCTCCAGCTGGGACACTGGGTCGGGGGCCACACCACACAGCTCAGGGACGCCGGGCCGGGGGCCTCACCATTCAGCTCCCAGAAGCAGCCGCATGGCCCCACTCTGAGGGTTGGGGGCTACTCCACATGTAGAAGCTGGAGAAGGGACATGCTGCTCCTTCCGGGAGCCGCTTGAGGTAAGTGCTACTTGTAGCCTGCACCCCTTAGCCTCTCCTCATGCCCCTTCCCCAGCCCTGATCCCCCTCACGCTCTTCAAACCCCTCAATCCGAGCCCGGAGCACCCTCCTGCACCCTAAACCTCTTATCCCCAGACTCACCCCAGAGCCTGCACCCCCAGCCAGAACCTGCACCCCTTCCCACACCCTTGCCCCAGCCCTGATCCCCCTCCCAGCCTCCGACCCCCTTGGTCCCAGCCCAGAACACCCTCCTACACCCCCAAACTCCTCATCCCCAGCCCCACTCCAGAGTCTGCACCCCTAACCAGAGCCCTGACCCCCTCCTGCACCCAAACCCCAATTTTGTGAGCATTCATAGCCCACCATACAATTTCTAATCCCTGATGTGGCCCTCAGGCCAAAAAGTTTGCCCACCCCTGCTTTACACATTTGTATTCTCTTTCTACAATGATTCATTTTAGCTACTCTGCATTCATTACCCATTGTACTTTCATTTATTCAATTTTTAAAAAATATTTTTTCATTGCACACCAATGTGGTTGGGGCTATCCAAACACCAGTGTTCCAAGATGCTTAAAAATGCAATCAGAAACAGACAATATTATTTAGATAAATATCAAATAGTTGGAAGCCTAATTTTGAAGAAGCATTAATCGAAGTAATCTTGTTTTTAAGGACGGATCCAAGTGCGAGAAATATTTTGGTACTTGAGGAGATGAAGTGAGATCCAAGAATATGAGGCAACAAAACATCAGTTTTGCTTCATAAATTAGCAGATATGCCATGATACATGTTTTATGTACAGTATGTCATTAACAGAACCTAGGTTTTCAATTTTACCTCATTTTTCTAAACAAGGTAACAATCTTATTATAGTCATGAATGTATGTAGAATCTAATATGTATTAAGATTATAAAAAAGTTTTATTGGTAGTTCCCATTAACTCTGGTATTTCTGTGACTGGACTGCCAATAAGTTTCATTTTTACACACTACTGCAGAGTCACCAATACTGAATATATAATCGAGCTGTTTTTGTCATTGAACTGTAGGATTGTTTAATTCAAGCTACATTAACTTTGGGTCTGTATCATATCATCTGTACTTTTGACCGATTTTTTTTCTTAAAATTGAAGGTACTACTTTCAGATGTAGCAGGTGAAGTTATTCAACTGACATCTCTGAGACTATCAACAAGGATGCCAATATCACTCATTTAGATTTTTAAAAATTCACTTGTCTCTTGATCTGGGTAAATATACACTTTTTTAAAATGATCATGGAGTTCTCTTATATGAACACTAATTTGTTAATTTAATTAATGGTATTACTGTAGCACCTGCGAGTCCTAGTAATGGACCAGAACCCCATTGTGTTAGGCGCAGTTCAAATGGAACAAAAAGAACTTGCCTCAAAGAACTTACAATCTAACTATAAGACTTAGACAAATGGGGGAGTACAAGGAAACAATACTAGTCAGCATGAAAGGCAGTGGTCTCAGCACACCAGACCCCTAACTCTTAAGTTTCTTGTAGGCATCCTAAAAAAGGAGTTTTATGGAGAGATTTGAAGGAGGTTAATGAGGTAGCTTTGCGGATACAGGGATCTAACCCCAAGCATGAGGGCCAACATGGGAGAAAGCCAAAAGATGCTTGTTTGAAAATTTAACAAGTGGGTGTTGGAGGCTGGCATCATGGACTGAACTGAGACAACCAACTCATTTCACATAAGCCACCTAGTGCTAACTATTTAAATAAATACATCCTGTTACCATCAACATAATCTTGACTAAAAAAAAATAGACAAGTGAAAGCCTTTACATTCCAATCCCATGCCATAAGCCATCCTAAACTAGCTACTTCCCTTGTCTATGCAAGGGGAAAAGATTATTCCATCTATGGGCCAACATAGTGAAGACTGGTATTACACCATAGAAGCAATCTATGTTGACGGGCAAAACAGACTTTTAAAAGAAAAAAAAACCCACAATTTTGAGAGTTTATAGTGGTAAAAAAAATGTCACCAGAGTTTTTTTATGTGACTAACTATTGCTTGTGGTGAAGTTAAATGAGCTGAATTGAAGGCTATTTCATCTCAGCTGTGTGAACACTTTACTGTCAGAGGCTCTCTGATCTGGCTTTGGAATTAGCTGCTGCACTGAGCCACAAAACTTGAATTCTTAATGTAACCTGGGAGTAAAGTTGAAGGTAAATGCAATTCCACTATCCCCAGATTACTGGCTGTATCATTGTTTAGACTATTACCAAATGTTTACTCTCCTTGCTCTTTCCAAACCAGAAGTAGCACATCCTGTTAGTCCAAGAGAAAGCACTGACATTGCAAAAAAAGGGTACACTACACCAGGAACCCGCAATTAGAAGACCACTGGGAAATGAAAAATGTTTTTCACCTTCCCTTTCCATTTATATCCTTTTCACTCCTTCCTCTTTTCCCCCTGTCTTGCCCCTTCACTGCACCCATTTCCCCAGAACTCAAGCAAGACACCAAAGGATATCTAACTTGATTTACAAGGGTGTGGGGAGGCTGGAAAGCCAAAGTGTATAACTGAGGCATTTCTGGAGAAAGAACCTAATAGAAATACAGTTGCATTAGTGACAGACTAATGGTTTTTAAAGGCTAGAAGTCATACATGCACTGATTTCACAAGAACATAAGGTTGTTTATGTTCTTCATAGCCATGACATATTCCCTTAAAGTTAGAAAACATTGTGGCATTAACATACGTAAGTTTCTTTGATTCAAAAGGATACAAACCCTCAGTTATCACTGCTATTTTAGCACTAGTTTGTTTTTTAAATCTATGACTTGCTATCTTAAAATGTTTAGATTTTATTTCTGTGGTCAATGTAGTTCATTCTGATTGTACTATTAACTTAATCTGCTTTGAATGTAACAAAATCCTCATTTATTTTTTTTAGGCTACTAAAATGTTAATTTTTTTCCTAAAGTTTTCTTACAAAATTTAGCTGGCTGTTTGTCACCTTTTGTCTCCTTTCAGCGATATGTCATTAAGTCTTAAATTTGGTGTTTCCTGTTGTCTGCAGTAGGATATATGCTGTTTTAAATCCAAAGGATTGCAGACATAGATGGTGGGTAAAAATCTGTGAACCGTAAGTAAATTCTTATAAGGAACATACAAAAAAGATTGTTCTTCAGTCAGACTTAAGCCATTACTTTCTTCAAAAGAAGAAAAGACACAAGTTAAGAAAAAGCACCGCCAAAGACCTTCTGCCCAAAAGTGCATCTCCATGAAGTTTCCTGCTGAGTGCATATGAATGCACTGCGATCTGGGAAAAGGATCCAAATAGGATTTCAAACATCCAAAAATTTTAACTCAAACATTTAGGTATTTCACCATGCTGCTATTCATTCATTCACTGATTTTTTTTGTCTTAGTTTAAAGAGATGCTAAACAAAAGGAGACGAGCTCTACATGTATTTACATTCCAAAACTAAGCTCCCCTCACCACCCCCCTAGTCTGTCATCCCTTCATAGCTAAACAAACCGTAAAGTCTACCTTCTCAAAGCACAGTAACAAACATGGTAAGCGAAAAGTTTCTCTCTCTCTCTCAGAAAAAACCAGCCCTAAAAGTAGTTTCAAGCCATTATAGCTCCTTATGTTGTTTTGACTATGATCGGCACACATTCGGATAATACATGCAGACTAAACTAGCTGAGGAATGGGATCAGTTTCTTTACTATTTTGGCTCTACTGAACCAGTCTCTTTACTATTTTGGCTTTGTTCTTTGCCAACTTCTCAGTCATTTGTATCTTATCACTAAGATATATTGGTATATACAGTTATACATGTCAGAATAATTTGGCACAAATTAAATTGCACAATGTGTGTTCAAGAGTGTAAATTAGCGAAAAGAAACTATTAGAATTCTATAGCAGAGTAGCTCTCACTAGGTGAAATCCTGAAGAATCACTGCAGTTCTGTTGCATGGGGGAGGGGAGCAGATCATGTAGAGGCCACAGAAGGGGCCTCTCCAATCCCTGGCATACTACACAGTACTGCAGTGGCCCTTTCTGAATGTGGGTGGTGGGGCCAGGGCATGGCCACCAGGTCAACAAATTGGAAACCCAAACAGCTGTAAATTCCACGTATGGGGCACAGCAGGCTGTTGGGGCTGCTATAGCTAACCAGTATGGGCTAGCTGCATGTGTCCTTGGCTGTGTCATTAAATTGGAGAGGAGTCCTTTCCCATCAGCTGTGTTGAAGTCTTCCTGTACAAATTTTATTTATTCAGGCATTGTACATTTCACTCTTATTAAATATGATCCCATATAGACTGTATAAGTCTTTTCTTATTCTTACTTGTATATTAAGCACCAACATATTCAACGCACTAAAAGACACAAAGGAAGACAGATCCTATCCTATGAGGTTAGAATCTAAAGAAGCTAACAAGGCACAGAGTCGCACAGGGAGCCAGAGGATTGTTTGTGGTGACTACATTTTACTGACATGGTGTCACAGATCTAGTCGACCTCCTCCTGCTGAACACTCACCAGGTGCTTTAAGCCACTGGAGTTTTAACTGAATCCATGCACTGCCCTGGCTGGGATATGTAGGTACGCTCAGTGTGTAGATCCTCTTTCTAGCACCCCCTCCAGAGAGCTGAGACCTTGTCGCCCAACTGCACAGCCCAATGGTGACTTCTCAGAATCCCTATAGCTTGAACAGACCCTCTGCCAAAACTCCAGATGTGATCTGGATTTACAGTTATCTCTTCAGAGGCATGACACAGGTATAACAGACAGATTTTGCACAGTATTATGAAACACCATTGCTCTGAATAGCATGAGGAATACATAGATCTACTCAAAAATAATAGCCCCTACCTGCACTTCCCCACCTCAATTTCCTCATCACTTGGGAGAATTCTTTAGGTTGGGGTCAGGGTCCTCAGTGCTCTCTGCAGCTCATGGTTTGACTTCTGAATCATGAAGCCCCTCTGACCCTATGTCAGCTTGCTTTCTATGATTTTGGTTGGTCTCACAACTACGCCACCACCCACTCCCATGCTCTGTAAAAAAAAGCTTCTCTTCTCCTGTCCAAACTTCCTGTCTCTTTCCCAAAATTCTCTCTCTCTATGGGTCCTTTGAAAACCTGTGCTTTATCACCTCTGTCTTCATCCTGCTTGAGAATTTTCCACTCTCCAAATGTCACCCCCGTCGAGCCGCTGGAGAAAAATGTTTCTGCTAGCTTCAGCCAACCTCCATAGCATACCCATTGTGTTGTCATAGTACAGTAATTAACGTTTCCATAGTCCCTAACCTGGTGAATACATGGCACAGGCCCTGTCAGCCCATGGTGGATTCCACATTTACATAGAGGCATTCATTGATAAGGCAATTTTTAGAGTAGCAACTTCAAATCAACTAGACTTCGTAAGTTGTATAGATTCCCCAAATAGTCACACATGGGTTCTCTTTTGCTGGCCTTCCAGAAACAGGGTATTTAAGAACAGGTATGAATGAAGACAGCTTGGGCTCCTGAGTCACTGGGATATGAGGACATTCCAAGCACAAGAAATAGCACTAATAAGAGAGAAGACATCCATTTGGCATATTACACACTATGGACGGAATACAGATCACAGGTTTATTTGCATCTTGGCATCTTATGTTTGTGCTTTGTTATATTTTGTATGTTTAAATTATAAAACATGTAACTAAAAGCTCTTAAACAGAGCTCATAAAAATGGTTAGAAGCTTATATACCCAACGCATAAATACCTTACTAAAGTACCATACCTCCTTACAAACCCTCTTTTGATTAGGAATGGCTTAGTGTTGTTAGCTTCAGGTTTGAAACATCTAGGAGTAGTAAGAATTACAGGTCTGAATCCTAGCAGAATCAGTCATGACCATAATTCTGAGGCAGATAAAATTGAGTTCCATGCAGTTTAATATGAACAGGTGTATGGGTAGCGGGTACACTGGGGAGGCTAATCCTCCCCAAACCTTGATTTGGGGCCCCTGAAAAAAATCTCCCCCCACCATGGCCCTGGGGTTGGAGGAGCTCTCACTCCTGCAGGAGGAACAGAGTTTTTCTTGTCTCAGGGCCGCAGCAGGGGGGTGGGAGGAGCAAGAAGGGGGCGGGGACTTGAAGGGACGAGATGGAGTGGGGGTGGGATCACGGGATTAGGGGAAGAATGGGGATCAGGCCATGGGGAAGGGGCAGAATGGAGTGGGGCCATGGGTGGGGCCATGGGCGGAAGGGGCAGAATGGGGGAGGGGCTTCAGATTGTACCTTTATTTTACAGATTTCTGTACAATAAAGGTATTTTTTGAAAATTACGTGCTGAATGACTTGGGCCACCTAAGTCCCATTTTCAAAAGTCACATAGGCACTTAGTACTAATAGACATTTTTGAAAATTTTACCCACTCTTTACACACACACACACACACACACACACACACACACACACACACACAGAGCATTCCCAAAGTGGTATGTCATCACAAGGAAGGATCCTGTCTAAAAAGGCAGAATTCACCTAGGAAGTAATAAAGTACCAGACAAATAAGCAACGGCCAATACTGATCTGATGATGCCTTGTTGGCAGTACTTCCTAAAGTTATCTCATCTACCATGATGTGGCACAGCTATCTGGAAACAGCATGGGAATGCAAAATATCTGGATCTACTCACAATGTCTGGAAACTCCTGTTAACCTCTAGTTTAGAGACGGTGTGACATAATGAACTTTCTCCCCAAAGGAAAATGCGAAGTCAGAAGTCTTTTCTTGCTGAAACCTGGAAACGCAATATTTCTAGGCCTGTTTGTACTTTTTTTTTTTAAACATTAAGAAATTTGTTGTTTTATTTAGAAGCCAGTGGATTTACAATTTCACTCAGTTTGGTTTAAAAAAAACCTAATGCCCTTATCATAATTTTTCTATTTTTCTCACATATACAAAAGTAAATTAGAAGCTCTCAAACACTACCTACAATGCTTCCAATCAAAATCTTTAGACTGTGTGTTAAAATTAATGTGGAAAAAAAGATCATATACAAACCTGCAGGTCTAGAAGAGAGAGACAAGAATTTTAAAAGAGGTAGCAGAGGAAATCTCAGAATCCCTGAAAATAATCTACAAAAAGATGTCTCTCAGAAGTATGTTACAACTGAAGAACAGGCAAGTGTGGTCCTCTCTCTTTTCAGGAGTGTAGAAAAGAAGCAGAAAAGCTCCTTGTGGATTACCTGGATGTCCAGTCCAGACAAAGTCTATCATTAGTTACCTTAGATAATATAGGATGATACGGTAAATATGATATCATTATTCTTGGTCCTTGGATCCACCATCTCAGAATGGAAGGTCAGCACCTAACCAAAACTAGTTATATCTAAAATCTTAACACACTACCAAAGAACAATGTACATGAAAGTATACTAAAAGATCTAAAACTAATCTTGGATAAATCTAAAAGGCACTGAAGACAAGGATCTTACAAACCACTGAAGTTCCTGAAGTATGTCAGCTAGACATGGTAGGTAGGAAGGAACTGAGGCAGCTGCAGCGCCTTGCATCCTTTTATAGCTTTGTTCTCAGAACATTCACAAACAGCGAAGGTAGGCAGGGATGGCGGAAGCTTCCTCACAGTGGGGGGGAGGCCCATTGGCACCCAAACCAGGACCCCACCCCCTCGTATTACCTCTTCCCCCCCCCCCGTCCCTTGCCCTTATAGCCAGTAAAAAGTGGGAGGGGCCATGGTCCCCTTGGCCCCCCATTCTGGCACACCTAGAGTGCACTTGCAGGTGCTGCTAGTTAAATTTCTACCATCTATGTTTTACCCAGCCAGTACATCCCATGAAGGTGAACATGCAGAGTCCATCTAGAAGAACTCTGGTTACATACATCTGGTTACTTCCACATCTATTTATGTGATATAATTAATGATAGATAATATAGAATATTATATGGAGTGCGTGTGTATATATTATATTTACAATATCATAATATTCTATATTATCTAAGATGGCAAAGTCTATCTTTAGCTTGGAGTAGGCGTGCATGCGCACGCACACACAAATAAATAAATGAATGATATGGAAGGAAGAGCCTGCAGTGCCAGGGGTTTTTCCAGAAAGAGGAATAGCACCACGGAACAGAATAAGAGGAAGGGGAGAAGGTTTTGGCAGCTCATTCCAACAAGCTTGGATAAAGCATCTTAACTTTTGGACACTACCAGTGTCCCGTAACTGGTTTTTATGCCCTGCAATATACCTCTCTCTTTTTATTCACTTAAATCTGACTTTTTTTATCATTCTGACAGGAACGATTATGAAATATACTGTACTTTGACAATTCTGGAATAAGAGAACAGTCTTCACTACCCTTGGCAGTATTTACAGACAGTATCCTATTGAGGGTAGGTGCAACTAAATATCTTACAAAACAGCAAACAATAAAACGGTGGTTATACCGAAAACAAAGCTACATCTCATCTTGTCATAACCAGTTTGAAGCAATTCTGAATGGTAGATTCCTCTGGGTATTACTTAAACTTTCTTAATGAAATTCAGGTGTAATCCCTGAGGCTCTATAGCAAAGAGTACACTTAGATCAACTACAGAATATGGTATTTGCCAAAGGGGGATTAATTATGTTTATCTGTGTCTACTATGAATACCAACAAGTCTACATTCACTATTTACTGCACATTTCAAGAATATGTGCTAACCAAAAAATTTAATATAAAAAGGTAAAAGTTTTATATAACTCCTTTCATCTAAGAAAACCATTTCCTAATATATCTTCAAAGACTTGATTTTCTTTAGTTTTACTTCTATTCAGTAGAACACCAACATGGTCGCCCAATCCTCCCCCCAACTCTTCCGACATGCACGCAGCTTAAGGTTTTAAGATGATGTATAATAAATGTCAAGCAAAACCGCCATGACTAACTCCCTGAGATTAAATTGAGGGTACTTTTGTGATGATATCCTACTGGGCCTAAAATAATCCGGGCCACACAGCAGAATTAGAAGACACTTTCAGTATTAACATGATGCAAAACTGAATTTTTGAGCAAACACTTGTCTGACTTTCAGCTAAACAGGTTAGCCTGCCATTCTATGTGAATATATACAACTCACAAAACACCTTTTTTTCACAATGGTAAGCTTTAAGGGCCCTATTCAGCACAAAGGAGTCATTAAGCAATAGCTGTGTAATGCTAATTTTGCCTCATATGTTTGTCGAAACAGGACCCAGTTCCTCCTCCCAGCAACAATTAGATATGGCAAAAAACTTCATGGAAGTGACAATCTTATTAATACTTACAGGATTTCCCCTGGATTTCCCCTGACATCCCAGGGTTTTTTCCTGAATGACGTGAGGTCAACCAAGCATAAAGAAATTTAAAACTAGCCACATGATGCAACTCTGGCATCTCCCAGAGTTTAGGAGAAAATAATGAACAATCAACCTATAGGTTTCAGAGTAACAGCCGTGTTAGTCTGTATTCGCAAAAAGAAAAGGAGTACTTGTGGCACCTTAGAGACTAACCAATTTATTTGAGCATAAGCTTTCGTGAGCTACAGCTCACTCCATCAGACTCCCTCCAGTCCTGCCATTTCCCCCAATAAGACTTTTACTTCCCCCCCCATCTTCAGCCTTTGCACGGATGATACTCCAACTCTAATATTTAGGGTCTTGAGCAGTCTGTGCAGCCTAAGAGGTTGGGACAAGGATACAATTCTATTCTATCTTGGTTCTTACACTGTCCTCATCACAGTATTATCATGAGTGTTTTCAGGTAGCACATTAAATGACATGATTTACAGCTGTCATGTTTGGGTTGTTTTCTCTCCCCTCCATTGCACACAATTTTCTCCCTGAGGAGAAAGAATTGCGTGCACAGTGGTGTTCTCTTTTGATAGGTTTTTGATTTTATTTTTAATATGTATACAGTTTATGTACAGTTAGATGTACAGTTTAGGACTAGCACACAGAATAGTAATGCTTCTTGTCTCCTTGAGAAGCAACACATCTCCCAGCAGCTTAGGTTTCCAGTTTGTTTAGTTACAGCCTCACAACCCATCTCCCCAAAAGGCTGGACTGTGGTGCAGCCAGTCTCCACAGCATTCCATAGTTTATGGGGCTCTGAAGGTTGTGGTTATTTTCTGCAGGAAAGAGAGCCTGTGTGAGCAAGAAAAACTACAAGATTTATGTCAGGCACTCTGGGAAAATAACTAACATTTAAAATTCTATATAACTATTGACTTTAGAAGCATCAAAATGAAATTCTCATTCTCGTTGCATTATTATATCTTTGTTATACGTTTTAGAGAAAACGCCCTCACAAACAGCTGATAGTGCACTTTAGGATATCTGAAAGCTTATAATATTTGAAATATTACAATTTGCGAGTAAAATATACTTGTTCTCTAAAGAGAACATTGTCAAGGGGCTGATAAAAAATACACATGAAACATCTTAAAGAATCCATTCATGCATAAGTTTTTGTATTGAAACTATGGTTAGAAAACAGATGCATCATCTTTAATCATGTTTTACAGCAATCTACAGCTTTTAACCTATTGTTTTGCTAAACTGGAACTGTAAAGCCAAAACAACAAGCATTCAAACCTAACTACCCTGTATTCCACATACTGTAAGCCAAAAAAAGACTTAATGCTATAAATCAATAATACAGTATGTTGACAATTCTTGTCAGTCTCAGCATGGATTACACATTCCTAGATTTACTTATGCAGTGACAGAATTAATTGGTGTGCTTAGATATCATTCGAGAGACAAGGTGGATGAGGTAATATCTTTTATTGGACCAACTTCTATTGGTGAGAGAGAATAGCTTTTGAAAGCTTATCTCTCTCACCAACAGAAGTTGGTGCAATAAGAGATATTACCTCACCCACCTTGTCTCTCGAATATCCTGGAACCAACAGTTACAGCTACAATACATAGATATTATTCATCAACTTAAAATGTTTAAGGACAATAAAGACAACAAGATTATAATACACTGAAGTTCCTTGTCTGATTGCAAATTCAGCCACACGTGAAGAGTAGTTCTCTTAAAAGCAAGGGGACAGGTAAGAATAAATATTTCAATATGCTTTTTTCTAGGTATATAGTCATTTTATGTATGACATTAACATGCAAATTTAAAAAACTAGGTCAAAAAACAAGTGGAAGTAACAAGGTACATCCCAACATTTACCATCGTACAGAAGTTCAAATCTGAACATGTCCCATTACATAGACTAGAATTTTGTTCATGTAGAAGGCGGCTGATGAAAGTGACAATCCTGATATGTCAACACTTGAAAGTTAATTGTGCTAACAATAACTTTTATGTAGAATAAATTCAGAATAGTCTAGTACTTTGGGAAAGAAGCATCATAGTACAATTCTGGTTCTTGTTCTTAACTAGTCAGGTACAATACTCCTCAGCACCTCACAGTACAGACAGACGAGGGCAAGCAGAACGGAAGGACTATCACACAGTAGCATCCTACCACACATGCATCTCTCTCTGTCATACAGATGAATAAACAAACTGCATTTTGTAAACAGCTGTATTTTCTCAGCTCCTGTGTTAATTCTAAAGCCAAACTGCCAGGTTCTAGAAGTAGTGACTTACACAGATCAAACACAAAGTCCTGTTCAGTGTTTACCCAGACTGGAACAGGAACTGCAAGGGTGAGTGAAAGGGCAACATTCTGTTCTGCTTTACCACCATAACTGTAGGAAGAGGCACCGGTTAATTATGATTTAAGATTAATTAGGTAGTCAGGTGAAAAGAAGGGAGGAGATCTATATTCTTTTCAAATGGAAGCCAGAACTAGTTTGGTTAATTTCTGAACATTTGTTTGAACGTCAAATTGTCCACATTATTTGTTTTAAACGGTTAAGTCCCTCCAGACGTTACAAATCAAATGGTCAGTTGGATGTTGAAATACTATTGCTTTGCATTTTAAAGTATGTACAAAAGGAACTTCTTGTAATCCAGTTGCTGTATCTAATGTGTCCTAATTTTGCAGTTACTATCTCCTACAACTACAGTATGTCTCAACTTCCTGTAGAAAAATGGATGGACATATTTCAAAACTGAAAGTAGTAGACAAGGGGAGTATTCCACGCTATCTAAACAGAACAGCCAGTAAAAGTGATTGCACAACAATGTAAACAGTTAGATCCAAACCCTGCCAGTTTTCATTGGATGACCTTCACACTGCTAAAACTGACTAGCAAAGGAAGAAAAATTGTATATGAACCCTTTTTCTTTGCCCCATTATTATTTATACAGCAGTCCTGGACAGTTTTAAAGAAGTTTTAAGGTATCTTTTTGTTTGCTTTCCCTTGCTTGTATAACTTAGAAGTATTAAGAATATTAAAACTTATCTTTTCTCTTCTTTGGAGGACTACAGCATTAGAGTGGGAACTTCCTCACACGTGATGAGATGGGCCTTGTATTTTCACAAGGAGCTTTTTCTGTTCAGTACGTAAAGAGTTAAATACGTGTACAAGAACCATGAAAAAGAAAACAATTTAACTAGCAATCCTTTTAATGGTTAAGTGTCAAAGCAACTGGTTTCCTTGCAATGTCAATCCCACTAGTTCTCCAGGCTTCCAAAGATACTTTTATTTAAAAACAAGACCAGACACACAGGCAGGAAAAATACACTTTTGAAAAAAACACTTTCATCCCATCTTTAAACATAATAAAGCAGCAAAAAAGACTCTCTCTCTGCAGGGACACCTTTAAAGACAAGTATCCTATTCAGTCTATCAGTCTAAAAATAATGTTCAGCAAGTACATCACAAACCTCTTTTCCATAATTTATTTCTTTTCCTCATCCTTAAAACAGGCTATGTTTAAATCTTGCCACTTCTTCCGTAATACTTCCAATATCTGACTTCTTCTCTGGTCCCACAGAGTCACTCTTGTCCACGACATTTTTTCTCATTTGGTCAATTCCTCTCGGACCATCCCAACACTCACCCAGCCCCTAACAGATCCATTCAAAAAACTGTAGCTAAAATCATTTTCCCAACCCATTCTGACCACATAAGCCCGCTTAGTTGATCTAACTCCCGGACACTCACATAACATCCAGGTTCTTGTCCCTTATCTCTGAGGCTTTACACAACCCTAGCACCTTCCTACTCTCTGTTCGTGTCTCATTGTGTTCTCTACCATCCCCTTTGCCCCAAAGATGCTAGCTTTCAACTTTCATTTATTTTACAAAAAGTTATAATTTAATTTAAAAATATATAACTTCAGTAAGATTTAGGTTTTTTACTTGTTTATCTGTAGTTTTTCTCAGGAGTAAGATGAGGAAAAGTGGTGGTACATTACACATGCGCCATCAACCACAATCCCAAAGGATCATAGCTGGATATTTCTGTGAAATGACTAACGAAATGTTGGCATATAAATTGTCAGCACTTTTTTTCCAGGATTAATATTATATTGAGATGACCAGAGGTGGCTAACACTTCTTTTAATGCTATTGTTTCTCTGCATAGTCACAAAGGCCCCATTATACAATCTACAGTGAAGAGTGGGGTTATAATACTGTAGGGCCCTAGCCATGCTTTTATATATAGCATTGTCTTATATATATATAAACACAAAACAATGTTATAGTCATTTTGTAGAATCAAGTGAAAAACCTGTAAACACCAGCAAAGACCAAAGCTGAAATAGTTAACACTGGAAGGGCTTTGGTACAGTTCTAGAACATCTATTACAACATGGTAACCCAACACGATAAATTTTGTAGAATAGACTGACCCTTAGACACACTGCATTGGTTTACATCTAAAAGGTTCTCTTTGCTACCAGAATGGCGAAAAACTATTGACTTTTCTTAAAAGTAAAGCTTATTTCTCAAAATCTGAGATGGGGTTTCTCAAAGTAGTGCTGGTATGTCATATTATAAGTTATTCTTATTATCAATTAAGCTCTGATCATGTGCTTGAGAATAAAAGAAAACATACTGCCTTCCCTGGGGATCTTGCAAACTAGGAGCATATCCTGCACACACACAGGAGTTGATTTGTTCATAGTCCTATTGACTTTAGGACTACTCACATACAAAAAATTACCCAGATGTTTAAATATTTACAGGATCAGACCCTACACCTGGACTGTGTTCTAGCTCACTCCAAACCCTGGTTTTTAAAGTGCCACTTCCCCTTTCAATCCTTAGTTTTCATGCTGCTGGCTTTCTTGAAGTGTGTAAGACTTCCCATTTTGTGTTTAAGACCAGAAAAATTACACTTGGTGTCTTTCTATAACATATACACCAATATTTACATCTACACATCTGAATAAGTGAAATGGAGAATTCTGCAGGAATTCAGTCTTTAGCTTCATATTAAGAAGAAAATATTTTACTCTGTCATGAAATCAGATAGGCTGTTCTCTTTCTGCTTAGTGAAATACAGTGATCACTACTCCTTTTCTTTTTGTAAATTCCCAAAGCAACAGATGAATACATTCAGCATGATTTAAAATGACTCCACCCTCATAATTATGCCAACTGAAAAATATTTTTAAATTATCTGTAAAATGAGAAAAAACTTGTGTAAGCTGTGATATTTCCACAATTAGATTTCACTATAATTATATTGTATTTGAATGGTATTATTCATTACTTCTTTCTAGTTTTATAACATACTAAAGATTGTTTTCTACTCACATTTAAATGATATCCTGATTGCAGTAAATACACTTGAAAATAGTAACTGAGATGCTATCTCAGCGACTCTCTTGATGTTCTAATGTGGCATCTCAACAAATAAAATAGACAGCTAGTGGAACATGTTAATATACATTTACACCATGACATCAACATTTGTGGCAAAACATATTCCTTGTTTGGATGCCACTAACAATTTAAGATGAGTTTTAGATCTAGGTCTGTTGATAGATGTGGCACCTGGCTATCCAACAGCTTGTCCTAAATACATAGCATTATATCAAGTACCTATTTATCTACCAGTTACAAAACCTGTCTGCCATCTCTCTCCCGCTTTCCTTTTTTAGCGGACTTGAAAGTGACTCAGTGACATTTTGATAGCTTCTAATAAGAGATGTATAATAAATTCTCTGCATCGGATTAATCTTTGCTGGTCGCTAAAATTGGAAGCCAGAATTTTGTAACCAACAGTTACATGCAAAATGCTGTTTTTGTTCAAATTATAGCACATGATGGTGAAAGTACTTCTCTCTAAAGAAACCACTGTATACCCTGCTTCATGCTATCTGGAGAGATACTATCTATTGTGGCCGGTGGGTCCTGTGCTTTTCCTTGGTGTGGTGGGTAAGGGTGCCACCTTTGCCCCTATTCTTGGGCTCCGCAAGTGCCGTGGAGGAGGAGAGAAGCAGAGCGGGGAAGAGACCCAGGTTCGCCCCCCCTACTCCAGTCCCAGCCCCTTCGGCTTCAGACTTCTTACCCTCTTTCCCCCGGGCAGGGTTTCTCTCGGTCCTCTGTGCCGGGGGAGTCCCTCTGCTCTGCTTGGGCAGGGTCTCCCTTCCCTTGGTACTCCAATCCTCTGGTCAGCACCAGTACACCTCCAAACTACAAAGCCAACTCTCCTTCCCTTCTCCTGTCTGACTGAAGCAGGGGTTTTAATAGGTTTTGGGCAGGGCCTTAATTGGCTCCAGGTGCTGTAATTAACCTGTAGTAACCTCTCCTTAGTCTACAGGGAATAAGGCTCTCATCATCCTGGGGTTTATATATCTCCCATCTATCAATCACTCTCCTTCCGGTGGCACCCCTGACACCTTCGAGGAGCAGTGGGTGCGATCCAGGGTTTTCAGCTAGGTATCCCCTTCAGGAGTTCAGGTCCGTTGAAGTCTGGGTATATCACAAATGTCTGTTGATGTCTGGCATATATCACATTGGTAGATGTGCAGGTGAACAAGCCTCTACTAGTGTGGCTGATGGGATTAGGCGCTGTGATGGTGTCCCCTGAATAGATATGTGGACACAGTTGGCAATGGGCTTTGTTGCAAGGATAGGTTCCTGGGTTAGTGTTTTTGTTGTGTGGTGGTGAGTACGTGCTTCAGGTTGGGGGGCTGTCTAACCCAGGAACCTCATCCTTGCAACAAAGCCTGTTGCCAACTGTGTCCACATATCTATTCAGGGGACACCATCATAGGGCCTAATCACATCAGCCACACCATCAGAGGCTCATTCACCTGCACATCTACCAATGTGATATATGCCACCATTTGCCAGCAATGCCCCTCTGCCATGTACATTGGCCAAACCAGACAGTCTCTACGTAAAAGAATAAATGGACACAAATCAGATGTCAAGAATTATAACATTCAAAAACCAGTCAGAGAACACTTCAATCTCTCTGGTCACCCGATTACAGACCTAAAAGTCGCAATTCTTCAACAAAAAAAACTTCAGAAACAGACTCCAACGAGAGACTGCTGAATTGGAAATAATTTGCAAACTGTACACCATTACATTAGGCTTGAATAAAGACTGGGAGTGGATGTGTCATTAAACAAAGTAAAATTATTTCCCCATGTTTATTCCCCCTCCCCCCCCCCACTGTTCCTCAGACGTTCTTGTCAACTGCTGGAAATGGCCCACCTTGATTATCACTACGAAAGGTTTCTTCTCTCCTGCTGGTAATAGCTCACCTTACCTGATCATTCTCATTACAGTGTGTATAGTAACACCCATTGTTACATGTTCTCTGTGTATATAAAATCTCCCCACTGTATTTTCCACTGCATGCATCCGATGAAGTGAGCTGTAGCTCACGAAAGCTTATGCTCAAATAAATTTGTTAGTCTCTAAGGTGCCACAAATCCTCCTTTTCTTTTTGCAGATACAGACTAAGACGGCTGCTACTCTGAAACCTGTATCTTTACTATTTCTTTCTGATGTCTTACAACCTACCCTGGTAATATAGTATGCTGGATTAACTGGATAACAACATTCACAAATTACAGGCAGAGATTTATGTTGAAGCTAGGAGTACTGTCCATTAAACTAGTTAAATAAATAGCACATGGCATATATTTTAATCATTGCATATTTCCTCTAGTCTTCACAATAAAAGAGAAACAAGTACTACTTTTAAACCAGGCTTACTTAAGGCAGGAAGAATGGCCAATGGTTAGAGACTTCAGTCTTGGAAACCCAGATTGAATTCCCTGCTCTTCCACAGACTTCCTGAGAGACTTTGGACAAGTCAGAGTCTCTCTGTACTGCAGTTCCCTATCTACAAAAATCACTCAAATTGTGATCCCATGTCAGTCATGACAACCACCGTTTGTCCCAGGTTATTTTTTGTCCTAGGAATACAGTAGACTTTGGTTTTGGATACAAATTGGTGACTGTTGAAATTGGTGGCAGGCTAAATTACACCTTTTGTAATGGTCAGATCATTACCTTCTGAAATTTGAAGTTAGGTTTCATCTTTCCTCCTGTTAAATTGAAAAAAAACATCCTGTAAAAAAGGCATCTTTTAAAATGTGGAAGTTAAATCCTAGTGAGGAAAACAGAAAAGAGCATAAACTCCTGGCAAATGAAGTGTAAAAATGCAATTAGGAATGCCAAAAAAAGAATTTGAAGAACAGCTAGCCAAAGACTCAAAAAGTAATAGCAAAAAAATTTAAGTACATCAGAAACCTTCTAAATAACCAGTAAGGTCACTAGACGATCGAGATGCTAAAGGAGCACTCATGGACAATAAGGCCATTGCGGAGAAACTATATTAATTCTTTGCATTGGTCTTCACGGCTGAAGATGTATGGGAGATTCCCAAACCTGAGGCATTCTTTTTAGGTGACAAATCTGAAGAACTGTCACAGATTGAGGTATCATTAGAGGAGTTTTGGAACAAACTGATAAACTAAACTAAACAGTAATAAGTCACCAGGACCAGATGGTATTCACCCAAGAGTTCTGGAGGAACTCAGATGTGAAATTGCAGAACTACTAACTGTAGTCTGTAACCTATGACTTAAATCAGCTTCTGTACCAAATGACTGGAGGATAGCTAATGTGATGCCAATTTTAAAAAAGGGCTCCCAGAGGTGATCCCGGCAATTACAGACTGGTAAGCCTGACTGCAGTACCAGGCAAACTGTTTGAAACTATAGTAAAGATCAAAATTGTCAGACACGTAGATGAACATAATTTGTTGGGAAAGAGTTAACATGGTTTTTGTAAAGGGAAATCATGCCTTACAAAACTACTAGAATTCTTTGAGGGGGTCAACAAGCATGTGGACAAGGGGGAATCCAGTGGCTATCTTGGAATTTCCAAAAAGATATATTGGAATTGGAAAAGGTTAGAAAAGGGCTACAAAAATGAGTAGGGATATGGAATGGCTGCCATATGAGGAGAGATTAAAAAGACCATCTCTTTTCCAAGCTGAAAAGTCCCAACTAAGGGGGGATATGACTGAGGTCTATAAAATCATGACTGGTATGGAGAAAGTAAACAAGGAAGTGTTATTTACTCCTTCTCATAACACAAGCACTACGGGTCACCAAATGAAATTAATAGGCAGCAGGTTTAAAACAAACAAAAGGAAGCATTTCTTCACACAACGCACAGTCAACCTGTGGAACTCTTCGCCAGAGAATGTTGTGAAGGTCAAGACTATAACAGGGTTCAAAAAAGAACTAGATAAATTCATGGAAGATAGGTCCATCAATGGCTATTAGCCAGGATGGGCAGGGATAGTGTTCCTAGCCTCTGATTACCTGTTCTGTTCATTCCCTCTAGGGCACCTGGCATTGGCAACTGTTGGAAGACAGGATACTGGGCAAGATAGGCATTTGGTCTGACCCAATATAGCCATTCTTATTTTCATGAGAGACTGTATGACCCAATCTGGCTTCAGTGGTGCCACTGGTGGGCCACTCGTTTCATGATTTTGTAACAAATTTTGATTATGTTCCTTGACCATTGATAAAATGGCACTGAAGTGTCAGCTTCTTATATGCTGGTTACAGTGTTTAAAAGTTACCAGTAACCTATGAAATGTACCAGACATGAATGGAAACTGTGCTCAGTCAGATAATTGTGGTTTAATGAGTTTTAGAGTCCAAGCCATAAATGAGGGTGTGAATAAAGCATTCTTCTCCTTCCATCACTGCATCTACACTGTCCTGTCCAGCAGTTTTGTTCCAGGTGATTGACATGTAAATTCTGTCTGCCTCCACTCACAAAAGGAAGACAGATTCTTCTCCCTTTGATTAGTTTTCCATTTCACCAATAGGATCTTTCAGTTTAGATCCATTTAGCTGCGTTCCTGGTGCCTGAGATGCCTGTCCACATGACCAAAGTTAGATATGTAAGAGAGTCATATTAGGTCTTCTACTTCATCTTGCTACTACAGGATTACTCCCTATAGTACATTTTCTAGTGATTTACCCGCTCTAGTTTTAAAAGTCTTACATCCTGAGGCTTCCACTATTTCCCTTGGGAGATGCCTACAGTTTAAGAGCTGCCCTTCACCTCTACACCCTCCATGGGCAGGTAATTTTCTTCCCATGTTGGTTTACACTCCCTTCTTCATCTAGATGGATTTCAACTATGTGACAACAAAGAAATCAAACACCGAAATAGCAGAGGCTACATATCCTCTGCATGACTAATTTCTTCTGCCTTAAGGCAATGTCTAGCACTGAAATCATAGCCTGTTTACTTCTGATACTACATTACACCAAAGATTTAACTCTTGCTTATATAAATCTACACAAACACAAGCCTATTTACATGGTTTTGTTTAGAGTTTGGATTCAAATAGCGTCATTACCTTTTTCAGCCAAGCCAGTCACACAGCTTGAGCAGAACTCTAGTTTTCCTTTGAAACACAGGTGGGTTTATAGCTAAATTTTCCTGTTTTCCTATAAATTATTACAATGAGAAACCAAGCAGCCTATGTATACCCATCCTCTTGATTTAGAAATTACTTAGAATAGTCTTAAATTTTATATTTAGAAAAGCTACTATATTTCACTAAACTTTAAAGTTAGTTTATATCATTTATAATCTACAGCCAAATCTCATTAAAATGTCCCCTTCCCCATGCTAATTAGAAAGGATACACTCACGTATCTTGGAAATCAGAATGCATACTGTGGAATATCTGGATTAGGAGGCTTGCTTGGATAAATACATGAGAATTGATAGGGTAAAAATCTGAACTTCAATGAGCCCAGGAATAAGGCCAGAATCATCGCAAGTGCAAGCAGAGAAGGAACTAGGGTGAACATTTAAAATGTATATATGTTTGTTGCCTTCCCCAGGTATTAGCAAACAGAAGGCTAAGGAGGGAAAGGAAACAGCAGTACACCCATAGCCCTGGTGTTGGTGAGAAGATTAACAGTATTTGCAGCCAGGCGTAGTTCAGCACACATGAAGTGGTGCATTTGCACAGACACTAGCTTTGCTCTCTCTGTAGCACCAGCAAGGCAAGTTCACTTGCATGAGGCTCTCTGCTACAAAGCCTTGGACAGGACCTGATTGCTCTTTGTAAATGCTTACTGCTACTACGGGTCCGAAGTATTTTAAATTATTGTTGGAACAAAAAATGGCTCTTTTACAAACCATTCCTCTTGATCTGGGGAGTTAGAAAAAAAATTCAAAACTAAACCAGCAACAGGGAGCTGAGCTAGAGCTAAAAAAAGGAGTAGCCAATAGCTTCTACCACATTAACTGGCTGACTGCGGTACTGAGTGAAGTTATCCCAGTGCAGTAACCATGAATAGTTTAAGAAAAAAGCCTACTTTAGGCTATGTCTACACTGCGCACCTTACAACAGCACGGCTATGCTGCTGCAGCCACGCCACTGTAAGGTGCACAGTGTAGCCGTTCTTTGTCACCAGGAGAGAGCTCTCCCGGCGACAAAATAAAACCACCTCCAACGAGGGGCGGTACCCTTCATCCTCGGGAGCGTGGCTCCTGCCGACAAAGTGCTGTCTACACTGGCGCTTTTCATTGTTAAAAATTTTGTTGTTCGGGGGGGGGGGGGGGGGTGTTTTTTCACACCCTGGAGCGACAAAAGTTTTAACAACGAAAGTGCCAGTGTATACAAAGCCTTAATCAAAGCCTGCTAGGACAGGAGCAAACTGCTTCCTCTCTCAGCTAGTGCCCAGAACTAAGAAAGCAAGGAAGAGATCCAAAATAGCTGGATCACAAATGCACATTATTCTTTCCCCTACCTTTTTTATACTAAATCTGTCTGCACTGCACTATATATTCCCTTACTTGCTTATGCTTCTATTTTATCCAGATCAATTTTGAATGGTACTTCCCTCCACCTTCATGCACATTGCCTCCCATTATTACTGGTAAAATTTATTCTGCATGTCAGATGGTCAGTTTTAAGACTGAAACTATCTTCCATAAATATAAAACGAATGATTGACTTCTGCATAATAAGGTCATTTTTGATTAAATACACACTTGGCTTTTATAGCTTACCATCTCCAATTCTTAAGTGAAAAAGAAAGGTGACCAAACAAACACATGCTTTTAATTATTCCAAAAGATCAAGAATTTTAACCCTATTCCCCTCGGTCAGTATTACTCCATTTACAGAATTCTTCTTCGGCCGCTGGGAGGTGTTATGAATTCTTTACCTTTGCTTCTCCCTTTTGAAACGGAGACCATCATCCCTTAATACTTGTAGCACTGCTGGCCTTGTAAGCAAGAGTTTGGTGGTCATTCCCAAATGGCAATGCAACTTGTTAAATTACATGACATCAGTCTGAAATACCTTTAACCACTCAGAATCTGCAACTATTTAATTCAAAAATAAAAAATAAAAACTGTTACAGCACACTAAAAACCTTCAAAATAATCATCCACCTTTGAAATGTTTTCAAAAATAGGAAATCCTTAAATCTTTGAAAAAACTGCAGCTACATCAACCTAAAATATCTGACATGCACAGCCCTAATTTAACAAAGTCAATCACTTTTAGTGAAAGCACACTTCTTGAGTCTGAACAGAATGGCACTGTCAAAATTTTTCACTTCAGAACCACAAGGTTAATCTTTTGCAGTCTGGCTCGCACCAATTAAGCCCTGATAAATAAGGCACAACTAGACAAAGAAAAGAAATTTCCGTTTCAAATCACCAGGTCAAGGGCAGCACACAATGTGTATCGGGTGTTTCCAGAATGTAGTTGACCTACCGTCTTTTCAGTTCATATTCTAAAACCTAGGGTATCCCCAGACATATTATGTTACATTTCTGGAAAATATTACTCATTAAATTCTTCTGACATTACCTGGATTAAGTTCGACTTACACATTAAAAAATAGGAGGTATGCACAGAGTTTTTAAACCATGTCAATTTTTCAGTGGTTACTGATTCTTGGTTATTCTATCAGATTAAGGCAACCCTGATTTTCACATGGTAGTAGACATTTATAAAACTTTGAACATGCACTTTAGACTTTAAGCAGTAGTAAATTATACAGTTTGCGAAGATTTTTTGACTCATTCCACATTTTCAAATTGCTAATTAAATTAAAATACAACTGTCCAATTTTTAATATTAGAGATGGACATCACCCAAAATCTCAGACACAAACACGTATGAATTTTGTGCCACAGACTAATCTCTAATTTTCAGTGGCAGAAGTTCAAGTAACACAGCTTTACTTACTCAATGTACTAATGTAAAGTTACTGCTCAGATTTTCACATTTGTTCTTTGTATTAGGAAAACTGACTATTGTATTAAAACTGTCCAAATGGTGGTATAACATGACTTGCACCTTGTCAGTTTTTGTTTTATTAATTTTTATATTATGTATGTGTCGTGAAGTGTATCAATGGTATAAAGAAGCTAGGTGATATGATCCACAGACAAAGTGTTTGCAAAAATACAATAGTAGTTTAAGTTCCTATTACAGGACCACTTTATCAGTGAGCCTTCCTGCTCCTGGGTCACAGGACTCAATAATTAACATCAAGACCCTGACACTGAGTAAAGACTCAGCTTTCATCTATTTCAGATGCTCTCTTCAAAGCTTCATTATAAGATTTACTTGCACTGATTAACCAAGATCAGAGTCCATTAGCTTTTTGCAGGCTGCCCATCACATCACATGACACCTGTATTTGCAATGATGGTGCATGACAGCAAACTAAATTAATGTAACGCTAATAATTTCCCCCCTAAATGCCTGTCCTTAAAGACTTTGGTCAACTTATTATTTACCAAGATTTGAAAACTCAACACAGGCTTATTGTGACTATAAAATGATGACTGTTGAGCTCAAATTGTCCAGCAAAAAGGGATTTAAAAAGTACTGATGATGGCTTTCCACCAGAGGTAGCCGGGTAAAATCAGAACTACAAACAGTGCACTTTCACGACTCCAGCAGTAAGGATGGAGAGTTTTTAGAGAACTGATTTCACTATCTTCATTTCAGAAAGTATCCACAGCAATCCAAGGCAGCTCTCAGCATTTAATCATTTTTAAATCTTCTGCAACTGAGAAATTAACGAATTTGTAGGGAGACAACACTAAAGCATAACTGGAATATCAATACTTAGGTAATTTTGATTCTATAATGACCTTTCAGAACTCTTTTCCTCTTGGAAGCTAGATTGGTTTGCCTAAGTAGATGTCAGGCGTGTTACCATTGTTCTTATGCTTTACCAAATCCTGCACTCAGCCCACAGGTGTTTTACTTTTCAAGTGACGGCACTAAGAGTTGAAATAACAATGTCATGAACCTTTTATATCAACACTTTGGAAACAGCATGTGTCTTTCTGAATACAGTATGATCATCAGTCCCTGGTGAGTTGACAAGTAATCAATAAGTAGTGAAAAATAAGAAAATATACACCTAGTATGAATAATGCCAAAAATCAAGAATCAACAGTTAAGTACACAGAAGTCAAGAAGTGCTAATATTAAACTTGAATGTGCAATTGTAACTCTGTCCTATGTGAATATGTATGGCAGTACAATCTTGAAATTTTTTCAAATACAATGGACATTTTAATACTTCTATCATTCTTTTCTACTTACTAATTTATACAATGATCCAGTATACCTTTGAGTGACATTACATCTCTTCTCCAACATAAAATTTTTAATATTGTGCCAGCAGCATTGCATTTTATATTTTGAACAGGATATTTTTGTTTCCCTTTGGGGAGATACTTCTGAATAATAATTGGTTTATGAGCAATTTATAGATTATATTTGTTTTCATTTATTTTTGTCTTATTTGAAGTGCAGCAAATTAGTATTTTGTATCTCAATGATCATGCAAAGGCCTTAATAAAATATAAATATTACTTTTTCAGATGCTAGAAAAACTCGAGGATGTTACAAAATTGTTTCCTTAATGAGCCAGAGCATGTATACATACCATAATATACTACAATTTGAAAGTCATCAATATATTTTCAGCTAGACAAGTACAAATCAATTGAAAACAATTTTTCCACAAACTGATAAAAAACATGTATGCTAAGTATTTAATCATATTAAGTAAGATTAAGGTATTACCAATACAATATATTAATACAACAATCCTGATAATGATGTAGTTGATCTTATAATTTAATTATTAACTACATGTGTTAATGTATTTATTAGTGGCCTGGAAAAGGGGGTGAACAGTGAGTTGGCAACTTTGCATTGGAGATAAAATTATTTAGGCTAGTACAATGTGGGGAAAACTATAAGGCTATTAGGAAGGACTAAATGAATTGGCAGTTGAAATCAGTGTGGACCAAAAGCAAAGTTACGCATGCTGAAGGGAACAATTTTAATCACTCATACACCTGACTGGGTTTGTAAATTAACTGTATCAACTCACGAAAAAGATCCAAGCAGCATTTCAGACACTTCAATCAAGATGTCTTTTCAAAGGTTCAGCAGCAATGAAAACAGCAAACTAATGTTAAAGGTGCATACGGAATGGAATAGAGAAAAAAAATACAAAAATATTACAATGCTAGAGATCTTGATATATACAATCTCTCCCCACTTGCATCCATTCATAATGTTGCTGCAAAGATCATTTTCTTATCCCTTTGCTCTGGCTGTCACCCCTCTCTTCGTAGCCTTCCACTGGCTCCCACATCTCTTATAATGTCACACATAAGCTCCTTTCTCTTCACTTTCAGGGCCCTCATGGTCCATCCCCACCTCACCCATCTTCTCATTCAGTATCAAGAGGTCAGCTCCCACCTCCACTGTCACTCCCAGCCTCCATTGCTCACGTGTTAATTTTCAAACAAACACCTTCATGCTTTCACCAGTGCTGCCTCTCCACATGGCTATGGGCTGCTTGATGTTTTAGCATTTTGTAGCAAGGGGTTACCTGACTGGCCCAATCTCTCTCCAGGCTTTTGTTGAGTCCACACAGGAGGTAGGGTTTTGAGCGATTGCCTCCAGGGAAATGCAGTGCAGACTTTCTATGCCGTATGACTAAGGAATGCCAGAAGTTGCTAAGAGGTCTGGACTTTCACCATCCAGGGAAAAGAATAAATAGAAGGGGGAAATAGATGGCACTTCAGTTTCTAGGTCTTTGAAACTCTGCTGGATTGCAAACAATTACACTTCTGTCTTGTACTTTTTATTTAAAAAAAGCTAAACTAAGGTGTTTAAAGCCTTTATTATTAATTTAAAGCGCAAAAGGAAGTATCTGTGATGCCATCTACTTAGTTATAAAAGTGGAATATTTCTCTTTAGTGGTGTTGTCAAGGTGGTTTAGTGGCTTTCCATAGTGCTTTCTCCTATCCCTACTCCTTTTATAACTAATATTCCAAAATGGTAAATCTAAATAAAGACAAACAAGTTAGTATTATGTAAGGACATTTATCTTTCACAATGGCTGTGATGAAGCTTTAAGTTTATAAACCTGAAGAACTGAATAATTTCCCCTTAAAACATTTGTTAAGAGACTGACAAGCTTTTTAGCTACTTCTCACAAACCACTGCCCATCCTCAGCAAGGACATGTGTCAGGCATCTGAAAACCAGCCACAGCAGCACTCTAGCAGAATAGCGCTTTACCCGCAGCAGAGAACTAACGAGGGTGCTGAGTGAGTATCTCTCTGGAGCTCGCTTTGAAAAATGGTACTGCTTGGGTGCTGATTCTGACTATCTTTCTGCAAAGGAAAAAGAAAATCAAATAAGGAAACAAGCAAAGAAAGGACAGGGGGAAAAAAAAGAGATGGAGGACAGGGGGAAAAAGAAGATACGAGGAAGGGGGAAAGAAAGTAGTATGGGGTAAAAAAAAAGCAGCAGAAAGGTCAGAAAGAATACTAGGAATTCTAATATTTGTGCCCTATAGCATTCTCCTATTATGCATACAAAATTATGTGGAAATCCAAAAGTTAAAGAATTCATGTTTTGATAGCATTTCTCTTAGCCAAGGTAATTATCACACAGAGAAAGAAATACAATAGCGTACTGCAAGTATTCTAATCAGGGACTACGACAAAGTTTATCTTGTAGACTATCTGGCCACAGAACTTTCTGATCCCAAAACCCAAGCCACCCTTTACTCCCCATTTTTACTCATCCAAATGAACTCGTCAGCAGATGACCTGCCTCAGTTCTGCAACTGGTCAGCTTCTTACCTCCACTCAGAGAAAAGGGTAGCAGAAGAGCCAGACAACTGCTGCACAGAGACCAATTTGATTGACTGAGCCATGCAGGAAATAGCAACTTTTATCCCCCCCACATTTTTTTAAACCCCCATGTGAAAAAAAGACCTGCAAGTCAGCTATTTCTAAGCCTTAGAAATCATGTAAATACCTTTTAGAAAAAGAGTGAATTCCCATTAAAAATAAAATTAAGGGAAATCAAACATACTGAAAAGGCAGTAAGGAAGTTGGTGCTGGAAGATATAAGAAATCTGATTCTACATACTTCCTGAACATGCAACTGCCTATCATTTCAATGGACTAGAAACCTTCAGGACTGCATTTAGTCTGGAAATGGTCAAACAACCATGTTGTGTATTTCTGTTATTTCCCTCGTAGGGACAAATCTTGTTCATCTGCACAAAGTCAGCAGGACTAGAGAGCAGGCTCATTTGGGTTTGTTTGTTTTTTTTTTATGGTGGGAGGGATGCAAGAGAGGACTATTTAATGTGTGTCTTGTTCTTCCTAAAGAATATTTGGATAAAATGAAGTTCCTGTAAGTGATCTATATGCAATCAGTGGTTCCAATTAAGTTCTAAGTGGAAAGGTGTCTACCTCATTAAAAAAAACAAAAACAAATTGATATACTACTTGGGAATCTCTGAAGAAAGGCCAGGACTCAAATGGTCTTTTCTATTCTAAAGGTGGCTGCCACAGAGCACAACGGAGACATTTTCTCAGAGAAGTGTACTCCTTACCAGCATGTGGATAGAAGATTTCAGTCTCCAGGGCTCCACTGTCTTATTTCACAGGCACTAAATTCACACAATACTTTGCGTGATGTGCCAATTTCTGAATACCTGTATGAGTCACTACACTATAATCAGACAACCCTTCTATTACAACCCTTCTAGCACAGATCATTCCATCCCCCATAAATTAGTTCTAACATGAGAGCAGTTTAGACCCAGAGATAAACTCAATCCCCCTTTCCTCAATCTATGCATGAGAGAGGAATATTTTATCAAGGGTCAGATTTACAAGCCATGTTCTTTCTGCATCTTTCTCTCCTATTGACACTTTTCTATTTCTTTGTGGGATATAATTTTCAAAACATCTGGATCTGTTCTTTCCTCCATAATCTAATGAGCAATACTTTATGGGCTGTATATCATATAGAAATACTGTATAGTACTATAGTGTAACTGTAGTTACACATACGATACTGAAAGGAAAGTGGATAAAAGAATGGGCATTTCTTAAAATGTTCTTTTCAGTTACCTGGATTTTGTTTCATCTTTCTCCTGACGAAAAGCAGAACCAGCAAAATCTACACATGTTGTATGGTCTGTTTGAAAACTGCTCACCTCATGATCTAAACTTCTCTCACTAACAGATTATCTGATTAAAGGCTCCACTAATGTAAGTAGATAAATTTATCTTGCCTACAGGCGTGAATGGGAATGTATCTGCAAACTTACAATAATGTTTATATACCGGTCTCCTTCACAGCTCAATTATCTACACCAAAGAAGGTTTTTAATAAATTCATCTGCCTTCTGTAGTTTGAAAGGGGAAAATCCCTAGATATCTCCAGTTTCTCACATAAGCCAATAATTTAAAAGGGGTCTATTAGAGTACCCTTGGCTCCTGACAGAAGTACTCTTGAGAACCTGTCATATGGTACACCATGTTCTTTTAAACTCTCTGAAGAAGGTTTATTAGTTACTATTCTGCAAAGTTTGCAACAAGTCTTGGCAAACCTACCATTAAGAACTAGGAACACTAGACCAGACATTTAGAATCCTAAGAGTAAAGTTTCAGAAGTAGTCATTTTCAATGTTCAAGTCACATTTAACATTTTATACTACTAACTCTTTTAATCTATATTATATTCAAGTCTTGCCTATTTTAACAAGGTAAACAAAGGGGATTTTTTTTTTTTATTTTTTTTTTTTTGAAGGGGACAATTTTGTTGACAGAGGCTATTTCATTTTGGGCCATTGGACTCAGTTCTAATTTATTAACTAATCCTTTAGTGACGGTAATATCAGACAATTATTAGAACCATAGCAAAAGAATATGTAGTTTCTACTGCTCAACTTTTTAGAGCGCTCATGTATAGCTGTACAAAATTTGATTTGCTAACAAGTAATACAATCAATATAGTAATCCCTAGGTTATATATATTAGCAGTAAATTCACTTTTTCCACTTTTCATATCTGCTACACATGCTTGTAATGACAGACCAACTGCATTTGAAGTGGTCAAGAGAATAAAATGAGACGTTTCTGCTAAAATGATAGGCAGTGAAATAGTTAATTCTGACATCTGTACTGACATCCTTAAGTTTTAGTATTAATCATTCACTGAGATGAATGGGCAGTTCACATCTGAAAGAGCTATTTTAAGCTCCGTGCAAATTCAGGAAGGCATCACTGCATTGGTTACATTCTAGTCACATTTCTAAGGTGTCCTTCTCAATCTCTGGGGCTTCAGTGCTAGGAACTAATTTAAAAAACAAAAGACTGGACTCTAGAGTATAATTCTATGGCAAGGGGTGGATGAGTAAGCACAGAGGGTCCTCCTGTTCCTGATACAGACTATGACTAGGGCTTCTAGAAGATGAAAGCATATTGTGAATTTGTAAAGCTACCCAAATAAGCATTTTAGGGTAAATGTGCTCAACATGAATTATATATTTCTACTTTTCTTGTAATGTGATTAGAGCTGGGAGAAATATTTTCACAGTTAACACTAGCTACACAGAGCTATTCCTGAATAGCTATTCCTAATTAGCAATTCTTGGCTAACTCAGTGTGTGGACACACTTATTCTGGAATGACAGTACATTATTCCAAATTAGTGGATTAAGCTAATTCGGAACAAGGTATACGGATTCCAGAGCATCCACCATGGAGTTAATCAGGAACAGTTAACCTGATTTAAATTCACACCCTATCTTAATCGGGATTCATTTTCTTATGCAGAAAAGCTCTCATGGAAACAGGCTAAAAACATACCCTGGATTTGTGGAAAGCAAAGAAAATATATAATTTTAACTACTTCTGATTTTTCCATAAAAATGCAGTTTTTTCAAGCAAAAACTATTAGTCTGATCAGACCTTTCTTTCCATTTTTTTGTGCAGACAAAAGGGAAAGAGAACACCTTCAAAGTCTGGTGTAATTCAATCAGATGCCAACTTTTTGACTTGAACCCATTAATTCTTTTTCATCAGCGTACAATACTGAGTTTTGTGATGACACTGGCTCTGGTAAAAAAAGGAAAGCAAGATTTTTTCAGAGCTTCATTAAAACTGGTCTTGTTAACAAATTTCACAGCAAGATCGAGAATTACTATGTTATTTTGTAAAGTGCAAACACCATAGAATATTTCCCCATTTCACATCATGAACTTAGCAATAAGAAAAATGGTAATTTCTCATATTTAATTTGTACCATAAACTCACTTGCCCTTCTGTACACTAAGGGTGTCTGTGAGTGGGCACCAGATATGACTGTGATTCACCTCATGGAAAACACTTCGGGCATTTGTAAAAAGGTAGACAACGATCAGAACTAAGAGGGACTTGGGGAAGATCCTGGAACTTTTCCCAGGAGTACAAATTGCATGGCCTGACAACGCAGGGTGTGGCAGGGAGCTGTGAAGCCACCTTCGGTTGACAAGGCTAGGAGGTACATGAATAGGGCACCATCATGGGGGCCATAATGGGTTGGTAATTTCGCATCTAGAAATAGCATATGGGGCACCAGAATTATTCAGGGTGGAGGAAGTTCATCTGTCAAGACTCGGGAATTAACATGTTTTTGGCCGATATTAAAGTAGTATTAGATGTCTGGGAACCCAGGTAGGTATGGGGTGAGGCAGCCAAGCTGTACACTTCTATCTGCCTGGTACTCCCAGACATTTAAGAATAAAGTTGTGGCCTAATTAAAATCACATCCAGTGTCTCTTGTGCTTCTTCTGGCATCACCGGACAAGAGGCACTGTACAGGTAAGGCTGCTGGTATGCTGAAACCAATATGGACTCATTGTTTCCTTGTACTTGCCTGTCTATGTCAGTTGTCTTTTGTCATATACATTATAAACTTTTTCTGTTTGTACAGCACCTAGCACAATGGTAATACAAATAACAAAACAAAACAACAACACAGTCAACGCTTCCAATAACTGGAGCGTGATCAGCAGGGGCAAACGTGCTCATCTTTCAGTCATATAAAAGATCAGCAGTTTGGAAAGGTCATGACTGGGACCTCCCAGGATGATAAAGAAAGAATTGCTACTGATCATACCTCAGGTTATGCAACTGCTGAGTGAAGTGCGCATACCTATGCATACTGCTATATCAGTGGATCTGTGTAAAGCAGGACATATATTTAGAACTGTAGGTATAAATGTATACCTGTGTGCACACCAGACAAAGCCAGACAACCTTTTCCCAGAGGGGAAACTTAGAATCCAGATAGACATTCAGTGAATGTCCACAAGATCACCAGCACATTCCTGTAGTCTAGACCATGGTGATGAACTCTGGGATTTGGCTCAGTGTGATCAATGAATGGCAGAACAATATAAGAAAGGGCTGATAATACAGAAGCAGTAGTAGTATTAACAGGAAATACTTCAATTTTTTTTTTTTTTAACTCTTGTTTTGAAAAAAAAAACTTCTGGCTAGTAAATGCCTTCCTTGCCTGGGAAGTTTCAGCTCAGTTCATGCAGCAATACCAAAGTCAATCAATAACTTTGTGAAGACTGCAGAACAGCAAGCACAAGATGTAAAACAGACACTAAACTAATAATGTAATTCTTTCCGTTAATATTTTTATATATTTAAAACAACAAGTGTCCTTTTACAGCTCTTTCCACACTGACTACCAAGACATGTTTGGTTACTACTTATCAAATTAAACTAATTTTCTATTCTCAGAAATCAATCATCTTGTCCAACAAATTCAATATTAATTAATGCTAATATCTCTTAGCAATTTCCTTTATGCTGTTATGACACAGGTCTATTCAATCATAATGAGATTATGTAACACATGTATTCTATTTATCTGAACAACAAAACTTAGAAGTTTAGAAGTTGTACTGCTGTTTGCCAGTGATTTTTCTAAATATTCATGACTAAGTCACCACTCAATCTGAAGATAACTTTCTGCAGCTAAAAAAGTTTGATCTATTTTAAGTAACTTATAGAATTAGCACGATTCAGAAAGCTTGTTGATAGAGAACATTTAACTGTTTAACAATACTGAACAGTTGATTACAGAAAGACATGTCAGTGCACATACAGCAGCCAGATAAATTATGCACATCTGGATTACTTCTGGCAAAAAACACAGCTAAGTGTCTAAAGCCAAGATTACCAATCTGTCACTAACAAGATGTACATTTATTTAAAAAACGTCAGGGACTCAGTCATATTTTCTATTTCTTCATAAACTTTCCAGCTCTGCATAAAGCAGCAAACAGGTGACAAAATGCATTGCTCAAGTAACCAAAGGCTGTATAAACAGAAAGAATTGTGACCTTCTCAAACATATATTCGAATATTCATAATTTGAAGTCAACTGTACTGTTCATTAGTATGGTACATTAAAATCTAGCATAAAAAATGATGTGTGATCAACTTTTTAACAGAGCCAACCTCAAAATTTAGGTGAAAAGAGTTAATAAATCAGAATAAGAAACTAAATTACCAGAGAAAAGTTACCACCATACTCTAACTTGTAGTAGAAAAGGTTTATTTTTATACATAATTTGACATGAGAAATATGTCTTCCCATGTCTAATATTCATGGGCAAAATCAAAGTAACCGATTGTAGTGGTAGATGAAACCTATGGCATTAGGGACTGAAGACAGTTTCCCCATGGTGGCTGTTTCCTCAAACAAGTTGGTGGATTTAATCCAAGTCCTAACACAACTGGCAGTCTTATTTGCAGTCTTAGCACGTAGACCAAAGATTGGCATAGACAATGAAGTCCCTTCTCAGCCACATAGGGTGGTTCAACCAAATTTACAAAATTTTGACAGTGCAGCATGGAAGTCTGCATTACCACTACCTAGACTGTAGCTGTTCTATGGATAAATGCATGGTTTCAGTCTCCTGAACTCCTACTTTGGTAACTTTCATAAGCACTGTATTCTTTTTTTTTTTTTTTTTAAATGAAGGTACTGAGGTAGTTAAGACATTGCAGTCCATCTACTGCAGTCTCTGCCATATGCAAGATTGGCAGCAAAGTCTTTGTAAGAACAATCTTTGAATGTCTCCTTAGGCAGAACTTGCACAACTGAACTTGAAGGCTACTTTAATATTTTAACAGTTCTTGCTGCTAAATTTCCCACTCCATCCAAACGTTTAACAATCCTTTCCTTTATCTAGTTTCACATCACTGCTCTCAATAACTTCTTACCAGCACAATTCCATCGGCTCTCAGCCAAACTAATGTCTTTTAGATAAGGGAAGACATTTTATTCCTTACCCTCTTCATACTCACAAGCTACATATATTTGTCTCAGTTTTCTCTTGTAAATTCTTCAAAGTCATTTTGACTTTGACAGTTTGTCAGTTTGACCGTGTGCTTGATTGTTTGAAAAGTATGAATTGGGAGTGCTTTGTTCCAGGTAAGCCTTGAGTGGGCCTGACGGTTATAAAAAGCCAGTCAGCTGTGAACCAGCTGAGCAGCGAACAGGGGAGAGGCTAACAGAGGGAGCTTGCCTGGGGAGAGCCCTCTGAGGCTTTCATCTTGCAGGCTTCTCTGAGTAGTTACTACAACACCTGAGGAAGCTCTTCGAAGGAAGGTAATATGGATTGTGAGGGTTCAGCTGTTACCTGCACAGGATGTGCCATGTTTGTCTTTCTTCCACAGGACAGAAGCGACTATCTGTACAAAGTGCAAGCTGTCTCCATATTGGAAGAGAAGGTTCAAGGTCTGGAGAAAAAAGTATCAACCCTGAGTTGCATAAGAGAAACTGAAGATTTCCTGGACAGACGTCAGGATATGCTTCTACGGACACAACATTCTGAAGATTCAGAGCAGGCTGTGCAGCGGTTACAGAAGGACAGTGAAGAAATTTGGCAGCATGTGACCTCCAGAAGAAGAAAGGAGAGTGTCCATGTACCAGCAATGCAGATACAGGTAAGCAACCGTTTTCATGGTCTCTCCACAGGTACTAATGCGGAGAGTGGACTAGATGATACATCTGAGGGAAGGAAGCAGGAGACTCCGCCAATTGGAAGGCATGAGATGCACTGTCCTTGGGATCGGTGTTCCATGACCACTGCTCCCAAGAGAAGGAGGCGGGTAGTGGTGGTCGGGGACTCCCTCCTCAGGGGGACTGAGTCATCTGCCGCCCTGACCGGAAAAACCGAGAAGTCTGCTGCTTGCCAGGAGCTAGGATTCACAATATGATGGAGAGACTGCCGAGACTCATCAAGCCCTCGGATCGCTACCCCTTCCTGCTTCTCCACATGGGCACCAATGGATACTGCCAAGAATGACCTTGAGCGGATCACTGTAGACTACGTAGCTCTGGGAAGAAGGATAAAGGAGTTTGAGGCGCAAGTGGTGTTCTCGTCCATCCTCCCTGTGGAAGGAAAAGGCCCGGGAAGAGACTGTCGAATCGTGGAAGTCAACGAATGGCTACACAAGTGGTGTCGGAGAGAAGGCTTTGGATTCTTTGACCATGGGATGGTGTTCCAAGAAGGAAGAGTGCTAGACAGAGATGGGCTCCACTTAATGAAGAGAGAGAAGAGCATCTTCGCAAGCAGGCTGGCTAACCTAGTCAGGAGGGCTTTAAACTAGGTTCACCAGGGTAAGGACACCAAAGCCCTGAGGTAAGTGGGATACCTGGAGGAAGCACGAGCAGGAGAGCACAAAAGAGGGGAGGGCTCCTGCCTCACACTGAGAAAACGGGATGGTCAGCAAGTTACCTTAAGTGCCTGTACACAAATGCGAGGAACTTGGGAAACAAGCAGGGAGAACTGGAAGTCCTGGCACAGTCAAGGAATTATGATGTGATTGGAACAACAGAGACTTGGTGAGATAACTCACATGACTGGAATACTGTCATGGATGGATATAAACTGTTAAGGAAGGACAGGCAGGGCAGAAAAGGTCGGGGAGTTGCATTGTATGTAAGAGAGCAGTATGTAAGAGAGCATTGTATTGCATTGTATGTAAGAGAGCTCCGGTATGAAACTGCAAAAAAACCTGTGAGTCTCTGGATTAAAGTTTAGAACTGTGAGCAACAAAGGTGATGTTGTGGTGGAAGTCTGCTACAGACCACCAGACCAGGGGGATGAGGTGGACGAGGCTTTCTTCCGGCAACTAACGGAAGTTACTAGATCGCAGGCACTGGTTCTCATGGGAGACTTCATCATCCTGATATCTGATGGGAGAGCAATACAGCGGTGCACAGACAATCCAGGAAGTTTTTGGAAAGTGTAGGGACAATTTCCTGGTGCAAGTGCTGGAGGAACCAACGAGGGGCAGAGCTCTTCTTGACCTGCTGCTCACAAACCAGGAAGAATTAGTAGGGGAAGCAAAAGTGGATGGGAACCTGGGAGGCAGTGACCATGAGATGGTCGAGTTCAGGATCCTGACACAAGGAAGAAACGAGAGCAGCAGAATATGGACCCTGGACTTCAGAAAAGCAGAGTTTGACTCCCTCAGGGAACTGATGGGCAGGATCCCCTGGGAGAATAACATGAGGGGAAAGGAGTCCAGGAGAGTCGGGCTATTTTAAAGAATCCTTATTGAGGTTACAGGAACAAACCATCCCGATGTGTAGAAAGAATAGTAAATATAGCAGGCGACCAGCTTGGCTTAACAGTGAAATCCTTGCTGATCTTAAAGACGAAAAAAAGCTTACAAGAAGTGGAAGGTTGGACAATAGGGAGGAGTATACCAGGGAGGAGTATAAATATATTGCTCAGACGTGCAGGAGTGAAATCAGGAAGGCCAAAAATCACACTTGGAGTTGCAGCTAGCAAGAGATGTTAAGAGTAACAAGAAGGGTTTCTTCAGGCATGTTAGCGACAAGAAGAAAGTCAAGGAAAACGTGGGCTCCTTACAGAATGAGGGAGGCAACCTAATGACAGAGGATGTGGAAAAAGCTAATGTACTCAATGCTTTTTTTGCCTCTGTCTTCACGAACGAGGTCAGCTCCCACACCACAGCACAGCACGGGGAGGAGGTGACCAGCCTTCTGTGGAGAAAGAAGTGGTTCTGGACTATTTAGAAAAGCTGGATGAGCACAAGTCCATGGGGCCAGATGCGCTGCATCCGAGAGCGCTAGTTAGGAGTTGGTGGATGTGATTGCAGAGCCATTGGCCATTATCTTTGAAAACTCATGGTGATCAGGGGAGGTCCCAGACTACTGGAAAAAGGCTAATGTAGTGCCCATCTTTAAAAAAGGGAAGGAGGTGGATCCAGGGAACTACAGGCCAATCAGCCTCACCTCAGTCCCTGGAAAAATCATGGAGCAGGTCCTCAAGGAATCAATTCTGAAACACTTAGACGAGAGGAAAGTGATCAGGAACAGTCAGCATGGATTCACCAAGGGCAAGTCATGCCTGACTAATCTAATTGCCTTTTATGATGAGATAACTGGCTCTGTGGATGAGGGGAAAGCAGTGGATGTGTTATTCCTTGACTTTAGCAAAGCTTTTGATACGGCCTCCCACAGTATTCTTGCCAGCAAGTTAAAGAAGTATGGGCTGGATGAATGGACGATAAGGTGGATAGAAAGCTGGCTAGATAATCGGGCTCAATGGGTAGTGATCAATGGCTCCATGTCTAGTTGGCAGCGGAGTGTATCAAGTGGAGTGCCCCAAGGGTCGGTCCTGGAGCTGGTTTTGTTCAATATCTTCATTAATGATCTGGAGGATGGCGTGGACTGCACCCTCAGCAAGTTTGCCGATGACACTAAACTGGGAGGAGTGGTAGATACACTGGAGGGTAGGGATAGGATACAGAGGGACCTAGACAAATTAGAGGATTGGGCCAAAAGAAATCTGATGAAGGTTCAACAAGGACAAGTGCAGAGTCCTGCACTTAGGACGGAAGAATCCCATGCACAGCTACAGACTAGGGACCGAATGCCTAGGCAGCAGTTCTGCAGAAAAGGACCCAGGGGTTACTGTGGACGAGAAGCTGGATATGAGTCAGTGTGCCCTTGTTGCCAAGAAGGCCAACAGCATTTTGGGCTGTGTAAGTAGGGGCATTGCCAGCAGATCGAGGGACGTGATTGTTCCCCTCTATTCGACATTGGTGAGGCCTCATCTGGAGTACTGTGTCCAGTTTTGGGCCCCACACTGCAAGAAGGGTGTGGAAAAATTGGAAAGTGTCCAGCAGAGGGCAACAAACGATTAGGAGACTGGAACACATGACTTATGAGGAGAAGCTGAGGGAACTGGGATTGTTTAGTCTGTGGAAGAGTAGAATGAGGGGGGATTTGATAGCTGCTTTCAACTACCTGAGAGGTGGTTCCAAAGAGGATGGATCTAGACTGTTCTCAGTGGTAGCAGATGACAGAACAAGGAGTAATGGTCTCAAGTTGCAGTGGGGGAGATTTAGGTTGGATATTAGGAAAAACTTTTTCACTAGGAGGGTGGTGAGGCACTGGAATGGGTTACCTAGGGAGGTGGTGGAATCTCCTTCCTTAGAGGTTTTTAAGGTCAGGCTTGAGAAAGCTCTGGCTGGGATGATTTAGTTGGGGATTGGTCCTGCTTTGAGCAGGGGGTTGGACTAGATGACCTCTGGAGGTCCCTTCCAAACCTGATATTCTATGATTCACTGACAGTTAATGAAAGGAGATTCCCTAAAAACAAGCAAAGAATTTAACTCCACCTTACTTTTTCTGTCAAAAAATACTAACCCTCTAAATTTAAAACCACACAATTTTAAAAAAGAAAATGGCATATAAAATATTCATAAGTTACCATAAAACAGAGTTTTGAGACTGCTCAGTAAATCTACAGTACGTAATTTAATCTTGAAATTTAAGTACAAAACTGAAAACTGAATATTTACGCAATGAGTTTAATTTAATGTTTGTTTTTGTCAGATTCTTTTCCTTTAAAGTGAGTGGTGTTTTATGAATGAAAAATATGCACAGATTTTCATATGATAATGTTGTGTTGATGGCTAGAAACCCAGCTGCCTGCTCTTTTTTTCCTGACTTTATTTTTAGTGAAATGACAGTTAGCTTTGCATAACTTAGTAATACAAAACTCTTAATGACTTACTTATACCCATAAGCTAAAAGTCATCATTTAAGACCAAAATGGACAGACAGATAATGTAAGAGCAAGTCTCTATAAATGAAAGTGGTTTGAGTTAACACTTCCTTTAGGGACCAATAGTTACATTAAAAAAAGTCAGAGCTGTTTTTCTCATAGTGGCAATGAGTAATAGCCAAAAATCCCTCCAGAGCAATCTATACAAACAAATAATTCAGGAGAATACGTGCTGAAACATCTGTGGTTAAAAGCCTTTACACTTTTTGAACTATTCAAACTAGTCCTGTAGACGACTAATTATATGAAGGTTATATTAAGGTTGCCCAACACTTTTCTTTTTTTGAGACACTCAAATATCTCCATTATCAGCAGCAGACAAACCCTGGGGCTAGAAAAGTGCCTTTTCTTTATCCCATGAAATTCCAGATTGCCATATACCTGTTGTGGCTTGCATTCTTCAAGAACATTTTGGCAAAATGTCAAAATAACGGCTGAAAATGAACATTCTAAAGAGCAAGGCAAATGCCCATGCTAAATCAGTGATAGCAGCATGACCCTGTACTGGGAACGCTGGGAGCTGATAGTGAATCTGTAGTGACAAGAGCTGGGAGAGAACCAAGCTAGGCTGGGCTGATTCCATACCTCTGACCCAACACATGGCCTCAGTATCCCATATCTCTGCTCAGGGCCTTCACATGGAGCCCATCATTTCCCAGGGTGAGGATGACAGCTGGTTCCCCTGACCACACCCTCTGGATAGGGCACATGATACCAGTAGCCCATCCCTCCTCTGAGCTAAAAGCTAATGTAGTCAGCCCTGTAGATGCACAGTATTGAAGGCTCAGGATATAACACTGCTGCTGATGCATGATGTGGAGATTGCGCTAGTTTCACACAATTTATTTTCAGCTTTTTCCTTTTAAAAAACACTTAAAATAGAAAATTACATTCACAAAATAAACTAAGTTATTTAGATTGCAAAAGCCAACACTTAAAAGAAATGACAGATTTACAGTTGCCTTGCAACTTCCCCTCCTCCCTTTGTGCATATACATTATGATACACATCTTTAATTACATGATCACATACTAATTTTTCCACAAGACCACTGTCATATTCACATTGGATTGATGGTTAGAGGAGTAGAATTAAATTTGCACAGGGCATCTGACATTTCCCAACATTCAAATGCTTAATATTACAACCAAAATAGCTTTCTTTTAACATAGTTTTTTTGTAACACATTTATAACACTCACAGTACCCTAATGTTAGTATACAATTGCATGAACCATATCAAGTTCTGGTTTACCTACATTTTTAATGTAGATTTTTAATATTTATTTGCTATCTGTATGAATCTAATTATGTGAAATTGATTGTAGTATTTATTCCAAATTACTCCAGCCTTTGTATTTCAAAATTAAACTCTGCAAAAGTTCATACGACCAAAATCCTTGGCATGTGATCTATAGAGAGTAGTCAGAATTGTTAAAGGTGAGGCACCTTTTCCCTCTCTCCTCTCCCTAAACCACAATAGGACACCTTTGGACCTTAGACTACTGTTATTCGGGACAGATCACCAACTAATGTAAATGGGCATAGCTCCATTAACTACACTGATTTACATAAGGTGAGGATTTGGCTCATTTATTTTTGTTCCTCAATAACTCTCTCATATTCCTTGCTACTATTGTTGAAGGAATTTTCTTGCTAACAAAGATAGTCCAAGATACAATGTTTATCCAGAGCATTTAATGTCCAGTGCAAAATCAATATAGGTAAGAGGCCTCAACAATCAAACTTTTAAGTTATGGGTATGAGTAAGTCATTAAGAGTTTTGCATTACTAAGTTATGCAAAGCTAATGGTCATTTCACTAAAAATAAAGCCGGGGGTGGGGGGTGTGGGAAGCAGACAGCTGGTTTTCTAGCCATTGACACAACATCATCTTATGAAAATCTGCACATATTTTTCATTCATAAAACACCATCACTTGAAAGGAAAAGAATCAGACAAAAACAGAAGTCTTACAACATTAATTGCATGACTAACCAATGAAAAATATTAAAAAGAAGAGCTGAAATGAAATTATGGACACATGTCAAAGACCGATAGCGAAAGAGGTACCAGAAACAGAACAAACAATTTAGGGTTCAGAAAAATTAAAAAGAGATCCCAAATAGAACATAAAAATAAAAATAAAAAATCAGAAAGAAAAAACATGAAAGGGGGCTAGAAACCAAAGACAAGTGGAGGAGTCCAATCAGGGAAAGGCAGAATGTTTTCCCTTCTTGAAACACAATCACATTTCTGGGAAATGTGAAAGCAATATGCTGCGGCTGTCAGGGGAAGAGAATTCACAACATTTGTAGGACTTCATGTGGGAGTCCTCCAGAGGTTCACTCACACAACAAAGCTCTCTTCCCCATCTCACCTTAGAACTCACCCTTTTCTACCACTTTGTGAATTTCTGATTAACAGTTTACTTCCAATCTTCCAAGAGCCCTCTCCTTCATATCTTACTCTTCAGCAACAGTGCACAAAGTAGCTGTACAGAGACAGTAGCAAAACACTGTCAATGCTTCCCATTGATTACTAATCCAAGAAGTGGCCCCAGCAAAATCAAGCCACAGTCTGCTAAGAGCAGTGTGATCTAGTTGCTAATCCTTCAGCCAACAAGCTATGAAATGCTAAATATTACATTTATTTCTTCCTCAAGATTTTAATGGCTGTCCCATGACATTGCTATTTGAATCATTTAGAGGAGTTACTGATATGGATATGACATGATAGTAGACAAGCAGAATGGTACTCAGACTACGGAGTGTTATGTTTAATGATCACATCCTAAGTAAACTGAAATTTCCAGAGGAAATAAACTACCAGCTTGTAAAATGGCACTAAGTAATGAATACGGTGAAATCAGTCTACTGGTAAAGCTTGTCTCCCACACCTTAAATCAATCCTGCTAATTCATTTACATTCATTTATTCAAGCTTCTCTTAATTTCATATCCCTTCTATTATTTTGCAGGACAGTCAAGGATGTTTTGAGTTTTATTTTAACAACTTTGTTTCTTTAAGTAAGCCCACAGTTGGTTCAACTCCACAAAACAAGGTTATTTTCTTCTGGAAGAAAAAGTGCATATGCGGAAATTCTGAAAACCATAGAGTGTAGTGCAGAGCTGTAAGGAAACATATGACAAAATTTTCTTGCCAGACACATGTACAAACATATCCTAGTAGATTGTTAAATTCTTCTGAGGTCAGTCATTGAAAAGAACTAAGTATAAATGGCAAGCAGAAAATCCCCAAACAGAAATGAAGCAGGTAAAAACAAAATTGCATAATAATAGTGTTCCAGATCAGGTATGATTATGTTAGAACTTGGAAAAATGGTTACTTTTCCAGGTAAAAATGTTATATACCTGTATTAAATGTTTTTAGAGTGCTTAACACTAATTACTAAAGTTTCAGGTTTAGAATGAATAGACAAGGAACCTGACTATAGAAATCAGGTTATTTCACTTAAAACTGATTAACACTAAATTCCTAATAGTTTATATCATGCAGCAGTAGCTTGTTTTATTGCATAAGTATGTTATGACTCAATCCACTATAGGTTAATGTCCAGATATGTTGTAATGCCTTGAACATTGAACTCTCTACCAGCAGAGGGGGACCTCTATTGTGATTTCTCTCTTTGAAAATAGTCAAAAGGCAGTCTTCTAAATCCATTAGTGAATCTCTTGTGCATTCTTATAAGACACACATATGGGACTAAGTACTCGTCCTTGTCACAAGTACCCAAAGAAATCTCGTTAACAAGCATAAAGCTATGCTGCTTGTTTGGTCTATGTTGATTTGATCACACTGTGCGCCTAAACTTCTGAAGCGATTCGTGTGAAAAGTAACATTACTCTTGTTTAAGGGGAAATATACTCTATTTTAAGTTTTGTGAGGGTTTTGAGCCATTAGTTATAATACCCTGTTAGAGGCGTATACATTTCATTTCTCTACTAGAATCTCTGAAGATTTTTCTGGCACACAAACTAGGAGGTCTCTTCTTGGCTTACGTGGCCTAAGTCTTTAAAAGATAAAAGTCTCAATAGAACTGTGAGCTATTATCACTGTTTTACACATGGGTAGACTGAAGCACAGAAATCAAGTGACTTCTCCAAGGTTGAAAAGGAAGTCTCTAGCAAATGCAAGGTAAGAACCTGGTTGTTCTAACGTTCAGATCTGCGCTTCAGCTACAGTGTATTTGTAATGACTCACCTAATAAGCGACACCGTTAGTTTTAGGCCTTAATTTAACTCTTCCCTGAAACTCTACCTCATCTCCTTTCATGCACATTTTATCAACTGCTGAATGAAGAAACTGAGGCTATAAATTAACATTCATAGTGACAAAAAACAACATTATGTTAGTCTACAAACTTTTTTTTTCTAGTAGTCAGTGACAGATTGAAGAGCTATGATCAAGAAAAAAATTTCCTTAGACTAAGTAGTATTTTAAATTATGTCAAATTTTGGGCCTAAAACTGCCTAAAATTTGCCTATATTGGGGAATTTTCAGCATTTTGTAGTCTAGCCATTAAAAAAAGGACTTTTTATAGAGCAGTATACCCATGCAATTTCTTATAGACTAAACATAATTTAAATAGATTTCAGATTTAATACACTAAGGCATCAACCAAAAAGATGATAATTTTAGATACAGCTATAAAAGTGTTTATTCACTCGTCTAGAAATACAAATTGAAGTACAACTAAAGAAGTTTGGGCATAACATGCCCCCTTCAGGAAACACACCTTCCATAGTTTCTCATATTCTGCAATAGTTGAAGTTTACAAGTGGTCTTAAGGAACAGCCCCAATTCCTTATGGTGACAAAAGCATGGATCACCATGACTAGATTAAAATTTGGGGAAAAAACGGACAAAAATATTTTGGCTAAATTTGGCATCTCCAGATTTGAGTGTTTAACCATGTGTCTCTAATATGCTCTTCATAGTTTTATTTAAGGACAAAAATAAAGGCCACTGTAAGAGCTGAGAGCTGACATGGTATTGAAAGCTTTAGCCCTTCAAAATCTTGGATGGATTATAAATTAATTTTCAGGGTCCAAAAAGAATTTCAACAGGAAAGCGGGTTTCTACACTGGGTTTTATTTTCTAAAACTTCAGGATTTTGAAGAGCAGCTCTGCTAAAGGTTTCAATACCATGTCAGCTCCCAGCTCCTAAGGTGGCCCTTTATTTTGTCTTTAAAGAACTTAGTCACTGTATGATGCATCTTTACCAAAAGCTCTTTGATTTTCTTAAAACAAAATCACAATTGTTCTTAAACCTAACTTTCTTTGGGCCATAGGTATTTGAAACAGAGTTTTGTGGAACACTACCCCAGGTGAGTCTGTGGGCCTTTGACAAACATCATTGAATTTTGACAATTTCATATAACAACCAACATCTGGACTGCCCTTTTGGGGGCCAATATGAAAGTTCAGGCCTGTTAGTTTCTGCTTTTAGCACCTCTCTCATCGTGTAAAGGTTTAGTGTGTCCCTGGAATACTCAATCTGTCTACATTTGTCATTTCAGGAAAGAAAAAAAATGTACCAAATTAGAATTCCTTTAACACAGTTTAGCCTTTTTTGCTCCCAATGCACCCCTCTTGATTTAAGGTAAAAGGACTACAAAGATGAGTCAGAGAATTAGTGTTTCACATGAAGAGTTACCTCTTCTAGATGGAGGAGCACACCACAATCTCAGAGATGACTTCCTAAAAGACTGAAGGCACTTGGACAAACGTTTAGGTATAATGTGAAAATAAAATGATTCAATTCCCTGCCACCCTGAAATAAAGAAAAGTTGATATGGTCACAATAAAGCCACATAGTATTAAAAACTCTCTGGTTCCTAGGGCCTTTTTGCCTCAATAAATATGAAGTACAGGCAACTCTGGGTTCTTTGAAAGCTTCTGGTGTTTGATGTAGTTTCATGATTGCCATAGAATATTATATTTAAGGTGATACTGAAAGTTTAAATATGGAATGTTACTATGTGAACCTCTAAAGCTTAACGACTGCAAACTAAGCAGGGTTTCCCATGATTATTTGTGACATTTGTACCTCTTCTCTTTTGCAGAGGGTGGATGATCCCACCAAATGGCTGGCAAGAGTTTGTAGATTCCTAGAACCCACTTTAAAGCAGAGAAAGATGCTAATAAGCAGTTCAGAGACTACCAGATCGGCCTCTGCAGGAAGGCTCTTTCAGTGGAAGGTTGTTCAGTGGAAACTGTAGTTCCTTTTCCCCCCTTTTATCAGCCAGAAATTAGGTTCTCAGAACAGTTATAATGGTTGTAGTGATGAGACAGTTATCAGTCCAGCAACGAAAACCACAAAGAAGGAACATTTTTCAATTTCTTTGAGCATTACAGAGTAGTCATCTAACTGACCTCCTAAGATGCAACAGTGATTGAAGCTCCAAGCCTGAATGTCCTACTCTCATCTGTCTCTATGGAAGGGGCAAGGAAGATAAGTTGTCCAGAGTGCAGTCAGCTGAAAAGTGTTGAACTTGTGGAATGCTGTGGTGTTTCGCAGGACTTCTGGCGAAGTTTTCCTGGATTTCTATAGGACTACATAGGCTTCTTGCAGAGCATTTTGTGGAGCCCATGCTGCAAATTCCTTAAATATGCGCCACACTTTTCAGCAACAGTACTTTATTCCAAGTCTAGCAAATCTCATTTAAACTTGACGCCTAAAGATGCACACAATTCTCTACTGAGAGCGGAACAAGCAATGGAACAAACAATTAGGATCCCCTCTTGTGGGCACTGGAAAACTTTGATTCATGTTTAAAGCTTTCCTTTTGAATCTACTAGAAGTATAGTACTTAACACAGTACAACTTCTCCACTAAAAACCATCTGTGAAATTTCCCATTCTGCAGCAACACAAACATGCAAACGATGCCACTATGCAGACTAGCGTCATCACTTTTTGCCTATTAATGAAACCTTAAGGAAACTTTGTAAGCCAGTCAGTACTACTGTATATAAATGCTAACAGATCAATGACTGAACTAGAAGTATACTGTATATTTTTCACATGTATAAACCCAACTTGGAAAATGAACATAATATAATATATATCGAAGAATATAAAAGAACAGCATAACAAGCAATATTTCTATGAAAAAAGACGTTTCAAATTAAAATAATCTAGAGAATTATGGACCATGTAAACTCAATGAGGCTACAGAGGGACGAATGGCAATATTTAACTTTGTAAATTTAACACTTATGTATTGACATTCCACATGCTCAAAAATCCGTTGCATGGGAATATTACATCTGCATGTAGCTAATACTATACAACAATTACATGGATTAAATGGACTGAAATCTAGAAAATCAAAACAAACAAGATAAAAACAGATTCAGATATTACACCTTCCCTGAAGTCGCCATGCCACTTTCTGTGGGTTTAAAACAAAAAATTCTTCTTTTCTCTCCCCACTTCAGTGTGAAAGATCCACAAAAACTGAGGATATTAAGTCCATACCTTAGCCAACAGCCATTAAAGTCAATGCAAAAACTGACACTGACTTCTATAGGCTTTGGATCAGGCCCTTTATGGGGAGATAATGAAACTGACCATACATAAAACGTCATCAGATGAACAAAATGAACAACAGGATAATGAAATGTATTTGTATTAAAGCGGGGGGGGGGGGGGGGAGAGAAGGGGAAGGAGAGATGTTCTTTGTGTCACTGAGCAGAAGACATTTCGAAAATATCTTCCGATTTGCATTATCTACATATTAAATAAAGGAGGGATTCCAATTCAATATCTCATACATTATGACTGTTGGATTTATTTCCAAATCATACAACAAAGAAAAAAAATCCATTGAAGAATCCAAACTAACATCAGACTAGTCTGCAAGTCTTTCCTAAATGATAAAAGTGTCTAAAAGCCTAAGAATTAAAGTAGCATCATCCACACTGCTATAGTTAAATTTACGGTAATATTTCCATACAGATTATAATTTTGCAGTAAAAACTGCACCAATTTAGAGACTGACATACAAATTCTAAGTCTAGAAACACAATTTTAAAGTTAATTTAGAGAAAGGTATTTAAATCAAGATGTATTTTCAGTACAACCAGTGGGAAATATTTAACAAATATTGTGATTCATTGAGCAATTTACTTGATAGTTTTTGCAGCATTTGACCAGTTCTATAAGTGGCAGAATATTACATATTGAATTATCTGACGAATATGTTATTTGAATAATTTATTTTCCCCCCAAATTTGGGGTATATTCAGCCAGCTCTAATTTTCGTTTAGGCTAAATATAAACATACTCCCAAATATAACTGTTTTACCCACTGGCTAAAATAAATTCATTTAACAATTGAATTTTTCCAACATAAAAACAGAGAGATGATTGACAGTACTGTTAATGCAGTGACGTGCTTACAAGTATCTCCATAATCCATGCCACAGTGCTTTGAAGATCACTTGTCAAGTTCCAGTCAATTCAAAAGCACTGTGATGTAGAATGAAATGATTGTACCTGGAAACACAGGAAAAATAAAAGATTGTCCAATGGTTAGGGCACTACCCTGGAATTTGGGAGGCCAGAGTTCAATTCCCTGTTCTAAAACAGTTTGCCTGTGACATTGTAGGCAAATCTCTTAGGCCCAGATTTTTAAAGGTATTTAGGAATTTAACCCCCATTGATTTCAATCTGTCCCCTAGTTTCTATGTGCCTCAATTCCCTATCTGTAAAATGGGGATAAAAAGACTTCCTTACATCACAGGGAGTTGTGAGGATAAATATATTAAGATTAGACTCAGACTTTAAAGCCAGAAGGAACCATCATGATCATTTAGTCTGACCTCCTGCATATTGCAGGCCACAGAACATCACCCACCTACTGGAACAGACCCAAAACCTCTGGCTGAGTTACTGAAGTCCTCGAATCATGATTTAAAGACTTCAAGTTACAAAGAATCCGCCATATACACTAGTTTAAAATGGCACGAGACATGCCTCATGCTCCAGAGGAAGGCAAACCACCCAGGGTCTTTGCCAATCTGACCCAGAGTAAAAATTCCTTGCCATATTTGGGGTTGGGAATCTGTTAGACCTCAAGCCAGACGCCCACCAGTCAAACACCTAGGAAAGAATTCTCTGTAGTAATTCAAAGCCCTCCTCATCTAATGTCTCTTCAGGGGCTGTTGGAGACATCTGCTGCTAGCAGTTGCAGATCAGCTACATGCCATCGTAGGCAGTCTGATCATACCATCCCCTTCATAAATTTATCAAGCTCAATCTTGAAGCCAGTTAGGTTTTTTGCCCCCACTGTTCCTCTTGGAAGGCTGTTCCAGAACTTCACTCCTCTGGCGGCTAGAAAACATTATGAGACACTCAAATATTACAATAATGGGGGCAATATAAACACCTAAGATAGACAGATGATACAGTACTGGAACAGCTGCATCTTCCAGTGCACTTATTTGGAATTTACAAAAACACTGCCCTTTTACCTAATTCCGCAAGTAATTCTCTCCATAAGCGAACATGAAATGACAGTCTGCTTACACAGAATATATATATATATAAAAATAAAGATTCCAGTACAAACACACACAAAAAGCTATTGAAAAACATACTTCTTAATGCAACCTCAGTACTGCAGAGGACTAAGAAAAATGCCAATTGTAACATGTGCAGCATTGCCTCAACAAAGCAAGCAAAAGACAAACGTTGAATTTTAAATTGCCTTGCTTTTGTCTTAGTCACAACTGGTTTGTTATTTTTTATGCAGCGTTTTGATGGTAAAATTGCACTGTTATGAACACTGAAGGTAGGACAACTGAGCAGAGAGGGGAGCAGAGTAATAAAAACAAGGATGAGTCTTCACTTTTCCAGAGAAGTACATAACTATTCTGAGACATTTTTTCTCAAGGGACTAGAGTTCTAGTCTCAGTTCGGCTATCAGTCTGCTGCATGACCTTCGGCAAGTCACGGCACCACTCTGTGCCTCTGTTAAAAATCTGCAACTGTCCTGTGCCAGCTGACGCAGACTCATGCTAAAGGGCAGTTTAATTGTCGTGTAGACATTTGGGCTCAGGCTTGAGCCCGGGCTCTAGGACCCTGCTAAAGGCCCCTTAGCCCAAGCCTCATGAGCCTGAGTTGGGACAGGTGTGTCGCAGATGTCTAATTGCAGTGAAGACAAACCCTCAGTGTGCGTTTGTGCATCTCCTCACACAATTGGGCCTCAGTCTCGGTACTACTGTAAAACAAATAAAGTAATACTTAGTATGTGTGTCACACATTTCATCTTCAACTACTCTACAAACTGTATTGTTTGCAGTGTTCTTGTAGTCATGTTGGTTTCAGGACACTAGCAAGATGGGTGAGGTAATATCTTCCACTGGACCAACTTCTGTTGATGAAAGTGAGATGATTTTGAGCTAGTTTGAGATCTTCAGAGATCTGGGAAAGGAACTCAGTGTCACAGCTAAATACAAAGTGGAATAGTTTGTTCAGCTAAGTAGTTAACACACATTGTAGGAGCCCATTCAAGGTGAAGTGACCTGTTAAAACCTCTACAGCCATAGGACAGGTCTACAAGGACAAGTCTATCTAATTTACGCTGCTCAGGGGTGTGAAAAAGACACACCCCTGAGCGACGTGAGTTGCAACAACCTAAGCGCTGTCTGCACCGGCTCTGTGTCAACAGGAGATGCTCTCCCGCCGACATTACTTCACCTCTGTGAGAGGCGGAAGTTATTATGCTGACAGGAGAAAGCTCTCCATCGGCACAGAGCATCTTCTCCCGATGCATTACAGCAGCGCAGCTGTATCAGTGCAGCTGCGCCAACATAGCGCTTCTAGTGTAGGCCTGCCAATAGACAAAAAAAAGGGGGATTAGCGGGTTACAGATTGTTGTAATAAGCCAGAAATCCAATGTCTTTATTAAGACCATGATTTTTAGTGTCTAATGGCTATGAATTTCAGCTCCATGACTCACCTTTTGAATGTGTCTGGTTTCCTTTGAAGACAAGGACTGAGAAGTCACATATGGAGCGATCATTTCTGAAAAGTGTTCATCTGCAGGTGACATGTTTTTGTCTTATTTTTCTGTAGGAGTTCATTCAAGAGGGCAGCGATTGTCTGGAATCTCCCTCCCCAACCTCACCACACTCATCATCAGAAGCAAGCTCCCCACAGATCAGGACCCACCAACTCAAAGCAGCACCAGATCCTACCATAACAGATGCAAAACCTGCAGATATATCTTTACTGCTGCAATGATCAATACCTCCCACAACATACCTTTCAAGATCCATGGGTCCCACACATTCCTATCACATATGGTACCTTATCCAGTACATTAAATACCTCAATAACTATCAAAGTAAAACATCATCTAATTCACCCACACAGGCAAGCAAGATGGGCATACTGGACAAACAGTACAATTCCAAAAGGAAGAACTGAACAAGTATTTTAGATAAATTTTACATTCACTGTAATCCAGATCAGCAACAGACGCTATTGGTTTATCACTGACTATATTGTTTATACAATCGTATTAGATACAGTGCTCCCAGTTTAGAAAATTTTCATATGTAAAATGACTCCATTTCTGTTTGCGTCTACCATAACCAATATGGCCATATTGAGAAAATATGATTCCAGCATGCACATTTGCCTTGATTTAGGAAAGGCAGCATTACTCACTTATCTTATGATTAGTACCACCTATTTTCCAAACATCTCTGGCTGTCTCTGGCATTTCTGACATAGCTTATACTACTGCCACTTTTCATCACTGCACCTTATTCTGCATCCGGTTATCGCCAAATCAAGATATTTATCAGCATTCCACTCAAGCTAACATGTCCTGAATTTCAACGCATCTCTGTATGAAAGTAATATAACTTTGCTTTAAAAGAAAGACTTTCTAAGAGAAAGCATGGAACGAAAGCATAATTTTTCTGAAGCCCAAACACGATAACCCTTTAACAGCACTCATCAACCTGAACAGCAGTTCTGTCCGAAGAAGGAACATGCATAACATTGACACAGTCCTTAACTGTTCACATAAATATGTTTTACGAATTACAATATAAAGCAAATATCTTTAAAAACAATTTCCAGAAGACAGGCTGACAAGTCATTCATGTCTAATAAAACCAACCCAATCATATGAAAAATAAGTCAAATTCTTTAAGTGTGGTTAGTAACATCTGCCCTTTCAGATACACACAGTGTACATGGTTTGGTAATATCAGTACATTCACTTATTCGTTGATTCAGTCATTTGGGCTTTTAAGCCAATTTTGAAACATCATTCCGCATACATGGTCCTTAAACACACCCAAAAAATTATTGTGATGAAGTGTCATAATTCTCTTCTGATTGACCAAATGCAGAGCTGCACAAAGCTATGGAGCAGATGACTTAATTCAAACTGAATAATTAAATCAAATAGAAGAGTTAATAAGCATAATGCAAGGATACTGCACAGTGTTCTTTAGGAGGCTAGGAGGGCCAATGGAAAGAGTGTAGTCGTAAAGCTGAAGCGTGTTTTGTTTCAGTATTCCAATTTGTTAAACATTATTAGGGCATACAATGAGGGCATAAGTTTCCATTGACTACTATGACCTACAGCTACAAAGAAAACTAGTCAAATGCAGAATTTTTTAATATGTAATTTTACCACAATAGTCAAAGTTACAGCAAATATTGAAACTCTAAAGATCAGCTAGGATGGTCCTTCAAAATTAAGAATGTCAGAATAAAATTGTTGGAGTCTAGTTTCTAATAATTACAAAGCTAGTTCAATTATTCAATATTGAATTAATCTTATACACGTATTCAAACTACAGCCAAATTCTGAAAAAAAGAGGTGAAAATGAAAAGAGAAGCACAATACATTGCAAAGGTACACCGAGATTTGTATTTTGACTTTTAGCACGACAAGGATTTTCCCATTAATTCATAAACAAATCACTGGTGAACCGTATGCCTTGAAAACACCAGCAAAAAGCAGTGAAGATAATTAAAAAACGTGCAAGGGAAACACAGTACAATGGAACTGCGGTGCAGTTGTAATTTAAGTTGTAAGTTCTTCAAGGCTAGGACCATAACTCTAAAGTACATTGAAAACTGATGGCATTATTAACAAAAATTATAAAGATAAAAGTGAAAATAATCTGGTATCATATTTTACTAAATTTAATAACTGAATACCAAGAGTAATTGAAAGCAAATTTTCCATAATTAGTCTGGCAAACTCCACTGTTCAACGTTCATTTTCTGCTCTTCTTACTCATGTGAATAGTCTAATTAGATGTCAATGGAACCATTTGAGTGAATAAAAGGAGCAGGTAGAGCTCCTAAAATCAGATACTAATAATTCTCTTTATTAGCATCACCTAGCCCAAGAATTTCATTTTGTATATTTACTAAAAACTTAACAAAAAGATCAAACCAGCAAGCCAGGGTATCTTGTTCCTTATAGTAAAGTCTAGAAGTTAATGCAACCATATGTCAAACTGGTTTTTGAGAGCAAGCAGGAGTAAGAATCAATTAGTGGAACTACTACTAGCAGATACAAAAAAGTACCTTAATCCTAAGACCACCCATTTGTTTTATTACCTAATGCTTCAATGCACAACAATAATATAGCTAAAACACTGCACTGCAATTTTTACTAACGCCAGCTGGGTCAGAAATAGCAATGACAGAGTTTGCTATGAGTTGAAGGCTATCAATGCAACTGATTTAAAGGATATTACACACGATGGTTCTACTCCTCAAACCAAAGCAGCTCAGACCACCACCAATTAACTTCCAATGCAAAATATATATATATTTTTTTGAAAATCCAAAGGAATGAAGGGGTATAAGCAAATTTTCCTTTTACATCTAAGAAGTGGTCAGCAAAAGGAGTTGTGAGTACTAATAAAAAATATGATGGTGTTTATTATTAGCCTGCATTATAGAAAGATCTGTAAGAGCAGACTGTCAGGCTCATTGAAGTGGCATGACGCAGGCATGATGATCATCCCTTTTCATGAGTAATGATACGTGAGCAATAAAACATTCAAACAATGTATGTTCTGTTCATCTTTTTACATTTGTGAGTATTTATTTAAAAACCAAGAGCATTGAGATTGGTATTCGATGTTTTCTTAAGGGCCGTAATAAAAAAAAATAGATTTAAGAAATCACAATATAGGCAGTCTACCTCAACAGGTTTGCTTGTCCTCGAGTTTTTAATATATAATTTATATATTGTACACACGCACACACCCACCCCTGCACACACCCTACAGATCACAAAATAAGAAGCACGGGCACATAATTAAGGGGTCCACAGAGCTTATAAAGAAAGTGCAACGACCTTGTTAGTGTTTGGCCTTTCTAACGCACCCAGGCTCATTGTAAAACAGTCAACCATGAAAGTACTTTAAAAAGCTGTTTTTCTTTTTATATTTATAGCATGATTTTATAATATACCTTTCAAGTTTTAAAGAAGCTGGTACTGCTGTATATCTTCTTGGCAAATTCAACATGAATCACACAAACTTTCTAATTTACAACTTTCAGAAATCTGAATGCTTTTCAACACTAGGGTTTTCAACTTTGCAATTTAATGACAATCCTGCCTTTGGCCTTTCCTGACCTGTTGTGAAGTAAATCAGGCACACTAATGTGGGCTAACAAGTCTTTTTCACACTGTTCGATCACCCTGCATCACTTTTCTCCACCGACACCGCCTCTCTCCCACTCTCTGTCTAGCCATCCTCCCTCAAAGCAAACAAAATGGTCACTGTAACCCCGCATTACTGCTCATTAGATCACAGGTTAGTCAAGTGGAACTGCCCGAGGTTCCCAAAGGAGAGCTATACTTCAAAAATCTGTCCATGTCAAATGAAGAAAAAACCCCTGAGCATGGGGTCACCCAGATCAATGATCAAAAGAGACTGAGAATGGAAAAAGGGGGGGCGCGGGGAGAAAGAGGGAGAAACCTTTTTTGTTTAAAAAAAAAACAGCCTTCTGTATAATAAATCAGAATCCAAAGATACTACGCATTTTCCTCCCCTTGACAACAACATGCTACTTTCATTTTAACATGAAACAACTTGTTTTTGGGTAGATTGTTTTTAAGCGTTAAAACTGAGGCTTCACGAAACCCAAGACTGCACCTTCACAAAATAAATACAGCCAAGACAGACAGCTACAGAAAATATTTTGGATGTTTCCACCACCACAGAGGGACTGCCTCTGAGAAATAATCCACATTTTTGGGAATTAAACTAAAACCATCCTTGAATTTTATTATGCTTCAAAATATTGGTAACATGTTAGCCCCCAAAAGGCAAAGTCACAATCATCTGAACTCTGTTTGCACGTGAGACATAGCAATCACCAATGGTATTTGAAGAAATTTGCAACTATTCTAGTAACCAGTTTTTTTTTGTTTTTAAATAGAACAATTCAATGACAAGGAATTGGGGAAAAAATGAAGTCCTTTTGTATAGAAAAAATATCCTAATCATAAAACTGATCTAAGAGACAATAAGAGATTAATTTTATCCACTTACTCAGATTTTTTTTGAGAAGTAGCACAGACCAAACAAAATGAAGTCTGTGCACAAAACTGTACATGCTAAGTAGTGAGAACTCTCCTTTCAATTCTTTTAAGAGCGACACTGGACACTCTGAACTTGCCCAATATTTTAGCTAAATTTTCCTATGTACTCGCAAAGCAACGGAAGAAACAACAATACATGTTTTATCAACTAAAACAAAGTTTTCACTTGGCAAAATTACATACAATCTGAAAGGGATGGACCTAAAACAACTGGTTTAGAAGAGCACACACAATTGAACTTTCAAGTGATTTTTTTTTTTTTATTAAAAGGACCCACTGCACAATAACTGCCAAAGAAGCCTAACTAACAAAGTATTCCTACTACAGGAGTGGTGGCAGAGCATCTCTTACCCTCGACAGCAGCAGAGGCTGTGAGGAGAGCCTTTGGCAACCCTCCCGACTCCCCAGTAGGAAAGGATGCAGCAAATCCCTCAATGCTCCTACCCAAAGAAAAACGTACACGTCTCCTGCTCCTTTCCCTCCTTCTCTGCTCAGCCAAAGCAAAGGGGCTGGAGTGAGAGGAAAGATACCCACCTTGGAATCAAGTACTTTCCACTGGTCTGGTAAGTGACACTTGTATTCCAAAGGCATTAGTGGAGTGGAACCAAGTTACAGTGAAGCAAAACCTTCATCACAAGCAATGAAGTTTTACTACAAAGAGAGTAGTGAACAGCTCCTGAATTGCAGTGAAGCATTTCACATAACTTAACTGGACTTTCTCTGGCATGGACCACATAATAAGTTGGTTCCAGTATAATTAAAGCTAACAAAGTAAGAAAGGCAAATCATAATATGAACATTGTAAAAAGATACTACACTTTCTATAAAGTAAATGGACAAGTACTGGCTTATAAAACAATCCTGCATTGACAGGAGATGGATTGGACAATCTAAACGATTGTTTTTTCCCATATCTGTGATTCTATAATTTGTCTGAGACCCCTCTCCGAATTGAGTAGTAATCTTTTCTTTTCTGACCCCTATTATCCTACTCTGTGTGTATGGGTGGGGAGGCAGTTAGAATGAAAAGGAGGAATTTTATTAATACACTGAGGGCCTGATTCACTACTGCAGTTCTACACCAGTGTATCAGATCCTTCATTTTTATAAATGCCTCCACTTGTAATTTTACTATATATTAACTTTAAAACGGCCTAAATTTATAAATACTGAAGTTACATAAGCCACTTATATCTGGATTTGATACATATTCCCAAACGTTCATGACACTTTTTCTGTGCCATGCAACTTCACTTTAGGACACGCTCAGAACTTGAATAACTAAGGAAAACATGGAATGTTTGCAAAACAGATGTTGATATACACGTGAGCAAATTACTTCAACCAAAAGCACTTCTAAATTATGTTATTTTGGTGGTGGTGTGTCAAAAAGCATTTTAAGATTGTCTTAGGTAAAACTAAATACATCTCTATATAACGTGATCTGATATAACACGAATTCACATATAACGCGGTAAAGCAAAAATGGTTTTCTGATTAGTCTACAACATTGGTTCTCAAACTGGGGGGGTGCGACCTGGTTATGTGGGGGATTGCAAGCCCCAACCCCGGCATGCAGCTGCGAGCCCCAACCCCGGCGCGCGGCTGCGAGCCCCAACCCCGGGTTTGATGTGAAGGATGACATCAGATGCGCCCTTTCTAAAACACCAACAAGAATAAAACTTCTTGTGTCAAATAGTGTATTAATAACAAAAATGCTTGAGGCCAAAGCAAGTTCGATATAACGCGGTTTCACCTATAACACAGTAAGATTTTTTGGCTCCCAAGGACCGCGTTATATCGGGGTAGAGGTGTATACATTATTACAGGTAATAATTTAAAGAAACATACTTGTTAGAAAAGCATATTGTATACATTTGTAATTAACAGTTTTAGACAACACAAATTGAATTGGCCTTGATAGTATTTAAATCAGTCATTTCAGGACTGTCAGTCACTTTTCAGCCCATAATCAACATATTTAATATAACAGACCACAGCTTGTATTATGTCTGAAAAGTGATCAAATACCAAAAATTCTCATGTATTTTTACTTGTTTTCAAGTTTATTCAGAAGCTTCTTCACTTATCGTTCTTTCCTATCTCAAATGTAAGCTATTTTTCAAATTTCATCAGCAGATGAAAGTATACTGTTTAGTATCACACCGTAGTAACAAACTTTGAAAACATTTATTCTGAGGAAACGCTTACGCTTATAAAGATTCCAACATGACTAATGATATGCTACAGTATTAGCAAATCATCATTAAAATAATTTAATTATATTCATAACTCTGCTTCTGGTCTTATAAAGAAGATTGTTTCCAGATGCTAGATAGCTGATAATTCACATTTCTTTCAGGGTGTCTGTGCCTGCTGCTGAATCACTATTCATTGTAGGAATGAGATGAGAGAATGATTTCCTATTTCTGTATCGGAGTGCAATTATACACTAGATAGATAAAGTTTCAGAAGAAATAATGGACAAACACTGCCCTCAACCTCACCTTCAACACAACAATTCAGTACAGTCCAATTATTTACATTGCGCAAAAAATGAAAAAAAAAAAAAAAAAAAACTTAGTTGGGACAGGACTACCAAACCTTTGAACAATAAAAAAAACCCACACATAACTTAAGCATTCTTTAAACTATTAATACTCGTAAAGGTGCCAGACTGACAGTTTTAGTTACTCAAGTACTTTCTTGGCTACTTAGGCTGTACCTTTTCTGTAGCTAAATAAATATTTGTGCAGTTATATGCAGAACCTAACAACTCTACCTTGAAGGACCAATATTACATATGAAAGGACAATTTAGCCTTCATGTTCAATTATTCCTTGGGCTCTCTCTGGAGGCTACCAATTAGTATGCTGCTTTGATGTGTTTGTGTGTGTGGATGTCTGAATACTAGGAATTGAGCTGAGAGTACAAAACTCATTTCACACGTGGAATTGAATACCATAAGGTAGTAGTGACTTGGTCATGACTCACCTCAGGTGAATTCAGACAAATGAGTAGCCAGTCAAAATGGACTATGAAAGCATACTGAGAAAAAAGTTTAGCTTCACAAAACGATCATTTAGCTTCTTCTGGTCAGTTAAAAATGAAAGTTTCTCACTATATAATTTCACTTTTCGTTGACCAATAAAATAAATAATCCTGTCAAAATGCTAAATAAATTGCGCTATCTTCCACTTTTTGAATTGCAAGATAGTTAGGTATTAAGTTCTATCTTTTATGAAGCAATACTACAGTTGATGTTTACATTCTTGCATTCAGAGTTTATTCTACTAAAAATATAGAGAAAACTTCTGAAAGATTTTTCCTAGAGAATTTTTGCTCATGCAATTTAGAGTGAAAATAATTATGAAATAATTGCAACCAAAGAAAAAAAGGTGTCACATAACACAGAAGTTACATTAGGCAATACATCTGAATGGAAACTGATAGAAATCATTACATATTCTAATATAAACAATATTAAACCTGTCTTCTTATCTGCTTCTATAGGGCAGAGACCTCCTCATACTTTTTCATCTTAGAGATAACTCATTTACTACTGCATATTTTTCAATTTTTAATTGGCCCAAGAGATTTTTTTAAATTGCTTTATGACTCTTTAGAAAGCAATTATATAGCCACTAGTATGTCCCACTTCACAATACAATACTTGCTTATTCTGAAGCTAAGTATGTCATCTCCTGTGCAAGTTACTGGTCTCTCTCAGTAATTTTTGAGCACTCAAATTCCCCTCAGCTTTATAGATTCACAAATTTTAAAGCCAGAAGGGTTTACTGTGATCATCTAGTCTGACCTCTTGCATAAGACAGGGCAGTAATTTTCACCCTATAATTCCTCCATCAAGCACAATCACTTGTGATTAACCCAGAGCATCTTTTAGACAGACACCCAATCTTGATTTAAAAATTTCAGTAGTTCTCTATTCTGCTTGTGTCTTCATGTTTTAGCTCCAGAGGTCATCACAGCAGGACCACTAATCAGGAACATTTAATAGAAGATCCATTTACAGAACATCTTGATCTTCAACAGATTTGAAGATTTTTTTTCATGGTATCTGAAACCATTCAAAAGGTTCTCCAGTCAGGTTCAAATTTCATATGTTCAGCCTTCGTATTCACTGTCATCTATAGTTACCATTCCTACCCTTTAGGTGACAATTTCTTTTGCTTGGCAAGCAAGACAGTTGGAGAGAGAAAGAGAAAGAAAGAGAGAGCACCTACCTTTTCATCACTAATTCTTTAAGCGTATTCTCTAAAGCTTTCATATTTAAAGTATTAGGGACACGGTGTTCTGTAATTCTGTTGATTTAATCTTTTTCCATTTATATTTATCCTTGTTTAGTTGCTATAAACTCTGTTTCCCTAAACTAGCTGTACAGAAGCATGTGAATAAGATTCTGATTTGCATACAGAAGGAAAGACTCCTAAATATGCTACTGCATATACATAGAAAAGATGCATTTGCAAACAACGCACCATGTTTTCATAATCACGCTAAGTAACTTTGGAAGGCTGTATTTATCAGTGTTCTTCAGGATTTCCTTCAAAGCCTGCGTGTTTGTCATGCTATGCCTTATTCTAAAGGTTGTTTCCTTTGCTAGTTATAGTTCACCTTTGCTGTGAGCACTAGTCTGAATCTTTTTTTTTGTAATATAGCTGTTCAGTGTTACATAGAAGATTTAATGGGCAGCTCTTCAGTTTCTGTACCTAAGTTATTGTATAGTTTCAGCTCTCTAGCTCTGTCTATTGTGCATTACAAACAACTTTTGGAAGCATTCTAGAAACTGTTTCTTCGCCGATCTTTGGGAAGGCCATTGTAATTCGCTGTGTCCAGGAACTTTTCTTTAATTCAGACTGTTGAAGACCTTTATTTCTTCATCTACAACAGCATCAGGAATTTAGTCTTCAGAAGTTTTTGTTTGTTTGACTAAGACTGTACAGAAGTATTGAACAATTATTGGTAAGTTGCATTACTTACCTAATCAGTGCCAGCAATTCTGATGTCATCTTTTGATCTAATGAAACTACATCTAGGATTTTATTTTCAGGAGCTTTGTTTATTTCTAAAGACTAATCAGAATGGAAACAAATTTGAAGTAGTCTCATGTTAACTGCCTGGATTTTTTATGTCACTTTCTTATAAAGAGGTTTTGCATAGCTGTGTCTAATCTTATTTCAGGTCATTTTAGTTAATTTCATTTCTCTGTTCTTCCTTAGCAACATTCTGGTTTCTTCTAACATCGTATTAATCTTCTCTTTTCTCTCTATTACTGCTTCCTTCAATATGCTCTTGTTGAAGACAAGGGTTAAACATCCAAATTTTTCACGTTAATGTAATGGTTGGAAAAGTTTTTCCAAGATTTGAAATTTTGCATTTTGTTTGAGATCAAAAAGTTACTTATGTTCTGTAGCATTAAGGTATGTCTTCATTGCACAGCTAATCTTAGCTCCTATCTGGATTTTAGCCTTAGCACCCCCTACCATCCACATAAATAAAAGTTTCTGACCTGGGTTTCAAGGTGCTTTGAAGTTCAGAGTAGCTTATCCAGCCAGGGGTGAGACTGAGAATTGGGCTCCATTTTAACTTGGGCTGGAACCTGCCTACTTTGCATTGAGAATCAGACTAAAATCACTTGTATTGATAGTGCTCCAATGCCCTAACAATTGCCCACAAAGGACAAGTTCTCCTGCAAATGACTGGGAAAAATCCTAGAGTACTGCTTCACAAAGAACCATGAGATATACTACAGACATACACACGAGTACAGAAACAGCAAGAACATAGTAATATGCGTTGAGCTTTGCACTGGAGATGCTCACACCCAGGCCAGGCTACTCAGGGTGTTCAGACCCAGATGCCAATCACTTGGATTAACTGTGCAGTAGAGAAAGCCTAAGTGTTCTTCTCTAACCAACTTCCTATTTATTCTTCTAACTATGCAATGATTGTGGCAAGCAGTCCACCTACTTAAAATATACAATTGATACTGGGCTCATATCAGTCATTGGGAAGACCGTTTTCCCCCGTGTGGAGCTAGAAGTTTCTCTTCTTGATGACGCTGCACGATACTGTACACTTGTTCATTAAGCATTTGTACAAGTGTTATAAATGTACATGGGCCTTTAGGTATGATTACTATCCTGAAGACCTTAAAATCCAAACACAGCCAGGACAAAATTAAAATCTTGAACCCTGAACTTCAATAGAGCCTCCTACTGTATTCTGAAGTCTCAAAAAAGTAATTAGTTGTGCCTTGTTACTTATAAATAAGCTTACCTGGATCAACGGCTTTATTAACTCCACACCAGAAGCCAATTGCATCAATACTTAGGGATCTGATTGCCCGACAATATTTATCCCAGTAGACATATGAGGGGTGATTTTAACCTATTAAAATCTAAATGGACTATCTTCTTGTGTTGCACGGCCGCAGTTAAGATCAGCAGGTGCGCTCAAGCTGAAGCTCCCTCACTGAAAGTGGGAAGGAGTGGCAAACAAGAGATTCTCTATGAAGAATCTTCTACTTTGGAATTCGCTTTCCCTACATCTGTCCAAGGCTGTATCCATCAACTTTCTAGATGCCTTGTAAGGCCCAACTTTTTGACCAGTAATTTAGGGACCTAGTGGGTTGATGAGGTTTTGTTGTTTGCTTTGGGAATTATATCTGCTAGTACCGTGTTTACTTATTGATTCAAATGAGTATCTAGTACTTCTGTCCACCAGGTCCTTTATACTGATGCCCGTCACTTCAATATCTGGTCACCTCATACATATTTAAAAATTATGTAAAAACCTAACAGCTATAAATAAGTATTAAGCGGGGGGAGGGGAGGGGAGAGAAGAGTGAGGTCAAAGTAGTGAGTTTAGCACTAGCTTTGAATGTGGTGAAGTTAGTATTTACAGTTTTTCTAGAAATTAGTTTGATACCACAGGCCCCCTTTTCTCTGACAGTTGTATCTTCTATTCACAAGCATCACCCTTTTGACTCACTCCTTCATGGTTCCAGCAGACGTCACGATTGCAGAGGTAAAGGTAATTTCTCAGACACAACAGCTATAGCCATTTCCAGAGTGGGCTCTGAATACCAGGACTGGAACCCTGAACCAGATATTTGTAATAATCAAGACTGGAGCCATGACCAGGTGTGCATCCCACAGAACAGGGGCTCAGTATTCCGGTTATTTGCTGTATCTATTTGGGCATAGCAGTGAGTAGTCTCTGGGCACCTGATGCAGTGAATCAACTTCACACTTCCAGGTGGATACCTTTCCCGTGCCAGGAAAAGCTTACAGAGAACCGAGTTCTGTAAAGTGCTTTCCTCAGTCTTGCCTGAATTCAGCTTTAGGACCTTTGATAGGTAAACTGACAAAACAGCTCTGCGCAGTGTAAAACCACTTCACCTTCTGCATAGAATGCTTCAGTTTTCATCCTGCTTTGTTCTTTACGTCAGCTACTGCTGGAGAATCAATCATTTGCTCAAATTACAATTTAGCCCATCACTTCTTTACAACATTCTAGCAGAGCAGAATAGCAGCCACATCTGCAGGCAGCTAATGCTGTATTTTCTCTCAGGTTTAATTTCCTAAAGTCAAGCTACTGTTCCAAAGCAGCTTTCCACCCTTTTGATTATGGTCATTCTCACTTGATGATCAGTTGACTTCTTCTGAAAAACTGATTTTCTTCCTACTACTAGAGTGAGGCACACCTCTACAGAAAGATGAATTGGTAGCGAAAGAAGCTGAAGCCACGGCTCTGCACTGCATAACAAACAAGTCCTGGAGTTCAGCCTGTCCCATGTGACTAGCTCAAATAGTAAAATCACCAGGCAGAGTGCCAACTTCTAGCTATTAACTTTCTTGTGACACAAAGATCTGCCAAAGATTTTGAGTGAAACCAGCACACTCTACTGGGATAGGGAGTTTGCTTGAAAAGACACCTGAGACGTCCAGATGGCACTGCTTACAGGGAAATTATCTGTGGGTATAACTCGGGGGTGTAATTGGCAGCCTAATGGCTGGTTCTTACCTTAGTGGAGTGCCTTTTCACAGAATGAGAGCCAACTGCTGCTTCTCTGCCAGCAGAAAGTTGTATTTAATACTACACATTGTAGAGATACCGAACAACTTAAAAATATTTTCATTTAAGATAATAGCTGTTAGGATATAGATATTCAGGCCTGTCTGCAAAGGCCTGTACTTTAAGAATTTAGGGGTATTCTTATCACTTGGCTAGTTCTAGAAGTATAAAAGAGAGAATCAAAATCACTGTCTGCTGGTGTAAGGGCCTTCTCTTACTGTGACAGTCTGAGGCCCTGTGCTTAGGCTAAGGCCTTTGGCTAAGCAGCAGAGGCAGCCATAAGCTAGGAAGCCAACGGTCACATCCTCACATTCCAAACTAGTCACATTGAAAGAAGGTGCTATTGGGCTGTTAGGAATACAATCCTGTCCTGATAATGCCTATCACCTCCAGAGAAAGGGAAGTGCCTAGAAAATGTAAAAAGGAAACAGCATCCTGTCTGGCAATAACTCACTTATCAATACTGGGATGTGAAATCCTCACTTCTGTATTGTTTTGTCATTATAGTTCCCACTTTGCTATTGTTTGTCTGTACAATCTCTGTCTGGTTCTGTGATTGTTCCTGTCTGCTGTATAATTAATTTTGCTGGGTGTAAACTAATTAAGGTGGTGGGATATAATTGGTTACATAATCATGTTACAATATGTTAGGATTGGTTAGTTAAATTTCAGGAAAATGATTGGTTAAGGTATAGCTAAGCAGAACTGAAGTTTTACTATATAATCTGTAGTCAATGAGGAAGTGAGGGGGCCTTGGTGGGAGGGGGTGTGTGTGTTTAAAGGGGGAAATGGGAACAGGGAATGAGGGTAAGGAAATTGGAACCATGTTTTGCTAAAGGGGGAAATGGGAACAGGGAATGGGAGTAAGGAAACTGGAATCCTGTTTGGTTAAAGGGAGAAATGGGAACAGGGACACAGGTGTAAGGCTCTGTGGTGTCAGAGTTGGGAAGGAGGATACTAAGGAAGGAAACTGGAATCATGCTTGCTGGAAGTTCACCCCAATAAACATCGAATTGTTTGCACCTTTGGACTTCGGGTATTGTTGCTCTCTGTTCATGCGAGAAGAACCAGGGAAGTAAGTGGGTGAAGGAATAAGCCCCCTAACAATAGCACAGTCCTTTATATAAACATGGAAGCATTTTTTCACATATGCTCTCGAAAATGTCATTTGAAACTCAGATATTTCTAATCATGCTATTTTAATTCTGAAGTATTAGTTTAAAATAGTCTTTCTTCTGAGTTTCAAATAGCTCTAGGTGTTGTATATCCAAAAAAGAACAAAACATCATCCACTCTCTACATACCCCCTTCTCACAATTTTTCATGCACCTCTGCAACCGATATTTTTTAAAAAAAGGTTAATAACCTTTCTGTAACTGTTTTTCGAGATGTTTTGCTCATGTCCATTCCAATGTAGGTGTGCATGCATGTGCACTGTCACCAGAAGTTTTTCCCCTGAGTGGTATCCATCAGGTCGGCTCTGCGCCCCTTGGAGTGGTGCCCTCATGACCCAGTATATAGGAACCTGCCAACCTGCTGCCCCCTCAGTTCCTTCTTGCTTGCAACTCCAACAAGGGTTAGGAGGGTGGATTTTGGAATGGGCATGAGCAACAGCTCGAAAAACAGTTATAGAAAGGTTAGTAACTGTTTTTTCTTTTTCGAGTGCTTGCTCATGTCCCTTCCAAAGTAGGTGACTACCAAGCAGTTACCCTGGTGGAGAGTTTGGAGTTCATTTGCATGCTGATTGAAGCACTGCTTTGCTGAAGCCCGCATCATCTTTGGCTTGTTGGGGGACAGCATAGTGTGAGGCAAATGTGCAGACCGATGACCAAGTCGCCACTCTGCAAATGTCTTGGATCGGGACTTGTGCCACAAATGCCACTGATGAAGCTTGCATTCTTGTAGCATGCACCACTAATCTAGGAGCTGGGACCCGTGCCAGCTCGTAACAAGTGCGGATACGGGACGTGAGCCACGATGAGATACTCTGGGCTGCCTTTCATCCTGTCCGGTTGGCTATGAATAGTTGGGTGGTCTTTCTGAAGGGCTTGGTCCTTTCTAAATAGAAGGCGAGCGCACGCTGAACATCCAGCGAGTGGTGCCTCTGTTCCTCCTAACTAGCGTGGAGCTTTGGATAGAAGACTGGGAGAAAAATGTCTTGGTTACTATGAAATTGAGACTACCTTCAGCAGAAAGGAAGGGTGGGGTCAGAGCTGTACCTTGTCCTTGAAGAAGAGAGGGTATGGTGGCTGAGAGGTAGGGCCTGGATCTCTGAGACCCTTCTAGCTGAGGTGTTAGCCACCATGATAGATAAAACAATGAGCTGGTTGTCAGAGGTTTGAATGGAGGTCCTTTCAATCTTGTTGGTACCAGGTTAAGGTCCCAAGGAGGCAGGCACGGGCGAACTTGTGGGTACAGACACTCCAGCCCTTTCAGGAGTTGGCTACAGATCTGATTTGAGAATATCGACCAGCCACTCACCCAGGGGTGAAATGCAGAGATTGTGGTCAGATGGACTCTTACGGATAATACTGCTAAGCCTTCCTGCTTTAACTGAAGTAGGTAATCCAAGAGAAAGGGCAGTGAGGACTCAGCAGGTGAGACCGCCATCTGAAGCAACCAGATCGAGCATCTCTTTCATGTTGCCTGGGACATGGCTCTAGTTGATGGTTTCCTGCTCCCCAAGGGTACCTCCTGCACCTGCTCTGAACATGATTGTTCCATCTGGCTCAGCCACAGAGCTTCCACGCGTCAGGTGAAGAGATTGAGGCTCAGGCAGAGCAAGGGGCCGTGGGCTTGCGAGATCAAGTCCAGGAGCAGAGGCAAGTAGATCGCTCTGTCTACTGAGAGGTCGAGCAAGGCTGTGAACCATTGCTGGAGAGGCCAAGCCGGCATTCTGAGAATCAGTGGCACTCTGTCCCTCCTGACCTTGGGCAGGACCTTGTGAATAAGAGGAGTTGGAGGGAACGCATACAAGAGTCCTCCCGTCCAGGGGAGGAGAAAGGCATTTGTGAATGAGCCTGGGCTGTGACCTCAAAAAGAGCAGGACTTATCTCGTCACAAACAGGCTTACCAGGGGAAATCGCCACTTCAGGAAAATAGTGTTCAAGATGTCTAGGTGAATGGACCACTTGTGATGACTGGAAAAGGATCTGCTGAGATGGTCCGCCAATTCATTCTGTGATCCTGGCAGGTAGGACGCTTTGAGATGAATGGAATGGGCTATACAGAAGACCTATAAACTCAGAGCTTCCTGACATAGGAGAGGAGCGAGTCCCTCCCCCCATCAATTGTTTATTGTCAGTGGTGGGTAACCTGAAGGCCGCATGTGGCCCACCAGGGTAATCTGATTGTGGGCCACGAGACATTTTGCTGACGTTGACCATCCGCAGGCATGGCCCCCTGCAGCTCCCAGTGGCCACGGTTCGCCGTTCCCAGCCAATGGAAGCTGCGGAAAGCGGCAGGTCTCAGGGACGTGCTGGCTACCACTTCCCACAGCTCCCATTGACTCGGAACGGCGAACCGCTGGGGGCTGCGGGGGCCATGCCTACGGATGGTCAACGTCAGCAAAATGTCTCGTGGCCTGCAGATTACCCTGATGGGCTGCAGGTTACCCACCACTGGTTTATATAATACATTGTTGTCATGTTGTCCATGAGAACTGATACATTATTGCCCTTCATGTGGGCTCAGAAAGCAAGGCAAGCTAAGCACATCGCCCTTAGTTCCCTCACATTGATGTGTACGTCTAGCTCCTCTGATGACCAGAGGCCTTGAGTCCTGAGGTTCCCCAAATGGGCTCCTCATCCCACATATGAAGCGTCTGTGACTAGGGACAGTGAGGGAGCAGGCCTCGAGAAGGGGACACCTGCACATACTTTCTCCGGGTCCAGCCACCACTGGAGTGTGGAAACCACCCATGGGGGAAGCGAGACCACCTTGTCCAGATGATGGTGGCCTGATGTGCATACACACACACACACACACACGAGCCAAAATTGGAGTGGTCTTAGTCTCAGCCTTGTGTGTTGCACCACATAAGTGCACGATGCCATGTGACCCAGAAACTTCAAGCAGGTTCTTGCTGTAGTGATGGGATGCTCCCTTAGACTGAGAGCCCTTATCACTCTGAAGCAGCTGTCAGGCAGAAAGGACTCTGGCTCGAGTTGAGTCGAGGACCACTCCTGTGAATTCTGTTCTCTGGACTGGGGGAGGAGGGGAAAATCAATTTTTGCATATTTATCATCAGCCCCAGGTCTTGAAAATTTGACTGTATCAGCTTTGTGTGTGTTTCTACCTAGTCCCTGGAATGACAACCTCTGATCAGTCAGTTGTCCAGGTTATGAGTATACTTGCACCCCTCTCCTCCTCAGGAAGGCTGCCACAACTGTAATGCACTTTGTGAACACCCGTGGGGCTGCTGAGAATCGTAGATACTTCCTGTGTCTCCAGAAAATAGTGATATGAAAATACAAATCCTTTAAGTCGAGGATCCAGAGAGTGGGATAATCAAGGCCTTCAGCTTCATGAATCTGTTGAGGTTTTGCAGATCCAAGATAGGCCTGAGGTCACTGTTGGTCTTTGGGATCAGAAAGTAGCGGAAGAGGAACCCTCTGCTCCTTAGCTCCAGGGGGACCTCCTCCACTGCTCCTTTCCATAGGAGTGACTGCACCTCTTCAGAGACACTTCTCATGAGAGACTTCTGGCCCAAGAGGGACGGGAAGGGAGGATGGGAAATAGGGGAAAGACTGAATTTCAGGATATATCCCACTTCTACCATGTGGAATACCCAACGGTCCCTGGTAATGTTGGTCCATGCCCCGTAGAAGTGGGACAACAAGTCTAGAAAGGAGAGATAGGATCCAAGCACTGTCCTGGTATGCTATCCTCAGGTGTACCCTCAAAAGGTCTGCTTTGGGTCTGATGCAGGTCTTGAGGGGGCAGGTATCTGAGCCAACGAGGAGTGGGGTGGTGAGTGTCTCTTGTGGCACCTATTCTGCCTCCTACTGAAGTCCTGTCTTTGTCGCTGTTGTGGAGGGTAGAACCGGCCCATCAGTTGTGGTTTACAATGCTTCCTTGTGGGGGCTGGTATGTGAAGGCCTAATAACTTCGAAGTAATACTTGAGCCTTTTAGACTATAAAGTTTTTAGTCAGTTTCCTCCAAGAAAAGGGAGCCCTCCTCAAATGGTAGGTCCTGAATGATCTGTTGGACCTCATATGGGAGTCCAAAGGCCTGTAGCCAGGAACACCATCTCATAACGACCACTGAGGCCAAGGAATGGGCAACAGCCACGTCCAGGGCCACTTGGAGAGATGCCTTGATAACTCCTCAACTGTGACTGAGAACTCACCCCTGGATTCCAGCGGTAGGAGCTCCCTCAATTTCTCCATGGCTGACAGGAAGATAAACCTGTATCAACTTAAAAGGGCCTGATGGTTAGCTATTTTCACCTAGATGCCCCCGGCCCTGTCTAATATACCTTTCTGCAAAATAAATCAAATTTTTTGGCATCATTGCCTTACAGGGACAACCTCCGCTGTCCTTGTCTCTCCCTCTCATTCACTGTGAGATGACCAGTGAGCCCGGTAGTGGATGAGTATATAGGAACTCATAATCCTTGGGAGGAATGAAATATTTTCGCTCCCTCCCCTTAGCCATTGGCTGGAGAGATACAAGAGTTTGCCAAAGAACCTTAATTGGCTGTAGAATAGCCTCATTTAGGGGCAAAGCTACCCGTGACAGTGCTCAGGATGCCAATATGTCCATCAGGGAGTGAGATGACTCGGCAATCTCTTCCACTTGTATCCCCAGATTTTGGGCCACCCTGCACAGAAGCTCCTAATGTGACCTATAGTTGTCCTGAGTGGGCGCCAGGGTGGTTCCTGCCACCGCTTCATCCAGGGAGGAAGACAAGGCTTACACCAGCAGTGGCCGCTGTACCGCCTCTTCTGAAGGTGGGTCCTGTGAGGGGGTATCCCATCTCTCGGCACGGATCTTGGCACCAGGAACTGACCCGTCTTCCGAGGTGGATGGCGGGGAAGCTTGACCTTCTGAAGGCGCTGAATATAAATGTCTCAACTGGAAACTGTTGGAGCACCCAAAAGTTCCATATTGGGTCTGATGCATTGGCATCTGCCATTGAGATGGTGGCCATGGTTTTGGTGCCATCTCCTGTACCTTGTCCAGTGCTCGGTGCCTGTAGCTGGATTGGAGTCTACTCCTTTGTGAAGTATAGGATTCAGCTTCTGAGTCTCATTCAGGAGAATCACTCCTGGGCGACCACGGTGGCACAGTGCCGATCAGCGCCAGCCAGCATGCTCCGATGAGGGAAGAGCAGTGCCACTGTATCGTTTCTTCTTCGACACCGACAATGGTGAGTGCTGATGAGGAGTCGGTGCCAGGGTTGTCTTCTTGTGCACCAGGGAAGAATGACAAAACTGGGAATTCTTTGCATTTGGCATGGAGTCTTCTCAGCACCAGGGAGGTGAAGCGCTGCTGTGCCTCTCTCAGCAACACCAGGGCATTCCTGACCGACACTGAGATGGTCAGTGCCGTTTCCCCTTGCAGCTCCAAGGGGGGACAAAGTGCCGCCTCCATCAGGAGGAAGTTTAGCCTATTAGCCCAAGGACTAAGAAGGAGAGGTACAAAGTTCTTACAGATACAGCACTGTTCCTGCACATGTTTTTCTCTGAGGCACTTGAGGCAACTATCATGCAGGGTCACTCACCGGCATTGGTTTGTGACACACCGCACACTGTTTGAAGCCCTGGGATCAAGGCATGCCCTGGAGCCCGGGGCCAGCTAGCCCTGCAGAGTAGGGGACCTACTACTATACTAACTACTTAACTGTTGCTCTAACTATTATTTAACATAATAACTATGTACAATTTTATTTACAGAAGTCCACTGAGAAGAACAGTTGCAAGTACAAGAGACGAGCAATGTTTCAGTGACCATCATGGGCGCTAAGAAGAACTGAGCGGGCAGCAGGTCGGCAGGTTCCTATAGACCGCACTATCAGGGCGCCACTCCAAGGGGCGCAGGAGTGACCTGAACAGTACCACAGAGGGGAAAACTTTTGGCGATGGTGCACATGTGCGTGTGCACACCTACATTGGAATGGACATGAGCAAGCATTCAAAGAAGAATAAAATGCCATTTCTACATCATTTGAAAGTTTACTCAGAAAGGCTCTTTAGAGTTTCTATTACGTGAACAGTCTGACTATGTACCAAAATAAATCAAATAAAAGGTTCTACCATTCTGCATAAAGGGAATTTAAACCTCCTGAAGCCTTCAGTGATTTACAATAGGCATTATTGGTCAACAGTTTATCTAAATGCATCGCATTTCATATAACTAAAGAACTGACCTAAATGTTTATATGCTCCATTACTTCATATTTTCTACCATGGTATATCTTTGGGTTTGATAACTGGTACAAGGTGACTGGTGCCTTTAAGGAGAGATGGGGCCAACCTCACCAGTACCATAATTGTTAGCTGCTTCCCAGTCTAAGAGGGGGAAATGGGATTAAGGAGAGTCGGGTGATAGCTTAATGGGGACACCTAGACTTTTTTAAAGGATATATCAGTCTAAAAGTGGAATCACATGGAGCAGGCAAGCTCCTGTGGCAGGACCTAAGCCAAGGTCCATAGGAGGTTGGGTATTCTAAGGGAACTAGCCTGGGGGACAGTGCTCTATACAAAGGCAGGGATGGATACAAGGAAGAGAGCCCAGAAGGGGCTGAGAAAAGTACTCCGGGGAATCAGCTTGGCGGCCATGCACTCTCTCCTAGAGCCAGAAAGACTTGCTAAGGCAGCCCAGAAAGGGGCTGGGAACAGCACTCAGCAGGTAGGCTGAAGAGAAGCCCCTGAAGAGCAGAAGGACCTTTTTGTTTGTTGGGACTTTTTTAGTTGGACTTTTGTTACCCCAGAAGGGATTATGTTTTGTTTGGGACTTGGCCAGAGGGTAGGATGATCAGCTGTCCCGTTTTTTGGGAATTTTTCTTATATAGGTGCCTATTACCCCACACCCCCGTCCCATTTTTTCACAGTTGCTATCTGGTCACCCTACCAGAGGGTTGAGCAATATCTCTAGCACAGAAAGGTGTGTGGAAAGCTAAGGAGACCCACCTCGAGAAAAGGAACTGAAGTAGGGTGTGCCTGTAGTGCCACATGCAACCAACAGGGGATGTCAGAGGGCAGCCATGCCCCATGACAGCAACATTCTGAAAGACAGTTAACTGCTCCTCCATAGAACTCTGGTGGATAAAACTGAAGCAATATGGACAATTTCACCAACAACTTCAATATCACAGAAGTCCAGAAAAAGGATAATAGCATGACAAATACTAAAAACTCTTAACACCACAGAACATCCTATTACCTCTGAGCTGCATTACAAAAATCTGAACAGGGAATAACAAAGAACACTTGTCCTTAATCAGAAATAACAAACACCATAAACATTCTCCCTCACCAATAAGGCTTATGGGGAAAAAAGTATGTTAACTAAATAAACTGCTCTGGAAACATATAGACTGAACTATCCCTCCGTCTACTGTGTTAGGTAACTGTCTTCAATTATTTTAATCTGTAAATGTTTACATTTCCCAATTAAGGCATATTTCCAACACAATTCATTGAAAATTAGTAACAGCTCATCACTATATAACCTATTACTTTAATTTATAATGTTAATGTTTGATATCTTAATTTAACAGATGGGTTATCTTATGATGTGCTTACTGAACCGTCAAATAAGATTTCATTAAAATTATGTTCTACACAGTATACTGTGTCTTTATATCCACATTACTCAGTTTAGATTGGTTTTAAAAACCGATTAGTAGTTATTTGAAAAATACTAAGATGTCTGTTCCTACCACAGTGGTACCAAAACAAATTACAAATATCTTTGACATTGGGAGATAGAGTAAATAGCATACAAGCAGACAGCTGAAAATCCAAAAAGAGGTATCGTTTTTAAAATGTCAACTTAATTTATCGTTTATGATGAAATGACCCATTTTTTATAAAAATTTAGATTTGAAAAAGCCAGGAAGTGAAACAGAGCCACAATTAGCAACTGTGTAAGGGAAAACAGGATTACTTTTATTGGCTATTATCTCATAAAATTTCTCCAGATCTCTTAAATACTTCAGAACTTAAGGGCCCCCCCCCCGCCCCCCATGAGGGGGACGTAAAACAAATTAGGTACACTTACATTTAAGTACAAGTAAAGAGATCTACTGTGTACTTTTACAAATTCTCATTACACAGTTTTTGAATTAAATTACTCATGGCTTTGCTTTTTAACGCTATGGACATTTACTTTGTGCAATTTTGCTTTTGACTGCAGTGTGTAGAGAAAAATGTTTAATAAAAGGAAACTTAACATGTTGGAAATCTCTAGCAATTGCATCTCCCCAAAGTTAATACAACAAACATCTGTTGCTGAAATTGCTTGGCTCTTGTATAGTTTTGTAAAGAATTTTTGCTGCAGATAAGTATTTGTTCATAATTTCCACTGTTCCATTCAATTCTTAAACATTTTGTTTAATTACACTGCAAGTGGTCCTTCTAGGTATAGTACAGAAAGGGAAACTATGCAGTCTACAAGACTCCACATGTCCTTAGAAACCTCAATATATTGCCTTTGCCCTGTGACTTAAATTTAGTGCATAACTGCATTAAGAGCAAGACAAGAGTTTTGCACAAACATTCATATTATTGAACAATTACATTTCCTTTATTTTCAAAAATATAAGTTTAAAATATATTTTAAAATGATCCTTTTGAAATCAATAATGATGACCTAATGATAATTCAGCAGCCCATTTCTTTTGTTTTACTTTTTCCAAAATCAGTAATAAAAGTAACGTGAATTCTTTAAGGAAGCAGTTAATCCCTTTGTTTCAATAACTGGATAATTCATTGTGTAATGTCTGCATTTTTTATTCAGTAAGCATAAAACATAAATTTTCTCAGGAACAAGTAACTGATAAGCTTTTATGCCTTACTGTCTCCTTAAATTAACCATAATACTCCTTATTCAATTAGTTTTCTATTATTCTTCTGTAAAGTCAACTATTTCAGCAGAGATAGAGTCTATTCAGTCCATTCTCAATATACAATTCCACAAAGTTTGTATTAGTTGTGTATTTCAAACAAAATTCTTATGTTCACAAGTTTCACACAAAACTCAAAATTAACAGGTAGTCAAAGCTTAATTTAAAAGAAAAATACAAACAATTATGTTTAAAACATACTGTGCAAATGTGTCATATTACAATTCTACTGGAAGCACATCAGGATAAAATGGTTATTCACCTTTCGTAACAGTTGTTATTCGAGATGTGTTGCTCAAATCCATTCCAATTAGGTACGTGCGCCGCATGCATAGTCATTGGAAAGTTTTTCCCCTAGCAGCACCCGTCAGGTCAGCTGCAGAGAACCCTGGAGTGGCGCCTTCATGGCACTCAATATATGACCCTGCCAACCTGGTGCCTCCTCAGTTCCTTCTTGCTAGTTACTACGACAGAGGGGCGGGTTTGGAATGGATATGAGCAACACATCTCGAAGAACAACAGTTATGAAAGGTGAGTAAACGTTTTTTCTTCGAGTGATTCCAATTAGGGGATGCCCAAACCTTACCCAGGGGTGGGGTCGGAGTTAAGAAAACGCTGATTGAAGCACACCTCTGCCGAAAGCCACATCGTCTCCGGCATGTCAGATGATGGCGTAGTGAGAGGTGAAGGTATGCACCAAGGACTATGTTTCTTGGATTGGGACCTGGGCCAAGAACGCTGCTGACGAGGCCTGGGCCCTCGTGGAGTGTGCCGTAAGAGTCGGGGCCGGTACTTTGGCCAGCTCGTAGCACGTGCGGATGCACAATGTGATCCGGGAGGATATTCTTTGAGATGAGACCGGGAGCCCTTTCATCCGGTCTGCCACCACTGTGAACAACTGGTTCGACTTTCTGAACAGCTTAGTGCGCTCATTGTAGGAAGTCAGTGCTCATTGAACATTGAGGGAGTGTAGCCGTAGCCTCTGCTCCTAGTTACTGTCATGAGGCTTAGGGAAAATGTCCTGACTGGTGTGGAAGTGCGACACCACCTTGGGGAGAAAGGCCTGGTGCGGCCTGAGTTGCACCTGATCCCTGTGGAAAACTGTGTAAGGTGGGTTAGAGGTGAGAGCCTTTAGCTCTTGAATGTGTACCTGATCAAATGGATTTGGGACTGCACCTGTGTCCTGGTGTGGCCCCTGAGCAGCCAATTGTCACGGTAGAGGTATATTTTCACCTGCTGTCGATGGAGAAAAGCAGCCACGACCGACGTGCACTTGGTGAACACTCGGGAGGCTGTTCAGAGGCTGAATGGTAGGACAGTGAATTGGTATTGCTTTGTGGCTGACCATGAAGCGTAGGAAGCACCTTGTGTGTTGGACGAATTGCTATGAAAGTACGCGTCCTTCATGTCAAGGGCGGCATACCGGTCTCCCAGACCCAGGGAGGGGATAATAGTGCCCAGGGAGTCCATGTGGAACTTCAACTTTACCCTGAATTTGTTGAGTCCGTGCAGATCTAGAATGGATCTGAGCGCCCCCTTGGCCTTGGGGATTAAGTATTGGGAGTAGAATCACTTGCTCCTTAGCTCCTGAGGAACCTCCTCCAATGCTCCCATGGCGAGGAGTGTCTGCACCTCCTGGATAAGGCGTTGCTTGTGAGAGGGATCCCTGGAGAAAGATAGGGAAGGGGGGTGGGAGGGAGGGTAGGAGCAGAACTGGAGAGAGTATCCCACTTCCACCGTGCGGAGGACCCAGTGGTCCAAAGTTATTTGGGACCAAGCACGGTAGAAGTAGGACAGACTATTCAAAAAGGACAGAGAAGGATCCGGGAATGAGGCTGGTGCGCTGTCCTCGGGCACACCTTCAAAAGCCCTGCTTGGAACCCGATGATGGTTTAGTCGGGCCCTGGCCAGAAGGCGGGGTGGAAGGCTTCCTTCTGCCATTCCTGCCCCTTCTCCTGTAAAATTCCTGCCTCTGCCGACGAGGATAGGAGCATTGCTGCTGCTGTTGGGGCTTGAAATGCTTGCGTTGGGTTGTCAGGGTGTGCATACCCAAAGATTTCATAGCAACCCTTGAGTCTTTTAGGCTATGCAGCCGAGAGTCAGTCTGCTCCGTGAACAGGCCTGCCCCATTAAAAGGCAGGTCCTGCATTGTTTGTTGAACCTCAGGCAGTAGGCCCGAGGCCTGCAACCATGAGGTGTGCCTCATGGCGATATCAGAGGACAAGGTGCACGCTGCCAAGTCCATAGCATCCAGTGAGGCCTGTAAAGAGGTCCGTGCCACTGCCTTGCCCACCTCCACTATCGATCCAAACTCCTCTCTGGATTCAGTTGGCACCAGCTCCTTGAACTTGAGCATTGAGTTCCAGGAGTTGAAGTTATACCGGCTGAGAATTGCCTGCTGATTGGCAATCCTGAGCTGGAGCCCCCCCACCCCCGTGGAGTACACCTTACGTCCGAACAGGTCCAGGCGTTTGGCCTCCTTGGACTTAGGCATTGGGGCTTGTTGCCCCTGCGTCTCCTCCTCGTTTCCTGCTGCAACCACCAATGAACAAGGCTGCGGGTGCATAAAGAGATATTCGTACCCCTCTGATGGCACAAAGTATTTCCTCTCAACATCCTTGGCAGTGGGAGGGATAGAGGCCGGAGTCTGCCAGATGGTCCTGATGAGGGGCAGAGCCACCCTTGAAGAACCCTCTGAGTATCTAGATCCCGCATCCGAGTCCAAAGACCAGGATTGGGACTGCGGAGGAGTGACCAGTGCCGAGCAGCGCCACAAGGCTGGAGCTGCGTGGGGTCACTGAGCAGCGTCGGGACCAGTGCTGGGACTGGGACCTGCCACACAATGGGGATCAATGTGTGGATCAGCTTCGTGATCAGGAGCACTGGCGCAACCTGGAGCAGTGCTGTGATTGCAAGCAGTGCAGGGACTATCAGCGGTGCCGAGGGCCGGAGCATCACTGGTTTGCCTCGAGACAGTGCTATATGATGTGGTACCGGAGGCTTGGCGTGAATACTGGGTGACCTCGGCACTGTAATGGCGATGAGGTCCCTTGCAGCAACTAAGGTATCTGCGGTGGATGGCAGCTCCACCTCCTCAATAATCTGGGCTGGGGAGTCCAACAGCATCGGTCTTGATGGTCCCCCTTGTGGGGCTGAAGTCGATGGTGCTGGCTCCACAGACTTCAGCACTGGGTGCTCCTCACGAGGACACAGGGGTGGACCTCTGGGACGGAGAGCTGCTCCTCCCTTGCTTCCAGTGCCGCTTCTGCACCAGGGAGTAAGAGCGGTACCGGGTCAATCCTGCCGGTTTTGGTGCCGTGGAGTGACGGTGCCACAGGTCTCTGCCAGAGTCCTTCCATGGTGCCACTTCCACCACTGTTGCCAGGGCACTATACACTGAAGAACTTGGCGCCAGGTCCTGCCACGCCTCCATAAAGAGCTGCTTGAGGTGAAAGTCTCGCTCCTTTTTGGTTCTGGGGTGAAACCCTTTACAAATCCTGCACCAATTGGATTGGTGAGCCTCCCCCAGACACTTTAGACAAGCGTCGTGGGGGTTGCCCATTGGCATGGGCTTGGAGCAGGACTTGAGCACATAAGCCCTCCCAAGAAAAAGCAGTCGGGACAGTAAACCTCCCAGCCCAACTGGTAAGTACTAATACGAACTAAAAACTAATATGTAAAAAGAAAAAAAGCCAAACAAGGCTAGGGAAACATGGTAGAACTTGCTAAACAAGATGCCACAGTTCCAACGACTGTCACTGGAGGTAAGAAGGAACTAAGGTGGCACCGGGTCGGCAGTGTCAAATATTGAGGACCATGAAGGCGCCACTTCAGGGGGCTCCACAGTCGACCTGACAGGTGCTGCTAGGGGGAAAACTTTCCGATGACTGTGCATGCGGCGTGTGCACACCTAATTGGAACGGATATGAGCAATCACTCGAAGAACAACTGCTATTGACACCAGATGCATCATTATGGAGAACAGAAAGTGAGGGGAGGGAAGTGGGAGGAGAGGGTCCTGAAAAAAAGAAGATGGAGGGCGATTAATATTGGCCCTAATCCCACAATTGGATCTGTGCAGACCCAAAGGCATGCCCACAAATATCCCACTGTAGGATGGGATCTGCTTCTGTAACTCTCTGTAAAGCTAAATAATCTGTAAAGCAGAGTACAGACATAGCATGAAGAGACTGTGGAAAATGAACAAACATGTCATACCTATAAGCATTATAGGCTGAATATTCAAGTAGCCATATTTATAATCAGAAGCTTCAATCAGTACACATCTACACCGCACCTTTAAGAAAAAGCTGTACTCCACATTGTTTTAAAAAGATACATCTGAAGCATTAGAGTGATTACAGAAAAAAGTGGGGGGGAAAACCTCTCAACACAGTAGAATCAATTTCCTTTATGTGAAAGGTAAAGTACAGTACCTTAACATCATGTTGTAATGACTGAGAACATAATTTACTACAATACTGAAACAATGTTGATAAATAAATCCTACACACAAAATCTGTATTATAATAAACAGTTGTTAGAGATCAATAGTTGTTCCTTGTTTCTCATCCTTCTTGTAACCATGAGAATCCTCCAACTCAAAACTGAGGTGGGGGAAAGTGATTTTTTTCTCTCTCTCGTATCTTTAGACGACCACATACTACTTACGGCACGTTTGTGCCACATTAAAAACCAGGGCCAAGAATTTCAAAAACAAGTGCCTCAAAGTTAGGTTTCAAAATAAACGTGCATGCCTGTTTTAGAACAGTGCTGGCCACCCAGCTGTACCTGGGGACATAGTGACATTTTAAAAACAACAGGGTTTTGGAAATAAATATTGCACTGTTGAACCCAAGGTGCTCAGCACTTGTGAATAATGAGGCAACTTATTTAGCTGCACCTAACATTAGGCAGTCATTATTAAAAATTCTGCCCTGGAATAGGGTTGCCAATTTTGGTTGGATGTATTCCCGGAGGTTTCATCATATAACAATCTTTAATTCCTGGAGACTCCAGGATAATCCTGGAGGCTTGGCATCCCTACCCTGAATCATATATACTCTGATTCAATTGTCTCAAATTTTATTCCTGGATCAGCCATTATCTTGCTGCATCTTCTGGGGCTTGTAAGATTGTGTAGCTCAGTTTACACTTTATGTAACATGGATATACACTAATTCCAATTTCAGAGAATAGAGTAGAACTTGATTTTTGTATAAATATCAAGTATTTTTACAGTGCGACCTCAATTACCTAAGCCTCATTTATTCTCAGCATCATCTTAAAAGTGGCATTACATCCCCAGACATTGTTTACATTAAAAACTATACCACTTGTCTGACTCTAACCTAAATAACATTCATATTCTCCATTCCGTTGGCTGAGGAGATGTGTGACATGAGACAGTGTTGGACCAGTACAGGAAGGATGTACGTACTATGCTGCACAAATAGTAGCTGGTGTAGTGTGGATAAAGGGCTTTTGCATTCTGCTTCATCAGTATTCATATTATTTTTGAAAAAACGATGTGTAAAAAAGTAAGATTTTTAATATGACAGCAAAATACCCCAATTATGATACTAAAGCAGTTTTGACTTTACTGTAATGAAAATCATCATTCACAGGACAAATATTCACAGGACAAACATTCATTTCAACATAAAACTTATCATGCAGAGTGCCTTAACGCTTACACAAAGAAGATGATCGCACAGTTGGTTGCATTTCAGCAGAACTATAAACTCAGTCGGTTAAAATTTCGTTCAAAATACATTACTTCCTACAATTTTTTTTTTTAAAGTAGAGCATCTTGTGAAAAAAACACTACCCTCAACACTGCTGCTGTAAGACAGCACACAAGACAACTAAAACAAACATTTTTCAGCGACTGCTAATAGTACTGAGTGCTGAATTTATTGAATGGAACAATTAAAGGATTCTCTGTATGATTACTGCAAGTTAGGCAAGGATATCACTTCTTAGATTAGGAAATTCAAAATAGGACTTCAGAATAAGAATTACAACTTGACTCCCATGTCAGTGGATAGCAGATAAGAAAAAAGTATTTACATAAAAGCTACACATGGTTGCAAGCATAATATATAGCTTTAAGCAATGGTGACGACTAAGATAATGGGGATGTGCTAAGGAGGATAAAAACAAAAATCAAGATTAAACTAATAGCTAACAAACAACAAGTAAAACAAAAAAAACTCCCAGTAGCTTTTGATAAAAGCAGTTAGAAATGTCTTTTCTCCCTTAAGCAAAAGAAGGTGAAAGCAGGAGAATTATATTCATATCCAGTTCTTTTACAGGTTCTGCTCTCCAAGAAGACTAAGAACATTTAGTGTGATCAGCACAAAATGCACTTGACTAATGATGTGCTTTCTATCGCAGTGTGCAGACAGACAAGATGCTGCCATGTTAACATACCTCTTGTACTGAGCGAGCTGCTGGCTTGTCTTGATGATTGGCCAATATTAAAAATGGCAGAGTACATAACTGTGGGTGCTGAAGAGCAGAATGTAGTTCATTCCTCGCCGTTTCTAGATCATCTTCCGAGGAGGCACTGTCTAATACAAATATTACCCCTTGGGATCCTTGGTAGTAACGACTCCAGTACTTCCTAATAGTGTCAGCCCCTTTCAAAACAATAATGAAAACTAATTAAAAACACGGAAAGTTAAATAGATCAAAATTTCCTGCCAGATAACCCTACCACTTACAATGGATTAAAGTAATGGGACAAATTTTGTCTTTACTATACATTCTGTGCAAACCACTGAAATCAAGAACATTTGTCAGTAAGGGCAGAATTTGGTTGCCCTTTCTCTAAAAGTTTCCGCTTAATTAGCTTGCCATCAATCTCTAAACCTGCTTCAGGACCACCGACTCCCACACCGTTCCACCATTCCCTATACCGGAAACCTACTGACCGCTATTCCTACCTACATGCCTCCAGCTTTCATCCAGACCACACCACACGATCCATTGTCTACAGCCAAGCTCTACGATACAAACACATTTGCTCCAACCCCTCAGACAGAGACAAACACCTACAACATCTCTATCAAGCATTCTTACAACTACAATACCCACCTGCTGAAGTGAAGAAACAGATTGACAGAGCCAGAAGAGGACCCAGAAGTCCCCTACTACAGGACAGGCCCCACAAAGAAAATAACAGAACGCCACTAGCCACCACCTTCAGCCCCCAACTAAAACCTCTCCAGCGCATCATCAAGGATCTACAACCTATCCTGAAGGACGACCCATCACTCTCACAGATCTTGGGAGACAGGCCAGTCCTTGCCTACAGACAGCCCCCCAACCTGAAGCAAATACTCACCAGCAACCACATACCACACAACAGAACCACTAACCCAGGAACCTATCCTTGCAACAAAGCCCGTTGCCAACTGTGTCCACATATCTATTCAGGGGACACCATCATAGGGCCTAATCACATCAGCCACACTATCAGAGGCTCGTTCACCTGCACATTTACCAATGTGATATATGCCATCATGTGCCAGCAATGCCCCTATGCCATGTACACTGGTCAAACTGGACGGTCTCTACGTAAAAGAATAAATGGACACAAATCAGATGTCAAGAATTATAACATTCAAAAACCAGTCGGAGAACACTTCAATCTCTCTGGTCACTCGATTACAGACCTAAAAGTCGCAATACTTCAACAAAAAAACTTCAAAAACAGACTCCAACCAGAGACTGCTGAATTGGAATTAATTTGCAAACTGGATACAATTAACTTAGGCTTGAATAGAGACTGGGAGTGGATGTGTCATTACACAAAGTAAAACTATTTCCCCATGTTTATTCCCCCCCACCCCCCACTGTTCCTCAGACGTTCTTGTCAACTGCTGGAAGTGGCCCACCTTGATTATCACTACAAAAGGTTTTTTCCTGCCCCGCTCTCCTGCTGCTAATAGCTCACCTTAAGTGATCACTCTGGTTACAGTGTGTATGGTAACACCCATTATTTCATGTTCTCTATGTATATAAATCTCCCCACTGTATTTTCCACTGCATGCATCCGATGAAGTGAGCTGTAGCCCGCGAAAGCTTATGCTCATATAAATTTGTTAGTCTCTAAAGTGCCACAAGTACTCCTTTTCTTCTTGCAAATACAGACTAACATGGCTGCTACTCTGAAACCTTACAAATAATGGTCCGTCTTCCCATTTTTACTGTTGTCCCACTCGTTCCTCTGACTGCAGCTCCACAGTTTCATCATGTGATGGTGTGTGCTTGGCCCTTTGAGGCTCCCTGCTGGAGGTCTTGTGGTCTTACCACACCCCACCCGAGAAAAGGAGCCGTGAAGGTGGGTCCTCCAGGCCTGCCTAGAAGGGCTGCAGGAAAGCAGCTAATCAGAATGCAGAAGACCCAGTTAAAAGGTGCTGTAGGATCTGAGAAGGTTAGATCCCAGCTGGGACTGGAAGACTGAGGAAGTCCTGGAAGACAGAGAAACATTTCAGGAAAGGAGGGTTGGGGGAGGCCCTGCTCAAGCAGGGAACAGAGAGAACCCAAGAAGGTGATGGGACCAAGTGGGAAGCAGCCTGGGGAACAGCTGCAGCAACCAAGTAAAGGAAGCTGTATGTGGCTGCTGTCTATAGGGTCCCTGGGTTGGGATCCGGAGTAATGGGCAGGCCTGGGTCCCCCTGGTCACTGGAGAAGTGGCCTAAGCCACAAGGAGGGAATAAGACACTTCATTAAAAGCCCAAGAAAGGGTCTGGGAGTTTAAACAGGCCCAGGGCTGGGGCTGAAGACCCTGCAGAGGGCCAACCATGCGTTGAACTTTGTTACCCCAGAAGGGGGTTGAACTTCAAGGAGTGAACTGGCTGGAGAGCTGGGACAATAAGAACTGATAACAGCAAAGAGTCTTCTGGGGGCACTGCTCTATACCAGGGCAGGCACAGACTTAGAGCTAGCCAAGAAGGGGCTGAGAACTGAGCCCAGGGACTGGGTATAGAAATTAACAAGGGAACAGGGACAGGTCCTGTTGGACCTTTTACCCCAAAAGGGATTAATCCATCCATTCACCTATTAACTGAGTGACTTAGCCAGAGGGCTGAGCCACCGAAGACCTGCCTGACAAGGGAAACAGCCAACAAGGGGCACCATGAGCAAAGTGTGTGTTTGTGCAGGTTTGCACAGAGTCAACAGGAGGCGCTCACGAAAAGTGTGTGCGTCCCGTCACACATCTTTACAGTAGAACTTTGATTTTATGAACACCAATCTACAAATGACCAGCTATATGAACATTTTTTCCCAAGGGAGAAAAAATACACAAGTGATGATCATGAAGAACAAATCAATGTCCCTTCATATTCCAATGCCTTCAATGCATTGGAAGTCACTTTGCAGAGGGTAGTTTAAAGGACAAGAAGAAAGTGATGCAGTGCACCATACTGTAACTTAAGCACCATACGTACTGTAAATTTTGAGATGTTCAATTGTATGAACTTTTCAAACACAATTAGTTCTTAAACAGGGGTTCCATTGTGCTTGTGTGTTCTCTGTCATTCATTTGTAGACTTAGGAATCTGATTTTCTCATATGTGTGAAGTGCCATGCAACCCTACAGTGGTATTGTGTAAAAATATTTGATTTAAAAATATAAACAAAGCCTACATTTATTTTGTAATTATATATTTAGTTAGTGGAATGGTGACATGAAAACAATTCACACAAAAATGTCTGACTCAATTTGCTCTGTCAGCCTGTAAGGCCTCCCTAGAGCTCTGCCTCCTCCAGCAGAGCACTACATGATTTGGCCTTCAGCAACAAAACATCAGTCCTGATACCATCTGAGTATGAGTTCTTTGGGGCAGGGACTGTTCCTTCTCATCTGTCTGGGACTATCATTAAAAGGGAATAACAATAATAGTACAGGGTGCTTGATGAGTCTCAGGAAAAAAAAGAAAATGTAGTTCAGGGTGAAAATGCTGCTCTTTACATAAAGGTAACTATTTTGAGAGGGGAGAAGTGAAACTATTTATACTGACATACCGTGTACACGTGTGCTGGCTATTGGTTTTAAGGAAATCTCTATGTATTTTTGAAACAAACATTTAATTATGCCCAGGCAATGTTCTGAGCAAGGTACAGGACACCGAATAAGGCAACTTAATGTAAGTACAATGGAATATTTTAGGACAGTGTTATATAGCTTTCAAAAGCATCTACCTTAAAATATGTACTTATGTTGTGCACTGCTCAGCAAGACAGGTGTTTTACATTAAGTCAGTGTGAAGAGGTCAACATTTAGAGCACACCTTCCCTAAAAAGGTTCACAGATCCACGTGATCATAGCACTTTTCAAAGTGTAATTACAATACATTCTGCACATAGCCATTAAAAATAAACGCTTCCTAGCACTAATCTGCCTTCTGTTTCTTTGTCCCTCCCTGTTGGTTACTCCAGTCATAACAGTAGTGACAAATATTATTACACACTTTTCTCAGATCCTTTTCAAAACCCTGAAAACCGTATGTTTTTAGGTACAAAAAGAGTGCTACTGTGTAAGTGCTGAATCAAATTAGACCTGACCAGTCTTTTTCTGTGAGAAACCCTTAAGAAATGGTTATTTAAATCTGGACAAAGCAGGCTTTTAATATTTTGAAAAGTGTTGCTTAAATTCACTATTAATTCAGCCTCACTTATACACCAACCGTTCAAATACAGTATGATTTTCTATATTTTAGAAACAAACTTAGATTGTACAGCATGTTGATGGAAAGTACAATTATACTGAAACACTATTATTGTTCCACACCAACATCCCATAAATTTCTTCTTCTTTGCTCTGCCTGCAAAGGGTTTCAGTGTTGCTTAGACTCTGCAGCTCTTCCATATGCCCCTCAGTGTCATTTCCAGGTACAGCGAGTTGCCACGGGAATCAGTGCAATCTTTCATCAAGCCAGAGAGTTTGAGACACCAGGAGCAGAGATGACACAGAAACCTGAGACTCTACAGTACATAAACATGGGTTTTACATTACATGCTGGCCTACACTACGCCCTTCCCCACCACCACCTTCTTCATCCTTTCCTTTCTTGAGTTTATTTCTGGATAAAGATTCCCAAGACTTCTGCTCCCTGGCTTCTTCATACTAACAGGTTGATGTTGGTTTCTCCTAGCATTGCAGTTTAGGTGGTACTACTGCAGCTGTGCACTAGGTGTCATAAGGATGGATCAGCAGACTTGTCTCCAGAAGGAAACACTCCGAGGGCACGTCTACACTACAAACTTAAGTCAACTTCAGTTAAGTCGACATCCAGCCGCTGCAATAAGTTGGGACTGCGTATCTACGCCACACTCCTTGTGTCGGTGGGGCTCATCCTCACTAGCAGCGCTTGCATCGATGCAGAGAGCAGTGTACTGTGCATAGCTATCCTCACAGTGCAATTCACCATAGGGATTTTTGGGAAGGACTTGCAATGCCTCATGGGACCAAAACATGCTTACAGCGGGGACTGTGAACATAGCTTCAACGTCCTATGATGCCATTTTCTCCCTCCCTCCCCTGATTTCAACTGGAACCCATGATATTTCCTGCCTTTTTTTAAAAAAAAGACTGGTATAGCTGCACGTATGCCATATCCCAAGCAGCATGGACCCCTGCTTAGCCGTTCACTATTGTTGTGAGCATTACAAACACCACATGCCTTATCCTGCAGTATTTCCAGAGCCACAAAAGGTGCTGTTACATGGAACACTGTAATGTCCTTCCAGCAGCTCTGCTGGAAGTCATAGAATGAAACAATTCCCAGTTTCCGCTGGCAGTTGCACAGCAGCTGAACATGGGGGAGCACAGTCTCTGGTCCCGAGAAACAAACACTGACTGGTGGGATTGCACTGTTATGCAGTTATGGGATTGTGACCAGTGTCTGCCGAACTTTCGTATGCGCAAGACCACTTTCCGGTAACTGTTGTGGGGCTCTCCCCAGCCCTGCAGTGCAGGGACACTAAAAACGAGACCTGCTCTGACAGCGAGTGGAGAAGCGAGTGGCCATCACTGTGTGGAAGTTAGCAGTGCCAGACTGCTACTGGTAAGAGGGGAATCAATTTGGAGTTGGAAAATCCACCGGGGGGGGGGAGGCAGGGGGTACGTTGTGATCCAAGTATGCAGGGCCATTAACGGCCTTTTGCTAAGAAGGGTTGTGATTCTGGGCAATGTGCAAGAAATACTGGATAGTTTTGCCACAATGGGGTTCCCTAACTGTGGTGGAGCAATAGATGGCACGCATATCCCATATCCATTGGCACCAGACCATCTTCCCAAAGTGTACATAAACAGAATACTTTTCAGTGGTGTTGCAAGTGCTGGTGGATCAGTAGGGCCATTTTACTAACATCAATGTGGGATGGTCAGGAAAGGTCCATGACGCACGCATCTTTAATAACACAGGTCTGTTCAGAAAGCAGCAAGCAGTGAATTTCTTTCTGGAATGCAAAATAACCATTGCTGATGCTGAAATGCCAAGAGTAACCCTGGGAGACCCAGCCTACACCTTCCTCCCATGGCTCATGAAGCGGTACACTGGACACCTAGACAGCAACAAGGATCAATTAAACAACAGGCTGAGCAAGTGCAGAATGCTGGTTGAATGTGCCTTTGGCCATTTAAAGGGTCACTTGTGCAGTCTGATTACTAGGTTACACCTCAATGACAGCAATATCCCCATGGGTATAGCTGCCTGCTGTGTGCTTAATAATATCCGTGAAGCAAAGGGAGAAAAGTTTCCAGGGTGGGGCTTGGAGGTGGGTAGGCAGTCTGCTAATTTTGAGCAGCCAGATACCAGGGCTATAAGAAGAGCTCAGCCTGGAACACTGTGTCTCAGGCAGACTTTGAAAACCTGTTTCAGTAATGACCCTCAGTAATGTGTACCACTTTTCTGTATTGTGCCTTCCCATAGTATGAACCTTGCTGTGACTGCTGGGTTTTTGTCTCCAACACATCCCCTCCATTGCTTCAGTTTCTCTGTCCCTCCTCTTCTCCCCCCCTCCCCAATTTTAAATTAATAAAGACTCCTTCACTCTCAAGACATTGACTTTTATTGAACAAACATACTGTAACAAATCACAAATAGAATTTAACCTTGGACACATGGTGGAATAAAATTGGCAGGGGGAAAAACACATTCAGCTTGTCTTTAAAAGGGCAGTAGCCTTGCCTGTCACACATCATCTCATGTGCAGCTTTATTCTAAGGCTCCTCCCCCAGGGTTGAGTGGAAGGGATATTGCAATCCCGCCCCACCCCCCCACTGCCACCTGGAACATTTGGGAGAGAGGGAGAAGGAATATGGCGATGTTGGAATGCCGTTCTCAGGGGCTATGGAGGGAGTCTAGCCTCAAGATGTTTCTCCTGAAGATGAACCAGATGTCTCAACATGTCTATCTGCTCCTTCAGAATCTCCAGCATCTTCTGCTGTGTGCCATGCTCATTCTCCTGGGCTGATCTCCTGCTCACCAGGTCCATGTCCAGTTTTTCAGAGAGAGAAATCCTCCACACTTTCTGCTTGGTGTCCACTGTCCCAGAAGCGTTCACAATCTCATTAAACACGTCATCATGCGTTCTCTTTCACCTTCGTTTTATCTGGGACAGCCTTTCCACCAGTGTGGAGGAAGAGCTGAAGCCCGCACTTTCAGCTCTAAGCCACGGAAAGCACAAAGCAACCATTGTCAATGTAGACTCAATGTCTAGTGCAGAGTTGCTATATAAAAACTCCCCTTATTTCACAGAAGTTTAAGGCAGAACATTTTCATTTACATAAGATATTCATTGACCCAGTTTGCTGTCTCAGCCATGGTGCATATGGCCTTGGGGCATGGGTGCCAGACCATCAGCAGCATTGGGTGGGCAACCCGAGGTGGGCAGGGGGCCATGCCACCTCTCCTTTGTAACATGGGCATTGTTTGGAGAGTGGGAACCAAACTGCAAGCCTTGGCAGAGGCTGTGCTGGAGGAGAGGATTTGCTTGCAGCAGCGAGTGGGCACCACAAAATTTCCCTTCTTCCCAATCTCCCCCCAGGTCCTGCTGCTGCTAGCCATCGCCCAAGGCTTGCAGTTACTAAGATCAACACCAACCCCTGCCACCCAAACTACAGTTGGCTGAAGGGGCAGAAAATCATAATGGGAGAGGGACGCACAGGCACTGTTTGTGGTTCGAGCAGTTGCAATGAAAACCTCCACCGTCCCCCTTAAGGTGACCCTAGTTGATATTACTCTCTGAGAGTAACAGAGGAAGCAAGGGAACAGATGCTGCAAAAGCATCCGGGTATAGACTGGGTCCTTATACTGCAGTGCTGTGTACTGCAATGATGCCTAGTTGAATTAGCTGAACAAACACTGTAGTGGCAAGGGAACCTGTCATATGGTGTCCTATGGCGGTGGAAGAAATAAGGCAGCCTTCCCCAGATTGCAGAGTACCTTCACGAAAGTTTCCTGGAGATCTATATGGAGGATTCCCAGACCATCCCTGTGTACACGAACAGTCTTTTGCATAGGGCACCCTCTGCTTAGTTGGTGCGGCCACTGAGAAGCAGATAGCCACTCTACCTCACCTTCTTAATTTTAATTAAAGATAGAATACAAGAACATCTGACTCCAAAATATTACTTGAAATTTCATACTCACCAGAAGTTCCTTCCCTGGCATCACGCTCTGCCATGATGCTGTTCTGCAACTGGCTGGACTGCTCCGGGGTTACAAATAGCTCCTGACTTAACAGGAGCAGGGATTCCCCACTCACCTGTCTCCCATTCTCCTCCTCTTCTTCCTCATCCAAGACCACCTCCTCAGCATTGTCCACGCTGGCCCAGGACTCCAACTCCTCAGAGGTATCTTGGGGGTCATGATGGGGTCACCGCTGAGAATCACATGCCGCTCCTTGTAGCGGTGGCACATCTACCACCAGAGCAACTGTTCACCTCCCTTGCCTCTGGTACACCTGCCTCAGTTCCTCGATTTTCACCCGGTACTGCTGCATGCCCCAGGTGTAGCCCTTCTCCCCGATGCGCAGCATGATCTGTTCATAGATGTCTGTGTCTCTGAGGCCGAATCGTGGCTGTGCCTGCACAGCCTCTTCTCCCCACACACCAAGAAGATCCACCACCCCCTCCTGTATACTCCAGACTGGAGTACATTTGAGTACATGGAGCTGCCATGATCAGCTGTGAAGACGAGCTCTCCATGCAGAAAAAACAGGAAATGAACATTCAAAACTTCCCAGACCTTTAACGGGGAAGGGCTGTTTCCTGGGTAGCTGGCTGCTGTGCAGAAGAGTTGAAAATGTTTACCAGAGCAGTCACAGCAGAGCATTATGGGACACCTCCTGGAGGCCAGTTAAACTGATGTTAGCAACGCAGTATCTACACTGCTATTATGACAAACAACATCAAATTAAGCACTACGCCTCTCGCGAAGGTGAAGTAATTAAGTCGACACAGCAGGCAAGTTATGTCGGCAGAAGGGATCTGGTAGTTTAGACACATTCGTTATTAGATCGACATAAGGCAGTTTACATCAATTTAACGGTGTAGTATAGACCAGGCCTTCCAGCAATCCAGGAGTTCATGCACAAACAGCACAAGAGGCAAACCAGAATCTCGTGGGAGGATAATTTTTGGTGTGTGCTCCCTGTGTACTCAATAGATACAAAAACAGAAATACACATATACATATTAGACAAAGTGGGTGAAGTAATACCTTTTATTGGACCAACTTCTGTTGGTGGAAGAGACAAGCTTTCGAGCTATACAGAGCTCTTGCTCAGGTATTAGCAATTAGAGATGTTACCTCACCCACCTTGTCTCTAATATCCTGGGACCAACGCGGTTACAGCAACACTGCAATCAGCATATATATATTGTTCTATGAAGATTTATATTTTTGTTACTAAACAAGCTGCAGTTTGTGAAAATCATCTCTGCTTGCTTGTGTCTTCCTTCCATGTTTCTGTAGTGAGGTTAACTTGAGATTCATAGCTTCAATATTTTTCATAGCTGCTAACTGCGGCCTCCGGCTTTGTCTCCCCCTTATTAATTACATTTTGAAAAAACTGTTAGAACAACATTATTTAGGTTGCAAATTTAAGCACTTGAAACTTAGGAAGTGCCAGATCTATGGTTGCCTGTGAAAACTAGTTTGAATTATGCTGCAGTCTTAAATTACATAATCAGATATATATATTTTTTTTTTTTACAGGAAATCAGAGAAAATCTCAAAGATGATTTCATTTTTAAAAGAAAAAGATAAAAACAAATTCCATTATGTCAGTGGGTCCCCAAACTGGGGCACATCACCCTAGGGAGGCATGGAGGAATGTTTGGGAAGGAGGGAGGGGCCAGCCCCCACAGGGGGCGAGGAGGGAGTGCCATGCTTCCAGCCCCGCTCTGCCCCCAACCCCATTCAGCCCCCATTCCTGCTCCGCCTCCAGACCCTGCTCCATTCCCAATCGCAGCTCTGCCCTCTCTCCGTCCCCAACCCCAGCTCCTGCCCCACTTCCGTCTTCAGCCCAAGCTCCGCTGCTGAGGAAGCCTTGGCTGTGCAGTTGGGGGGGGGGGGGGGGGGGGAGCGCCATGCGGACAGATTCTATTAATGGGGGGGGCTTGACTGGAAAAGTTCGCACACCACTGCATTATGTACAACTGTACCAAATACCCACCCCACCCCCAAACAAACCATGCATCACTGGTAGGTGAAGAGTGTGAAAGCATGGACTGATTCCAATAGGGCTGCTCTGCAAATTACTGAGATAGGGACACTTCTTAGAGAAGCTGCCCTATCCCTAGTAGAATGGGCTCCACCCAGCATGGGTAGATGTAATCTAGCTACCTCATAGCATGTTTTAATACAATTAGACACCCCAATTTAGACAATCTTTGGCTGGACACTGCCTGACCTTTAACCTTTTCTGCAAATGCTACAAACAGTTTGAGAGCTCCCCCAAAGGGTCTCATTCTATCAAGGTAGTATGAAAGAGCCCTAAAAGTGTCAAGGATGGGCAATTTGTCTTCCCTCTGGTCGCTTACGGAAGAAAACTGGGAATGGGGTGGAAGGGGGGGGGAGGGGAAATCAGCTGATTCAAACAAAAACCTGACAAATCTTGGATCAGAACTTAGCATGCTGCTTAAGCATTATCTTATCTCTGTGAAATATGGCATAAGGTGGACCAGCCACAAGAGCCTGAATTTCCCCTGCCCTTCAAAGTCTGCATAGATAGATGGTATAAAGAGCAAGTTGCCAGAGGCTTAAAAGGGGTCCCATTAAACCAATTAAAACTATGCTGAGGTTCTAAGATGGAGGGAGCTCCCTAACTGGGGGCAACACATTAATGAGGCCCTTGAGGAATCTTAGGATGGCAAAATGTGGTATGACCTGAACAGTGGGATGTATTAATATTGCTGCTAAATATATTATTATGGAGCTAACATAGTCCAGAATATCAGGAAATCAGTTTTTAAGGTGACATTGTGCTGCCCAAATAGAAAACCTCTTTCATTAAGCTCAACAGGCCAGTCTAGTAGAGTTTTTTTTCTGCTATGCACCAAAATGTTTTGGGCTTCAAATGAATACTTTTTCTCAATGGAAATTAACCAGCCAGCATCCACACTGCAACAACGCTGGGTTCAGGAGTAGAATCTGACCACAGTCCCATTAGATCACACAGGTAAGACAGGTTCCGTGACTGGGGGCTATGTTGACAGGCTCCTTAGGTCTGAATACAAAAAACTATATGGGCCAAGCTGGCACTAGTAGTATCATTACTGCTGAGCCCTGTGTGAGTTTCCTCAGGATGCTTGGTATTAATGGGATTTGTGGATAGATGTGCATGATCCCTGGTGTCCATGAGATGAGAAATGCACTGAACTTGGATCCTGGACTCAGACCTTCCCTTCCCAACCCCACCTTAAACAGAATGTTGATATTTCTCATTCTGATCTGTAGCAAACAGGCCCATTGCTGGTTATCCCCACCTACGGAAGATGGTCTGCAGGGCAGAGTCCTTGACAGTCTACTGGTAGTTGTCTAAGAATTTCCTACTGATGTTCTGTAAGTCTGGTAGATGCAGAACCACTGATGAGATTTGGTGACAAAGGCACCAGTTCCCAAGATGAACAGCTACTTTGCAGAGCAGAAGTAGAAATGTTGTGAAAACTAGGCAAATAGCTAAGTTCTACGACATTTATGTGGAAGTCTTTTCTAGAGTCCAGAAGCCTTGGGTCTGAAAGTGGTCTAAGGGAGCTCCCCTCCCCTAGCTTTGAGGTATTGGTCCCCAGCATTCCGGAAGGCAGAGGTGGAAAAAGCGGTATTCCTTTGCACACCCAGCAAGGGTCCTTCCATGAATCTAATAATGAGAGGAATTCTAGTAATACCTGAACCCTCATGTACATGTGATCATAGAACCATAGGGTTAAAAGGGACCATAAGGGTCATCTAATCTAACCCCCCGCCAAGATGTAGGATTTGTTGTGTCTAAACCATCCAAGACAGATGGCTATCCAGCCTTTTGAAAACCTCCAGTGAAGCAGCTTCCACAAACTCCTAACGCAGTCTGTTCCTAACTGTAAGAACAGTAGGACAATGGAAGTTTTTCCTGAGGTTGAATCCAAATCTGCTATGGTGTAGTCTGAACCCATTGCATCTTGTCCTGCTGTCTTTGGCAAGAGAACTTTTCTCCATCTTTTTTATGGCAGCCTTTCAAATATTTGAAGATCACTACCATGTCTCCCCTTAATCTTCTCTTTTCCCCAAACTAAGCATACCCAGTTCCTTCAGCCTTTGCTCACATGGCTTGCATTCCATCCCTTTGATCGTCTTTGTCACTTGCCTCTGGATCCTTTCCAGTTTCTCTACATCCTTTCTACACATTGCTGACCAAAACTGGACACAGTAATCTAGCTGAAGCCTAACCAGTGCTCAGTAGAGTTGTACTATCACCTTCCCTGATTTGCATACTATGCCACTGTTAATGCAACCTAAAATTACATTTGCTTTTTTTGCAATGGTATAGCATTGTTGACTCAAGTAGAGGTTGTGATCGATCACTACTCCCAGATCCTTGTCAGCAGTGCTGGTGCCAAGCCAGTTAGCCCCCATTCTGTATTTGTGCATTTGGTTTTTCTTCCTTAAATGTAGCACCTCACGTTTGTATTTGTTAAATTACATTTTGCTGATGTCTGCTGCATAGATACAAAGATTTGCATGGCACAAAGGTGAAGTCTGGCATATTGTGTGCATGTTTAGTCTTGAGGGAAAAAGGGCGAGAGGAAGACCTGATAACAAATATGGTAAGGGCTGTTAAAAAGAGGACAGTGATCAATTGTTCCACTAAAAGGTAGGACAAGTAGTAATCAATTTAAACTGCAGCAAGGGAGATTTAGGTTGGATATTAGGAAAAACTTTCTAACTATAAGGATATGGAATATGTTACTAAGGGAGGTTGTGCAATCCTCTTATTAGAGATTTTTAAGAACAAGTTAGACAAACATTCCAGGGATGATCTAGATATACTTGATCCTGCCTCAACACAAGGGGATGGACTACTATTGAGGTCCCTTCCAGCCCTACACTTCTATGATTCTATAAGTGCAGGAAGTCATATGACACAGGAGTGAGATGCATACTCTTACAGACATTTGTAGTTGAGCCTGCAGCAGCTGGGTTGATATGGTCTGCCATGGTCTCAAATCTCCCCTGTGCTAAGCAAGCTCTTGCTGGTGAAGAAACTTACACAGCTCTTACACATTCTATTTTTTTGGGTTGGCCATCTATTCTGATAGTTTTCAGAGTAGCAGCCATGTTAGTCTGTATTCGCAAAAAGAAAAGGGGTACTTGTGGCACCTTAGAGACTAACAAATTTATTTGAGCATAAGCTTTCGTGAGCTACAGCTCACTTCATCGGATGAGCTGTAGCTCATGAAAGCTTATGCTCAAATAAATTTGTTAGTCTCTAAGGTGCCACAAGTACTCCTTTTCTTATTCTGATAGTAGTACTCATCCCCTATATGCTCCAACGATGTTAGCCTTGATACTCCATTCATCCACTTCTTCTACAACAGTCAATTACTTTTCCTACACTGCCTCCTACGCATGGAATATCCTCCTAATTAGGATTCACCAAGCTGTTAATTCACTTCTGTTCATCAAATCCCTCCTTCAGACTCTTCCTGCATTGTCAACAAGAAATGAGTGTGTCGTCAACGAACAAATGAACTTCCAAAATTAAAGCAGCCATGTGATCTTATTGTAACAACTTTGGTCCTTCCTCTACCTAAAATGTGTTACCCAATCTCAACCTCATTCCTTGAGTGGTCACAATATTTCAGTGCTCCAAGATTTCATTATGAGCTTTTGCTTCATGGCCTGAAACACATACTGATGAAGCAAGGAGCAGAACTCCAGAGAAATGGTGCAGGGCTTGGGGTGGACCATTGCTGGAAGAGGCTTAGAATTTGCCACTAGAGAAAACCTCCTCCAGCCTCAATTGGGCAATCAAGAGGAATTTGATAATAAAACCTAGATCTTTCCATCTCTAATCCTTCAAATCCATCCCAGTCTGGAAGTTAGAAATATTTCACCACAGTTTTCAACCCTCCATTTACAGGATGGTGGATTAAAAGACCAAATTAGATTCCTGTCTGTCTCTAAAATTACATGACTATATGGATGTGAATGTTATTTGATGTGATTATTCTGAAATGTGTTTATGGTCTTGATTTAGTTCCCAGTAAGTATCCACGTCTCAGGTACCACCAATAACTAGCACAGATTTTGCAAATATCATGAAGCCAGCAACCAAAGGAGCACACTGACTGAACTACTATCACTCCAGAGGTGGCGTCTAAGATTATGAATAAGGCTTCTTGGTCGGACAACATGAAGACACTTGGCATTGGTGCTGCCCTGTAGTATCTGTACTGTGGATAAACCAAGGAGCTCAGTTTACCCAGGGAATTCACCAGCACTAAATACATTAATTAAAATTTTAAACAGCCAAAGTCAGCTTCTACCCTTGCCATTTTCCCAGTCTCTTCACTCCCCCCATTCTCTCATCTCCCACATTTTATATTGAATCAGGTGCAGTTCCTGCTTACAATACCATGCTAGGGCTTTGCTGGACCTCCAACTCCTCCATTTCATGGTGTACCTGAGTTAAGTGAGAGGGGGCTATTTATATCTGCACAGTAAAAGTACACTTTTGGGGCATCTGGGTTAAGGAATGCCAAATCTCCTGAGTAGCCTAATCAAAGAAACAGATTCTCTCATTTATTTATCAAATTCAAAACTTAATGTCTTGCAACTTAAGAAGAAAAGAAATTACACAATTGCTATGTCAAAAGGGAAACTTAACTCTGGACACTGGACTTGGCAGGCAAATGAAGGAAGAACAGCTTTTCAATTATTTCAAGTATTTAAGTATTTGTGATTTTAAAGTCTCCACAGAGATTTTTCTTACTGATTCAAAATCTTATTTTTTTTTTTTTAAAGAAAACTTCTAATATTTCAGAAATTAGATTCAAAACCAGATTCAATGTACCAAGTCAGTATTGTTTAAAAATACAAAAAATAATCTGTTCAGTTAAATGATGCAAGAGGTCAGGATATTCCATGAGTCAAATAATCAGAAAATTTAACATGTTAATTCACTTTTTTGCAGTTTTTAAGAATCTAAAACAGTGTTTGATAAAAGGCAAATGTCTGCAAGAGAGCACAGCAAGCTTTGCTCTCTGTCCCAAACAAATACTAAAGAATGATGAAGAGTTAATGAGACCAACAACAGCAGACAATATGAAAGTGGCTGTTTTTTCTATAACCTATAAATGAAATTTTTTTGTATAATTCTATAGAAACAGAGAAGCACAAACCTGGCTGTATTAGAAGCTCCAGGAGGTAACTAGAATGGTACAAACATGCACCACCTTCCACTACAAGGAGGAGTATTCCTTCAGCCAAACAAAAGGAATAGTACACAATTAGCATCTGTTTCACATAACTGCTTGGCTGCTGAAAGAAGAAATCTAAAAAAAGTATGAGTTTTAACAGTCAGTCCTTAAAGTATTTCAAACAAAACTTCACTGTGCTCAGGCAACTAGACAAGGCTTACAACTTTCCAAAGGCTAAGTTTGCAAGGCAATTTTTAAATTAATTGAGTACATCACAAATTAAAATCTAAACAGAACTTTTCCCTTTTGACTGACATGCAGCAATGAATAGTGAACCTTTGAAGACCGATTCCTTTCAGCCTCTCCAGATTCTCAACATCAACTGCCCAGACAAGACTGCTATAGTACAGAAAACAAAACTCAGCCACAACATATTAGTGTTTGGGATTGGGGGGGGGGGGGGGGGGGAGAATCTTACAAAACTAACCTAATACAGACCCCTCTCCCTCAACATCAACAGCAGAAATTCCAGAACAAAGTTTAGCAGAGAAAGAGAAAAGTTACAAAAACTAAACTGGTAAGACTTATTTCTGTACACTGTTTATACCAACACAGAAATGATGTGGTCTACTATATTTAGCAATTCTCCTCTACAAACAGAGAAAGGGGGAAAATATCAGGGGCCAACACTGCCTGACAGGATCAACACGCTGATGTGCTGCAATCAAGTCAAAGGTGTTGCAGTCTTCACAGTGCTTCTACACAAAATATAAACATATGTAACAGCTGCCCTGCATCTCTTTCTAAGTGAGGTCTTCACTTTTCAGCCCTCCAAAAAGCCCTACCACCTCTTAGAAGAATCTTCACCCTAATCCAACAGAAAACATCCCTCGCACTTGGAAAAAATATTAAAAATATCCAACCATCAGACTGGGCACTGGAGGCCTTGAGTCTAAATCAGTATCTAGCTACCTGCCATCTAGCTTTAACTGACTGCATTTAGACTCCAAAATTTGGCCCCAAGTGACTTTACTTTGTGACATTGGGAAAGAATTGCACAGCTGAATAGAACTCAGATGTCACTCAGGCACCATGGTGACAAGTACAATATAAATTCATAGACAAATGTGTCATAATTAAGCCAACAATTCTGTCATAGAGGTCATTGATTCCATGACTTTCTGGGACCTCTGACTTCTTCTGGGCCAGCCCGGGGCCATCAGAACAGTGGTCTCCGGCCCGCCAGAGCAGCGGCTGGAGTTGGGTCAGCTGCAAGCCCTGGCAGCACTCTGTCCCTTCTCTGACCCCCCGTATCCCCCAGGTATTTTTAGTAAAAGTCAGGGACAGGTCGCAGGCTTCCGTGAATTTTTCTTTATTGTCACGACCTGTCCGTGACTTCTACTAAATATAACCGTGACCAAATCTTAGTCATAATCCCTGTGCTATGCTCCAAACGCTAAAGGAGGTTGCAGCCTCCCTTTTGGGATGGATGACCAAGGCAAGACCATCAGCGTCTACAACAGGCGTGGACAAACTTTTTGGCCCAAGGGCCATATCTAGACATAGACATTGTATGGCAGGCCACGAATGCTCACAAAACTGGGGTTGGAATGCAGGAGGGGATGAGGGCTCTGGCTGGGGGCTCAGGCTCTGGGGTGGAGCCAGAAATGAGGAGTTCAGGGTGCAGGAGGGAGCTCCGGGCTGGGACAGAGGATGGGAATGGGGGTGTGGGCTCTGGGATGGGGCTGAAGATGAGGGGCTTGGGGGTGCAGAAGGGTTGGGATCAGAGCTGGGGCAGGGGGTCGGGGCATGGGGGAGGAGGGGGAGGGCTCCAGCTGGGGCTGTGAGCTCTGTGGTGGGGCTGAGGATGGGAGGGGTCTGGGGTGCAGAGGGGTGCTCCAGGATGGGACCGAGGAGTTCGGAGGGCGGGAGGGGGATCAGGGCTGGAGCAAGGGGTTGGGGTGCAGGCGAGGTGGCTCGGGGTGCAGGGTCCAGGCAGCACTTACCTCAAGCAAAACCCAGAAGCAGCAGCATGTCCCCCCCATTCCAGCTCCTACACAGAGGCACGGCCAGGCGGCTCTCCTGTTCACTGCCCCGTCCACAGACACTGCCCCTGCAGCTCCCACTGGTCACAGTTCCTGGTCAATGGGACCTGCAGGGGCAGCGCTTGGGGTGGGCGCAGCATGCAGAGCAGAGCCCCCGGCTGCTCCTATGCGTAGGAAACGAAGCAGGGACATGCCGCTGCTTCCGGGAGCCACGCGGAGTGGCCCCCAACCCTGCTCCCCGTCTGGAGCGGAGCAAGCCCCAAATCCCGCTCCCCAGCAGGAGCTCGAGTGCTGGATTAAAACAGCTGGTGGGCCGGAAGCAGTCTGTACTTTTCCCACCCCTGGTCTACAACATCTGGGCCTACAGTAACAAAGAGGGGCTACTTTAAGTTTAATAAGTGTTTATCTCAGAGCTTCCTCAACAATAAGTTAAACTAGGAAGGAACCATGGATCTGATTTTGTACAATGAAAGACTTCCCTCTAGAACTCATCTAATTTTTCCATGACAGTCTTTAAGACAAGTAAGTTTAAGCCTTGTTGAAAGATTAATCCCTAAAAGTCAATTTGCTACTGTATTTATGTACCTATGGGAGTGAAGGAGGAAAAAAAAGATACAGACTATAAATAGGTTCCTTAAGTAGAAGTTCAGGGGAAAGACCAGAATTTTTTTCCCCAACAGAAAAATCTTCTCATTTTATTTTATTAATACAGCTGCCTGTTAGCCAGCCAAGCCATCAACTCTGAAGTTTGTTAGTCAAACTGACACTGTAATAGACAAACTAGGGAGAGAAACTTTTTTGAAAATAGGAAAATGTACAACCAAGGTTGGCAGGGGGATTAGTGGGCAAGTAACTTACCTGATTCAAACTATTTTTTTTTTTAATTGACTGTATTTCAAGTCATGTGTGTCCCCTTAATCCTTTGGAAATTGGCTACTCCTGAAACGTTTTACACCTCAAGGAGAGGACCATTTCTAGAGTAGAGGCTCAAATGTAAGGGGCTCTGCAATGAATGCTTCCTCATACACATCATCATCTGTGATGCAGGTAACTAGTAATGTGGATAAGAGAGTACCTTTGATCTGTGTTGTCACTCTAGCAAGGCTACAATTTGGCCTTAAATTTATTATATTTATATCATGTACACTCATCCTTAGGGTTCAAGAGATTAAAAGACATGTCATGCAGTATAATCCAATTTATTTTATGAATTGGTTGCACATTCCTCAAGTTGTGATGCTTTGATATAATCCAATGTATAAATGAATTTCAGTCACAATTTTTCATTATTCTGACATTTAAAATAATTATGTGACAAAACAAGCAGAAATCTTAAATATCCCAGAGCCCCTATCTTTTACGAACTCCCTATTTAGTGTGCCTATAGTGAAGTAATCAATTAGTGGTGTTCTACTGTGGGGCTTAGATACTGTACCTTTATACAGTGAAATGAAAGTAAAATACCAATCAGATATGCAAGTGATTAAAAGTGTTATACCTCCAAGTTCTTTTACATTCAAGACGGCATTCTGGAATGGCACTGCTTTTATGCTAAAACCTAAAATTAGAAACAAAAAGTGTTAGTGACTTATTTGGTAAGGTATTTTGAAATAGACTGTATCCATTAAAACTATTATATTCACTGTGGTTTTAGATAGGCTACTCAGTCGCACTAAATATAGATTGCATAGAAGCAAATCAATGAATACAAGTAGACCTATAAGGAGGGCCCTACCAAATTCATGATCCATTTTGGTTAATTTCACAGTCATAGGGTTTTAAAAACAGTAAATTTCATGGTTTCAGATATTTAAATCTGAAATTTCACAGTGTTGTAACCATGGGGGTCACAAGCCAAAAGGTAGTCCCGGGGGAGAGGGGGGCATGTCTCAGTATTGCCACCCTTACTTCTGCACTACCACCTTCAGAGGGCAGCTGCTGGCTAGGTGCCCAGCTCTGAAGGCAGCACCACTGCCAGCAGCAGCGCAGAAGTAAAGGTGGCAATACTATACCAAGACACCCTCAGCTCCGACCCAGCAGATGCAAAGCTTCCTGCAGCCAGGGAGGTTCCTGGAGGTGGGTCTGATCCAGCCCTGGGAGCAGCCCGTGCAGGGAAAGAGGAAGTCCCGTCCCTCCCCAGCCCATCTGGGACTAGCAACTGGAGTCTGGTGCAAAGTAGGAGCCCCTGGCCAGGGGACTCCCAGCCCTGCCTCTCCCCAGCTCCAGGTCCAGCACTTGGGAGTTCAAGAGACCTTGGGTTGGCTGTAGGGAAAGGGTGGGGGGGTTACCACGGTGACCCCTGACCACGGGGCCCTGGGCAGTTGCCCACCTGTAAGGTTGACCCTTCTCCCCCCGCAAAAAATGACGACCTCCCCATACCATGCCACCCTCACTTCTGTACGCTGCTGGTGGCGGCGCTACCTTCAGAGCCGGGCTCCTGGCCAGCAGATGCTGTTCTCCGGGCGCCCAGCTGTGTGAAATCTGGTTTCCCCTACAATAGCCAGATTTCACGGGGGAGATCAGATTTCACAGTCTGTGACACATTTTTCATGGCCGTGAATTTGGTAGGGCCCTACTTATTATCTTGCCAATATAACCTTTCTATAAATAGGGATTTATTAGTTTAGCCACAGACACTCCATTCTGCTAATAATTCGTGCAACAAAGCATTACTCCCATCTCCCACATTATTAATTAAAAGTGGTGTGGGAATGTAAGTCCAAAAAATAGAAATTGATAGAATACACATGTTTTTTTGGCAATCCCCATTCAATTTTTTTTTTTTTTTTTTAAACTGAAACTGAAGTTTTGCATTATCATTAATAATATGAGGTAACCATTCTAGGATTTTTAACATAGAAAGAGACTGGGAAAATAAATTGAACTGCATACGTTGTTTTACTTAAAGTATGCTTTTCTTGGTCACTCTTCATATTAAGGTTGATAAAGGGATATAAATTATGTAGTAGACTTTACAACCCTGTTACACACATTTGTAGTATGTACTCTAGATGGTTAAACACTTCAGTAGGTGTTATGCATGTTTATAAGCCATGGATATAACCAACCTATTGACCGGTTGGACTAAATCTGTAACCATTTATTAACCTTTTATTAAAATATTGATTAATCATTTATTAGCCCTTTATAAACTATAAACAGAACAAGATCCCAGATGCATAGGAAGAAGCAACACACCTGAAGCTGCTCATGACAATCTGCTGCCCTAGGCTAAACTTCAGTGTACTGAACCCCTCCCATCCCCTAGAACAGAGGCTCTGAATTGGGGAGGGGGCACACAGCTAGCTTTCTGATGTCTTGGTGGTTATGGTAGAACTTGGTGGGGGCCAAGCCTCAGGTTGTACCACCATTCACTCTGGTTTGGCCTGGCCAAGTGTCAATGAGTGGCATTCCAACCCAGCCCACTGGGTCCCAAGCACCAGTCCGGTTAGGCCCAGCTGCCCCTGGCACCTCGGCACAATCTGCTGCTCTAGGCAGGTGCCTAGTTTGCCTAGAGCATCTTCTTGCCCCTGGTTAATAAGGGGGGAGAACATCTGGCTCCCACCAATTACTAAACATCAGCAGCTGCTGCCAGGCAGCAGCAGAGGAGCACTATACACTGTTGGAGGTTTCCAGGAGTCTCACGGTGACCAGTAGGGCCTCAGTGAGGACAGGGTGAAGTCACCCCAGGATCTCAAAAATGCAGAAAGGGTGGCAGCAGCGGTGGTAGGCACCATAGGACCCAAAGAAGGCTTTTCCTTGGCCAGTGCTGGGTGAGTGGACCCTGTAGGAGCCTGGGGTTTGAGGACCAAGCTGAACTCCTTCTCTCCCACCTCACCCCCAATTCATATGCAGGATCATGTGCAATGGGAAAGGGCAGCCAGGGAAACATATGGGGGTTTGGAGGAAGCTTGGAGTAGCAACAGTTTGAGCCAGAGGAGAAAAGCCAGGTGGTGCCTTGCAGAGGAGGCTGGACTAGGCCCCCTTAACACAGAATAATGAATTGGTGTCGTCCACAGCAAGGGGGGGCACAATGGGGATCAGAGAGGCTGCCTGAGCTCTCATCCCACTGCAGAGCAAGTGCACGTATGATGGGAGGAAGGCTGTCCAGTGTTACAGCTAGTATGGTAGCACCCTCTACTCACCACAGAGTTGTGTGTTCCCTCTTACAAGGGGGTGGGCAGATGGATGGACTCTCACCACCACAGAGCTGTGAGGGGCAGGAAGGAGAATAGGGGAGATACAGGGACATTCCCACAGTTTGGAATTTCTTACAGGGATTCCCCAAATCCTAGAGTCCAGACACTAAAGGGTACACAAGCAACAGCATTGGCATTCTACAAGCTTTGCAGAGTTCTGGGACCAGGTTACAGCAGAGCAATGGGTCTCCCCAGCAGGCAGAATGTTACAGACCAAACACCTTTGATCCATCTCGCAGAAGGAACTTAGGGATGGGGCCACAGACCATTGAGAGAGTTCCCTTTGTGAGGGGGGCATATGTATAGCGAGCACCTCTGTAGGTAACAGAATTTGGGGAAACTGAGGCACAGCTCAGGGCGGCTGCAGCCAATACTCCAGTCGAAACTGGCAACAAAATTTGGAAAAACTGAGGCACAGCTCAGGGCGTCTGAAGCTAAGATTCCAGCGTAAACTGAGGACCAACACTGGGGGGAAAAGGTACAGATCAGGGTTGTTGTGGCCAATGTCCCAGCAGATACTGAGAATCAAATGTGGGGAAGCTGAGGCACGGCCCAGGATGGCTGTGGCCAAGATTCCCAAGGAAACTGGATCACAGCCCAATGTTGCTGCAGCTAAACCGCAACCAAAACTGGTGAAACAGGCACAGTATTCAAGCTATAGGTGCAGCAACTGGAAGGCTGCGATCTAAGACAAAGGACTTTTACAGAGAGTGGCCCTGGATATTGGGGAACACCTCAGTCATGGACCCTGACATGCAACACACTGAGGCAGGACAAACACCCACCCTCCCATTCATGGAATCAGAGTAGAATTGGGTTTCTTTAAGATCTAATGTGGGCATTATGCTAGTCGCCCTTTTTCCTTGGGGGCTGGGAAGGAATTTTTCCCTCATCACCAAATAGGCCTAGGTGGAGAGGGTTTCTTCACCTCCCCCACAGCAGGTCAGGGAGGTGAGGTTAATATAGCAGATATCCAGTGCAGGTACTTGTTATGGAAGGGACACTGATTGGATAAAATTGATTGGAAGGGGATTTAAAGGAAAGCACCCCCACCCCTTCAGGAAGCTGGGGAAGGGGAGTTTGGGGCTCCTAACTTTAGTATCGCACACACAGTATCAACATGTTTACACATGCAATATCTTTGAAGTGGTTTGGTCAGGTACAATTCTGAGGCTTGCCCAGGTTTGCCAATCCAGTACTGTATTTCTTGCTGAACAGAACAGAAGAACTCACATACCAGGACAGACCAGTCACTTCTGGTACTCTGGTTCAGACACTGGCCAATAACAGATGCTTCAGAGAAAGATGCAAGAAACCCTGCAGAGATCACTTATGGAATAATCTGCCCATACAGCAAGTTTCTTCCTAACTGAGGAGCTGGATGTTGGTTTATGCCCTGAATCAGGAGGGTTTTATCCCTTTAAAGTCTATACTCTGAAACCTATGATATAACTGTAATGGCAATGAATTCCACAGGTTAAGTACACACAGTGTGTAAGAAACAGTATTACCTTGAATCAGTTTTAAATTTCTTACCATTCTATTTTATTTAAATTATTAAAATATGAGGATATTGAGCACACCATGAAAACCAGTTAAGGCTGCTCATGGACAAGAATGCAAAACTCAAAACCACATATATGAAACACAGTGTAAACTTACATACCTACATACACCAACTTCTCACACAAACACTGCCACACACACCCTCCCTATTACACTAACAAATGAACTGTACTCAATCACTCGGGTCACATATCTAGAAAAACATCACATCACAAGATTGCTCGTCCTCCTCTATGACCTAATCTCTCCTCCTTATTAACTGTATACCGAGGTATTTGTTTTTGTCATTTCACCATTTTTCATTAATGCATAGTGTGTCACAATCATCTCTTATTGACAGGCATCCTGGTTCTCCTATGTTTGTTTTTAAGCTTCTTGCATTGGTATAGATACATTTATAAGTTTTAGTTATGTCTGTTTATATTTAACTCTTATTTCACCCTGTTTTTGTAGAATTTATCTCTGATCTAAACCTGCCCCAGCTCAATTCCTCTCCTCCACTGACCAAAGAGAAAGGATTATGACCAAAAACAAACACTGACCATTGATGAAGTTTCCTTTTGGTTACTTACACATTCCACAGTGCTGCAGTGACTGATTTTGGAAGGACCTAAATCCTAATGTGTATCCTCTAGTTTCCTCATCTCACCCCATTTACTATCACCTTTTCCCCCCACTTTGTGCCTATGTAGCAAAGCCCCTTAAGGAATAAGACTTCAAAGGTTTCTTTCTTCCCTTTTTGGTGTCTATGGAAAAATCCACAGGGGGTAGGACTTTTAGAAATTAACAATTTAGATACACCACCCATGTTACTGGAGAGCTCTCTCTCTTTTAAAATGCACCAGATTGTACATGTTTTTGTGAAAATTCCCCAGGAAAGAATATCACTAAATTTTGCGAGAGTAAGCCGCCTTTGCACCTTCGTTAATGACGCAGTTCAAAACACTGTTAAAAAGATTTTAAAAATGAATTACTATGCTGAAGATCTACACAGCCTTCAGCACATACTTTAAACCTAACCCAGTTAGTGTAGCCATTCATCTTTAAACAAAATATAACACACACACACTCACTTTTCAAACTATACACACACCCCACACAGTAGTATAATGAACATGGAACTAACTAGGAAGTGGCCAAGGGAATAAGTATGTTCTATTTGGATAATTGATATAAATATATTAGGAAACAAACTTTAAAAAATTGTTACTGTAAACTCAAAATTTCTGGGCTACAAAAGTATCAAGGATTAGCTTTATTCTACATATTAGTTATTTAGTTCCCATATTCCTTTTCCATCATGTGCATTTGAATTATTAATAGAGAAACAAATATATGAGATGAATTGGAGGGCGGGTATTTTATTAGTAATTATTATTATTATTATAATAAGGAATAAACCTAATGTGTAATTTAACTGACAATCATCTAAAGTATTAGAAACATTACTTTTGGTTGAAAAAAATATTCCTGACAGCAGCATCATACCTGTTGTAGACACTATATTCTCTGGGCTTTCACTGCAAAGCTGCGACAGTAGACTTGTCTTGCCAGAACCAGTGAGACCTATACAAACCAAGTCATATTCAGGTCGTGGAGGTGGTGGTCCCTTGCAGCAAAGCGCTTTAAAACACTGCCAGGAAAAACAAAAAAAGACTTCTCATATTCTATAACAAAATTTAAAAATTCCAGTTCACAAAATTAAAGGCAACAAAGACAAGCAAAATAGTCTCTCTTTTCTAAATGTCCTGGTACAATCAGCATTTACTACACTATGATTAACCCAACCAGAGTCTAAAAAACCAGATTTTTAAGAAAGCATTAGTGTATTAATTTTTCACCTAGATCTGATATGCATGGGATGAGCAATCTGATTTAATTTCCTGAATATCATTAAAAAATGCACATTTAATGAGATAAGTGTGGCTGCTATTCAAATATTTGTCCAACCATGTTTGCTGCCATTATTAGAGTCAGCAGGAGATGCAAGTGCTAACCACATTTGTACCTAATGCCATACCTGGCCCAACTAGCAAGCAGTTTTAGAGCTGCTACTTGCCAAACTGTCGCAGCTTCGGGAAAGGGTAGAAATTTTTTGGCGCCATTGTCTTCATCCCCTCTCCAATATTCCCCTACCTGTACTTTCAAGGGGATGCCGTTCCATTTACAGTCAGCTTGAACTGGCTTTCAGGATATCTTTTATAACAGTTAAAACATAAACACACTATGTAGGTTTACTAATGTACACATTTTAGGAGCAAATTACACCTTGTTCACCGCACTATACAATAGAGAGGTGTAAATTAATCATTGTGTCACTGCATGAAGAACTAAACTGCCTAAACTATGTCTTCCTTCTAGCAACATACATGCCTCTTAAGAGCCAGTGCAGCAATTTAATTAGTACTTTAGACCTTTATTTATGCATTACAGGTAAAATCTTTACAAACAATTCAAAAGATCGCCATTCTGACAAAACCAGTGCTAAAGACTTCTGCATAATATTTATATTCAAGTATGAACAATCACCACATTTTAGTTAAGTCTGTAAAATGCACTGCCCAAAACAAAGCATTCTCTCAGCAAGCACTCATCAGTATCAACTACCCCCCAAGAGTACGGCACAAAGTAGCTGTAGCAAGTGATAGACAATTCATGACTGGCTGCATATTTGAAACACACACACACGCACGCACACCCACGATAAGATCCATCACTAGGTATCAAATCCAGCAGCTTCAGCACCAGAAATGTGAGTCTACCACCTAGCTAAAGTAGTAGTACTTGTAAATAGCAAGCGAGTACATTACAGGCACCAACTAGAGGGAGACATGATCACACAGCCAGTTTACTATGATGTTACATTTATAATGGGATTATTTTTGATTAAATGATGTATTATTGATAATGAATTTAATCTGGAGGAATGTTAACATTTTAATGGTTCTTTTGAAAACAATATGCGTAACACTCAACCTCTTATTTTAAACACATCAAGGCTTGAATTTTCATATCCATGTGTCCCTATTTATTTGAGTGGTAGATAATAGGTCTGTCTGAGGGCAGGATTTGGCAGTATAAGTCTTGTTACATATTTTTTCTTGTCTATGCCTGCATAAAGATTAACACACTGCAAATATACACAATTCCAATGCAAAATGTTTCATTCTGCAGTCTTATTGGTTTGTTCCCTTACACCAGCCAGTCTAAAGAAACAATCTTCATAAACAAAATGACAATGGCACATAAAATAGGAAGAATCCACGCTGACTTTCAGATTCCAGGCAGAGTACGCAATGGTGACAGGAAAACCCCTGACTTATTTGTGAACCAAGTAAGTTTTATATGAAACTTGAGATTCAACATCAAAAAAACTCATTATTTTTTTCCTCCAAAGCCATTTTCCACACATTAGTCAACATAGCTTCTTTATTCCCTTTATAAAAGCCAAAAAGTGCAAATATATGATTTGCCCCAAAATATTCACTTACAATTAATGTAGTTAAATAAAGAAAATATCAATTTTTGTATTTAGAAAGAATATAGGCTTTACTGCAATATGTTTGTTATTTTCTTATCTTATGAATAGTGAATTTTCTTGCACATTGAATGTAACATTTTATTTTGTTGACATAAAAGGAATAAGTTCTTAAACCATTGAATGTGTTGGCCTGAAAATATTTCCCCAATTTAAAAGGCTACACATACTTTTTATCATTGGCCAAGTTTAAAAACAAATCAGCTTCTTCCCACAACTCTGTACTACAGGCAAAACGTTTCCAGTTGGACCATCAGTAACACGTTTAAAGATTATATAAAACAGTTTTTAAGACTTCCATTGCCTAGTAATCTATATTTACCCATCTCACTGGCCAATAGTTTTATAAGCAAGACACATTTTAAACCCAACTATAGCCATTCACACTAAGAAAGTTATCCTTTAACAATGCTGGGCAACCACCATTGTCTTCCCACTCTGCAGGGGTAGAAAATTGTTTGGCTATTAATGCAAATGGGCCACACCATTTGAACATTCATTACAGAGATCAGATCTCACAGCTCTGGAAGCCATATTTATTATTATTTGTATTATAACAACACCTATGAGTCCCAGTCATGGACCAGAACCCCCTTGTGCTAGGCACAGAACAGAAAGACAGTCTCCTGCTCCAAAGCGCTCACAGCCCAAATAGACAAGACAGGCATAGGGTGAAGGAAGGAACAGAACACACAAGCAGAGTGAACAATGTGTGAGGGCATGTTTGTTCCATGATTTCTTCCCCGCCTTTAGGAGGGTATAAGGTAAACAGAAAGAAAAGAGATGGGAAATCAGTCATTGAAGGAAGAGTGAAGGGAACAAAGCAGGGGAAAAAAGTAAAAGGGGCAGACATGGAGTGATGCTGAGAAGAGACCATGAGGGAGGATTGGAGCAATCAGCACAGGTCAGAGAAAGTCCAGTCAAAATTAGCCACTTGATTTTCAACCCTGTTTTGGTGGACTGAGTGGCGGATTGAAGAAAAAAAGCAAATGGTTAATATCTCACTGTCAATCACAGGACATTTTCTTAGTGCAGACAGGGTCTTTAAATTGAGTCATCCCTAAATATCTCATTTCTGTTACCTACCACCTAGTTGTCATAAGGCTTTTAAGTTTAAAAAAATAATAATTTTCTTCTTTTTCACAGGTGTGGGTCCAAAAGATGTAACGTTAATAAAAAAATAACATTTAAGTCACATCCATGTGTAAAGGAAAGAGGAAAATTTCCCCAATTTTTTGTTAATAAACTCTTGATAAGAAACATCTGTGTGCTTGTTAGAAAGATGATATCAAATATACAGTAAAATTTCAGGGGGTGTGTATGTACGTGTACGTGAAGTAGCTCGTTAATAATTTAGCCAATTGAACTTTTAAAGACTGTTGTGAGTGCAGAACTTTTACAACAGCATTTAATTTTATCTTCTGTTACTCTTACAGGCCCATCAGCTCACATAGCTTCTTGTTGCACCAAGAAAAGTCTATAATCAGAACTGTAGCTGAATGATGTTTTTAATGCACTCAATGAGGTTGTTATTCCTATGTCAATAAAATGCATTCTAATATTTAAAGGTGTGTATGTGGTGTTGTGGAACGCAATGATACTTTATCTTATCTATATACATATTCCTTGCAATCCTGGGTCTGATTTATTACATTGTAAAGCATTTTAAGATCATGTTAACAACAATTACTGTAGATATTACAAGTGTACACTGCGCTCTACAAAACATCTTTGGACACATTTCCTGCCCCAAATGAAAAGCAATATTTAAAACCATACTACATATTCAGAGATCTCACGGAGTGTATTAAAAACATGACTAACAGGGCACACTAACAGAGCAGCAATCCCTGTCCTAATAGTGAGTTGCACTGTCAGCCCCACTCTTGGAACCTCCCCCTCTTATGGTCCTCATACTCAACCTTCTGGGTGAGTGTGCCCACATTCACAAGGACATTGCATAAGCCTTACTTTGTGGGACCAGTTTTAGACTCTAGAATATTAACTGTCAAAAATCAACAATTAAAGTGACAAATGGACACTGATAAGATCAACAGTCCAGAATTTAACTATTAACGAACTACTGCAAAAACAAAAAACAAAAAAAAAGCACCACAACTGAAATTTTACTATATATTTGATATTGTTCTTCCCAGGACACTGAGATATTCTCCTACTCTTTTCAGAAACTGCTATGGGATGTTTAACATCCTCTAAGAACGGCCATACTGGGTCAGACCAAAGGTCCATCTAGCCAAGGATCCAGTCTTCCGGCAGTGGCCAATGCCAGGTGCCCCAGAGGGACTGAGCAGAACAGGTAACCATCAAGTGATCCATGCCCTGTCACCCATTCCCAGCTTCTGGCAAACAGAGGCTAGGGACACCATGCCTGCCTATTCTGGCTAATAGCCATTGATGGACCCATCCTCTATGAATTTATCTAGTTCTTTTTTGAACCCTGTTATAGTCTTGGCCTTCACAACATTCTCTGGCAGAGAGTTCTGCAGGTTGACTGTGCGTTGTGTGAAAAAATACTTCCTTTTGTTTTAAATCTGCTGCCTATTAATTTCATTTGGTGACCCTTAGTTCTTGTGTTATGAGAAGGGGTAAAAAACCACTTCCTTATTTACCTTCTCCACACCCAGTCATGATTTTATAGACCTCTATCATATCCCCCCTTTAGTCGTCTCTTTTCCAAACTGAGAAGTCCCAGTCTTATTAATCGCTTCTCATACAGAAGCTGTACCAGACCTCTAATCATTTTTGTTGCCCTTTTCTGAACCTTTTCCAGAGAATAGCAGAGGGCAGGGAACACTAACAAAGCAGCAATCCCTGTCCTAATAGTGAGTTGCACTGTCAGCCCCACTCTTGGAACTCCCCCCCTCTTATGGTCCTTAAACTCAACCTTCTGGGTGAGTGTGCCAACATTCACAAGGACATTGCATAAGCCTTACTTTGTGGGACCAGTTTTAGACTCTAGAATATTAACTGTCAAAAATCAACAATTAAACAAAGTGACAAATGGACACTGATAAGATCAACAGTCCAGAATTTAACTAGCACGAGAATTACACACACTTTCAACAATTGCATTAAAGATGTTTTTAATTTGTTTTAAACAAAGGTCTTCAGCTCTACTTCTCATAAGTAGACAAGGTAGTGAAATATTCAAGAATCTGCTATATTTCATTTTCCTGGCTGTTTACTAAAACCAAGACTACAGGGACATTAGGAAGTACTATGTGCATGAGCCCACAAACACACAGCTGGTAGGAGCTAGTTTTAGGCTTCCCAGCCTTCATAGCTTCCCTAAAGCTAAAAAGGTACAAGAATTATGAGCAATGGCTAAACTGTGTCATCACCTATCCCAGTCTTCCAAGGTGTTTGTAGCACAGGTGTTGCCATTGTTTCAACATAGTACTGGACTCATGAGTATTGCACTACACGGCACTCTTTGGCACTTGCTCTGGTGAAAGGAAAGTCTCTTATACACTACTTCAATTTAAAAGCTGTAACATATAAAGTTTTTAAAAATCCATTTTTATAAAGTATCAGATTCCTACTTCAGCACACATAATACCACAGCTTTAAAGTTTCAAATGGAGCCATGGAAACGATGAGAGCCATTTTCAATTTTCTTCAACTGATGAGAAATCCAAGGTGATAGCCACAATGCAACAGGTCATATGGTAATACCGAAAACCCCTGAACAGTTTCTCATACACAATCACCCCTGTATTGTAATTCCTAGATAAAAACTACATTAATATGGAGTTAATGTTGAGAGTATGTGTCAGTAACTTAGGGTAAAATACATTACAGGGATGTTGCAATTATCCCAGACACAAGCATTATAAACCCAGGAAATTCAGAGTTAAGGTTAAGCTTAAAAAATCCAAAGCTGTTAAGAAATGGATACGCATCATTCCCTTCACGCTGTCCTGCAGTGTCACCAGGTGTCACAAGGTGGGCTGGCCCTTCCAATGGAGTCTGAGTTCAGCCTCACTTGCTACTAGGTTACCTCTCAGAACATGAGTCATGTCCTGGGGGAGAATGTGGCTGAAACAAGGCTGGCTGGAAGATGCAGGATGGGAATCTGGGAGGCAGTGACCATGAGTTGGCTGAGTTCAGGATCCTGACACAGGGAAGAAAGGTAAGCAGCAGAATATGGACCCTGGACTTCAGGAAAGCAGACTTCGACTCCCTCAGGGAACTGATGGGTAGGATCCCCTGGGGGAATAACATGAAGGGGAAAGGAGTCCAGGAGAGCTGGCTGTATTTCAAGGAATCCCTATTGAGGTTACAGGGACAAACCATCCTGATGTGTCGAAAGAATAGTAAATATGGCAGGCAACCAGCTTGGCTTAACGGTGAAATCCTTGCGGATCTTAAACATAAAAAAGAAGCTTACAAGAAGTGGAAGGTTGGACAAATGACCAGGGAAGAGAATAAAAATATTGCTCGGGCATGTAGGAATGAAATCAGGAGGGCCAAATCACACCTGGAGCTGCAGCTAGCAAGAGATGTTAAGAGTAGCAAGAAGGGTTTCTTCAGGTATGTTGGCAACAAGAAGAAAGCCAAGGAAAGTGTGGGCCCCTTACTAAATGAGGGAGGCAACCTAGTGACAGAGGATGTGGAAAAAGCTAATGTACTCAATGCTTTTTTTGCCTCTGTCTTCACGAACAAGGTCAGCTCCCAGACTGCAGCGCTGGGCATCACAGCATGGGGAGTAGGTGGCCAGCCCTCTGTGGAGAAAGAGGTGGTTTGGGACTATTTAGAAAAGCTGGACGTGCACAAGTCCATGGGGCCGGACGCGTTGCATCCGAGAGTGCTAAAGGAATTGGTGGCTGTGATTGCAGAGCCATTGGCCATTATCTTTGAAAACTTGTGGCGAACGGGGGAAGTCCCGGATGACTGGAAAAAGGCTAATATAGTGCCAATCTTTAAAAAAGGGAAGAAGGAGGATCCTGGGAACTACAGGCCAGTCAGCCTCACCTCAGTCCCCGGAAAAATCATGGAGCAGGTCCTCAAGGAATCAATCCTGAAGCACTTACACGAGAGGAAAGTGATCAGGAACAGTCAGCATGGATTCACCAAGGGAAGGTCATGCCTGACTAATCTAATCGCCTTCTATGATGAGATTACTGGTTCTGTGGATGAAGGGAAAGCAGTGGATGTATTGTTTCTTGACTTTAGCAAAGCTTTTGACACGGTCTCCCACAGTATTCTTGTCAGCAAGTTAAAGAAGTATGGGCTGGATGAATGCACTATAAGGTGGGTAGAAAGTTGGCTAGATTGTCGGGCTCAACGGGTAGTGATCAATGGCTCCATGTCTAGTTGGCAGCCGGTATCAAGTGGAGTGCCCCAAGGGTCGGTCCTCAGGCCGCTTTTGTTCAATATCTTCATAAATGATCTGGAGGATGGTGTGGATTGCACTCAGCAAATTTGCGGATGATACTAAACTAGGAGGAGTGGTAGATATGCTGGAGGGCAGGGATAGGATACAGAGGGACCTAGACAAATTGGAGGATTGGGCCAAAAGAAATCTGATGAGGTTCAACAAGGATAAGTGCAGGGCCCTGCACTTAGGACAGAAGAACCCAACGCTACAGACTAGGGACCGAATGGCTAGGCAGCAGTTCTGCAGAAAAGGACCTAGGGGTGACAGTGGACGAGAAGCTGGATATGAGTCAACAGCAAGGATTCCTATGAGCCCACCGCCTCAGAGTTTGGCTCTCTCTTCTCTTTAGGGCATAGATTATTGCCATCTCCAAGAAGTGCCAAGTATGGAAAGAATTTCTGAAGGATTCACATTTATCCTTGTGAACAACTGACATAAAAAGCTCCTCCTTCCTGCACATTCATGGACTGGCTGAGGTAAGTGAGGCAGCAACAGTTGGAATGGAATAAAAGGGAGGGGACTCCTGCTTCCAGCCCAGCTGCCAGAACTCAGAGGATCCCCATCTCCGAGTTTGGCCCATCTCATGGGGAGGAGAGGCCCTAGAATGAGAATCCTGTGTACATGAGATATTTAAAGGAGAGTTACAGATTTACTGCAAATGTCCATGCTTTGAGAGTATATCACACTCAAAGATCTGTGTATTCATGTGTGATGGTGGGTGGGTGGAGGGGGGGTATGTATTAGAAAAAAAATTAAAGGAAACGTGAGTTGAAACTAAAGTAAAATTGTATCTTGAAGAAATGTGCATATTTACCCACTCAACTGGAAATAATTGCAGTTGCAGAAAAATGTACAAAATTAAGCACCACTATTATTTTTTTTTTTTTACTATTGTTTTTGGTGATCATGTGCAAGAGTTATGGGGAAATAGCAGCCAGTAAGACTTGCACCTAGGAATTTCCACCCCAACCAGATTATTACAGTTTTAGGTGGATCAGTATTTGAGCTGAAAATCCTCTCAACAGTGGCCCTTTAAAAAAATCCTAGTGAGATTTCTTCTGGGGAAAGCATTAAATATTGTGTCTGTAGCAGGAGTGGCCAAACATTTTTACATGTGGGCTGCTCGGAGATCACAGCTCTGGGCAACAGACGTCCCTGAACTATTACTTTCTCGCCAACATGCTGCACTGCCTCAGGCCATGCAGTCTTTCTTCGCCTACTCGTACTTCTCATTTCACTCTCCTTTTGGGGATGAAATACTCCATTATTTCTGCTTTGTTCTGGACTCATCTCCTGTCTGTTTCTTTTGTTGTACTAACAGAAGCAGGGAATTTCATGCTTAGTTATTCTCTCTCTTGCACGTGCACGCACACACACACTATTCAGGAAACAGAGTTAAGGATGAAAGCTCATCCTTAATTCTGTCCCCTTGTGCTTGTATGTTAAAATATGATCTCCCTTTATATTTTATTTGTCACTTAAGGCAACATGATGCAAATGGCTCTCTTATACCAAACTTGCATAACATTAAAACAGTGCTACTCGAAGTGGTGATCCGTGGACCGGTGCCGGTCCGCGAGCCATCAGCTGTCGGTCTGCGCACACATTGGGGGGAAAAAGAATGCTGGTCCCCCACATCAGATAGCTTGAGAAGCACTGCATTAAAGTATAGCACAGTGCAGTAACCAGGCTAAGCTGACTAAAACTCAATGAGATCTTCAAAACAAGCCAAGTTTACAAAAATGAGTTCAGTCGATATGATAACCCTACATAAGATTGCAAAAACACAAAGGGTCTTGATCATATTGGAAGAAAAAATGAGAAATAAGAGAAAACATGAAAGAGACAGACTACAATATCAGAAAAGGAAGAGGAAGAGAGGAAAAAAACCAAGACAAAAATAAAGTGAGGTTAAGGAAGAGAAGGAAGAACAAAATGAAGGAAGACAGTAAACTAAGCTGTTTATCATAATAAAATTCATGCAATGTTTGACTATATCATGTACGTCTATGGAACATCAAATATAAATGCTGAAGTACAATAGGTATTGTATACTGTGCCAAACAAAAAAATAAAGGCTCTGCTAGAAAAATCTTACAATCTGAAGGCACAAGCAAGCAAGCATTAATTTCTCTATGTTCAAGTGTTCAATTCAAAGTGAGGATGGGAAGAAAGAGGTTTCCCAGCTTCTGGGGAAATGTATTTCCCACTCCCACCCCCTGCTTTCTCTGTATATTGCTAAACCAACCCTGGTAAGTTATTAAGGCCCCAATTCAGCAAAGCATTTAAGCACATGCATATGTGCTTTCTTGAATACAGATGAACTTAAGCATGTTCTTAAATGATTTGCAGAATTGGAGCCTCAGTGTCTTGTGAAAACCCCAGACTCCACCAGATTACATATATCCTCCCTATCCAAAAAAATATATCACCAGGGGAGAAAACTGGCAGACCATACTTCACCAGAGTATTTATTACCCTCTCCTCTCCCCCCAAGATGCTTACTATTTTTAATTAGTGCACAGAAGATTTTAACTGGTCGTCAGTCCATCCCTGTACCAAACCGACTGTACTTAAGACTAATGTTTCAGAAAGATAATTGAAAGCCTCTGAATACACAATTTTGTCACATCAAAAAAAAGAGAAGAAAAAAATCAAACATGTATAATTATATTGAAATAAAAACTAAGAATTGATGGGAAATACCAGACAAAGCATCAGAAACACCATTTAGGACTATAAATGTGCAAAAAAGTTAAGAGATGTGGCACTACTTGTCATTTCTAGTTAGGATGAAAGACATGTACAGATTTTTTTTTAAACAATAGCCTACAGCTTACAGGCTTGCTAAAAGCCATCATTTTGCAGGTTCTGAGCTTAGCCAAAATAAGCTTCTCCATCATGATTCATGTGTGTTACAAGGTGGGCTACAGAACACTATGTTTTCTTTAGTTCAGCACAACAGAATAATTACTCATGTTCTACAACAGTAATTATGACCCTATGATACAGTAATTGAAAGCTCACATGGGATCACAGAAGCCAGAAGGAACCATATACACACTTAGTGCCCTTTGATTTTTCTAATTAGTGTTGAGTGTATGTATTCCAAATACAATTGCGTACTTTCTTCTCCCCTCCCGCAGAAAACTGCTCATGTGCAAGTAAGCCCTTGCCTAGCTGTATTTGACGTACATGTTGTGTGTAATATTAGATATGCAAGTATATATGACCGAAAAAAAAAAAAGTTAGTCTCAGAAATGTGTGCATCCAGGACAATGTGCTACCACTAAAAAGTTCAGGCCAAACAAATGATGAGGGAAAGGAAGGTCATGTCTAAAATATAGTGTATGCCAGTAACCATCAGTTACTGAGAAAGAGAAAAAGAAACAAACCACATATTTCAGCTCGTTGTACAGTGGATGCACTTAACTTACTACTGGTTTGAGAGTTTCTACTGCTCTACCTGTATTACCAATTATGTTTATAGGAAATCACTCTGAAACCAATAACTTTCAAACTGGAGAACACATTTTAAGTGCAGCCACAAATCCAAGCCTGGTGTATTAGATGAAGAGAAAGTATGAAGACAACCTGTTATGGTACTTCACAAAGTTCTAGGGCAGCAACAGCTTCTCATTCACGTTTAAGAGCTAGGAAAAAGTTCTTGGTTAAAAATATGCTACTCTAAAACTCATTCTCTATGTGGTAAAACCCAACAGAAAGACCAAATGCAAAATGTAATTTTTGCAAACCACGCAGACTGAAAGAAAGAAAATTTAATTTAAGAAGCTGAAATAAATTCAACCAAAGATTAGCTGAAAGAAATGGAACAGCAGATTAGGAAATCAACAAACCTAACAGGAAAAGCGTGCCCCTACTTGTTGCAAGCGAGGTGGTCTCAAAAGGCTATGGGAGATCATTTAAACTATGGGCTGACAAAAGTAAAAATGGTTGATACAAGAAATCCTCTAAATGACTCCACCATAATAGTTACAAGATAGGAACAGATGAGCTATAGAGTGTTTCATCCACTCGACTCTACTGGGCATCACAAAAACAGAACTAAATGTAGAACAAGTCACTGAGTCTACGAAAAAGGGACCTAAAGAAATCCTCTGAATGTGTTCTAAGGGGAAAAGAGGAACAGTAGAAGGTTTAATTTAGGAAAGTTTCCCACTTAGATTAAGCCACAGGATATATCTTGTATTTTCTTAAGCAGGATTTCATTCAGCCAGGGGAAGAGACATCTCTAACAGACTACAGCAGGGATTGCTACTAAATCTGGTCTAATTAAGTATCTCCATGAATGTAACTGGAATACGATAGAAGAACTGTGGACACTAGTCAGAACAGGAAAATTTTACAAAGGGACCTACTCAGATTCGAAATAGAAGCAGAAAATGAAGTGAGATTCAATGTGGGGGCATGGAGAATCATCTAAAACTCACCTTACAATGTGAGGAAGAAACCCAGAAAGCAGTAATATAAGAAGAACTAACACTGACAGTAGAGAACAAGTTATACATGGGTATTGCAATGTGACAGGGCAACACAATTTAGACCTGAACATGCAAAGGTATCAGATCAAAAGAGCTGGAAAATAGTACTTTCCTTACTGCTCCAGTAAGACCTCACCATGACTGATTCTGGGTGCTGCATTACCAGAAAGACTGACAAAACTAGTGGGAGCTTAAATGTGACTACCAAAAACTATTGGTGAGCAAGGGGGCCTGTGTGGGCTGATTCAGGAGGAGATAAACAGAACATGAAGAGATTAGTCTATAAACATTTGAAGTCTAAACATTAAGGATGGAGAGGATCTATTACTACTGTAAGCAATATTATATATATCAAATGAGAAATGGGACAATCTGGGACAAGAGCATTTTTTATAAACATCAACTATATTCAGATTATCTGTGTGATATCAATCTGCCTGAATGCCAGGAGTTAAATCAAAAGAAAACAAAATAGGCCCCTTGAGGAGACAATGGCTGGGCCATCAATAATGTACCCTTCCCAAGGCAAAAATCCTGTGATCAAAGGGGCTGAAAAGCTCAAAGATCCTAAAAAAGGAAGGAGGATATTGGATGAGATAGGAAAAGCTGACAGGCTGGGAAAACACAGACAGACAGATGCTGTGAACAGGAAGGGCTGCTTCTCCCTGGCAAAGATGGAGTTCAGTGGTCTGAGAGGAACTTACAAAGGCATATGTAATGTGCTTCAACTGTTTATTGTTGTTACGTTTTGCTCTAAATGCTTTGTGCCCTTAACAAATGAATAAATGTCACAAAAACAGCTTCTTCAAACAAGGTATAACAGTAGATGTATGCTGTCACAGGCTCCTGGAGAAAGAGCTGGCAAAGGTACCAATCACTGTTGGTTGTGATGAAGTATTATTTATTACTTCTATTACTGTAGTGCCTAGTCATGGCTGACAAACTAGGGGACTGTAGCCCATGCCCTGGTCTAAGAGTGGATGAACTGCAGAATTGCCACTCCCCTTGAAGCTCTGGTACTAGCCACTGTTGGACATAGATACTGGGCTAGATGGACCATTGGTTTGACCCAATATGGCAGTTTTGTTCTTACTGAATCCTACCTCAGGAGAAGGAAAGCTTAAGGCCGGACCCCTCTGGGGGTGCACTGGTGAGTCCCCCAGGAAGGGACAATGAGAGTAACTGTGACAATATTTTAAAAGGGGAAAAAAAGGTGGGCAGAAGGAGGAAAAAAAAGTGACAGTGAGATCTAGTGGGCTCTAAAAGGCTCCCCCACGACAAAATGAAAGCTTCAGTGCTAGGACACACACACACACACACAAATTTTAAGTGTCCTGCAGGACATCTGCAGGGAAATGAACTAGAAGACCTAACAGGAATTTTCTATGTGAAACTTCCATGACTTTATAATTCTTCAGATTTGGACCTCACGGATATACCCTCTTGCCAACTAGTATCTCTCCCCTAGGTTCTCTGCAAGTTTATTACATTACTTCTGTCCTTTTCATATTATATATACATACACATACATATACACACACACACGGGCTGTCAAGTGATTTAAAAAATTGATCCTGATTAATCGCACATTTAAATAGAATACCATTTATTTAAATATTTTTGGATGTTTTCTACTTTTTCAAATATATTGATTTCAATTACAACACAATACAAAGTGTACAGTGCTCACTTTATATTTACTTTGATTACAAATATTTACACTGTAAAAAAACAAGAGAAAGTGTTTTTCAATTCACCTCATACAAGTATTCTAGTGCAATCTCAGTCATAAAAGTTGACCTTACAAATGTAGAATTCTGTACAAAAAATAACTGCATTAAAAAATAACAGTGTAAAACTTTAAAGCCCACAAGTCCACACAGTCCTACTTCTTGTTCAGCCACTCAGACAAACAAGTTTGCTTATATTTGCAGGAGATAATGCTGCCCACTTCTTGTTTACAGTGTCACCTGAAAGTGAGAACAGACGTTTGCATGGCACTGTTGTAGTCGGCGTTGCAAGATTTTTATATGCCAGATGTGCTAAAGATTTATATGCTTAAACGACCATTCCAGAGGACATGCGTCCATGCTGATTATGGGTTCTGCTCAGTAACGATCCAAAGCAGTGCAGACTGACGCATGTTCACCTTCATCATCTGAATCAGATGCCACCAGCAGAAGACTGGTTTTCTTTTTTGATTATTCGAGTTCTGTAGTTTCCGCACTGGAGTGTTGCTCTTTTAAGACTTCTGAAAGCATGCTCCACACCTCGTCCCTTTCAGATTTTGAAAGGCACTTCAGATTCTTAAACCTTGAGTTAAGTGCTGTAGCTATCTTTAGAAATCTCACATTGGTACCGTCTTAAAATGAAGAACGTGCTGGGTCATCATTCGAGACAGCTATAATATTAAATACATGGCAGAATGCGGGTAAAAAGAGAGCAGGAGACATACTATTCTCCCCAAAGGAGTTCAGTAAAAATTTAATTATCGCTTTTTTTTTTTTTTTTTTTTTTTTTTTTAATGAGCGTCATCAGCATGGAAGCATGTCCTCTGGAATGGTAGCCAAAGCAGGAAGGGGCATACGAAGGCTTAGCATACCTGGCACATAAATACCCTGCAATGCCGGCTACAAAAGTGCCATGCAAACGCCTGTTCTCACTTTCAGGTGACATTGTAAATAAGAAGCTGGCAGCATTATTTCCCGTAAATGTAAACAAACTTGTTTGTCTTAGCAATTGGCTGAATAAGAAGTAGGACTGAGTGGACTTGTAAGCTCTATAGTTTTACAATGTTTTGTTTTTGACTGCTGTTACGTAGCAAAAGAAAAAAAATCTACCTTTGTAAGTTGCACTTCCACAATAAAGAGATTGCATTATGGTACTTGTATGAGGTGAACTGAAAAATACTATTTCTTTTTGTTATTTTTACAGTGCAAATATTTGTAATAAAAATAATATAAAGTGAGCACTGTACACTTTGTATTCTGTGTTGTAACTGAAATTAATATATTTCAAAAAATGTAGAAAACATCCAAAAATAGTTAATAAATTTCAATTGGTATTCCACTGTTTAACTCAAAATTAATCATGATTAATCACAGTTTTAATTGCACTGTTAATCGTGTGAGTTAACTGCAATTAATCGACAGCCTTAATATATATATTATACACACACACACACACACACACACACACACACACCACAAACAGACAGAATAGATTCTTTGATCAAAACATTTAGGGAACAAAATATATGTGGTAACATATTGAATAATATACAAGACCTTCTCTTCACTTATATGAACTTGGCTAGTACAGCACATTGTCTCTATAGGAGGAAACAGACCCACACAAGAACATTAATCTGTAGACTACAAGGAAGGCACATATGAAATAAAATCTAACATTTAAAAAGTTGCCCAAAAATTTAACTGCAAATGACAACCCCTTTGAATGTTAAACCTGACTTGCTTTCCCCAACTTCTTAAACAGTTAACTGGTTTTAAGTTTCTATACCTTATTCCTGTTTTTTAAACTTTTAAATGCCATGCCTAACCTCTCCAATTGCACTTTCCCAATTTTCTCCAAATTCGCCAGCTTGGCCCCCACAATGGCTATTTTTGTCCTCTTAGATCAGACCCTTTAGATTTTCCTCTACCAATCATGCGCAAGGAAGAAGTATCCACCAATACCTCTAAACTGTTTCCACATAAATTGGTGTTCTGATTTCAGATCCTACAGAGTCTGGGGAAGAGGGCTCATTTTCAGAGGCACTGAATGTACTCATTTTCAACAGACTTCAGCTGGAGTTGCTCATTCTCAGTATTTGTGGAAAGAGTCAGGCTACAAGAACCAAATTCACCACTGGCATAACAGCTGCAATTATAAGTCTCTGTTTCCACAGGCTCCTAGCTTTCAAAAGCAAAAACAAAACAAAACCCCGCACAATTTGAGATGAAACTTCCCCTGGTATTCTCTTCCAAAGGAGATTTTATTTTTGAAACTGTTGAGCAAAATCTGTTTGAAGTAGGCAATTATTTCAATTTTAAAGAATTCTAGACACTATAGCTGATCTGCCTTTTAAAAAAGGCACAGATGGATTTCAAAATTTTAGTAAGAAACAGTCACCAGTAAGTAGTGCATTTACTAGCAGTGAAAAAGTGTTTGACTTAGTCTTATAGCCACTGAAAAACTGTGCCCTGAGCACACATACTACAAATTTGAGTTCACTAAAGCTGTACACTATCAGACAGGCAAAGTCCATTCACTGATTACAAATGTGTGCACTTGCTGCCGCTCATCCTGAGGAAACCTTTCTACCCCATTAGTCCTCCAATCTTAATTATCTCCTTGAAAGACTTCATTGGGTACGTGTTCATCAGATTATATTTAATTTAACTTTTGAGGCATTAGGTTTTATGACCTAAAAGACAGAGCCTTACAGAGTCTAGGAAATGTGAACTGGTGAAAGTGAACCCAGACTCTAACGAGTTTACATAAGCTATGGTACCATGCTTTTTTTTTTTTTTTTATTAGGGTATTGCCTGGGCCACAATCAAGGATCAAGGTTCCAATGTGGTTTGCAATCACGTAGCTAAAGAGTACAGCCCCTGCTCCAAAGCATTCACAATCTAATTCAGTGATACTCAGATTGAGGCTTGGGAGATGCAAGTGGTTCTTTAATGTGTCTCCTCAGACATCTTACTCAGGCAAAGTTCCCACTAACTAAATTAGGCGAGCAGGAAGCTAGTCTGTTCCTCTTGTTGGTTTGGGAGAAAAATCTCATCTCAGGCATGAGGAAGCCTGCCTTAGTCATCTTATCCTACAAAAAAAAGCAAACTCAAAATGAGACACTGAATAAAGCTGAAAAAAATATAAAACTGCAGGTGCTCAGACATTACAGTGATACATAGGACGTAAGGGCACGACTATTAGCCCTTTAGCTCAACTTTGTTATATTAATATAAAAGAAATGTTACACTGTTTACATGAGTAGGGTAGTAAGAGTTTTAAAACCAACAATTTTGGCATTCAGGCATTTTAAATTTTTGATACAGCAACTGGACATTAGGATTTTGTAATATGAGGGCAAGATAAAGAAGGGATATTTACAGTTCAGATTCCTATAACTGACATCATGCAATCAGTGTTTTTGAAATGCAGGGATTATGTAAAGGGTATGACAAGAGATGAAAAAAATTCTTTCCATGCCAGAGCAATTTCTCACTTAAGAGGAAGCATTTATGCTCAGGATTATTTCTCTAGCCCAATTTAGAACAATTGATAGGTACAGTAAGGTACAGTATTTACAATAACATTTTACATCTGAATTAAGGAATGTGGCAGAGTTTTCAGACTAAGTTATTAGATACAATTTTGTAAAAGGCAGGATTAAAGAGGAACTGAGGCTGGTGTTGCATTTAAAGATTAATTTTCACAACAGGGCAAATGTGATGAGGAACACTAAAAACATTTGACTTCCTTAGGCATTTGTACTGCCTCCTTTATTAAACAGAATGTGTGACTGACCAAATGCTTCTTTTCTCAATCAGTCCTGCAATGACATCTTACTCTTCCACTAACTCTTCCAGTATCATTCTGTTATAAAAAAATAAATCATGTATTATGGACATCAATACAGAGTCAAACATGACAAGCTATGTAAGGGACAAAATCCTTTCCATTAAGGCAAACACCTGATAACGTACATTTAATCAGTGAAATCAATGAATAAATTAATAGATTCAAAAATGTTTGCTGCATGATTTCGCCTATGAAGAGGGAAGTGGCAAAGAAAGCCTTTATCGCATGCCATTAAAGATTGTGAAGCGCTTTGAGATCTATTGATGACATACCAACTCTTATATAACTATTTCAGATTCTGAACCAGTTTTCGTGACAGAAGCAATGGTTAAGGCTACAATTTAATCATAAGTATTTTTACTAAGCAGTCATGGACAGGTCACAGGCGAAAAAAAAAAAAAAAAAAATCACTGCCCCGACATGTCCATGATTTATATTAAAAAATACTCATGAATGAATTGGGCGGGGGGGGGGGCCCGCTGCTGCTCCAGCCACCCCAGGACTACTGAGTCCCTGGGTCCAGCCACATCAGCTGCTCCTCAGGCGGTTGGCTGGCTGCAGAGCCATTGCAGCAGCTGATGCGGCTGGTTGCAGAGCCATTCCAGCAGCGGCCAGTGTGCCTGGCCCCGGGGTCAGCCACACTGGCTGCTGCAGAAGTCATGGAGGTTGCAGGAAGTCACGGAATTCGTGACAGACTCAGAGTCCTAGCAATGGTCCATGGGCTAAAAGCCATAGAAACACAGTTTCCATTACACATTATGCTACCTGAGATTAGGTGTCTCAAAAGTAGAAACAGGTTTGAGCAGGAGCACTTCTCTGCATGCCCAGACATGCTGCAGTGTGTGGGAGGAATCTGACCGGGAGTACTGAGAAAGCCCCTGCACAGGAGAAAAGTCCCAAACATTCCATAAGAGTGGGAAGGCAAGTGAGAAAAGTTTTACACCTTGATTTTTACACCGTTTGCTTAATTAAGATATTAATTAGTTTCTTACGAATGGGGCACCTGGTTTTTGTCTTTTCAGGCGCCAGAACCCCATGAAGTGCCCATGAGTAGGCTGTGCGATATCCTCCCCTCAGAAATCCTTCCAGGAAAAATTCTCATGCTGCTGATTGAGCTTTTTCATGGAGGTTATAGATTAGAGACAGACCTAGCATGCTGGTGTGACTCAAAGCACCATATCCTGGCAGAATGGGGTCAGTGGTTTGTGGCAGCAGCGCTAGCTCACCCTCTCAGGCTCCTGAAAAAGCTACGTATAGCACCTGTTAGTGTTGGCTCAATGTTTGCAGGGTTTTTCTATTGCAGGGATGGGGGAGAGACAGAGCATGCTAGAGTGCTGTACCAGAGCAAACCAAAGGTTAGGGCCTCAATTCTCCAGTGATTTCTCAGCTCAGAAGAGAGAGCACAAAGTACAAGATGAAATGAAGACACTACTATATGTAAATGAATAAGAATTAGGGCTGTCAAGCGATTAAAAAAATTAATCGCAATTAATCGCACTGTTAAACGGTATTCTATTATTGCTTATTTAAAAATTTTTGGATGTTTTTCTACATTTGCAAATATATTGATTTCAATTACAACATAGAATACAGAGTGTACTTTTATTATTTTTATTACAAATATTTGCACTGTAAAAAACAAAAGAAATAGTATTTTTCATGATAAAGAGATTACACTACAGTGCTTTTATGAGGTGAATTGAAAATTGAACTTACAAATGTAGAATTGGGAACTAAAAAATAACTGCATTCAAAAATAAAACAAAATGTAAAACTTTAGAGCCTACAAGTCCACTCAATCCTACCTCTTTGTTCAGCCAATAGCTAAGACAAACAAGTTTGTTTACATTTGCAGGAGATAATGCTGCCCGCTTCTTGTTTACAATGTCACCTGAAAGTGAGAACAGACGTGCGCATGGAACTGTTGTAGCTGGCGTCGCAAGATATTTATGTTCCAAATGCCCTAAAGATTCATATGTCCCTTCATGCTTCAACCACCATTCCAGAGGACATGCGTTCATGCTGATGACGGGCTCTGCTCGATAACAATCCAAAGCAGCGCGGACTGACGCACGTTCATTTTCATCATCTGAGTCAGATGCCACCAGCAGAAGGTTGATTTTCTTTTTTGGTGGTTTGGGTTCTGTAGTTTCTGCATCGGAGTGTTGCTCTTTTAAGACTTCTGAAAGCATGCTCCACACCTTGTCCCTCTCAGATTTTGGAAGGCACTTCAGATTCTTAAACCTTGGGTCAAGTGCTATAGCTATCTTTAGAAATCTCACGTTTGTACCTTCTTTGCATTTTGTCACATCTGCAGTGAAAGTGTTCTTAAAGTGAACATGTGTTGGGACATCATCCAAGACTGCTATAACATGAAATATATGGCAGAATGTGAGTAAAACCGAGCAGGAGACACACAGTTGTCCCCCTAGGAGTTCAGTCACAAATTTAATTTAAAGCATTTTTTTCAAACGAGTGTCATCAGCATGGAAGCATGTTCAGAAAAAGGCAACTAAAATGATTAGGGGTTTGGAACAGATCCTATATGAGGAGAGATTAAAGAGGCTATGACTTTGCAGCTTGGAAAAGAGGAGACTAAGGGGGGATATGATAGAGGTATATAAAATCATGAGTGGGGTGGAGAAAGTGAATAAGGAAAAGTTATTTACTGGTTTCCATAATATAAGAACTAGGGGCCACCAAATGAAATTAATGGGCAGCAGGTTTAAAACAAATAATAGGAAGTCCTTCTTCACTCAGCGCACAGTCAACCTGTGGAACTCCTTGCCTGAGGAGGTTGTGAAGGGTTTAAAAGATAACTGGATAAATTTGTGGAGGTTAAGTCCATTAATGGCTATTAGCCAGGGTGGGTAAGGAATGGTGTCCCTAGCCTTTGTTTGTTCGAGGGTGGAGATGGATGGCAGGAGAGAGATCACTTGATCATTACCTGTTAGATTCACTCCCTCTGGGGCACCTGGCATTGGCCACTGTCGGTAGACAGAATAGTAGGCTAGATGCACCTTTGGTCTGACCCAGTGTGGTCATTCTTACGTTCTCTAATTGTGGCCAAAGCAAGAGGGGGCATAAAAATGTTTAGCATATCTGGCACGTTAATACCTTGCATTGCTGGCTACAAAAGTGCCATGTGAATGTCTGTTCTCACTTTCAGGTGACATTGTAAATAATAAGCGGTCAGCATTATCTCACAAGTGGAAACAAACTTGTATGCCTTAGCGATTAGCTGAACAAGAAATAGGACTGAGTGGACTTGTAGGCTCTAAAGTGTTACACTGTTTTTGAGTGGTTATGTAACAAAAAAATTCTACATTTGTAAGTTGCACTTTCATAAAGAGATACAGTACTTGTGAGATGAATTGAAAAATACTATTTCTTTTGAAAGAGTGGCAAGGAGTCCTGTGGCACCTTCTGACTAACAGACGTATTGGAGCATAAGCTTTTGTGGGTGAATACCCACTTCGTCAGATGCATGTAGTGGAAATTTCCAGAGGCGGGTATAAATATGCAAGCAAGAAATCTGGAAGCCTGCTTTCACCATCTCCGACTCAAAGAACGCTTTCAAGATAACACTGAACAGTGCACTGATACACAGATACCCTCCCACCAACAGCACAACAAGAACTACTCCACATGGACTCCTCCTGAGGGTTGAAATGACAGTCTGGACCTATACACAGAATGTTTCTGCCGACGTGCACAGGCAGAAATTGTGGAACAACAACATCACTTGCCTCATAACTTAAGTCGTGCAGAATGCAATGCCATCCACAGCCTCAGAAACAACCCTGACATTATAATCGAAGAGGCTGATAAAGGAGGTGCTGTTGTCATCATGAACAGGTCTGACTACCAAAAGGAGGTTGCCAGACAACCCTCCAATACCAAATTCTACCAGCCACTTTCCTCAGATCCCACTGAAGAACACACTAAGAAACTGCACCATCTACTCAGGACACTCCCTACACTAACACAGGAACAAATCAACATAGATAGAGCCCGGTTGGGGCTCTAAGGGTACTACCCAAAATCCACAAACCCGGAAATCCTGGACGCCCCATCATCTCGGGCACTGGCACTCTCACTGAAGGACTGTCTGGATATGTGGACTCTCTACTCAAACCCTACACCACCAGAACTCCCAGCTGTCTCCATGACACCACTGATTTCCTGAGAAAACTAGAATGCATTGGTGATCTTCCAGAAAACACCATCCTAGCCCCAATGGATGTAGAGGCTCTCTACACAAACATCCCAGACGCAGATGGAATACAAGCTGTCAGGAACAGTATCCCTGATGATGCCACAGCACAACTGGTTGCTGAGCTCTGTAACTTTATCCTTATGCAGAATTATTACAAATTTGGTGACAATATATACCTCCAGACTAGTGGCACTGCTATGGGCACCCACATGGCCCCACAATATGCCAACATTTTTATGGCTGACCTGGAACAACGCTTCCTCAGTTCTCATCCACTCACGCCCCTTCTCTACCTATACTACATTGATGACATCATCATCATCATCATCAGGACCCATGGGAAGGAAACTTTGGAAGAATTGCACCATGATTTCAACAGCTTCCACCCCACCATCAACCTCAGCCTGGACCAATCTACACGGGAGGTCCACTTCCTAGACACCACGGTGCAAATAAGTGACGGTCACGTTAACACCCTCTATACCGAAAACCCACGAACCGCTATGCCTACCTTCATGCCTCCAGCTTCCATCCCGGACACACCACATGATCCATTATCTACAGTCAAGCACTGAGGTACAACCACATTTGCTCCAATCCCTCAGACAGAGACCAACACCTACAAGATCTTCACCAAGCACACTCAAAACTACGATACCCACACGAGGAAATAAGGAAACAGATCAACAGAGTCAGACGTGCACCCAGAAGCCTCCTGCTGCGAGACAAGCCCAAAAAAGAAACCAACAGAACTCCACTGGCCATCACATACAGTCCTCAGCTAAAACCTCTCCAACACATCATCAATGATCTACAACCCATCCTGGGCAACAATCCCTCACTTTCACAGGCCCTGGGAGGCAGGCCAGTCCTCGCCCACAGAAAACCCGCCAACCTGAAGCATATTCTCACCATCAACAACACAACGGACCATAGTAACTCTAACTCAGGAACCAATCCATGCAACAAACCTCGATGCCAACTCTGCCCACATATCTACACCAGCAACACCATCACAGGACCTAACCAGATCAGCCACACCATCACCGCTTCATTCACCTGCATGTCCACTAATGTAATATACGCCATCATGTGCCAGCAATGCCCCTCTGCTATGCACATCGGCCAAACTGGACAGTCCCTACGTAAAAGGATAAATGGACACAAATCAGATATTAGGAATGGCAATATACAAAAACCTGTAGGAGAAAATGTCAATCTCCTGGGACACACCATAGCAGATTTAAAAGGTAGCCATCCTGCAGCAAAAAAACTTCAGGACCAGACAAAACTGCCGATTTTACAGATCCAGACTAACACGGCTACCTCTCTGATACTATTTCTTTTATCATTTTTACAGTGCAAATATTTGTAATAAAAATAATATAAAGTGAGCACTGTACACTTTGTGTTCTGTGATATAATTGAAATCAATATATTTGAAAATATAGAAAAACATCCAAATATATTTAATAGATTTCAATTGGTATTTTATTGTTTAACAGTTCAATTAAAACTGTGATTAATTGTGATTAATTTTTTTAATCGTGATTAAAGTTAAATTGCATGAGTTTAACTATGATTAATCAACAGCCCTAATAAAAATTAGAGTTATAAAACAAAGTAGTCCTGAGAAACAGAACCATCAACTTGTTCCACTATCAGAGAAACAATTTCTGGTGGGCTCAGGTGAAGAGCAGGGGTTAGCAGCAGCACCACCACTGTATCGTCTCCAAATTCTACAGGTGACAGGCATTACCCATTTGTTCTAACAAGAAGAATAAAGGTGTTCAGAAGAATACATGGACTGGGGAGCATCCTGTGAAAGAGAAGTGTAATCACAATGGCCCTCAGCTACATCTTCCTAGACATAATCCTGAAGCACAAATAATTCTGGTATTTCTTAACCTGAGCACTTGAGTTTGCAATGCTCTTTTGACAACTTTTTGCAACAGAATTTCCTAGATTCTTTAAAAAGGAAACAAATTTTGTCATATAATGACATCCTGCATGTATCATCAGCAGGGACTGAATCCAGAATACTCAAGTTCACATCAGAGACCTATCACTATCATTTCAGCTAAAGGAATAGCTAGTAGCAGTAGTAGGTGATTATCAGCTGTGGTCATGACCTACACTGCCAGTTGTTTACACAACTATTTGCTACACAGCAGTATAATGGTTGCAGTCAGGATTCCAAGATTCTATTCCTAGCACAGAGGGAAGAGTATGTCTTCAAAAGTGATTAAAACAAAGTTTGGCATCATAGCCAAGCACATAGATTTGACACATTCATTCTGAAAGGCAATGTTGCTACACGGATGAGACCCGGGTCTGTCATTATATTCAGTCTGAATTCTATTCCCACATATACAAAAAATGACCTTATGCAACTTCTCAATTACCCTATCTGCAAAATGAGAAGCAGTGTAACTGTCTGCCTCTTCTGGTACGATTAGGAGGCCTTTCTCAATAACAAATTATTGTGAATAGAAATATTAACACAGCTCAATGAAAGATTTTAAACTTGAACTGAGAACTTTTTTAGTTCTCAGCAATTGATACCCTCCCCTAAACTTGGAGATATTTTGATGGGGGAGGATAGGCAATCAGCTCAACAAGGCATGAGCGTATGCCAGGTACAGCTGGAATAATAAACATTAAGGAGCTGGTGTAGAACAAGTTCTACTGAGTATTGTAAATAGTGATTTCTGTGGTTTACAATTTACCAAGCCTGGATAGATTTTCGCAGGAACAGTGAAAGGCCTCAGATTTACCCTCACCTCTGCCCCAACCCACCATACTGCAACTTCCTACTCTAAACCATGGATGTGCGAAAGTCATTCTAAATAAAAACGAGGAGTCTGGTGGCACCTTAAAGACTAACCGATTTATTTGGGCATAAGCCTCCATGGGTAAAAAAGCCCACTTCTTCAGATGCATGGAGTGAAAATTACAGATGCAGGAATATACTGATACATGAAGAGAAGGGAGTTACCTTACAAGCGGAGAACAAGTGTTGACAAGGTCAATTCAGTCAGGGTGGATGTGGTCCATTCCCAATAACTGATGAGGTGTCAATACCCTGATAGCTGTAATCAATACTGTCTCACAATCAATAAATACAAATTTATCTTGAGTTAAAGACTTTTCTTAAAGACACAATTAACTGAAAATATGAATGTAATGTCCTTCTAAAACAAATGAACCATAAAGAATGCAGTCTAAACATTTGAAGATTTTTATCTGGGTATACTATTTAGCTAACAACTAGTGAAAAACCTTTGAATCTTGTTCTAATAAAAGTCCTTTTAAAATCAGTACAATTTGATTTTCATCTATGAACACATTAAAAAATGTTCAAGCTGAAAAGTATTTAGCTTCATTGGTAAACTGAGTATTGAACAATGTAAAAACTTATATATTAACTATATATTTGTGGTTCACTGTAACAATATGAAAGACAATTTCCAACAATATTAAAGAGTATAGGCTTAATGGAAAATATACTGTTGCTAGTTTTCCTGATCCCCCACTTTCCATTTTCTTCTCGCTGATCCTCAAATCTCAGCTTCTCATTTATATACTCCCAACAATTCCAAGCAGCCATAGTATTCAAGTGGCATTTCCTAGAAGCATTACTCTCCTGTCAGACACAAAGGAGCAAACCCTCTAGGAACAGCTCAGCATAACCAGAGTACACGCTTAAACAATATTAGTAGGGAAAGAATAAGTTAAAACTCATTTGTTAAAAATAAATTAAACAATTAAGATAAAATAGAAAATGGGGCATAAAAAATAGATACTTTGATAAACTTTCAAATTCTCCAGAGCAAGTGTGTGACTGGACTTCTTACATACATAGAATCATGGAACATTAGAGTTGAAAGAGACCTCAGGTGGTCATTTAGCCCAATCCCCTGCTCAAAGCAGAGCCAACACCAACTAAATCATCCCAGCCAGGGCTTTGTTAAGCCAGGCCTTAAAAACCTTTAAGGATGAAGATTCCACCACCGCCCTAGGTAACCCATTCCAGTGCTACACCACCCTCCTAGTGAAATGTTTCCTAATGTCCAACCTAGACCACCCCCACTGCAACTTGAGACTATTGCTCCTTGTTCTGTCATCTGCCACCACTGAGAACAGCCTACCTCCATCCTCTTTGGAACCCCCTTTCAGGTAGTTGAAGGCTGCTATCAAATCCCCCCTCACTTCTCTTCTGCAGACTAAATAAACACAGTTCCCTCAGCCTCTCCTCACAAGTCATGTGCCACAGCCCCCTACTCATTTTCATTGCCCTCCACTGGACTCTCTCCAATTTGTCCACATCCTTTCTGTAGTGGAGGACTCAAAATTGGAAGCAATACTCCAGATGTGGCATCACAAGTGCCAAATAGAGGGGAATAATCGCTTCCCCTCGATCTGCTGGCAATGCTCCTACTAATGCAGCCCAACATACAGTTATGCTTCTTGCAACAAGGGCACACTGCTGACTCAGATCCAGCTTTTTGTCCACTGTAATCCCCAGGTCCTTTTCTGGGGACCTGCCACTTAGCCAGTTGGTCCCCAGCCTGTAGGAGTGCATGGGATTCTTCCCTCCTGAGTGCAGGACTCTGCACTTGTCCTTGTTGAACCTCATCAGATTTCTTTTGGCTCAATCCTCCAGTTTGTCTAGGTCACTCTGGAGCCTATCCCTACCCTCCAGTGTATCTACCGGTTCCCTCAGCTTAGTGTCATCTGCGAACTTGCTGAGGGTGCAATCCATCCCATCATCCAGATCATTAATGAAGATGTTGAACAAAACCAGCCCCAGGACCCATCTTTGGGGCACTCCACTTAATACCGGTGGCCAACTAGACATCGAGATGTTGATCACTACCCGCTGAGCCAGACAATCTAGCCAACTTTCTATCCACCTTATAGTCCATTAATCCAATCCATACTTTTTTAAACCTGCTGGCAAGAATACTGTGGGAGACCGTATCAAAAGCTTTACTAAAGTCAAGATATATCATGTCCACCGCCTTCCCCATATCCACAGAGCCAGTTATCTCATCGTAGAAGACAATCAGGTTTCAGGCGTGACTTGCTCTTGGTGAATCCATGTTGACGGTTCCTGATCACCTTTCTCTCCTCCGAGTGCTTCAAAATGGATTCCTTGAGGACCCGCTCCATGATTTTTCCAGGGACTGAGGTGCGGCTGACTGGTTTGTAGTTCCCCGGATTCTCCTCCTTCCCTTTTTTAAAGATGGGCACTATATTTGCCTTTTTCCAATCATCCAGGACCTCCCCCGATCGCCACCAGTTTTTAAATATAATGGCCAACGGCTCTGTAATCACATCAGCAAATTCCCTTTGCACCCTCGGATGCATTAGATCCAGCCCCATGGACCTGTGCATGTCCAGCTTTTCTAAATAGTCCTTAACCTGTTCTTTCACCACTGACTGCTGCTCTCCTCCTTTGGGTGGATGCAACTTAAAATGGTATAAGATTCAAGGTGGGGAGAGGGAGAGATGCTATGGTGCAAATACATAGGACAAGTGCCCTTAATGAGAGGAAACTAGAAGACTTAAATCTAGCCTCAAATTACATACCACCCATTTACCCTATGCTGGTTTGATGTGGCTGTATAAGCCTCTATTTAAAATAAAAATAACTAATCTGCGCAACTTCTGCGAAGTCTCATGATGACCTTCCAATTAAAGAATACTTCTTGGTAATACAGCACAACCAAATGGTAACTGAATAGGTTATATTTGTAAATGCCTCTGCAAAAGCTGAACAAAAACAAAATAGGTCATTTTCTTGTTCAATTTTTGAACTTCTGTCAACAATTGCACATACTATTAAATATGTATGTACCAAAAAATACAGACCATGAGATCTGTGTAAGTTTTTACTTAATTATTACACTAACTCACAAATATTTTAATGCAATTATATGCTGCCCACATTTTCAGGAATTAGGCCTTTCAGCTTCCCCTTTTCAACACACGTTCAAAGAATTTAGCATTATTAGACTGTCATAAATGAGTTAAGGCTTTTGGCAGGCAGTGTGCTGTAATAGCTTTGAATTTCCCTTAAGTGCATACTGTAGATGACTTATTTTAACAAGAATTATCACTATCCTGTGGCTCAGACAAAATCTAAACTCTTACTTCCTTTGTATCACCAACATGCCAAGTAAAGGGCAATTTTTTCTTACATGCAATATTTACTGAAGGTAAAATTAAGATGCATTCTGAGATACATGTATTGACCATGCTTCTGATCCAAGCTGTTAATTATTAAACCCCTCTAAAGTATTGTAAGACTTTCTCCATGTTTCATCTACATACTGTGTTTTATTTCTCTGTCAGATAATCTACAGTAGTGTATTTCCTTTTTTATTAAACTATTTTGTCTGACTACAGGAAAAGGAAGGTCTTTTCTTTGATCTTTCTCAGGGACAATTCCAATTTCCTCTAACAGAAAACTTAACTGTATTTTAAAAATTATTCCAGTTCCATATTGCACTTAGGATAGTCAAACTATTTCTGTAATATTCATTAGATTTAGTGTAGAAAGTGCCATGAGCAGGAGAAGAGTGATTTTCTTGTAATGTTTCCTGCACTGATTGTACCACGAACCTACTTTCTGGTACTTTAGTATAGAGCTGAATTGAGTCAATCTTCCAAAAGAATTTGAGTGATTAGAGTCATTTCAAATTACTTATAAAAAAAGCAGTGTTCATTACTGATAGCTCGAGACAAGGAAAGCACTAAAACTCGATTACACAGATGGATTACACAGATTTACACTGAGGATTGGATATCAGAATAATATCTTGCCATGACAAATTGATCAATGAAGGTAGGTAACGTCTAATGCTAGCATATTTCCTATACCTACTTTGCCACTATAGTCCCACTCTGCATAAAAGTGAACAGAAAGGGAAAAGTTGTGCAAGGGGGAAGATAGTGTTGCAGCATCTTCCTCGCTGCACCAGTGAGGAAGAGAGGAGCTCAAATGAGCGGGCAGAGATCCAGGTATAGGTAAGGGCCAAGCCTCATAGATCCCCTCCAGTCACATGGATGGTTCTCAGTCAAGTCTTTTCAGACCACTTCTCCACCTCAAAGAACAGCATCATGGCCAGCTTGTTTGTTGTGTCACATTTGGCTCCACCGCTACAGCTACGCTTTGACATTCAAGGTGGATGGAGACCTTGAAAGGTGAACAACATTCTTCAAGAGCATTGGGGATTGGTCCTGCTTTGAGCAGGGGGCTGGACTAGACGACCTCCTTAGGTTCCTTCCAACCCTGATATTCTATGATTCTATGAAGAGACAAATTAATGCTCTAACCATGTTATACATTCTGGGGTTGTTTTGTTTTTCCAAACTGTCAGTATAGCCAGGGTGACATGCCACTTTGGTCTAGTTTACACTAGAAAGGGTTTTTCGGTATAGTTATACCACCAAACCCTTAGTGGAGATTCTTGTCTACATGGTTGGTTAGTTAGTGCGTGGCAAGCCAGGGTCTGAATGTACAGTGCACTAACTTGACATACACTGACTGGCTGTGTGGACCCTGGTACTGTGCACAACAGAACTTTTAGTGAGTGGTAGCAGGGTCCATAAGGCCAGTCAGTGCATGGCAGGCTAACACACTGTATATTCACAGCCCCACTTGCTAAGCACTAACTAGCTGCGCAGATAAGCCCGCAGCTTATCCTGGCATAGTTTATACCAGTTTCCAAACACTGGCAAAAGGACTCTTTCCTCACCCTAGTTATTTTGCCAGAATAACTGTCTACATTAGGGTTAGGTTTTTGCCAATGTAAAAGTGTGGTAAAGAATCAATTATACCAGCAAAAATTTCTCGTCTAGACCTGACCTTAATGGCTTCTGCCAAACACCTCCCTCCACCTTTTTCCCCAGATAGATACTGTGACAGGATAAGGAAATGAAAAGATATCCTGTGCAGCTTTATTTCCCACTCAGTGTGGGCCTCTCACTCCATTACTGTGGAACTGAGGTGGCTTTGCTCCCCTTAGCACCATACACCACAGAGAATCACACAACAGCATTCATCCCATTCTAACGTATAGTCTTTTAAGCTACTCCACACCGTTCATTTCAGTACAACAGAGAACAATCTTGTTAATAATGACAAAGAAAATGACAAGAAACTACTATGTACTCTCCATCCCCCAATCTACCTTCATTCTATATTTTAAAGTCTCTACCACAATTGTGGGATATATATTATGGAAAACAGTTTCTTAATTTAGGATTTCTATCCCATATACTTGTGAAGAAAATCTTGAAACTATGACCCAAGAAGCAATGAAACAAAACAAGAAGCAATGGTCTCAAGTTGCAGTGGGGGAGGTCTAAATTGGAGATTAGGAAACACTATTTCACTAGGAGGGTGGTGAAGTACTGGAATGGGTTACCTAGGGAGGTGGTGGAATCTCCATCCTTAGAGGTTTTTAAAGCCCTGGCTGGGATGATTTAGTTGGTGTTGGTCCTGCTTTGAGCAGGGGGTTGGACTAGATGACCTCCTGAGGTCTCCTCCAACTCTAATATTCTATGATTTTAAGTGTAAATCAATGTAGTATTCATCTTCCTGAGTCTGTCTGTACGCAGTCGAAGAACAATGTGAGGGTGAACTGCCCAATTCATCTCAATCAGTTGTCACATTTGACACCCCAAAGATGACAGTTTGCATGTCAATATTGTTAGCTGTTTCACTGTTGATCATGTTAACAGACTTACACCTAATATGCTTACCCCACAATCACAAGCCACCTCCTACCCATCCATAGGAACCAAAAGCCCAACCCATCTGCCTAAATTTCTGGTTTCTTCACTGACATCTACAATACAAGTCTTTTAACATGCTGAAACTGTGGGATAGTGGAAGATCAACTTAATTTAATATGAAAACCCAAATAACCCCAGGGCTATTTTACTGTTATTCATTTTCATAACTTAAAACCTCAGTTTAAACGAGGCTTCCAAAAGAAGTTCCAGTTTGCTACAACAGAGTGCCACAGAATCCAGAAATCTTGCTACAGTTCACACAAGGTGCCTTGTCTTCTCATTGATGCATAAGCCATTTAAGCTGCTGTGGTCTTTTTGTATAATGCAGGCCTGGTTTTAGTTTTAGATGCAACTACATGCTGTGCATGAACTGGTACCTACAAAGCATACGTGCTCATGTGAGATTAGAATCTGGTGCACTATATTCCAAATGTATAGTTTTATTTTTGTAGATACACGTTTTTTGGAACTGCCAGTTTTAACACAGGGTAGGTCAGATTCTAAAAATGAATACTGAGAGAAGATTGCGCACACAAGTAAAATACGGCTACATCCTGGATGCAATGTTTAACTGAGGTACTCATAACACTCCTAGATGCTTACACAGCAACAGTAGCTAGAAACTCTTACCATCTTTGGCTGACCAGGAGGTTGCACCTCTTCCTATTGAATGTGGACTCAAGTATAGTGATCCATGTATTCCTCACTTCTAGGCAGAAACGGTGCCATGCACTACACCTAGGAATGAGAACGTTCAAGCTGATGCAACATGCAGCACTTTTTACAAAGCAATACGTGAAGAAGGCTCACCAGATGTCCATGTAGTGTGGAAGACCAGGACTGGTCCACTACCAGATTCAATCTGAGGCCTGGAAATTGATTTTCATGGTGTTCAAGTGGAGTGGACCATCTCTCTGCCACCTGACATGACATCCACAGTCATCACCAGGATACTGGAATGGGCAGTGCCAGCACAAGATTCACAAGATATATATATACACAAGATAGACAGAGCTGAACCATGATGAATGTAAAAGATATGGGGAACTTCCAAAATATGGATATTACTTTCTTAGACAGAGGAGGACTGAAATGTGACAGATTCTTTCAGTTCTACGCATGCAATGGGGGAAAAAGTTATTAAAATAGGAAAAAGAAAGGAAGGTAGACAAAATTCCATACCTCAAGTTCCACATATCTTCCCTGTTCCAGTTGGACCTGGTATTCTGCTCTATTAGAGCAACTATCCACTTCAGTGAATAGCACATTCTGTTGGCCAAGCCTCTTATAAAGCACAATACTTTTTCAGCCGTGATGCTTGATTTTTAATATTTTCCTATTCATACACAGCACATTAAGAAAGCTATTAAAAAAATGTACCACTACAGAAAAACAATTACCTAAAGGCATAAGCTTTAGAAAGCAACCTTTGTCAGCCCTCTGCAATACAGCAAGAGCACCGTGCATCTGGAATAGGGAAAAGAAGGAAACATGACAAAGGGATGTTTTTTATTGATTTAAACCAAACATTTAATGTATCTTACACACAGCAACAGAAGGCTCCAGAGTCGACACAGCTCATTCAAATTGAAAATGTGTAACTGCACAGAAAATAATGCTTAAACCATTCCAAAAACTACATACAATGACCGTAAACATGGAATAAAATACCCAGAATCTTGTTATCCTTGTACAATATGTATATTTATGATACGAAACTGATGTTTGTCTACACAGAGGTGTGCACCGATTTACCTAAATTGTTTTTAAACTAATTTTAATTACATCCGTACAACATGAGTATAGACCAGGCTTAAGATCATGCTCACTGTCAAAAAGGGGGAAAAAAAAATAAAAAAATCTATGACTAGAGTTATAAAAAATCCACTTATTTCACAGAGATGAGTAGGAAAATGTACATGATGTATAGAGGGAATTAAACAACTTATTTCTGCAGAAATGAATATTTTATTTAACAGATTTTTCAGCTCATATGGTTGGAAAGACAACCTGCTGAAAATACATTGACATAACACTGTCTTTTTGAATGCAGAGAGTTGTTCTAGTGCCTCTGTTGCTGCTCAGAGCTTCCCAAGTAGCAGCAGCAGCAGCATGAAGCTAAGAATGCCATAATTCAGGACAGTGGTGAAATTAAGAACTGTCAGTTTCATTTTGCTCCCGTTTTGGAAAGCAACAATGGTCTTAGTTTAAAGAATAAGCATTTACTAACATGATCATATCAGGTATCACATTTTCCCTACATTTAGAATATAGTATGCCCAACCCCAAAGGTTTAAAAATAGTAAGATTTTTTTTTTTTTAATTAAACATGTTTTTGGACTGTCTTTGGATTTTTTAGCTCTCCCTACTCCCCAAAACATAACAGGCTCTGATATTAGTGGAAGGGATGAGAAAAAAGTTCCCCCATTTTAACAGCCACTGAGCTCCATCGCCAAAACAAAGTCCTGGGACAAGCACTATTGGTAGGAAACCCAGCAACCTCCCCAGGAACTTGATGAGGGCTGGACTTTTCACTAGAGCCCTTTGACCTCACTGGTGCCACTCCACCCCAATAAACATCCTCCTATTGTACTAAACCCATCCAGGGCTACTTCTGCCCCCTATCCCTGCCCTTCGGTGCAACTGGACTGCCAGGGTTGACACACACCAGCCCGTGTCCCAGTCATGTGAGCTTGGGAAAGAAAAACTCCTGTGTGAATCTAGGCTGGGAACTAAGGGTATGGCTGCACTGCAGAATTAACTCTGGTGATCCACACTCAAGTCTGAACACCTGAATTGGCCTAGCCTGGTTGTTAGCAACCACACAGCAAAGCCACATCTGAGTTACTCTATCACTGGTGCTATGCTCATCCTTGTCTTTTGCTAGGACTTGTGAGGACCTATCTCACAGCTCTCTGTGCTGCAATAAGCTGAGCTGCTTCATGTTTCTTTCACAGTGAACTGCAGGAGAACTTACCTGTCCTCCTAGGTACACAGGGGAATTGTGGGAAGGTACTGGAGGACTATCAGCACTCATGAGACTTAGCCTGTGTCCCCAAGTAAAAGTGGCACCTAACTCTAGGCTATATATCCAGACAGACCTGTTAGCCCAGGTTTAAAGCATCACTAAACACCGGTGACAGGGTTTCATATGTGGACAGACACGGGGTTAAGGACAACACCCAAGTTAACTGCAGTGAAGACATGTAGAGACTCAACTGGAAGGAGCAGACAAAAAGCATTTGCAGCAGGGATCTCTGCACACTGATGTCAGACTTCTGCCTGCTACCTTCCATACTTCTTTTTCCTTCCCTCCCTCTTTCTCCCCTCCTCCGTTCACCTTCTCTTGAAGCTCGAAGAAATTCGAACAATATAAAAATCAAAATAGCACACATGAAATAGATTAAAAACTGGCTAACAGATAGGTCTCAAACGTAATGGGAAATCACCCTTGAATGGGTGAGTTTCTTGTGAGGGCCCACAGGGATCAGTTCTTGATCCTGTGCCATTTAAAACATTTATCAATGACCTAGAAGAAAACAAAATTGCTGGTAAAGCTTGCAAATGACAAAGATCAGGAGAGTGGTATAATGCAGAGAACACATCACCAATACAGAGTGATCGGATGCAGGTAAAAACATGTGTTTTAATACAGCAAACGTAAAGTCATATCTAGGAACAAAGTATGCAGGCCATACTTACAGGATAAGGGACTCCATCCTGAGAAGCAGTGACTCTGAAAAACACTTGCGGTTCATGGTGGATAAATCAGCTGAACGTAAGCCCCCAGTGAGAAGCTTTGGCCAAAAGGGCTAAGGTGATTCTTGGATGAAGAAATAGTGAATATAAAGTAGGAAAAGTTAACTCTGTATTTGTCTTCTCTGAAGGCTGTAAACTTTTGGGGGCAGGGACTTCCTCGTACTAGCAAAATGCAAGCCTCAGTCTCAGTCGGGTCTCTAGACTCTAGTTTGTAACTACTTAGATTCACCTCAGAAATTTAAAATAACTCAAACAGGGCAACACAACAAACCAATATTTCATGGATCTGGCCAATGTTTTGTTAGCAGTCCTTCCTTGTTATCTTTTATAGGCTTGGGCTGCCCTAAAAGGACATTCTATTCTCTCTTCTCTGCTAAATCCATTCCCAGCAGTGTTCAGTGCAATAAACCATACCCACTGAAGAGGGCGACAGTATATTTTATATCCAGCAAGACAATAGATAAATCGTGATCTCCAAAAATTCCAACTCACTATACGTTTTTTTAATCTGATAAGAACAAGTCAACTTTGGGAAGTGTGCAGTACCTTTTCATTTCAAGTTCTTACCAAACCAAAATTAAAAGAAAGCATGCTCACAGCAAGTCTGCATCCTTGAAACTTCAGGAAAGAATTCAGTACCAATACTTTCAGAATTGGTAAGGGGTTTCCCCTTCTACTCAAGAAATAGGAAAAGAAAAACAGTAACTAGATTTTGGAAAATATTGCCCCCAGGTTTCCTGCACATTTCACCAAATTCACTGAAACTGAAGTGAACCTACTGTAAGGTTAAAATATTTTAATCAATTTTTAAGAGGCTATTTAAAAATGTGCAAAGCTATGTAGTGAATGGGTAACTAAAGTTAAATGTGTTTAAAAGATGAAGTTGTTTTATAAAAGCTCCACACTGCATATAAAATCAAATTTCAGTGGCATAAATAACATTAAAATAAAATAAAACCCAGAAATTCGTTACGCTCTACTCAAGAATAATCAGAGAAAAAGGCTGCTTTTCCCACTTAGGACAATAAAATATATAATATGGAGACAAAATTTGACAAAGCTAAAAACTAGTCTTCCCACAAATCAGAAACAATATCTATAAGAATTGAATATCCACAATCAAAGAGAGAAATCATTTTTAATCTGCTATTAAAAATTTGTTTCTCTGATAACCTAACCATTTCATTAAGATACACAACTTTCATCTGTGGAAGTATCAGTCAGCAAAGATGATAAAAACAGATAAAAAGCACTGAAGTCTGCTCAATAAAGTAAGAGGACATCATCAGATTCACTGATTACGGATTTGTGGAGAATGAGCTAGCTTATTTTTCTACACTATAGAGGAATGTGTGCTGCTGTGTATCAGAGCAGAAGTGAGCCCTAAAAACACATATGCATAAGGGGAGGTGGGAGGGAATCAGTTTTAATTTTCCTATGGTGAATCTTTTGTCTATTGTACATACAAAAGGTATCTTGTTTATATTTTATGTCCTGATACTACTAAAATCAAAAGACCAAGATATAAGACTTGCATTAGGAAGCAATTACTGTCATTTATACCAAACATGGGAGACACTTTCTAAAATGACAGTCACCCCAAAAATTTACAACATCCAGTATCTTCATTAAGCATAATCATCCTCTGAACACACTTTTGTGTTTGCTTGACCAGTAATGTCTGGATGTTTTAAATTACCCCACTACGTTCTTCACCATTTGTCAATTATCTTTAACAAATACAAAAACATTTTCAAAACATGTCTGAGCATGTTCAACTCCTACAGCCCTAAATCTAAGATGAGCACTAGAATTCTGCCAATACACACACACACACACACACACCCCCTCTTGCTTCCAGCCAAATTTACATTCAGAGTAATTTAAAATTTCCTAAATGCTCCAGATCGGCACACTCAGCAGCTTTGCCACACAAAATACTGATAATCGCAAAAAGAGTTTGGATTATATTTAAATATTCCTCCACACTCCGCAAATCATCTTTCTCTGGTCAACAGCCATAGTACATAGCATAGTAGCTATGACCCCTACATTTGAGGTGGCGTGATCAAAGGAGGTCTGGCCAGACTTGGAAAAACATTTCCACTGAGAATGGACATACTGCCTGTCAAAAGGTTATTCCCACTGCGTACAGGGAGCAGCTCATATTACTCCAGTGTAACATGAAAGTGCAAAATCTAGCCGTAGTAATCCACATACATGTTTTTCTTTCCAAAAGGGCATATGGGAGACACTGACTAGAACAGAACATCCGTATTATCATTTGAAGGGGGAGAAAAAAGGTTTCCCTAATCAATCCAGCTGTGAGAATCAGATACTACTTTAAAAAAAAAATCACTTTTTAAATGTTGCGCTTTAATTTGGAAATTATTTTCTTTATTACTTTTTTCCTCTTTTACTTTTAAAAAGATCAGACTTTCCGTTTTGCAGAAGACAAAACTTTGGAGGCGTAAATCTTAATGTCAATGACAGGAAGGCTTTGGTGAACCATTACCATAAATCTGACAAACGCTAATTTGATGGGTGGCTGTATCTGTCTGCTGCAAGGCCAGTCTAGACAGTCTATTGAGAAATCCTAAAACACAACTGTTTGTTCCCTGTAACACCATCTGGATATGGCAATAAGAGCCGACCCAGTGCCATTCACGCATGGATCAAAGCACATGCTAATGCCATCATGAAGTCATACACATAAAAAATTCAATCTGAGAACTCTAAGCAATCTTCCTAAGTCCTCAGTGAAGAAACCTCAGACTTAGCTTGAGTCGAGCTAAGGGGGAGAGGGTGGAAAAAAAGAACAGAATATTTAATGAGCTTGGCCTTCCAGAGGAATGTTAGGCCACCCATTGTATTGGAAAAGGCTCATGTCACACTTCAGTCATGGCACCCATCAGGGAGTCCCTTTACAAAAATGGATCTGAGGACTTTTGTAATTACCTGTTTCAAAAAGAAACAATGCCCAGAAATATGAGAGGGGTTCCAAGGTGTAAATCTTACATTTTATTCTATCAGACTGAGCTGGCAGAATTTTCAATATTGCAGACAATATTGAAAACCTCTCTCTCATTAAACTGCACTGTGGCATTAGATCAAAGCATCCAGGGCCCCCTATTGAACTTCTCTAAATATTACAAACATAAGAGCAAGTCTGGCTGTGCAGAAACTAGAAACAAAGCCAATTTTCTTTCTACACTCCCCCACCCCCCAAATGCAACTTCCTACAATCTAGCTTCAAATTTTATTTAAAAATAAAAGCTAAATATCCATGTTGCAAAACCTAAGTTCATAAAACTTGATCTCCATAAACACTGAAAGCATAATTAACTGTTCTCTGCATGCCTCACCTCAACACATTTTCTAGAATGTTATTTTTAATATCTGACTGCCTTTCATCAGAGCTTTTTTAATATATTATTCCAGATTTTTTACATGCATAGCATTTTGCAACAATTCGAACAACCTGTAGAAAAGCTATGTTCGGCTTCGTAATAGAATTAGATATAAGAGATGCCATATTTTTCCTATGAAGTATCTGCTGATACTAAGATAAGTTTCCAAAAAAATAATGCATTTTGATCACTGTGAAGACTTGGGGTGCAGTGTTTCTTTTAAACTTTATTTGCCTTTTTGATTCAGCTTGTAAATGATGCACTCTCTAGCAAATGGTTTTGAGTATTTCTGAAAAAGTTACACTATGAATCTAGCATGCTGTTAATTTAGAGTGTCATTTGGGAGCAGGAGCAACATTTTTATTCCATTTTGATGGAGACAATATTAAAAATGTGGCTCCCATTCATGTATCTGATATGTACAAGACAGGTGATTCTTTCACATATAAAATGTATAATTTATTAATTAAGCATACTATTCTAGTTCATTGTAAAATTTAAGTTGTATCTTCACCATAAGTGTGGGGATGAGCAAAACTCATTTCTGTAACCACTAATAGTTACTAATTTCTTGCATGTATTTTACTATCAATATTCCCAAATGTAGCATTTTAAGTTTGTCAGTTAAATGCATTAATTATTTATCTGTGAACACGCAAAATTAAAGTCATATCTAATTGGACCAAAAATACTTAATGTTTCACTGCAAAATTGTTGCAACAATGCAGAATTTATAAGCAATTCTTACAGTATCTACTAAGTCCTTCAGATCATTATTGCTCTATGCTCCTTTGCAAACAAGATACCGAAGCAAAATGCTAAGCAGTTAAACACATTTTGTAAAGCACTTGAGGTACATTTTCAAAAAATAAATTGGTCAGAGGACAACCTTACCAAATTTTAATATCCACCCTTAAAATTTAATTATGTAGAAAAAATTCTACATTCTGTGGTATGTTAAATTTTGAACATTACTAAAGGGTGTGTATTTATCTTACTTTAATAAAATCTTTAAAAGAAACCTTGAAAGAGCAAAATACATCAGTAGGTAGGGATACTCATATTGCACTGAAGAAACTTTCAGCTAACAGTGTGCGAATTACAACAAGGGTCTATTCTACTACTGTTTTTTAAAGTGATACATAAAACACAGTTTCACCCCCTTTCAACATGGCAACTATTCAAGAAAGTGAATCTTGCCAACAGACTAGCACAGAGCACAAAACAAGCGATCACTGAATCTCTCATAGGTTTGCTAGGGAACAAATAAAGAAGCTTATTTATAAAGATTCCATGATCTTGAAAAAAGAGCCAAGATGTATTCCCAGTACCGAGCTGGGACTCTCAAGACTAGTAAATTGTGAATCAAGTTTTAATTGCAAAGAAATGTTTCAATGGGGGACGGGGAGGAGAATGGGACAGTTACAAGAAGGTCCTGTGCATCGCTACCAACAGAAGTTGCAGTAGAAACTAGTAAAAAGTAACCTTTAAAGGGGAAAAACAAAACAAGATCGAGAAAAGATGAGGAAACAACTACACCCCCAATGCTTTCTGCCATTTAACATGAAGCCTTATTTATAACTAATTGTACAATATTAAACCAGCTCTACACTTTCGGCATGGTTAAATCACACAACATATACACCTGAGGCATCCATACATACTCTAATATATTTATTTTATATATTAACACCTGCACTCTTGTTTCTTCAATACTGATAATTGTTTTTACGTGACTAAGCTAATTCTACTTAAAACAATACTTAAGATCACTATAATCAAGAGTTCCAGAAACAGAATAGACATGAAGGATATGTTAAACAGAGTTCAAAGCTAAAAAAAAAAACTGATATTTCAGCAGTTACAAGACTGCAGTAGAACAGCATTGCCATCTACTGACGAGTTTCATTGTAAAAACCTTCCATAATCAAGCCAGAGTTGGGTCTAATCTAAGAATGCTTAAAATCTACATGAGCTCTTCTAATTACCACTTAAGGAAAAACAGAGTCAAACAAAAAACATCTTTAAAAATGTAAATTAATAGATTCTCTTGCAATATATTTGTGTCAGTAACAAAATATGCTTCTAACCTACACACACAAAAAAGTAAAAAAGGGAACGGTTTAATTAGATTTGTAAATATATATATGCAGCTTCCTGAAAAGTTGTTTTTTTTTAAAACTCTTTTGTAGTTTGTAGATGTTAATAGCAGATTATATAAAACGTACGTATGTGATTATCCAAATTATTTGCCCAATTCCATAAGTAAGAAAAATAAAGAATATACATTTAAATTGATAAAATAAAATCTCATTTTGTCAAATAAAGCACATTTGTTCCATCAGTTTTACTTCTTGATCGATGCACAAACACTAACTTTCTCTTAGGAAACAAAATAAACCCGATTACAGAAGCCAGTAGAAAGGATACATCAGTTAATTAAAGGAATACCAAAAAGACTTTTTCCATGCCTATTTCATTTGAGTCATAGCTTTGATAAACATGCTATGGAATGAAAAAACAACAAGGATAGCAAAACATTCATCCACAAAGAGAGAAGTCTACAGGACAGAAGAATTGTGCCCACTTGGTCAGTTTTCTGGGACAACATCTGAAAAGCCCACTCCAACCATGATAGAGGTGCTATACCTATTAAATCACAGATTTAGTCAAAAAGGTTGGTTTTTCCCCACTGACCCACAGAGACTATCATTTAGCAAAATGCAAGAGAGAGGGTATCAGCCAACACACGCTACTTGAAACAAAGGGTGATGAAGTGGTTCACTTTAATGAAAGACTTTTCCTTTTCTATAATCACATTGTAAATACTGAAAACTTATTTAATGCACAAAAATAGAGACAAATATGTGCTATGTCATTATGAAAGCAAAAAAAGATATCAACATTGCACTGGGCACAAACCACCACGTAACTACTTTTAGTTATGTGGTAACTGCCATGTAATTACAGTACATAGTTATTTATGTCTCTCGGATTACATGGCAATAAAGCCAGGCTACCTGTTACCATATGTAGTAATTTGTGGTTGGTAGATATTAGAGATAATTTAGTATAATGGTCAAATGTATCAGTGTGAAAGCTATAATTACAATTATTGTAAAGCTATAGATGTAATTTCTCATTTTCTGCAGAACATATAAATGAATTCCCACAACAGCCCCAAATAACTGGGCTCTCGTCAGGATGAGACGATCTGCAGACACGTTTCTTTGAGAAGATGGTAGTCTTCCCACTTCTTAAACAAGTGGATCTATTCAGCATGAAAATACTAGGATACTTAATTTTCTTTCTCACTATCTTTTCTTTAAAAAATGTCACCATAAAGTTTTGATCTTATATTTTACTCATTTATTGTGTACAGATTAGGGCTATAAATTAATCGCAGTTAACTCAAGCAATTAACTCAAAACAAATTAACCTGATTTAAAAAATTGATCGTGATGAATCACAGTTTTAAATCACACTGTTAAACAGAATACCAATTTAAAATTATAAATATTTTTGGATTTTTTTTGTATTTTCAACTATATTAATTTCAGTTACAACACAGAATGCAAAGTATGCAGTGCTCATTTTTATTACAAATATTTGCACTGTAAAAAAGAAAATAGTATTTTTCAATTCACCTCATACAAGTACTATACTTAGGGCTGTCGATTAATAGCAATTAACTCACACGATTAGCTCAAAAAAATTCATCAGCGTTTTAATCACACTGTTAAACAGAATACCAATTGAAATTTATTAAATGTTTTGGATGTTTTTCTACATTTTCATATATATTATATTCTGTGTTGTAACTGAAATCAAAGTGGATATTATTTTTTATTCTAAATATTAACACTGTAAAAATTAAACAAAAGAAATAGTATTTTTCAATTCACCTCATACAAGTACCATAATGCAACCTCTTAACCGTGAAAGTAAAACTTACAAATGTAGATTTTTGTGTTACATAACAGCACTCAAAAACAAAACAATGTAAAACTGCAGAGCCTACAAGTGCACTCAGTCCTACTTCTTGTTCAGCCAATTGCTAAGACAAACAAGTTTGTTCACATTTACAGGAGATAATGCTGCCCTCTTCTTATTTACAATGTCACCAGAAAGTGGGAACTGGCATTTACATGGCACTTTTGTAGCTGGCATTGCAAGGTATTTACGTGCCAGATATGCTACGCCTTCATATGCCCCTTCATGCTTCGGCCACCATTCCAGAGGACATGCTTCCATGCTGATGGCGCTCGTTAAAAGAAATGCATTAATTAAATTGGTGATTGAACTCCTTGGGGGAGAATTGCACGTCCCCTGCTCTGTTTACTCACATTCTGCCATATACTTCATGTTATAGCAGTCTCGGATGATGGTTCACCATATGTTGTTCATTTTAAGAACACTTTCACTGCAGATTTCACAAAACACAAAGAAGGTACCAATGTGAGATTTCTAAAGATAGCTACAGCGCTTGACCCAAGGTTTAAGAATCTTAAGTGCTTTCCAAAATCTGAGAGGGCTGAGGTGTGGAACATGCTCTCAGAAGTCTTAAAAGAGCAACACTCTGATGCGGAAACTACAGAAACCAAACCACCAAAAAAGAAAGCTGCTTTGGATTGTTATTGAGCAGAACCCATCATCAGCATGGATGTGTCCCCCCTGGAATGGTGGTTGAAGAATGAAGGGACATATGAATCTTTAGCGCATCTGGTAGGTAAATATCTTGCAACGCCAGCTACAACAGTGCCATGAGAACGCCTGTTCTCACTTTCAGGTGATACTGTAAACAAGAAGCAGGCAGCATTATCTCCTGCAAATGTAAACAAACTTGTCTGTCTGAGCGATTGCCTGAACAAGAAGTAGGACTGAGTGGACTGGCAGGCTCTAAAATTTTTACATTGCTTTATTTTTGAATGCAGTCAGGTAAAAATAATAATTCTACATTTGTAAGTTGCACTTTCACAATAAAGAAATTGCACTACAATAGTTGTATGAGGAGAATTGAAAAATACTATTTCTTTTGTTTTTTACAGTGCAAATACTTGTAACAAAAAATATAAAGTGAGCACTGTACACTTTGTATTGTGTTGTAATTGAAATCAATATATTTGAAAATGTAGAAAACATCCAAAAATATTTAAATAAATGGTATTCCATTACTGTTTGATCGTGCAATCACCTAACTTTTTTAATCACTTGACAGCCTTAACTATAGTGCAATCTCTTTATCGTGAAAGTGTAACTTACGAATGTAGAATTATTTTACATGACTGCCCTCAAAAACAAACCAATGTAAAACTTTAGAGCCTACAAGTCCACTCAGCGACTGGCTGAATAAGAAGTAGGACCATACTGGGTCAGACCAAAGGTCCATCTTGACCAGTATCCTGTTTTATGACAGTGGCCAATGCCAAGTGCCCCAGAGGGAATGAACAGAACAGGTAATCATCAAGTGATCCATTCCTTGTCGCCCATTCCCAGCTTCTAGCAAACAGAGGCTAGGGTCACCATCCCTGCCCATCCTGGCTAATAGCCATTGATGGACCTATCCTCCATGAATTTATCTAGTTCTTTTTTAAACCATGTTATAGTCTTGGCCTTCACAACATCCTCTGGCAAGGAGTTCCACATGTTGACTGTGTGTTGCGGGAAGAAATAATTCCTTTTGTTTGTTTTAAACCTGCTGCATATTAATGTCATTTGGTGACCCCTAGTTCTTGTGTTATGAGAAGGAGTAAATAACACTTCCTTATTTACTTTCTCCATACCAGTCATGATTTTATAGGCCTCAGTCATCTCTTTTCCAAGCAGAAAAGAGACTACTTATTAATCTTTCCTCATATGGCAGCTGTTCCATACCCCTAATCATTTTTATTGCTCTTTTTCAAACCTTTTCCAATTCCAATGCATCTTTTTTGAGATGGGACGACCACATCCGCACACAGCATTCAAGATGTGGGCATATCGTGGATTTATATAGAGACAATATGATATTTTCTGTCTCATTTTCTATCCCTTTCTTAATGATTCCCAACATTCTGTTGGCTTTTTTGACTGCTGTTGCACATTGAGTGAATGTTTTCAGAGAGCTATCCACAATGACTCCAAGATCTTTCTTGAATGGTAACAGCTAATTTAGACCCCATCATTTTATATGTATAGTTGGGATTATGTTTTCCAATGTGCAGTACTTTGTATTTACCAACACTGAATTTCATCTGCCATTTTGTTGCCCAGTCACCCAGTTTGGAGAGATCTTTTTGTGGCTCTTCGCAGTCTGCCTGGGACTTAACTATCTTGAGTAGTTTTGTATCTGCAAATTTTGCCAGCTGTTTGCTCCTTTTTCCAGATCATTTATGAATATGTTGAATAGGACTGGGCCCAGTACAGACCCCTGGGGGACACCACTATTATTTACTTCTCTCCATTCTGAAAACTGACCATTTATTCCTACCCTTTGTTTCCTATCTTGTAACCAGTTACCAATCCACGAGAGGACATTCCCTCCTATCCCATGACAGCTTAGTTTGCTTAAGACCCTTTGGTGAGGGAACTTGTCAAAGGCTTTCTAAAAATCTAAATACACTGTATCCACTGGATCCCTACCCTTGTCCACAGGCTTGTTGACCCGCTCAAAGAATTCTAGTAGATTGGTGAGGCATGATTTCCCCTCAAAAAACATGTTGACTCTTCCCCAACAAAATTATATTCATCTATTGTCTGAAAAAATTGTTTTTTACTACAGCTTCAACCACTTTGCCCAGTACTGAAGTTAGGTTTACCAGCCTGTAATTGCCAGGGTCACCACGGTCTTCCCAAAGTTATCCTTGCCCTTCAACCTTGCCCTATAACTGCTCAAAAAACATAGTTGTGCATGGTATGCAACAATGCCCATGTAGAGTTTTATGTAAGCAACACAAGCAAGTTGCAGCTTTCTTTGTATAGTAATTCTCCTGAATTGAAGGATCAGATTAAGGGGACAAAAAAAAAAATCTGGAAAATTTATGCAAAAACAAGTTTTGAGAAACAGTGATTGTCAGAAAGAGTGTTCACGTTAAACAATGGAATTTTTATCCAAGAGAGCTGGGAACAGACTTTGATCTGCTAAACTAAGCAGTTTCTGGAATTTGGCCTACAAAATCTATTATTATTATTATTGATTATGTACAATCAGGAAAGCACCCATCTTAACTTCCGATCTCAAAGCCAACAGTTAGACAAAACCTTTCTATTTGTAAACCACAATATATTTGGCCCAAAAGTTACTGAGACATGAGGAATGTGGATCATCATAATGCTATTTTTAAAGTGTCTTCCCCCCCCCCGACAATTATCCTTCAAAGTATACAAAATTTTAGACCTAAAACATTGACACTGTTGCTTTAAAAAGTGACCAGCTTCTTGTCATTGCCCTGGTGTTACTAAACAAAAAAGATGAAAGCATCTCATCTACAATCTCTACCAAAGTGTTCGTGCAAAGTGTCATCAATATCTCTGTAACAAATGAACGGCCACCAGCAGAAAGTGCACATTATTAATACAAAAATCATGCACATTTCAGAATGTTCATCCTTGCTTAGTAGCGGGCTGCCAATCTAACTCATGCATGGTGCTTTTTGACCAAAATCCTATTATTTAAGGCAACATCAGTTTACTCCTGCACCATGAACCAATTTCTACACAATATGTTAATACTGTAGAACTGTCAAAAATGATTAGGCAAGGACACAAGGAGAAATCAAGGACAATATGAAGGGTTTTTTAGTTATATTACAAACAAAAGAAGTCCAACAATGATATTGGTCCGTTACTAGATGGAAATGGTAGAATTACCAAAATAATGCAAAATTGTTGAATAAATATTTCTATTTCGGAATAAGGCAAATGAATTATGATGAAATACTTTCCATTCCAACATTAACTCAAGAGGATGTTAAACAGCAGCTACTGCAGTTATTAGACAGACATTTTTAAATCACCAAGGACAGATAGCCTGTTCTTTTAAAACTCTTGGATGCAAGCTGAGATGATCTCTGGACAGTTAGTGTTGATCTTCAATCAGTCTTGAAACAGTGGGAAATTTCCAGAGGACTGGAAGAAACCTAACAGTATACAAATATTTAAGGAGGGTAACCAGGGTAACCCGGTTACAGGCTTGTCAGCCTAACATCAATTCCACGCAAAAATAATGGTACAGCTGATAGGGAATTAAAGGCAGAGAGTATAATTAATGCCAACATGTGTTTATGGAAAACAGATGCAGTTAAATAACTTTTTTTTAAAATTACAAGTTTGATGATAAAAGATCAGTGTTGATGTAATAGACTTCTGCATGGCATTTGACTTGTTAACACACCATTTTAATTAAGAAACTAGAATGACACAAAATTAATACGGCACACGCTAAATGGATCAAAAACTGGCTACCTGATAGGTCTCAAAATGTAATTGTAAACAGGGAATCATCATCAAACAGTTGTATTTGTAGTGGGGACCTGAAGGAATTGGTTTCTTAACCTACACTATTTAACGGTTTTAATCAATGACCTGGAAGAAAACAAAATCCTTAATGACAAAATTTGCACGACACCAAGATTGGGAGACTGGTAAATAATGAAGTGGACAAATCACTGAAACAGAGTAATCTGGATCATTTAGTAACCTGGGCACAAATAATGTGTGTTTCAATATGGTCAAATGTAAATAGATATATCTAGGAACAAAGACAAAAGACAAAAAACTTACAGGACGAGGAAAATGGAGACTGAAAAAGACTTATGTTTATATGATTTACCATGAAACCTGAGCTCCAGTGCGACACTGTGGCCAAAAGGACTAATGCAATCCTTGGATGCATAAACTGGGGAAGTTATTCTACCCTATGTATTCATACTCCTGGGGGGATTCTGTGACAAAAAAATTAAAATTATGCACCAAAAATTTTAAAATATGCAAAATTATGCAAATTGTATTTGTCAAAATAATGCAATATCATACAAGTTTCAATTGTTCTGGTAAGTTATTTCAACTACAATACAGAAAAAAGTCACAACAACTATTCAACATTTCCTAAACATGTGAAAGTTAAGTTACAAATACTTGTAACTAATACCCTGCATTCCAGTTATAATCCTGGATTTTCAGTTAAAATTACATTACAGAACACCAAACAGAAAAGAAAAAAAAGAGAAGAGAAGAGAAAAGAGATTGTCATTTTAAATTGCTCAGACTTTCACACATGAAAGTCATACAGTTTTGCTAATCATTGTCCTGGACTTAGCTGGGTACTTTGGGAAGTGCTTGGTTCTGATTGTCCTGACATTTTATTGACTGCTTGGTAAATGTTTTATTTGCCCTCAAAAGTCTTCTTTTTTTTTTTTAAATAGGTAAGTAAAAATCTAACCCCATTGTGCCACTTTGGCACAGGAAAAAAGTGAGAACGTGCATAGATCTTCCTAGCTGATTCCCTTACTGTCATTTATAAGGCTTTACATCACTCTGACAATTAGGGGCCTTAAAACTTTAACAGGTTTTTATACTCCTGAGGGAATTGAATGAGAATGGGAACAGTTAACTAACAATAGAATAATTAACAATGGCATGCATCCGATGAAGTGAGCTGTAGCACACGAAAGCTTATGCTCATTAGTTGTGTGTGTGTTGCACGCACACTGAGCCCCTTCTCCCCCTCCCTCCCCCGCGAGCCCTGCAGCGATCTGCGTCTCTGAAGCTGCTCCAGGCACGCTGGAACAGACGTGCTGCCTGGGCTGCCAGGGGAGAGATGCCTGTCCCCAGACAGATTTCTTTTGCATTTTCCTGCGCAAGGGACACAGAAATATGCAGGCCATATGAATTCTGCACCCCCATATGGGCGCAGAATTCTGTCAGGAGTATATCCAGCACTGGTGTCACTGATAACAGAATACTGTGTCCATTTCTGGTGTCCACAATTCATGAAGGATGTTTATAAACCGGAGAAGGTTCAGAGAAGAGCCATGAGAATGACTGAAGGATTGGAAAACATCTCTTACATTAATTGACCTCCTTGAGCCTATCTATTTAGTTTAACAAAGTGAATGTTAACAGATAACTAGATCGCCATCTGTAAGTACCTACATGGGGAACAGCAACATGAAAATAGAGGGCTCTTCAATTTAGCAGACAAAAGGTGTAACAAGATCCAATGGCTGGACATTGAAGCTAGACAAATGCCACCCACCCACATCAACGGGTGGGGGAAATTGATGGGGCCAGTGGTGAAAGGGGGACAGTCCCAGTAGCAAGTAAGGGACTTGACAATGGAAAATAAGTAGCTCGTCTCCTTGGGAATCTCTGGCACCCACAGGCCAGCTGGAAGAGATGGGTGATGTTTTGTCAGTATTCCCCAGTTCCCAGGATTTAAAGGTGGATGAAGATAACAAGGAGTGGGTGAGTGCACCTGGGCCTGCACCTCACTCCCATAACCTGCCAAGAGTCCAACAGGCATCCTCAGGGTGCAGCATTGGGGTTAGCCATCAGCCTTCCTATACCGAATCAGGGGATTGCCAACCACAGTGCCCAGGGGCAAGGGTGGCAACCCAGGTCCATCCTCCCTCGGACATTCCCTGCCCCCAAGGGATATGAGCTGGCCTGACAAAATCATTGGCAGGCTTGGGCAGTCTGCTTGATAAGAGTGGGTCCTTCTCAGAGGAGAGGGTAGCACTCTCAGGTTTGGGGTGGGACTGAAATCCCACAAAGGAATACAGCGCAATTAGGAAAGAATACCCTTCCCCCACCATTCCTAGCGGAAACACAATCAGGAGACAACAGCTGATGATCCTAGAGCTCATTAGGGATCTGATCACCCTCTTAGCAATCATCTGTCTAAAGGTGTAAAGAGAAGATTTGGAGAGGGGAATTTGTGGATTTATTTACCTTGCTATTCAGGGAACAGCAGACAGAGGATGGGGGCAAACACTACAAAACCAAGGAGGACAAACCCCACAGGCCTAAGGTGTCTCAAACTCTTGAGAACTGGTTTGCAGTCCTTTACATTTATGCAAGTATCATTTGTGTGAGAAGCCCAAGAAGTGTATTTCCTTGTTTAAGTATGAGAACTTAATAGCAAGGGCTCATGCTACATGTGGCCGGGAGTAGCATGGTTAAGGTATGACAGGGAATTTAGGCAGAGGGCAGCCTGATTTACTCCGAGGTGTAAAAGACCAGGAACTCTGGCTGGCTTGTATGACTCTTTACCGCCCTACCCAGCTGGCATTCACAGACAGCAGCTTGCCAATGCCAAAACCTCAACTTCAAAATGCCAACATAAAAGCCAATGTGTGTGTTCCATTTAAAAATAGGAAATGTTTGTACCTACATTGGGAACAAAAACACCACTGTAGAAGATGAGGAGTTCAGCATAGTGCACTCTCTTGTTATGGAGAAAAAGGGCATGGGAGTAGGAAAGAGGGGTCCACAAGGTCCCAGTGCCTCAGGAGATGCTACAGGGGGAGGCAGTAACTATAGCAGAGGTGGGAAAACTACAGCGGGACTCTCCGGCCCGACCCCTGAGCTCCTGGCCCGACCCCCGCCTGTTGTTGCCCCTCCCCTGCAGCCTCAACTCACTGCGCCAGTGGCGCAATGCTCTGGGTGGCGGGGTTGGGAGCTCCTGGGGCAGCGCAGCTGCAGAGCCCGGCCCAGTGCTCTGTGCTGCGCGGTAAGGAGAGAGGGAGCGGGGGGGTTTGATAGAAGGCAGGGGAGTTTGGGAGCGTGGTCAGGGAGTGGGGATGTGGATAAGGGTCAGGGTGGTCAGAGGGCAGGGGGGTTGAATGCGGGTGGAGTCCTAGGGGGCCAGTCAGCAAGGAGGAGGGGTTGGATGGGGCAGCGGGGGGCAGTCAGGGGCAGGGGTTCCGGGGGTGGTTGGATGGGGCCAGGGTCCCGGGGTGGGCAGTCAGGAAGCGGGGGGGGTTGGATGAGGCAGTCAGGGGACAGAGAACGGAGGGGGGGGTGGATGGGGCAGGAGCCCCAGGGGGGGCATCAGGGGGCGCAGATAGGGGGCAGGGGCCGGGCCATGCCTGGCTGTTTGGGGATGCACAGCCTGCACTAACCATCCCTCCATACGATTTCCGAAACCCAATGCAGCCCTCAGGCCAAAAAGTTTGCCCGCCCCTGAACTATAGAAAAGGCTCCCTTTTCACTTAAGATACGGGTGTTATATAACTTGTTATTGGACTACCCTAGGAAAACAGATGCTGCTTACTTATGGAATGGATTTGGGGCTGGTTTTCAAAGCCCTTGTGAAGTCACACGGTGCTACTCCTGGGCAGAGAGCTTGAAGTCCATTAAAGTCTTTGAGCATATAGTGGGGGGGGGGGGGGGGGGACACCACAGAGGTGGCAGCAGGCCCCTTCCAATGCCAGAATTGTGCATATCAATCCTGGCTGTGGTACTGAAGAAGGTCAAGAGTGAAATACAGGCCAATCCATCACCTTTTCCTACCCCCGGGCCTCATCGGAAAATGATTGTGTTGACCGTCAGTTGTGTTCAGTGAGATATTAGTCACATGACACTGTGGTAGCCATAGTTAGGGAGTGTGGCCCTGGGCCCTGTTGGTAAAATGTGACATCCCATGGACTTTAACCTGCTTGGGTTTCAGTTTAAGGGCCACTACTATTTTGGTAAAGTCATGGTCATGGGGTGCTCGGTGTCATATGCCACTTTTGAAAGATTCAGCTCCATGCTGGAGTGGGCAATTGTGCATGAGACTAGCCTGCCTCACAGGGTGCACCATCTTGACAACTTCCCTTTTGAAGGAAGGGTAAGGACGTGCAAATGTGAGTGCATGCTTCTGGCTTTTCACAACCTAGTTGAGTGCCTCAGGATTCCCCTTGCCACAGAAAAAACAGAAGGCCGTACCCAAAGAGCAACATGCCTGGATATCAAACTAGACACAGTTCAGGATCTTTCTAGGTTACCTACAGAAAAGTTGGAATTAGGGCACTGATATGGGCTTTCAAAGAGGCAAAGAAAATTACAGATGATCATGGGGCACCTGAAGTCTGCATAATGAGTGGTGGCTCCCAGGCCAGCATTTTGTGCCCATCTGGCATCAGCCTTCTCTGGAGTGTGAACCCCCCCCCCCCCCCAAACACTTTATCAGAGTGACAAGAGAAAATGAAAGAAGACTTAGAAGTGTGGGAAAGATTCCCAGAAGAGTTTAATGGCATTTCAATATGGCATTCAGACTGGTGGCTCAAAGCTGAGCTGCAGGTACAGTCTGACATCTCAGAAGGTAACATTCAGGGAGCGTGGTGTGCACAGAGGTGCCCAGAAAGCTGAGTGGCTCAGAGTATTACAGGGGACAGGACTTTCCTTGACTTGTTTTCCCCTATACTGGTAGGGGTCACTAGTTCTGGTGCAATCAACCAACCTGTGGTCTATATTGTAAATAGACAGCTAAGACTGCTCGGGTAAATGAGGCTTGTGAGGTCCTTTGTTTTACACTGCCTATGGTTTAACATCCTTTTTCATGCAGCGTGTTTCCTGGGAGTGGATAATTGTGTCACCAGTGCTGTCTCAATTTCAGGACAAATTCAGAGAACTCACCCCGCTGGCCAGCAAGCATCCATAAGCAATGCCCCAACGACATCGGAATCTTGGCTCAAGACAGCTATGGAATGAGCAGAGGATTCAGTTGCCCCCACAGACTTCGAGGGCCTATATGGCCATTCTTTCAGAGTTCATGGAATTTAGGACATAGGAAGGGCTTCACCATGGATGGCCCATACTGACACACCAGGTTGTGCGATAAGTGATGTTCCTGACCCACCACAGTTTGGCTCTGTCATAAATATAAAGGGAAGGGTAAACCCCTTTAAAATCCCTCCTGGCCAGAGGAAATCTCCTCTCACCTGTAAAGGGTTAAGAAGCTAAAGGTAACCTCGCTGGCACCTGACCAAAATGACCAATGAGGAGACAAGATACTTTCAAAAGCTGGGAGGAGGGAGAGAAACAAAGGGTATGTGGGTCTGTCTATATTCTGTCTTTGCCGGGGATAGACCAGGAATGAAGCCTTAGAACTTTTAGTAAGTAATCTAGCTAGGTACGTGTTAGATTATGATTTCTTTAAATGGCTGAGAAAAGAATTGTGCTGAATAGAATAACTATTTCTGTCTGTGTATCTTTTTTGTAACTTAAGGTTTTTGCCTAGAGGGGTTCTCTATGTTTTGAATCTAATTACCCTGTAAGGTATCTACCATCCTGATTTTACAGGGGGGATTTTTTTTTTTTTATTTACTTCTATTTCTATTAAAAGTCTTTTTGTAAGAAAACTGAATGCTTTTTCATTGTTCTCAGATCCAAGGGTTTGGGTCTGTAGTCACCTAGGCAAATTGGTGAGGCTTTTTACCAAACCTTGTCCAGGAAGTGGGGTGCAAGGTTTTGGGAAGTATTTTGGGGGGAAAGACGTGTCCAAACAGCTCTTCCCCAGTAACCAGTATTTGTTTGGTGGTGGTAGCGGCCAATCCAAGGACAAAAGGGTGGAATATTTTGTACCTTGGGGAAGTTTTGACCTAAGCTGATAAAGATAAGCTTAGGAGGTTTTTCATGCAGGTCCCCACATCTGTACCCTAGAGTTCAGAGTGGGGGAGGAACCTTGACAGGCTCCCTCCACTATCTCTGGCCAGCTAGCAGGCCTGTCCTACTGAAGTAGGTTGGTGGGTTTCCCAGACCCATGCCAGTATTTCATAGTGCAGAAACGCTTAGAAGGGCAGTCCAAGAGGGGTGGATGCAAGAGGGAAGACAAGTTACCCAAAACACTGGAAACCCTGACAGGATTAGTACAGGCTCTGCCATGGATCTGCAACTCTGGGAAGGAGGTTATTTCATTTAAGGTGGCATTTGTCATTACTTTCTCTCGCGCTTTTAAAGCGGACAGGTCCCAGCATGCATTAAATATAACAGACGTATAACTATCTTCAGAAGCAATGTCCCTGCACTTAACACACTCAAAAACTGACCAGAAGAGAAAGGGGGCATATGTGATATTGAAGGAATATGCAGATGGGCGCTTGTGCTATGTAAAGGCAATAAAAAGCCTCATTAAAAAGCTTGGGCCTGCAGCCATGATCGCTGTTCATTCACAGTGATGGCAGCTTCTTGACAAGCTTCTTGACAAGCAGCATGGTATTGAGAAAAAAAAAAAACCTTGTGCTACTGCAGTCTTGATCCCCCCCAAAATCTGGTACCATTCTTTCAGGATTCGGGCAGCAATGTCAGCAGCTGCAGGGGGCTTCAGCCCTCATCAGGTGCAGGCAATAGGGTGCTGGAAATCAAGGTGTTCAGGACTCCCGTTTGCACCAAGGGAAAGATGGCAGGGAATGGCAAAACGTAACTAACCCAGTGTTCTTGCTTGTTTCAGATGCTACACAGAACATATGCAATATCTGGAATGCGGGCAATCTGTAGTGCACTAGACCCACAAGCAGGCAGCAGCTCAGTCTCAGGCTGTTTGCATAGAAGCAGCATGCAGTGGGATCTAAATACTAATAAAAGAGGCACGCATCAAACAGGCACATACTAGACTCCTCTCAGGCCAAAGGCAATTAAGAGTGAACTGAGGGCGGTTCGCTCACACAGCCCTATATAGCCTCAGTATGGGGCACGAGGATGTGTAGGCAGCCTGCATGGGCTAAATGGGCACTACTTCCAAAGATCTCTGATCAATGGTGCAATGGTGCATGTGCACCTCAAATTGAGCACCCACTGGGAAACTACTTGAAGAAGAAAAATAAGTTTGCTAATGCTGGATCAAATTCATCCCTGGTGAAACATTCACTGACTAATAGCTGCTGAAAAGCAGTGTGAACATGTGAAGTTCAATACAAACAGCATGAAGAACAAGGTTTAATTCTCCACTTAGAGTTTTATTTGCTATGCATTATAATAAACATGAAAATGTCATTCATGTTTGCTGCATGTCAATAGGTTTCACACAAACTAAAAGTGTCCAACTTTCAAGTAAAAGAACACCTTTGCTACCAGTCAATGCTGCAGACAACTTCAGATTGAAAAGCAGGGTACTTTCCTTCTCCTACATCAACAGTAAAGATTCTTTTAGGTAAATTATACCCTCAGTCACATCTGTGCAATCCCATCAACAGATTTCCAGAGATCTGATGTGAGTTTAACAAACAATTCTGTTGAAGTTGTTTCTAGAGGACTAGAGCCCAATTCACTTTCTTTCAGTTAGAGTGGTCCTCCAGTGCAATGAGAAGTAAAAAACAGTAAATATTTACTTTAGACACAGAAGCAAACAGATACAGGACTCCAAATACACATAAGGAACAGGTCTGTTGAGTTAGAAGGTGCCATTTTTACCTAGTCAGTTTTCAGAAAAGCAGCACCACACTATAAATTCCCCTGTTTAGGTTCAAAGGTACTCTCAACTTGCATTTTAACAGCTGTAATAAATTTGCATTAACTTGAGTGCTATAACTTAAATTTTAATACAGCCTCTACACTGGTGATTGTACAGATGGGTTTTACTAGGCTACAGTCCAAACACATTTTGTTCAAGACACTAGGGAAAATTCACCTTCAATGTAACATGTTTGAAAGGGAGGATAATCACTGAGCTGTCATTTAAAATAAGACAAGATCAGTTCCTGCTGAGAACACATGCTTGTTCAGAACTTGTTACAGGGAAACCTCAGAATTGAGAAAAATATTTCCAAGAGTGTCTGCACATGCCCACACTGGAACAGATTAAGAAATGTCTGGCTGATGCAGTAAAGGACACTTCTCTAAAGCAATCCACATTCCTCTCTTAGGACATAAATCTTATACAAAATACATACTAACCACCAAAACAATAAGGGGTCAACAGCTTTTTTTGCTAAATTATTAAATATAAAGTTTGTACCATCCACAGTGCAGCAGAAAGATATACTCTCACAAAAGTGATTTTTCATGCTATGCAGGCCAAATTCCAACAGCTTAGCTTGCAAAGTCTCAAATGATTCTGAGCTATCAGAGGCCTTCAAGAGACTTGGAAATACTCTTGTCAGCCAAACAGCCATAAACAAAATAAATTAAACAAACCAAATTTTAAATATGGCAGTATCTACAGTTACAGCAAGCCAAAGCAAACTACAAAAAACTATGTCTAACACAGCATGATAGTTTTAGCAAGCTATAGTACAAAAGTTCAGACACATTTCCATCAATCAATACATACATATTGGGACAGATTAAAAAAAGATGTGATCTTTAAGGAATTTAATGTAGGTTCCAAAGTCCCTGACATAGGGCATAGAAGCAATTATGTATGCCCCACAGTTTTATGACTAAACTTAGATTATATGTAATATCAGTGGCTTCTTAATATTGTCTAAATTCACTGAAGTTAACAATTATAAACTAAAACTTCTGCATTTGACACTAAAGTTGCTATCTTGTGCATAGACTTTTTTGCTAGATCCTATGGTTGCCAACTTTCTAATTGCACGAAACCAAACACCCTTGTCCCACCCCTTCTGAGGCCCCATCTCCTACTTACTCCGTCCCCTCTCCCTCCATCGCTCGCACTCCCCCCACCCTCACTCACTTTCACCAGGCTGGCGCAGGGAGCTGGGGAGTGGGAGGAGTGAGGGCTCCAATTGGGGGTGCAGGCTGAGGTGGGGCCAGAAATGAGGGGTTCAGGATGCGGAAGTGGGTTCCCGGACAATTGAAGCTGTGGGGATGGCGCTTGGGGCAGGAGCAGTGCGTGGAGCCTCCCTGGCCATCCCTGCGCCTAGGAGCCGCAGGGACATGCCAGCCGCTTCCAGGAGCCGCAGGGAGCCCACCTTAGCCCTGCCGACCAGACTTTTAGAGCCTGGTCAGCAGTGCTGACCAGAGCCACCAGGGTCCTTTTTCGACCGGGCGTTCGGGTCGAAAACCAGACGCCTGGCAACCATTCTAGGTCCACTTACATAAGCATTTAGCATATCCTGCTACCAAAGAATACATTTAGATTCCCGCTGGCAGTGGATGATGCCTAGATGGTGGGGATGGACAAGTGCTGCACCCCAATCAAAAGAGACTTAGGCATTAATCCAGCCTCCAAAAACCCTTCTATAGCAGTTCCTGAAAGCCCGTGTGTCTCGTAAGCAGCTCACAATTCAGGCAAATTCACTGCCCCACAGAATATGCATCTTTGGTGGCTGATTCTTTTTAAACTGTTGGAGTAAGAGCAAGTTTGGTATGAGGCCTCTGTTTTGACTATGAAACTAGAAGACAGATAAAGCAAGGTATGTGGGAGTTTCTCAGCAAGAGCCAGGCTAACCCTTCAGAACTAGAATAAAGCTGTAGTTTCTCGACAGAGCTGCTATGATTCCCATTCTATGGTGAGGAGGGCCTTATAAGTACCTAGGTTTCAGAGTAGCAGCCGTGTTAGTCTGTATCCACAAAAAGAACAAGATTACTTGTTTTACTTCAATATGTGTAAAAAGAAAAGGAGTACTAGTGGCACCTTAGAGACTAACCAGTTTATTTGAGTATTTGCTTCAGGTTGGGGGGCTGTCTGTAGGCAAGGACTGGCCTGTCTCCCAGCTTTCACCCAGACCACACCACACGATCCATTGTCTACAGCCAAGCTCTACGATACAACCACATTTGCTCCAACCCCTCAGACAGAGACAAACACCTACAAGATCTCTATCAAGCATTCTTACAACTACAATACCCACCTGCTGAAGTGAAGAAACAAACTGACAGAGCCAGAAGAGTACCCAGAAGCCACCTAATACAGGACAGGCCCAACAAAGATAATAACAGAACACCACTAGCCATCACCTTCAGTCCCCAACTAAAACCTCTCCAACGCATCATCAAGGATCTACAACCTATCCTGAAGGATGACCCATCACTCTCACAAATCTTGGGAGACAGGCCAGTCCTTGCCTACAGACAGCCCCCCAACCTGAAGCAAATACTCACCAGCAACCACACATCACACAACAGAACCACTAACCCAGGAACCTATCCTTGCAATAAAGCCCGTTGCCAACTGTGTCCACATATCTATTCAGGGGACACCATCATAGGGCCTAATCACATCAGCCACACTATCAGAGGCTCGTTCACCTGCACATCCACCAATGTGATATATGCCATCATGTGCCAGCAATGCCCCTCTGCCATGTACATTGGTCAAACTGGACAGTCTCTACGTAAAAGAATAAATGGACACAAATCAGATGTCAAGAATTATAACATTCATAAACCAGTCGGAGAACACTTCAATCTCTCTGGTCACTCAATCTCAGACCCAAAGGTCGCAATAGTAAATCAAAAAGACTTCAAAAACAGACTCCAACGAGAGACTGCTGAATTGGAATTAATTTGCAAACTGGATACAATTAACTTAGGCTTGAATAGAGACTGGGAGTGGATGTGTCATTACACAAAGTAAAACTATTTCCCCATGTTTATCCCCCCTCCCCCGCTCCTCGGATGTTCCTGTTAACTGCTGGAAATGGCCCACCTTGATTATCACTACAAAAGGTTTTCTCTCCCCCCAACCCCCCGCTCTCCTGCTGGTAATAGCTCATCTTAAGTGATCACTCTCCTTACAGTGTGTATGAGAACACCCATTTTTTCATGTTCTGTGTGTATATAAATCTCCTCACTGTATTTTCCACTCAATGCATCCGACAAAGTGAGCTGTAACTCACGAAAGCTTATGCTCAAATAAATTGGTTAGTCTCTAAGGTGCCACAAGTACTCCTTTTCTTTTTGCGAATACAGACTAACACAGCTGCTTCTCTGAAACCTGTAATGATCCAGCCACTCCCAGTCTCTATTCAAACCCAAGTTAATGGTATCTAGTTTGCCTGTTAATTCAAGCTCAGCAGTTTCTCACTGGAGTCTGTTTTTGCAGCTTTTCTCTTGCAAAATTGCCACCCTTAAATCTTTTACTGAGTGGCCAGAGAGGTTGAAGTGTTCTCCTACCAGTTTTTGAATGTTATTATTCCTGATGTCAGATTTGTGTCCATTTATTCTTTTGCGTAGAGACTGTCCAGTCCCCAGCGAGAAACTGCTGAGCTTGAATTAATATGCAAACTAGATACTATTAACTTGGGTTTGAATAGAGACTGGGAGTGGCTGGGTCATTACACATATTGAATCCATTTCCCCATGTTAAGTATCCTCACACCTTGTCAACTGTCTAAATGGGCCATCTTGATTATCACTACAAAAGTTTTTTTTTCCTCCTGCTGATAATAGCTCATCTTAATTCATTAGCCTCTTACAGTTTGTATGGCAACTTCCACATTCTCTGTATGTATGTGTGTATATGTATATAATATATATATCTTCTTACTATATGTTCCATTCTGTGCATCCGATGAAGTGGGCTATAGCCCACAAAAGCTTATGCTCTAATAAATTTGTTAGTCTCTAAGGTGCCACAAGTACTCCTGTTCTTTTTATAAGTACCTAGATATTTGACTACTCTACTCAACTGTGAGGGGGAAAATACATTGAAGCTAAGCATTCAGATGCTTCACAAAAAGAGGAAGAGAGATTTGATCCACCTGCAAACAGCAAGAGCAATGCAGCACAAAGGCAGCCATTACAGATGGATCCTTTGGAAATAAGGGATATCTATATTGCTCTACAGAAAGTCTTGAAGGATTTGGGCTACAGCAGTGCTAAGTGCTCTAGGTCAAAACAGGTCATAGACCCAGAAAATAAATATTTCTGAGAAGTGAGCTGGATTGCTAGGTAAGGGCCGCACATTTTTAGCACTGCCTGGGGGAAACACCCCTCCGATTGGTTGCTTTCCCCACTTGCTTGGGTACTCTTCCCCAGGAAGCAATCAGGGATTATGCAGGAAGAGCTCACCCCTCTCCCCAGTAACATGACACCAGTCTCACAGGAAGGGATTGGGAGGACGAAGAGCTGAGCCATGCTGAGCGGGTCTGCTCTTTCCTTCCACATCCCCCTCCTGTGAGAAACAGACCATTCCTTTGCTCCTTCCCACTCTGCAACACCCAAGGACAGGGGAAGGGACCCCTTCGAAGCGCACACACACACGCACGCCTGGGAGAGGGCTGAAGAACCTCAGGAGCTGCAAATGCAAGGCTGGCCGGGGCAGAACTGATGTGGGGTTTGGAACGCACAATTAATTGCTGGGCAGGGGATGGGCAGATGTAAGGGTGATGAGATACTTTTTTCAAATCATTCTGAACACTGGTCACATCTTTGGTACTAGCTCTCCTCTCACTAACTCCCCACCCCAGTACCATTTTACCCAATGAGTGACTTCACCTGCAAGTGATGATAAATGCTGAAAGCAGGAAACAGCTATTGATCCACAGCAACCAGATGAGGACAACATTACCACCTCATCCTCCACTAAATGAAGTCACAGAACCCCCTTTACCCAGTTTATTAAAAGAAAAAAAAATCTCACTTATTTCATTATCTGGATTTAAAATATATTTAAAATTAAACAAACATAGCTTTACTCTCAGTGTTTCTTGGATATTTTTCTCCCAATTATTTTTTTACTTTGTAAATTCAGCTCGCGTGAGAGTTAGAAAACTATGATAAATGAAGAACATGACATCCCACAAGAACCAAAACAGAGAAATTGAGCTGAGACAGGACTTTAGTCAAACTGTTTAAACTCTTGCACACCGGGGCGACCATGGGAAGGAGTTTTTATTAACCCCTATTTAAGTTCAGTAACCAAATAGCATTTTGGATAAGGAAAATCTTTAAGATTTGATGCCCTCATCCCCATTCCCCTTTATTTATAGATTTTGCGTTAAACGTCTTTGAGGCCTTCCAGAGGTCTCCCACAAAACCAGAAAAGACTGAATTTATCATTCATGATCTTTCAAAATGTGAAAATCACAAGTTAAATCTCTCATACCTTCTTTATACTATTATATAAAAGAGCAAAAAAGGATGTAGGACAATTTTTTAAAACTTGCTTGCAGGTGATTTTTAAGAAATAGTAAACAAGGTTTTCATTAACTGCTGTTCCAAGTCAGTAATTGGCTGGCCCAGGAGTAGACATTGGGACCCACATTAAATAATGTCCACTTCCTCCTCTAAATAATTAAGTCAAGTCAATAAAGTTTTCATGTTAAAACTAAATTAGTTAGTTGAAACAACATGTATAAAAGATTGTCATATTCAAGATGTATTTCAAGGCATTGGCAGCACGACGACAAATTAAATTAATTTCAGATACATACAGAATAATACAAATATGGACGGCTTGAAAAAAATACCACCACCCTGCAGGTAAAGTTGTGCACAGGAGGACTTTATGGCTGCTGAAGATCAGAAGATGGTCAGTCAATTAACTTATGAAGGTGTTTATATGACCCTTATCGTAGTATTTCAGTGCTAATCTGAAATTTTGTAGTTCTCAATCCCTGAAGTTCAGTGCTTCCTCTCCTTCAAGCTCAAGTTTTAAGGAGTTAAGAGTCTTGTTTTTCCCTTGTATATTTTTCAACTCAAAGCAATTCTTGTTTGCGACAACTGCTGGATTTCAATACAGCCTATTTTGTTCACTCATATTTGAGAACAGATCCAAGAGGAAATGTCAGGGTATCAGGAGTAGTAAGGAACTCCTTTGTAGTTCCTGACCTGCACAGGCCGAATTTTTTCCTCAGACTTAGCACCGCAACACCTGAAGTAACAAACAGTTTAGAATTTGGGTCTCAAGGACCCAGTGATGGCAATATTCAAAGACAGTTTGGGTTTTAATATGGATAACAAGACTATCCAGAGTTCTAATAATTCATACAAAGTATTTGCTGGGATGAAGACAAATCCTAAATGATTGGGACCATCATGAGGGGGTGGGGGGGGTGGGACGGGACAGATTATCCTATATCTGCTTACCACAGGGGTTTTTGCACCTTCCTCTGAAGCATCTACTGCTGGCCACTGTCAGAGACTGAATGTTGGACTAGATAAACTATTGATCTGATACAGTATGGCAATTCCTATATTCCTAGCCCCTATGGAAATGTTATAGAGGAACAGTGCTCCTCTACTGTCTATGTGGAGCACAAGGTCCCCTTAAGCAGAATCAGATGATTAAACAAAGGTTCCAATATTCCTGCAGGAGAGCAATAGTGGTAGAGCAGTGGGGAACAGGATGTTTTGGCTAGAGAAGAGCCATGCAGACAGACCATAGGGTGAGGGGCCCCCAGAGCCCTCCCCACCCTCACATGTAAGGTAGGGGGGTTTCCACCAAGGAAGCAGTCTATAAGTACCCCCCAATTCTCCTTGTGAAGCACCAGCAGCAGTGCAGCAGAGGTGGGGTGACCACCTCTCTGTTTTAAGCATCTGCCCCAAGCTCACAGCCAGGTTAGCAAAACCTAGAGGTTTTCTTGGCTTTTACTCAGCCTGTAACAGGAAATATGGTCACCTGTGTGTTCCCATTTTATCTTAGTCTCCAACTGCAACAACCTCTCAGGTCACACTGAATTCACCTTCTGACACCTACATCCAAGAAGTGCCCCCCCGTTCCAAACTCCTCTAACTCCTTCTTACCCCCAATTCTTTCCTCCTGCAGAATTCCCCAAACCACTCCTGGATGTCCCAGACGTCTTGCTGCTATCTTGCCTCCCTGTAGCCAGTCTACCTCCAACATTCCCCATTCCCAGCTACCCTTCACTATATTCTTCCTTAACTCCGCTTTTCATGACTCCTCCCTCAGTCTCAACCCACAGATTCTGGCTGTGTCCAATCTCCCCAACACACACATTTCTAGGCCCTGTGCCTGCTTCCTCCAAGCTTCCTCTATCCTCAGTAGCCAGGTTTTCCCTGGTGCCCCTGCTCCACACAACTCAACTGGCTCTCAGCCAACCCTTTGTTGAACTGCATCCCAAATTTTCATTCTGAAGGAAAGAAAGTGCTGGGAAGGATAAGGGAAGACCAACTCTTTTTTTCTTTCCCTACCTTCTAGTCTGTCAGCTTCCAAACTCTCTCCGTGTCACTCCCCTGACTTGCACCCAAACCCTCCCTGCTGCCACACACCAGCATGCCAGATTTCCATCCTGCCATCCCCCTCACCATGGCAGGTGGCCTGGCTTTTAGTTCTGAAAAATCTGGTGTCCCCTCACCCCCCAAGTCAGGATCAGAATGAGTGCTGTTGTAAGGAGTATTACACGGCTACTTCAGTGGTTATTCAGCAATCTTGCTGCAGATGTTTCTAATACCATGATAGTTAGCTCCACATTCAAACTTCTCAGCCAAAGAATACATATATTTTGCCCTCTATATATTTTTGTGGTTTGCATAATTTTCTAAATATACTATGTAAATGTTATACTGAATCACGGACAGTGAATTAAAAGCAGCTAGGAGCAAATCACTTGCTTTACAAAGTATTCATGCTTTTAAATGCTCTTCATTATTATGGGAGATTAAAATACACCCTCTAGTGGTACACCATACAACTGCATAAATTTCAAAAAATTGCACACATTTAGGTACTATTTTAAACAGTATCAAATGCATATTTTTAGGGTGGATTACAAGAAATCCTTTAGGGCAAAATTTGAGCCAGACATTTCACAGAATGTATATTATACTATAGTTTAGGTTCTTTTCACCAAGCCTAACAACTTGAAATCTAACTTGTGACAGAGCACTCTTAATACAGCCTATTTCTCAATTCCTTTTAAAATGTTTTAACAGGAATTTCTGCTCCAGTTGGGTACTCATTCTTCGGGCTGGCCTGAGGGCAACCACCAAATATGTTCAGATCCTCCCTTCCACTACAGCCCGCCACCTTGCAATTCCAGTCTACTTTCAGTTTCATATCTGCAATAGATTAACACTCCCCTGCAGAGAGCATGCAGAATCAAGGTCACTGAAATGGACTATCCACAAAATATGTTGAATGCACAGTGTAAGTGAACAGGCGACGGGGGAAATAAACTTGCTTTTTAACCTCTAAAAGATTGGTGGTAATTGCAACAATAGTAAGGACAAAATTCACAGGTTGATTGCATGTAAGCTATTTGAGGATATTAAAGGAATTTTTAAAAACCCTGCAAATATCAACCAGTTTCCCCAACCCAGTAGCCTGTTACTTATCTACAAAGGACTTATCAGAAAGCAAGAGAGCGAGCGCTTGACCTGCACAGGAAGCTTGTACGGTAATATTCTCCAGTCAATTTAAATAAAATCATTTGGCATGGAGTGTGCGCACAAGCAGAGCCTTTTTTTGTTGTGTTTTGTTCTTAACTAGCTTTTCACTAATAAAGTTCTGATTCTGCAGTTATTTTCTTGAACTGTTAATTTCGAAGTCTTCCTAAATGGGCAACACAGATCATGATAAAATGTATAAGACTCATTTTCAGAGTAAAATTACAGGAATTAAGTTTATTTAGCCTAGCAAGATGCTCAACCAAGATGATCACATAAAATGATTAGCATAGTAATTAGTCTTCACTCTGTCTACACTGAAATAAAAAGTTAAAGGATAATAATTTTATATGGCTTATTAGGACAAAAAACCTGAAGTAAAACTATGCATCCAGTCCGGTCACAAACAAAAGCAAATGCCGAGAATAAAGCTTAAAACTAGAGACAACATTATCCTTCATAATCCTTCAATTCCTGTAATCTTGCATGTTACTTAATAAATAGCAAGTAGTTTTCAGATAGAAGCATGATTCTTAAATTGACATCCTTTTAAATGCTGCTTTCAGGAAGACTTACTCCTTTGGACCAACAATTCTGCAATGTATTCTAAACTTTTATGAAGAAGTCTTTAAATGTTTAATAGTTTAATGCAGTATTACTTTAATAACCCTTATGAAGAATCAGATTAATCATCAAATATATAATAAAATAATAATTAAAAGGTCCAGCAGTCCAAGGGCCCAGTCCTGATCCCACTGACATCAGAAAGAAGTTTCCTAGAATTTAATCCTGGATTAATTAAAAATAATCAAAACAGGATTGGACCCCAAAACTTCAAGATATTTAGGCTTCTAGACCTAAGTTGTTTTTTTTTTTTAATCAATGGAAAATCATAAACGTGACTCTAAAGGTCATGGAATTCTTACCTCATGTGTAGAATAAATAAAAAATATATACATCTACATCAGAGAAAACAGGAAGCAGATGTGTTGTGACATGGAGCATGATAATAGGACCATTCTGTTAGCAGATGAAATTGACAAAGCAGACAGTAAAATGTACATTTCAATTGAAATTGAGCAGTGCCACAGCAAAGCAAAGGTGAGATTTCCTCAAGTCATCTGACATGAGTAAACCAGAGAGGTTTACTAAAAAATAATGTATGCTGTGCAATGAGATTACTGCATTTCAGCAATGGATAACTTAATACTTATAAGAATATAAGAACATAAGAACGGCCATGCTGGGTCAGACCAAAGGGCCATCTAGCCCAATATCCTGTCTTCCAACAGTGGCCAATGCCAGGTGCCCCAAAGGGAATCAACAGAACAGGGAATCAAGTGATCCATTCCCTGTTACTCATTCCCAGCTTCTGGCAAACAGAAGCTAGGTACAGCATCATTATATATAAATTGATTTTAAAAAAACTACAGTAGTGTATACAAAGTACTTTGGATTAAAGGGGCTGTATTAAAAAAAGTCATTAATCCAGCAATTTCCTTAGGAGTTGGTATTTCACAGATTGTAGTCAACTAATAAACATGTCCCGCAATGCAGTTGGAATCTGGGACATGAGAGTTTGCAGGATTCTGAAATGTCTATAAAAACTAAAGACGCTTTGTGCTATTATGTACAGATTTTTGAGGGGTTGCATAGAAATTCTAAACATAAATCATTCTAAGTCTGCAGGGTTCCTTGAGCATACCTTTGAAAAATCCAACCCAGACTTTCCATAATATAAAAAAGGTATTCAACAACTTGAGGACAGATGGCAAACAGGGAAGTCTCTCACACAAACTGAATTAGTCATAGATGAATGGAGGTGATCTAACTCTGCCCGTTATTAAACTTTATATTATCTCACCCCATGTGAGACATTGTAATACAGTTTCCAAATGCTCAGTACAATTACTATCAGCTGGTTATTAACTGTATGAATCCACTGCTCCATGCTACAACTTCTCTATTATCCTTTTAATCTGTTTAAAAATATATATATAAAATTTTTAGCTCCTCATAGGCCACCCTCAAAAGGGTACATTCAGAATCAAAATCCTCCCTCCGCTAATCACTTAACAGCCCATTTGGGAACAGCAGTCTTCTAAATCTAACCAACCAACCCATGATATCCATAGCTTAATACATTTTTTTTGTTCTACAAATAAAGCACAACACTCATATTTTAATATCAGTAGTCTTACCTTTCTAATGCGATGGATGTGCCCTTTCTCCCCCGCTGCAGTAGCCCCTGAGCTGGGGCTAGGAAGAAGGGCAGTCTCTCCCTCTCTCCCCCACTGCACCAGCTGGGGCTGCAAAGGAGGAACATCTGTCCCCGGCAGCCGTAGCCCTGGACCTGGGGAAAGCTGCCTCTTTCTCTGGCCGCCACAGCTCTGCATGTCCCAAATTCCCTCCACCCCCTCTTCTCACCCCACTGCCCCTTCCCACCTACCTCCTATTCCCCCCACAAGGCCACCATCTCACCTTACATGTGCATCTTCTCCAGGGTTCGGGCACCTAATTGGTGGAGCCACGCCTGCACGGCTCCACTAATTAGATGATTGACCCTTCATTCTCTCATGTGCGGCCTGCCCAGGCACGCACCTTAGAGGAACTATCCATGGAAGTGGTCCGCAGACCACAGCTTGAGAACCTCTGTCATAGCCAATATACATCAGTATAAATACCACCTCTCCGTTTCTACTTATCCACTTGCCCCTTTTCATAGACTCATATAAAAGCAGAGCTGAAAGAAACCTCAAAGTCATCCAGGCCATGCACTGAGGTAAACCTACAAGTAAACCTACACCATCCCTGACAGCTGTTTCTCCAACCTGTTCTTTAAAAGCCTCCAATGATGGGGAATCCACAATTTCCCTTGGATTTCCCTTCCAGAGTTTAACTACCCTTATAATTAAAATATTTCTTAATATCTAACCTTAAAATTTCCCTTGCTGCATTGCTTCTTATTCTACCTTCGGTGAACATGGAGAACAATTGAGCAAAGTCCTCTTTCTAACAACCGTTAACATATCTGAAGACTGTAAACAGGTCCTCCCTCAGTCTTCTTTTCTCAAGACTAAACATGCCCAGGTTTTCTAAACCTATCATCATTTTTGTTGCCCTCCTCTGGACTCTCTCCAATTTGTCCACAATTTTCCTAAAGTGTGGTGCCCAGAAAGGTCTCACCAGCGCTGAGTATGTTGATTGAGCAATTCTCAAATTTACCAAGATCATTCTGAATTCTAATCCTGTCCACCGAAATGCTTGCAACCCCTCCCAGCTTGGTGTCATCTGCAAATTTTATAAGCACTTTCCACTCAAGGTCATTAATAAGAACATTGACTAGGACCAGGTCCAGGACTGACCCCTGGAGGACCCACTAGATATACCATCCCAGTTTGACAGTGAACCATTGATAACTCATCTTTGAGTACAGTCTACCATTTATGCACTCATAGTAATTTCATCTACACCACATTTGCCTAATAGAATCTCATGTGTGACTGTCAAAATCACTACTAAAAACCAAGATATCTCACATCTACTGCTTCCCCACTTCATTAGACCAGTAATCCTATAAAAGAAGGAAATCAGGTTGGTTTGGCATGATTTGTTCTTAATACATCCATGTTGGCTATTTCTTACAGCCCTATTATCCTCTAGGTCAGAGGTGGGCAAACTACGGCCCGCGGGACCCTCCTGCCCAGTCCCTGAGCTCCTGGCCCAGGAGGCTAGTTCTCAGCCCCTCCGATGCTGTTCCCCCTCCCCCGCAACCTCCCCATGCCACGCCGCCGGCGCAATGCTCTGGGCGGCCGAGCAGCGCAGTTGCAGAGCCGCGGCCTGACCCGGTGCTCTGGGCAGCACAGCTGTAGCGTCGCCAGCCACCAGCGCTCCAGGCAGCGTGGTAAGGGGGCAAGGGGAGTTGGATAGAGGACAGAGGAGTTTGGGGGCTGGGGTCAGGGTGGTCAGAGGGCGGGGAACAGGGTAGGGGTCCCGGGGGGGCTGTCAGAGGGTGAGAAGTGGAGGGAGTCAGATAGGAGGCGGGGGCCAGGCCACACCTGGCTGTTTGGGGAGACACAGCCTCCCCTAACCGGCCCTCCATACAATTTTGGAAACCCTTTTTGGCCTGAGGGTCACATCGTTTGCCCGCCCCTGCTCTAGGTTGCTTACAAATTGATTGTTTAATAATTTGTTCCATATATGTTCCAGTGCTATATTTGCCCTTCTCCAGTCCTCTGGAACCCCACCCTTTCTCCTAGAGTTCTCAAAAATAATCACTAATGATTATGAGATAGCTTCCGTTACTTCCTTTAGTATCCAAGGATGAATTTCCACAGGTACTGCCAACTTGAATATATCTATTTCTTCTAAATGTTCTTTCCCTATTCTGGGTTGTATTCTGTCCCTCTTGCTGTTAATATTAATCATGTTATGCATCTGGTCACAATTAACCTTTTGAGCTAAGACTGAAGCAAAATAGGCATTAAACTCCTCTAAATATTCTTTAACCTGTTCTCTCCTCTACCCCTGCCCCCACTCCTCCTCTTTTTTCCCCCCTAGTATTTTATAGGGTTTTTTGGGTTCCCTCCAAACAGGAGTAAAAAACAGCCACTGTAGTACATAACTACCTTGTATACAACAAAAAGAAAAGGAGTACTTGTGGCACCTGAGTTTCCACAGTATGCATCCGATGAAGTGAGCTGTAGCTCATGAAAGCTCATGCTCAAATAAATTGGTTAGTCTCTAAGGTGCCACAAGTACTCCTTTTCTTTTTGCGAATACAGACTAACACGGCTGTTACTCTGAAACTTGTATACAACGTTAGTCTCAGTTTCCTTTTGCTTATGTACATAAGATATTTACCTTTGAGTAATTTGTAAGTAGATTGTTAAAAAGCTGCTTTATAAAGATTGAAATTTCCCATGAAAATTGGTCATGCTTTTAAACCTTTCAAGTCCTGATTTTCTGTTCAACTTTCATCCTTGTTTAAAAGGCTTTGGATTTTAATATACGTTCATATTTCACTACGTAATAAAAGCAACTACAGAGCATCAAAACAAAACAATATGCTGGGGACATATTTTCTCTAAAAGTTGTTTTCAAAAGCTTTCAAAAGTTTTCAAAATGTTGTTTTAAGAATCTATTTAGAAACTCACAAGGGAGACACTAGCATGAACAAAAGCATGAGGGGCCACTACTAGTCTAAGGAAGCCTCCATTTCCCTTCTTCCTTCCTCCCACCCATTGCCTTTCCCTCACTCCATTTCTCCTCCCCAATTCAGCACAAGGCCAATAGACCAGACAATTGAAGTTTTATATGTTGTCTTAATTTAAATCATCCTCCTGCAGCTGCAGGATTTCATCAGGCATTTTGATTGGCCAGGTTGCCATGGGCTTCTATGTATACCATGTCATGTTCTGACTATTAATGAATGCTGAGGGACCACAAAGCCTCATTTCAGAGTGCCAGGACACTGATCAAACTCCCTTTTACTCAGGATATGCTGAAAAATCCAGCCCCTAAAATAGGCCCACTTCAAGTCCAGCATTCTGGCTACTCTAAACAGGAAAGATTAGGATTTTCCATGCTACTTCCTGTATGTTTTTGTTCCCTTTTCTCCCCAGTAGCAGCTTTAATGTGGTGCTTTAAAACTAGCCTAGAGAACAGATATGTGGCTCAAACTGCTATGGCACAAGTCACCTAACACGTGGTGCTGCAAAGTGCCAAGGTTTGCACACAGACTCTGATGATTATTGTTAAGCTCTTAAAGGCCTGGGCAGAGAAAGAGAGAACACTGGATGCCCGAGCTTTGCTATATGCTATGCTCTCACCATGCTACGTCTCAGCCAATTTAATTACATACAAAACACCTCAATTCCCTAACTTTCTTAGCTGAATGTTTTATAGAATGTAATATGCTGGCTTGTGCCAGCTGACCTAGAATATATCAAATGTTTACTCAGGTTTGCAGTGATGAAAAGGGAATTTCACGACAAATCTAGGGGAGGCGAAGGGCCTAAACCACCAATTTCCAAAGAATAAGCTTTTGTTGGCTGTAAATGATTGCTAGATTGGCGTGCCTATAAGATCCCACAGCTGGTGTTAGGTGAGGGTTGCTGCTAATTGGTGATGCTGACTTGGCAGGTTGTGGGTTGCCTGTGACAGGTGAGAGTGCGTGCCTCTCCCCTCACAAAACACACAAAACTAATCTCCAAGGGAATAAAGTGGTGGAGCAGCCACCCAAACAGCAAAGCATAGCGCAAACAGTGAGGTAGATGGAAGGGAAAAGAGCAGCAGTTTTGCCAACTCTCAATTTTATTGCAAGTCTCACAATAGTTAGTGTTTTTCTTAAAGCCCCAGATCCTGGAGTCATGTGATCACCTGAGAGACTCAGCTTACATTTATTTTAAATGAAGTTTCTAGCCTTCGTAGTTGCAAAGAAAGGCCTGAAAATACTCCAGGTTTTTTGGGATTTGACAATACTGGAGTTGTGAGATGGGCAGAGGTAATAGAGTGAAGATGAAACTAGCAGCAGCAGGCAGGAAACAAGGTTGTCTCCACAGTAGCCAGTATTGTACTGATGGGTGTTTATTTCTCCATTTGTGGGAGCAAGCCAGTGTGTACTCTCACCCAGTCCCCCTACTGGCCCCATCCCTCCAACTGAGAAATGCTGAGCTAACAGACCAGCTGCATGCTAACTTATCTGCTAGACAAAACTCAAATACACAAGTAGACCTGAAATTCTAACAGTACTAAGACTGATGCTAGGTTTTTTCAATGATTTTGCTTAGGATGCTCATTCTGTCTTTAATCATCCATCTAAAATAGTTTTTCCAGATGTCTTAAGTAAAGCAATTCCTCCGACTAATTAATGATCAATAGTAAAATCTGAATACCTGCTTTATCAATCACATTTAAGCAAGATCAATAATACTAGAAAAAACCCAGCCCAGACTTTGTCAGCCACCAAAAAAGTCGAACTTTGTAAATGAGGAAGTTATCAAGTTACAGTAGTACCAGACATGAGTAGAGCAGCCTCAGACACAAATCAATCTTAGTCTGTTGTATATTTTTAGACTAATGGGTACACAATTCACCACGCTGTTTATATACAATATTACACACACAAAACTAATGTGAAAACACATTAAGGTTGAAAAATCAAACACTCCAAAGTTGGGAAATGCCAGAATGAAGGTTGATGCATGTGCACATGCATTAGGACAGTTGTTAAGTTATATCATCACTCAGATACTATTATGACTATGGGTCATTACAAAACCTAAACTTAATTTCCCCAATACGGTCACTCACACCTTCTTGTCAACGGTCTGTAATGGGACACTCTCTTACCACTTCAAAAGTTATTTTTCCTCCCTTGGTTAATTGATTTATCTCATTAGACTGACCTCACACTTTGTAAAGCAACCCCCATCCTTTCATGTATTTATACCTGCTCCTGTATTTTCACTCCATGCATCTGATGAAGTGGGTTCTAAAACGAAAGCTTATGCCCAAATAAATTTGTTGGTCTCTAAGGTGCCACAAGGACTTCTCGTTATTTTTGCTATTATTTCCTCAGGACCCCTGCCTCAGTCAGTGCACAGGATGGATGGTGCTCACTTAAAATAAAATACTGAATAGCTGCTTACTATCTTCACTGTTCAATATGCAGCCCCAGGCCTTATTTACTGCACACTATTCAAACCCTGCTCTGAAGATAGAAAAATTAGTTTCCTCAAGGGGTTTTCTATGGCACAAAGTACCTCAGTGCTTACAAACATTAAATTTGTTTTCACAATACTCCAATGAGATAAGGGGGTATTATCCTCATTTGACAGATAGGAAACTGAGGCACAGGGCCACAGTCCTCTGATTTCTCATCCCAATCCCATTCATGCCCCCTCTAATCAGTCCCAAATTTTGCAGTCTCTCTTCATATGGAAATCTTTCCATGCATCTAAAAATTCTGCCACCCTTCTCTATACCTCTTCTACTATATTATATATATTTTGGCATGCAGTGACAAGTACACAGTGTACCATTCTTTTACATAACAGCATGATATTTTACATCGTTTTTTACACGTACAAGCCTTTTGGTTTTTGTTGCATGTTAAGAAGCGTTTTAGTGAATTTTTCCACAGTGACAACCAGATCCTTCTCCTGAGCCGTTATAGTTGCTTAGACCCCAACAATGTGTCTAGGAAGTTTGGTATTATTCCTTCCAAATGCATTAGCTTGAATTTTTCAATTTATTTCATTTTATGAAACTGAAGAATTCAGGCCTGTATTTATACTCACCCTATTCCACATGCATTAATGCCATCAACAAGTATACAGATCATGGAGCTATGATTTCTGTGCAAGATTCAGATTTCTACTTTAGTACCCACTGAATCTGCAGTTCTCTCAACTCCTACCCAACCAATTTCAGGCTTCCTTTAATTTTCTAAATTCAATTGGTATTAGACAATCTTTTAGAAGGCAGTTATGCTCAACTAATTTGATTACCCATACCCAGTGCAAATCAGACTGTTTTTATAAGACTGAGGCCATCCGTGAATGCCTAACCATTTTACTGAACTGGATTATAGTTTAAATATATTTTATCAATAGCATACGTTTAAAAAAAAAAAAAAAGACATGGCTGAAGTTCTAAAATGACTCCGTCTTTTGTAGGCTCTGGCTAGCAGATGTTAAATTAATAAGCTCCTGAGCCATGGAGAAACAGCTTTCTTCCCCCACAACAGCTTCCTTGCTAGAGAGGGGTGGTTCTCCTGGGTGGGAGGAGGCACCATATTGCTACATCTTGTGTTCCCCCAGTCTTTTTTTGGGGGGGGGGGCGGGGGGGGAGCAGTATTCCTTCAATCGCAGTGAATAGCTTTAGTTCCAGTCTCTACTACAATTCATGGCTTTAGCAAAACAGCAGCACCACTGGAGCCCTCTGTTTGAAGGGTGAGAAAAACAGCTCTGTATTATTGGTTCACATTTCGAAAGTTCTCTTCACATCTGTGAGGGCTAAAAATATCTTCCCTCCCCTCCCCGCAAATGAAGGATTAAATTCCTCAGAAATCAATGGCTTAGACTCCACCAGGAAAAAAGGGTTGCTATGAGAGGATCGGCATGGAATGGCTCTCCTGATTGAAAAGGCCTAGGAGAAGGAAGCCTGAAGAGATGGGAGAGGACAGACCCTTGGCAGAAGGTTAAGTTGTTCACTGAGTAAGAGACAGCTTGTGGGACCTGCACTGATGGAACAAACATTGAGATGTGCAGTGAAAGTAGGGGAAGGAAACTGCCTGAGACAAGAGAAGCAGTGTAGGTGTAAGACCTGATGTGTGAACCCGCTCCTTTTAAGGATCCAAGGACAGAGCTTTCAGAGAGGATTGAAGGAAACTCCCTTCATTTCCCTGTCTCAGGGGACAGGGGAAACAGCAGGATGAACCATGGGTAAAATACTGTTTAACCTGGGGAGAGGACTATTTTCTTTCCATTTGGACATTTTTGTCACCTCAGAAGTGGAGAACTTTATGGTTTGGCTGAAGGACACAACCACATTAAATCACTCAGCCAGCCAGGAAACTGGCCATACTTAACATAGGGTCAGAGAATCAATTCCATTATGTTTACTTACAAAAAAAGGTTGATTTTCAAGATGAAAAAGAACAGTGAGGGAGAAGGGCCAGCCTGAATTCTCAAGAAGGAGTTCCATCCCTCACATGATCACCACCTAGTCCTGACTAGATGCAGAATTTACTTCTGCTGAGGCAGCATGGTCCAGGGAAAAGGGAGAAAAATATTCAGAGAAACCAGCATTAGCTATCAGGAAGAGAGAAGAAAACCAGGAAGAAAGAACAAACAGAAATCTACTGTACAGAAACACCATTTTGGGGTGGTGGGTGAGAAAAGAAGTAAAACAAAACCTTTTGAAGAGAAGAATGATCTTAAAGGAGAATAAACTTGAAAATCAAAGATGCATGTTGGGAGGGGGAAGGGGAGAGGGAGAGCCTGATGAGATGGCCAGATATAGCTCCAAATGTTGCTCCTCTGGGAGCTTAATATGTAAAAACAAGTTCTTAAATAAAAAAGGCAACATGAAAATATGTCCAAATACACAGTAAGTTACTTATCTCAGAAGTTTGCTGCCAATGAGTGCAAATTATACCGTATTAGATATCAAGCTGATTCCTTGTTCTTCCATCTGTGTCCATCTGCTGTCTCATCTTATACTTGGACTGTAAGCTCTTTGGGGCAGGGACTATCTTTTTGTTTGCGTACAGCACCTAGCACCAACGATGTCCTGATCTATGACTAGGGCTCCTAGGTGCTATGACGATACAAATAAAGGTTCATTATGACTTCTGAAATAGAACCATCACATTTCATTATAGGGCTTCACAAAGAGACTAGCAAAGGTTTGCTGGGACTGAGTTAACTGGAGCTGGCAGGCTAGATGTGCAACTCTGACAGTCGCCATCTTGGCTGACACACCAAGGATTGAACTGGGAACCTCCAGAGCTAAAAGCATGAAATGCTACAGCTTGAGCTAAGAAGCCACAGCTCTGTAGCTTGACCCTGTAACAACTTATAATCTTCAGCGTATTGACATGAAGAGTTGCCTCCAACACACACACACTCACCAGTGGATTACACAACCATTCAAATTCACTTCGAGCTTCACATTTGCAGAAATGTCAAAATTGCAAAACGAGCCTTTTTGGAACAACAGTGGAATGAAGGTGAAATCAGAAAGGTTCCTCCCTCCTACTCCACATAGCCCACACACAGCATGGCTATTGAACCTGCCTTCGGCAGAAAAAAAATTTCCCTCACCTCCCCATCTAACACACGGTAATCACTTACCTGCATAAACACTGGAAAAATCTCCCATCAAAGCATAGTCAGTTGGGGTTCGTTTGTTTGCTTTTTAAAGTTTCAGATATTACACCTACCCTTAAGTCCCGGTCCCAAATATCTGGCTTAAAATCCTTTCCTTATTGCTACATAGAATGCCTACACGATCAGGAAAAACTGACCAGTTATACACAGATTGCTGTAAAATGCATGAAGTTCAAACGGAAAAAATGGATAATCATTAATCTATAATCCTTTACTTTAGTAATACTCAGTTATTACTCATAGAAAAACAAAATGAACTTTTTAAATTGACAGTACCCCTTTAAGTGTTCAAACAGATAAGGGAGGATTTTTGGATGACCAGGAGAGACCTATATAATTGGCCTTAAATGGAAAGAACGGCAAGTCTGTACCATAAGTAAGGATACGTTTTAGTCACAGGTATTTTCAGTAAAAGTCATGGACAGGTCCCGGGCTGTAAACAACAATTCACAACCCGTGACCTGTCCATGACTTTTCCTATATACCCGACTAAAACTTGGGTGGAGAGGCGGCGCAGGCACTGGGGAGGTGTAGGGTTGGCGGGGCTCAGGCAGGTTTCCCTACCCTCCTCCTGGGAAGCGGCAACCCTCAGTTCCTAGCTCCATATGTTGCCTCTGCTCCACTCCAAGTCCCGGTTCTTCAGCTCCCATTCAATGGGAGCTGCGCAGTCAGTGCCTGCAGGTGGAGGCAGCTCATGGAGCTAGGAGCTGAGGGAGGGGAGTTCCTAGCGGCCTTCCAGGGAGCCCCTCCCAGGTAAGCACTGTCCCACACTCCAAACCCCAGCCCTGAGCCCCTCCCCTCCTTCCCCACCCCAACTCCTGCTGCTGGGAGGTGGGGAGCAGCGAGCAGGCAAGACTGCTCCAGCAGCAGCCGGTGCAACAGTCCCAGAGGCTGCCTGAGCTGGTCAAGCAGCTCCTGGGGCAACCACACTGGCCACTGTGGAAATCACAGTCACGGAAAGTCATGGAATCCATGACTAACATGGAGCCTTAACCATAAGACAATCTTCCTGCTCACCATTTTCTGTGATCATTCTACAGCAGTGCCCTTGTTTTTTGTTAGAGTTCAAACTTAGCATTTTTTGCTTACTGATCTGTTGATTTTTAAAGTGTCTATAGTATATGAATTATTGTGGTCCTCTTGCACTTTTTTTTTAGAAATTAATTTTCATTCAGAGTTAGCAATAGGGCTGACTGTACATAGTGAAAAGGCTAAATTCAAGAGTTAAAACATACCAAATATGGCCTAGTAACATCTGGGAATGACGGTACAATGAATGCACTAAAAATCCTGATTCCATATGACAGAGCATAGTCTCCATTTTAGGGTAACCAAACAGCAAGTGTGAAAAATCGGGACAGACGTAGGGGGGGGTAATAGGAGCCTATATAAGAAAAAGACCCAAAATATCGGGACTGTCCCTATAAAATCAGGACATCTGGTCACCCTACTCCATTTTAATAAGTGGCAATATTTTAAATATCATTACGTAAAACAAGGCTGCAATATTTGTTCTATAGAACATGCAACAGTCTTTCGAGAAATTCATGAATTCCCAAGTAGTGTCCGGAAATTAATGAATGAAACTATTTCCAAGAGGAAACAACTTTTCTCTACATACTAGAAGATCTGTGTGAGAAAGCTCCTCCAAACTGAGTTTGTATTGAATTTTTATTTATATCTACATCCTGTTTAGCCATTTAGAAAAAAAAAGTCAGTCCCATATATTGTAGTCCCCTTTGTGTAAGCTTTACAAGAGTTACTGCTGAAGAAGGGAGGGCCCCAGTACTTACATCCTGCAATTCACACTGTATAGCTACTAAGTATCCTCAACCTGATTTCTAAGAAGGAAAAAGAGAAAAGAAGAAACACACACCTTTCCATTTACTCATGAAATGTCTGATGTAAAAATTGTGGGCCTCTAAAGTGTCTTTTTAAAATACCGTTTAACCCGTACCACATAACACCTTAGACACGGTTTTGACTCAATCAAAATATTTTGAATAATTGACAATGTTAAATTGTGAAAAAGTGGGGGACATATTTTTCTACTAATTTATTTAAATCAAATATTTTGATTATGAGCCAAAATAGTGTGGCAGAAGATGATCGACTTCATCACGACTGAAGAGCCGCCACCGCACGTATTTGGAAAATCCCGGCTAAGGTCTTCCATACTGTGTGTGTTAAACTGTATTTCAAAAAGACGTTTTAGAGATCTGCAACTTTGAAGAAGTAAGAAAGGAGAGAATGGCACAAGAAAGGCTAAACTACTGCCCACTGACTAAAACCTGGGAGGGGGCAGCTCATCGCAGGTTCTTGGTGGGGGGGGGGGGGAATAAAGTTGTTGGAGCTCAGGCAGGTTTCCTACCTGGCTCTTGGGAAGCAGCAACCTTCAGTACCTCGCTCCATATGTTGCCTCTGCTCTGCCCCAAGCCCCGGTTCTGCAGCTCCCATTGGCTGGGAACCACAGCCAATGGGAGCGGTCTCCACAGAATCATTGAGGTATAACTTGAATGTTGTCCCTAACCTGACTCCCATCCATACACAAAAATCTCTAGCTTAAGTAAGTAGTGCTTCAGCTCAAGCTACCGGCTGACCCGTCTGGGGATACGGGTTAAAGCTCAAGTGCTGCTGCTGCTGCTTGAGCTAGTAAGGCAGTGGGGGATGCAGTCACTCTATGCGGCTAATACAATCCCTTCCTGCTGCTTGAGCACTGATTTGCAGTATGGTTGCTCTCACTTGAGCTAGGCTAACTCAAAAAGGAGCAAACCTGAGTGTAGATAACTTGGGTTAATTCTGCAGTGAAGACATACTTATTGTATTGATTTCAAGGGTCAAAACAGTTAAGGGTTATAAATGCTTCCACTTTCCAGCATAAAAATAGTGATACAAAGAGGTCCAGGTTTGTTTGTTCATTTCCAACAGACAACTCAGTTTACTCAGTTACTTGGCAAACAGCCAAAAGGATTCATTCAAAAAACCTGGAAGTTTATTGATCAAACACAAGAAAGAACATGGAATGAAAACAAGCATTTATATTGAAACTGAAAGATTATGCAAAACAAAATCAAACCCTTTAAAGTCTCTCTCATTTTGAAGGAACAATGTTCGAATCTCTTATTTTCAGAACAACTTTTCTTTGATGAAAAGAAACAGGTTAGTTTTATTTTCCATCCTGATGTGTAAAGGGCATGCACTTCTCCTGTTTCTAACAGACACAAAGGGAAGAGAGATAAGCCAGAAAGGGGGGGAGCACGAAAATGGTTTTTGTTGGTGAATCTGGAACACAGGACAGCTGGCCAGTCACAAATTAACGTTTTAGCTGTTGCTTGGACCCTGGTTCACTTTCTGGACTGGGGTAGCATCTGGTTGTGTCTTTTCTTCTTAGACAGGGCAGGGTTGTGGTCATCTCATCTTACTGTGCTGATGCAATGTAGTTAATTTCAGGTTTGATGAAAAGCTGAGAGAGGAGGAAAGAAATAGTAGAGAAGAAAGTAATAGGGAAGGGAGGCACAACAGGATCTTATTGGAGTCTGTGGTGATGGCAATTAACAATCCCCCACTCACTTGCTGAGGACTCAATGTCATGATGATTTTCAGAACTCAAGTGAAAAAAAACAAGTTATCTGAACAAGAGCAAGGCCAGCCAACCTTGCTCTGGGAAGAAAGTCTTTCACTCTGGTTGCTTCTGTCTTGGGGTCAGGGAAGACGAGATGAGACTAGACAAGGTGAGATGGGAGATGGAAAAGCTGATTTTTTGTTTTATTATTATTTTTTTAAAGCAAAACAAGACACTTTTTAAGAAATGCGAAAGGGGAAAAATGAGCAGGAATAGTTCATCCCCCTTATTGTTTGGTCCACCAGTTAGGCTTAATATCCATCACACTAATTTTGGTCTATTAACTTCTGGTTCCACAACTTCTGTTTTTAGCAAGCATGATTTTGACAGTCCTTGAATCATAATCAGCAGGTTCTCTTTGTTTGGACTAATCCAGATTCTTTGACTGGTTCTCTTGCCTTTCTTAGAACATTCGTTTATTAAAAACAACTCACCCTATTTTTCATGGTTAATTTCCAAGTAGGCAAAAATTGTAGGTATCTATTCAGGGAACACCATCACAGGGCCTAACAACATCAGCCACACTATCAGAGGCTCGTTCACCTGCACGTCCACCAATGTGATATATGCCATCATGTGCCAGCAATGCCCCTCTGCCATGTACATTGGTCAAACTGGACAGTCTCTACGTAAAAGAATAAATGGACACAAATCAGATGTTAAGAATTATAACATTCATAAACCAGTCGGAGAACACTTCAATCTCTCTGGTCACGCAATCACAGACATGAGGGTCGCTATCTTAAAGCAAAAAAACTTCAAATCCAGACTCCAGCGAGAAACTGCTGAATTGGAATTCATTTGCAAATTGGATACTATTAATTTGGGCTTGAATAGAGACTGGGAGTGGCTAAGTCATTATGCAAGGTAGCCTATCTCCCCTTGTTTTTTTCCTACAAACCCCCCCCCCCCCCAAGACGTTCTGGTTAAACTTGGATTATTGCTGTGCACATTGTAAGATGAGCTATTGCCAGCAGGAGAGTGAATTTGTGTGTGTGGTTTTTGGAGGGGGGTGTGGGGGGGGGGGAGGGTGGTGAGAAAACCTGGATTAGTGCTGGAAATGACCCACCTTGATTATCATGCGCATTATAAAGAGAGGTTTCAAAGAGGGATGGGCTATTACCAGCAGGAGAGTGAGTTTGTATGTGTGTCTGTGTGTGGGGGAGGGGGGGTGGGAAGGGTGAGAAAACCTGGATTTGTGCTGGAAATGGCCTTCCTTGATGATCACTTTAGATAAGCTGTTAGCAGCAGGACAATGGGGTGGGAGGAAGTTTTGTTTCATGGTCTCTGTGTGTATATAATGTCTTCTGCAGTTTCCACGATATGCTATGCATCCGATGAAGTGAGCTGTAGCTCACGAAAGCTCATGCTCAAATAAACTGGTTAGTCTCTAAGGTGCCACAAGTACTCCTTTTCTTTTTACGAATACAGACTAACACGGCTGTTACTCTGAAACCTAACATCTTGTGAACTTTCACATTTTACAATCTGAGCTTACAATACATTTTGTAGGTCCGCTAGTTACAACATACCCTTACCCATCCGAGCTGATTTTGTTGGTCAGAGCTTTTAAAGACATTGAAGATATAAGTATAACTGGGTCAATATCCCTGTTCTACCAACTACTCTCTGTGCTTTCGTGGCAATACTCCATCTGAAAACGACAAACTTGTGGGCAACACCAAACGCTGCAGCAGTGAAGTGACTTATCCAAGGTCACCCAACAGGACAAAGACAGAGCTGGGAATAAAGCTAGGTCTCCGCCTCTATTCTTCCTAGCTCCCGTCCATCCAGAAACTGCTTTTACCAATATGTCTAGATAGGGAAACAAATTATTGATTATAAAAGGGTTGCTAGAATGACTAGCCCAGGGTGGCCAACCTGAGTCTGAGAAGGAGCCAGAATTTACCAGTGTACATTACCAAAGAGCCACAGTAGTAAGTCAGCAGCTCCTCCTCCCGCACCCAGCACCTCCCACCCACCGGCAGCCCCACTGATCAGTGCCTCCCTCTTGATCAGCTGTTTCATGGCATGCAAGAGGCTGTGGGGGGAGGAGCGAGGGCACTGCAGGCTCAGGGGAGGGGGTGGGAAGGAATAGAGTGGGGGCAGGCCTGTGGCAGAGCCAGGGGTTGAGCAGTGAGCACCCCCCAGCACACTGGAAAGTTGGCACCTGTAGTGCCAGCCCTGGAGTTGGTGCCAAAACAAGGAGCTGCATATTAACTTCTCAAGAGCCACATGTGGCTCTGGAGCCACAGGTTGGCGACCCCTCGACTTGCCATTTCCAATTAGCTTGTGTCTAGCTTCAAAGGTAAATGACAACACTGAGTCTGAGAAGTTTCTGACAGGTGAGGCTTTGAGCACATTTAGATACACATCCTGTAAAAGCTCAGTGAGCAAGTTTAGCTGCCTTCTCTAAACCAGCATAGCAGTATATCAACTGCAGGCATCAATCATGATCAAGCTAAAATAGAAAGGTTTCAGAGTAGCAGCCGTGTTAGTCTGTATCCGCAAATTTGTTAGTCTCTAAGGTGCCACAAGTCGTCCTTTTCTTTTTTCTAAAATAGAAAGTGATTTTAGTGACTGGTAGAGCATCACATGGAGTGGAAACAAGACCTCTCATCTACACATTAGTGGATATATGAGAAAACTAGTGGAAATGCAGGAAGGTAAATCCTGAGCTCTGAGTGGTCTTGCTTATGCTTGCTGAAAGTTAAAGGTGAAATCCTTGAAAGTTAAAACCTTATAGTCCAGAAAGGAGTTGGATGGATACACAGGGTCTAATTTTCTCAGCAATGAGGTAGCTTTTTGGCTTATTCTGTAATGAAATCAGAAACAATTCCATCTGTTATTTTCTGACCAAATGCCAAGTATTAGAATTGGAGTCATTTCATATTTTGCCACTAGAAATATGTATTCAAGGAATAACGTAAAAAGGTTTATAGAGGAACTGACAGTAAAAATCTCTGAAATGCCCTCATTTCTAATCCTAAAATATACAATAGAGCATCAAAAAGTACAGTTAAAATTAGCTTTCCTATAGGCTGAATTTAACAGATGAAATCAGTTATACAACTCTTCCTAATTGCCAAGATCATTAAAATAGATGTCTGACTGAGAACAAACCTTATGCTTGTTTCACAGCTGCACTGCTATATATCAACTCAACTACAACAAATCAACCAAAACCACTAACCCCACCAACACAGAATGTTCTTCTGTATTGGTTTAATGTCATGATCACTGTGAACTATTTTTGCCCTAATAAGCCACAATTCTTAAAACGTAAATTCTCTTTTCTGGCATTTAGAGAACTTATAATACAGAGTTCTAAGAAACTAATGCATTCTAACACTCATAGATGTGCATCTACATAAAAAACAAATGTAACCACACATCACACAAGACTCTCTCAGCTGATTCTTGTTTTAAACAAAATACCGCCACACTTAGATTGGAGTCCTCAAATTTGCATGTTAAAGCATAGTTTCAAGTTCACAATATTTTGAACATGCTTTCCATGGTTACACCACCCTGAAAGATGTTGTGTTCTTGCACCATGAAGTTCCTAATCCTCTTTCTTCCTTCCCTTAAACTTCTAATCAAATTTAATTGTAAAAAGACAGTCAACATTAAATTGTTTTCGTACAAAACACAAAACTTGAGAAACATTAAATCCACAGTGTAAGTCAGTTTGGAGCTTCTGCTCAGAGACTGCAAATGGATGTTGCACATACACACTGAATCAGGCTATCCTAAATCCAATTGCAAGTGCAGTTCATAAACAACAAAAATCTATTAACTCTGTTACCAGCACACTGGACCGGCAGAATTTAGAAATAAAGACTCAGCCTTATTTAGACAATTCTAGCATTGGAGATAATGTTCCTTGAAGGGGGCCAGTATCTGACCCTCTTCTGACACAGGGAGAGACCCCGAGGGCAATGGGGGACTCCCACAGAAAGGAATGTTTTTAAAGTTTAAAAGCTTTCTAATGCTACACATTCAAATTCTAACAAGATTTAGGGCCATATCAGTCAGCCAAGCGCAAGCAAAAATCCCACTGAATTGCCAAAACTAATTTACATGAAACCAGTCTGTAAGTATCCTTACACCACATTTTAATTAAAAAGGAAGTTACCGAAGTCAGTGGGAATTGTCTGAATGAAACATAAGTAATGACTGGAATTTGGTCCTTTAAAAAAAAAATAATAATAATAATAAATACAAAAAAAAACCACACGCACCCCCCCCACTACCACCACCACCACCGCAGAATATTTAAAGAACCATTCCACAACTTTCAATACACTCCAACATTCCTGGCAACATACTTCATGGAGAATTTCACCTCACCATTAACAGAACCCTTCTCATACCAGTGAATACACAGCAGTGCTTTATGCTTTCACTCAAGACGAGGTAAGAAGGTTTTTATTTGTAAGTACCCATCAATTATCTGTTTTGCAACATCAATTTCTATTTGGTTTCTATACAGCAATACAAAAAGCAAGAGTCAGAAGGACTCTCTTGAGCAGGGAATTCTATTTCCCCAAAACAAAGCTCCCTCTTTAAAGGAATCCTGATTCTGGTTTCAAGAGATCAATTCAGAGCTACAAATACAAGTTCATAAGTGCTTTGAGGATAAGATTAAAATTCAAAGTGATATGGACAAACTGGAGAAATGGTCTGAAGTAAATAGGATGAAATTCAATAAGAACAATGCAAAGTACTCCGTTTAGGAAGGAACAATCAGTTGCACACATACAAAATGGGAAATGACTGCCTAGGAAGGAGTACTGAGGAAAGGGATCTGCGGGTCATAATGGACCACAAACTAAACATGAGTCAACAGTGTCACACTGTTACAAAAAAAAAAAAAAAAAAAAAACACGCAGCGAACATCATTCTGGGATGTATTAGCAGGAGTGTTGTAAGCAAGACACGAGAAGTAATTCTTCCCCTCTACTCCGCGCTGATTAGGCCTCAGCTGGAGTAGTGTGTCCAGTTCCGGGCGCCACATTTCAGGAAAGATGTGGACGAATTGGAGAAAGTCCAGAGAAGAGCAACAAAAATGATTAAAGGTCTAGAAAACATGACCTATGAGGGAAGATTGAAAAAAATTGGGTTTGTTTAGTCTGGAAAAGAGAAGACAGAGGGACATGATAACAGTTTTCAAGTACATAAAAGGTTGTTACAAGGAGGAGGATAGAAAATTACTCATTAACCTCAAGATAGGACAAGAAGCAATGGGCTTAAATTGCAGCAAGGGAGATTTAGGTTGGACATTGGGAAAAACTTCCTGTCAGGGTGTATAAGCACTGGAATAAATTGCTTATGGAGGTGGTGAAATCTCCATCATTGGAGATTTTTAAGAGCAGGTTAGACAAACACCTGTCAGGAATGGTCTAGATAATACTTAGTCCTGCCATGAGTGCAGGGAACTGGATTAGATGACTTCTCAAGGTCCCTTCCAGTCCTATGATTCCCTAATTCTTGGTGATTGCTGTCCCTCAGTGATATTAAGGAGAAATACAAATTTGCTGTGCCCTGCAGCCAAGTACATTACACCAATGTGGTTATACATGTGATCACTAACTTGTACAACCAACACATCTTTTCTCTCACCCCCCACAATGTAATATTGACAAGCAACCTATGATCCCTCTACATATTTTCTTTAGTTTTAAAGTTAAAACACAATTCAATAGTGTGACTTTCCCCTGGTATTATCCGGACCAGTGATCTACTAGGTCACTCCAATCCTCGACTCTGGGAGCCAGCCTTACCCTGCTCTTCTGTGAGAACCCCCACTCCTGGGCTGCTCACGCACAGCCTCTGGCATGTAAGCTACTCCCAGCTACATGAGTGAGCACTTTTGGCCAGCCGCTGCTTGGATTGTGCAACCCAATGACACTAGCCAATATCTCCAGTCCCAGACACAACCCTAGGACCCTCCCTCCTGCAGTGTCCAGTTATGCCCTCAGCAAGCTTATAGGAGTTCATCAATTTAACAAAGAAATTGATATGTACCAGGCTTATTATCCCAAGGGAAGTCTCTGACATGCTTCCAAATCAAATGCACTGTTTCAGGTAGAACAAACTAATTAACTACAAAAGATAGATTTTAAAGTGATTACAAGTCAAAGCACAACAAGTCAGATTTGGTCAAATGGAAAAAGCAAATCACATTCTAAGCTGATCTTAACACTTTCTGTGCCCTTACAAACTTAGATGCTTCTCACCACAGGCTGTCTGGCTGCCCTTCAGCCAGGCTCTCATCTTTGATCAGCGCTTCAGTTGCTTGCTGGTGGTGTCTGTAGATGGAGGTAGAAGAAGGAAGAGCATGGCAAACATCTCTCCCTTTTATCATGTTCTTTCTTCCCTGCTGGCTTTGCCCCCCTCCTTCAGAGTCAGGTGAGCATAACCTCATCGTAGTCCCAAACTGACCAAGGGAAGGGGGCAGGGGGGGTCACTCACTAGAGAGTCCAACAAATTAGAAAGTTACTCACCTTGCAGTAACAGGTTCTTCAAGATGTGTTCCCCTGGGTCCCCCACCGTCACGTGGAGTGGAGCTACCCACAGGGACAGCACTTGAAGAACCTTTGTCCCTATGAGACTGGGCTGGGTTTGTCCCATACGTGCCCTGATGAGGAGTGAACTGCCCTCTGCTCTTGGAGAATTTTGCCTGGGCCTCTGCTCCTGGAGAGCTTTTGCCTGGGCTTGTTTTAAGCTACGAGGACACATTTTCAGCCTCATAACTATATACATGAAATTACAACCTAGAACATTACTATAACAACAATGTTCAGCGCAATATGATCCTTCCGAAGACACCCAACATGAGAAACTTTGCATTGGATACCACACAATCATAAGGATGAACACAGGGGTGGCTCCGAGGTACAGAGCGTCACAAATATAAAAACTGTGTATGAGCAATGGGGATTGAGAAACCAACAAGCTGAGAATGTGTGCTGTAGGGGTTAGAGCATGAGTAACCAGGATTCAGGATTTCTAGGTTCTCTTCCCAGCTCTGCCTAGGACTTGCTGTGGGATCTTGGGCAAATGGCTCAGAATTCTGCACCTCAGTCGTCTCATCTGCAAAGGATAAAATACTTCCCCCACCTCACAGGGATCTTTGGGGATTAAGCCTGATCAAAAGAAGTCAATGAAGAGACCTACTCAAGTAAGTGGGCTTTGGATCAGGCCCTTCTCGTTAACATTTGGGTCGGTAATGTGCTAAAAGATCCATGGATGAACGTCAGCATGCAAATTCAAAGCAGTTAGAAAATTTTCAACAGCCATTTTGGTTCCCATATATGTCCACACCTCAATCCCACCAGCATCTTTGTCTCTAAGCATCCTAACATCATTTTCCAGTGAAGTTTCATACGTAACCTACTTTCACCTTGGGGGGGGGGGGGGGGGAAAGACAGCACTTATGATTAAGCCAAGAATAGCACAGTGATTCAGAACTTCCATTTACCCATCTAATGAGAAATGTGATAGTGTTGAATCTTAAAACAAAAAACACTGAAAAAATGTTTTCGTAACAAGACTTAAAGTTTATGTCAGCCATCAGTTCTGTCATCTTCACCTGAAGTTGATTTGCTATCCATGATTGAGGTCTGAAGCGTTGCCTAGATAATTAATAGAGGAGAAAAGTTTGTATATTTAATTCATTCACATTTCCATTACATGTCTACACTAAAGGAAAAATATTTAAAATCTCAACCTGTTTTATTGTAGCTCTCCTGGTCAGCGTCCTATGTCCCCAAGCCCTAAGATTCCACTGGCCTTGCAGAGTGAATTCCATCAATTACACTTTAAATTTTTAAGCACAAAACACAGACTCTCCCATCCCCCCCCCCTTAAGGGCATGTGAATTTAAAGCTCCCTTCTGTGACATCACATTATTCTGAACAGCAAAGTAGCAGTTGGTATTTTTGCCACTACAATATTACTACAGCATCTACATCATCCTAATCGGTAGTGTCACTTCTCTCTTTAGAAATGGCTCATCCCAAATAGAGTCAGGAGAGGTACTACAGTCAAATGCATTTTGGAATCAACAGAACCAAGATACAGCCTTCTGCCACACCTCCAGCACCCGAGGACCCAGAACTGTTCATGGAAACCCCTGTTCCGATGGCATCACCTACGCACCGCTCCGCCCAGCCACGTGAGCTTGGGGAGAAAAGAAAATATTGGAGAAACTAGCCAGAATTTCATCTGGCAGCAGCAGAGACAAGCAACTGAAGCAGGAATGAAGCCGCCAGGGCTCCCCAGCTTTTACGCTTTTTACTCTGAGCATTCTCACTTCTGCTGATTGCCTGTTTGCTCCACATCCCTGTTGCCCCCTCCCTCTCCATTTCTTCACTCTACCTGTCCTCTATGCTCCTCTTTAGCATCTCCTCTTTCTTTGTTGCTCTCCTACTATTCCCCTCCCAGCAAACCCAAATCACATTTTTTGTTTCCCCACCCCCACATCATCATTATGGCACCCAAAAATGTGTCATTTGCAAACCCCCCCCACCAGGGCGTGGCAACACTGTTAAGTGCCTTCCTTCTAGCAGGCAGGTAGTCCCTGTGGCTGGGCACAGCACCACAACGAGCTGCCCACTCACCAAGGAAACTAGCTGGCCCTTATGGTAGAACACCTCAGACCTCAGTGCCTTAAGAATTAATATGGGACGCTCAGTTAAATCCTAAGTAATTTACAACTCCAAAACACAGAGGCACACATTAAATAATGTTTACTAATCAACTGGTCTTTAAAAGTTCTTTAAAAGGAGATTTATATACCGCGCTGAAGTCTTTAATTGTGACACTGCTATATTTGCATAAAATTGCTGTCTGTCAAAGTGATGTAAGTTTAGCACTACAGTACAAAGCCAAGTCAAGGAACTCCCAGCATTTTACACCCAGGCTGAGCTACACTTTGTATGCCACAAAAGGCCCCCACAATTTGAGTAGATTTTTATTTATTTTTTTTAAGTTATTCATGGAATCTGGAGAAAGAGAAAAAAAAGTTCTAGCGCACTACCTACTTCCCAATAAAAGCTTCAGCTGCAGATTCCGTTTGCAAAACACAATTTCCCCTTCCCCAAAATACTGGAGAAAATAAAGTTTCAAATGCTTTTTTCCCCCCTTAACCCACATTAAGTGTGGAGGGTGTGAATGGGGTGCAAAGCAGCACTTTAAGAAATATATTCTAGTCAGTGCTGAAAAATGTCCGAAAGAATAGCGATACTTTATCACAGGTGCTCACTTTCATTCTGCCTTGTGAACGTACATAGCAAAGTCTAAAAGAGTCTAATCTAACAGGGAATGGGAAGGATGAAGCAGGATCACAACAGAGAGGGAAGGAAGACAAATGATATTTAAGTGTGATAGAACAAGATGTGTGTATAGAAACCAAATAGAATAAAATAATGAATACATGAACTATTGAACGAAGGAGGAAAAACACCACTGGAACACTAACAGAGTTCACATTAAATTAAAGGGAAATCAATAAGCAGCCTGACAAAAGGAGAGTTAACTCAGGCTTGTATTAACTAGTTGATGCTCAGTGTTGAGAACGATCGTCGCCAGCAGACATGCTATGCAGCGTGGGCCTGAAGGATTTTCCAAGACAAGGGGGCAAGCAGGAACAGACATTATGCTGTAGGCAGGTCAGAAACGAAGGGCAAGGTAAAGGAGCTATTTTATTGGCCACAATCATGCTCCAGTCGGGGTTTCTGCAAATAGAATTACCAGTCTGTAGTATTGTTCCTTTTTTCTCCTTCTCCATTTATCTTAAACAGGATTTATGGGCATACTGTACATAAGCTAGTCTAGGGATTATCTGCACTCTGCATTATCATCTTCTCTTCAAATGAGAAACTGACCCACTGACAAGCCCACAAAACTACTACCTCTTTGTAAAGAGACAACAGAAGCAAAAAATGGGCAGACACTCATGTTTTACCCCTACTGGTCACCTTTAATATAATGGATGGGGAACAGCATTTATAGTTTGAGTGGGTTATAGTTTGAGATTTGAAAGACAGCATAAGAAGGTCAGAGAAAGGTGGGAATGACAGAAGACTGTTTTCATTCTCAGGGTGAAGGGGAGCTGAGAAATGAAAGTAGTAAATTACGCAAGTGTTGAAATGAAAATTGAGATACACAGAGATTAAGTAGGGTTTCTGATTGCAGAAATCTTTCTGATCACAGAAAACTGAACACCCTTATCACACCCCTGCCATGACCCATCCAGAGGCCCCGCCCCTTCTCTGACGCCCCAACCCCCCACTCACTCCATCACTTGCTCTCCCCCACCCTCACTCGTTCATTTTCCCAAAAGCTGGGGCAGGGTGTTCAGGTGCGGGAGGGGGTAAGCGCTCCAGCTGGGGGTGCAGGCTCTGGGCTGGGGCCAAGGAATTTGGAGTGTGGGAGGGGGCTCTGGACTAGGGCAAGGGGTTGGGATGCGGGAAGCAGTGAGGGCTCCAACTGGGGGAGCAGGAGGGGGCCCTGGGCTAGGAAAGGGGTGCAGGGGGGTGAGGGATCTGGCTCTGGGGTGGGGCCAGGGATGAAGGGTTCGGAGTGCAGGAGCGGGTGCAGGCTCTGGGAGGGGGTTTGGATGCGAGAGGGGGCTCGGGGCTGGGGCGGGGGGTTGGTGTGTGGGAAGAAGTGCAGGCTCTGGGCAGTGCTTACGTCAGAGAGCTCCCGGAAGCAGCTGGCATGTCCCAGTGGCCCCCAAGCACAGAGACAGCCAGGGGCGCCATGCGCTGCCCTCGCAGCTCCCACTGGCCTGGAACTGCAACCAATGGGAGCTGCAGAGCCAACACTTGGGGCAGCACGCAGAGCCTCCCTGGCCGCCCCGTGCCTAGGGGCCACACCAGCTGCTTCCAGGAGCTACGCGGAGTTAGGGCAGGCAGAAGGCCTGCCTTATCCCCGCTGCACTGCAAACCAGACTTTTAACAGCCCGGTCAGCGCAAGCTCATAAAAATTCGCCCTCTCCCCTCAATGGGGAGAGAGATGCACAACAACAAGAAATAAGTTTACTATTAACTACAAAAGGTAAATGTTAAGGGATAAGGGATAGCAAACAGAACAAAGCAGATTACTGAGCAAACAAAGCATGCAAACTAAGCTTAATACAATCAAGAAACAGGCTACAAAATGTAAATTTCTCACCCTACATGTTGTTTTAAGCAGGTTGCAGAGTTTCCATAGCTTAGAGTTCCAGTTATTTCTCTTTTACAGACTGAACCCCTATCTCAGCCTGGACTCAGCCCCTGCCTTTCCCTTCAGGTGTTTTTAGCCATCTTCCTTTTTGGAAGGGGAGGTAATGGAGAAGAGTCCTGACTGACTTACCTCCCAGCCTTAAATAGAATTTACATAAGGCAGGAATATTTTTTTCCCCCCAGGCTGCTCCTCTACCCTCTCAATGGAAAAAATACTGAAAGCTCAACATGGGTCTAGTACCATGTGACCTGATCACCTGACCCTGTAGTGTCAAAGCAGCAACCCTGGGAGCTTCTCAGGAAGGTGGGAGATTAGTATCTTCCAAGTCTTATTGTTCTTCCTAATGGCCCACTGAGGCAGATTGCCTACTGTATGGTGGGCATTCCCCCAAATATACACAGTTGTAATTGTTGCAGTCAATATTCCTAACCTCCGATACACAAAATGATACATGCATACAAAGTGGATAAACACATTCAGTAGATCCATAACCTTTCCAGTTATACCTCACATGACCCATCTTGCATAAAACATCTTAGTTATGCCATATTCATATCATAATAATTCTATGAAGAATATGGGGTGCAGTATCACACCAAAGTCACACAGTAACAGGGTGGATAAAAATCAATGATTTTTTTAAAAAAATGTAAAATGTTTTTTTATTTAAATCTGATTTTTTTGATAAAATGCTTTTTGAGGAACACACTATATAAAGATAGTTTTAATTAAAATATCTTTGAGCTATAATGTATCTCATCATGGAATAGGGATTATAAATTCTAATTCTATAGTATGAGAATATATTCATGTAATGGTTAAGAAAAGTTTTGTAAATGAGTTCCAATAGTTCATGGATTAGGGACCCAATCTTATGGGGTTTCAGTGGCTTCTGTATAGATTATTTAGGTTAATCTTTTTATCTACCCAATGGGATTCAGTGCTCAATCTAGAAGACACCATCAGAGATTTGCTTAGTTTTGCAGTTCTCAAACTGTGGATTTGTGTCTCCAGAGATAACATGCTTGTTAACAGCAAAAATGGTTTTAAATAAATAAATAATAGAGGTGAGAAATAACAGACCTCAACCCTATTGACCCTCTGCAAATTTGTGTACACGGAGTCAATCCCTTACCTCCCTCTAAAAGTGCAAAGTTTCAAAAAGTTCAATGAATAGAAGATTGTTGGGGGCAGAATAGATCTAGACTAGGAGAAGAAGTCTGGAGATAAAGGTGAGAAGGGAGGGACAGGCAGTAGAAACAAAAGTGAAACTGTTTGAGCAACATATTCCAGAAGTCTTGAGGTCTTTCTGAGCGTAGCCTTTATTGAACTGAGATCTACCATACCATTCTCTCACTAGAAGGGAAAACCTATAATGGCAGCAGGCTATACAAGAGACCCAGTCTGGGAATAAGAACCATTCAAGAAATATATGTTTATGATGTTTTAAAGAAAGTCACACCAGTGAACTGGTGAAAGTCACTTAAGCACTTGGATTCAGAGACTGTTGAAGTGATAATCTCACTTTTAACAGCAGTAGTGTCTTCTGCCAGAGTAGAAAGAATATTTTCTTCCTTTGGACTAAGTCATTCCAAATTTAGAATTCATTTGGGACCTGAAAAAGCAGGAAAGCTTGTTTTTCTTTTTCAGATTATGAACAAACAGGAAAATGAAGGTGAAGATGACTGAGTTAGCTGCAGAAGCCAATATTTTAAGTCTCTCACGTTGACCTGGCTGACAGTCTACTTAATTGTTTTTGTTTTTTTAAATATTTCATTTAACTATTTTAGTTAACATTTAAAAAATTTGAATGCTTAACTAAATTCAAAAATTCATATGCTTGTTTTGTTAAAATATAGGTTTGCTGTTGAAGAAAAAAATCCAGAATACATAATGATGTTTTAGTTAAATAAAACAATTAAAGTGTCTGTCTGGTGATAGTCTCCTCCTAATACAGCCTGGCAAGAAAATCCTCCGAATATTAATGATTAACCACCTGTTGAATTGGAGAGATTTATGAAGTCATTGGGAGGTGAACTATCTGCTTCAATTACCTCTGCTAAATGAAATAACCAGACAAATAATTCATTTTCTGATATAGCTGTAAAACTAATCTGAAAAGTTTTCAAAATTAATCACTTTAAAAATGTAGAGTGTGTACCTTCTAAAAATGAAACCTACATCTATCTCTGAGTTGTGAAGAACATGTATTAAGGTTATAACCAACAAGAATGCACTTTTATGTAGAAATCCATGATTAAATCAAGTCTTCCTGACCAGTGATTTAAAAATCAATTTGATTTAAATCAAATCCACCCTACACAGTAAGTTGTGACGCCACAGGAGACAGACTCCAGAATTCTTGGCTTTAAACAGGTGCTTTAGTCTGTGCTTTAACCTCAAGACTGATGTGATAAACTAGAAAAATGTAGGGGTGGGGATTAAATGACTATTATGGGAGACTTTTAGTTTCCCTGGTCAATTTTGTATTGCTGCCTGATGCATTTCCCTTGCCTAGTGCTTTAATTGTAATACCCCTCTTCTTTGCCTCTCTCCACGGGTTTCCTCTGTCCTCTCATATCAAACCCATTACATGGGGTATACATCTTAACTTTCAAGGCCCTTACCGACCTATCCCTACCTCACCTATCACCTCATTCAGTGCCAAAAAGTTGACTATTATCTCTGATCAGCTGTTCAGTGCAGTGCATTTGGTGCAGGGAGGATCTTTCTGTTCTGTATTTGCACAATGCCCAGCGCACACACTGAGTCTTGGTCCAGGACTGGGGCTCCTAGGCACTTGGATAATGGAAAAGCTAGACAAAGTTAAAATCATAATCGATCAATAGAACAATTTACCAGTCACAGGCAATTTTTAATTCAAGACTGGATGTTCTTCTAAAAAGATCTGCTCTAATTCAAACAGGAATTATTTCAGGGAAGTAATTCGGCCCATACTATGGGGAGGTCAGACTAGATGATCAGAGTGGTGCCTGCTGGCCTTAGAAACTATGATATAAGTAACCGTAATAAAAATCAAAGGAGGCTAACAAGGGATCATTAATTAACCAAGCAGATAAGGACAAATAATGACACAGATAAGTCCGCCTCAGGTACACAGCTTCAAAAGAGTTGATAATGGCTGGCTACAAGAACAGTTTACTCTTCCCAAGGCTAAAACCCAAGATCAAAGGGGAATCCAAAACCACCCCCCCCCCCCAAAAAAAAATGAAGAAAAGGACAGGGCTTGGGGTGAGTTAAGAGATGCTGAAAAGCTGGGAAGACGCTCCTGGTATGTCTACATTACTACGGCGCTGTAGCACAAATACTCCCTGCATCGACTACTCCTGAGGGAATTCTGCACCAAAAATTAAAAAAAATTTGCACACAATATTTTAAAATTCTGCAAATTGTGTCAATAAATAAATTTGGCGGCTTCAGCATGGCAGTGGGGAGCACAGGCCACTGACTGCACAGAGGTGGGAGATCACCCTGCAGCCCTCACCCCACAACATGGACTCAGCAGTGAGGCTGCACACACCGCAAGGGCCAGGCCTGCCCATCCATGCCAAGCACACTAGATGTAGACAGCCTGGCTCAGCCCAGCAGGATCCAAGTGTGGAGGGGCTTAGTGTGGGGAGATCTAGGTGTGGGGTGATAGACTTCACGTGGGGCAATCTGGGTGCAGGCAGCTTGGTTGGGGGGGGGGGGCGGGGAGGAGAGATCTGGATGAACAGGGGCTCATTGGTAGGGGATTCTGGGTGCAGAGGCAATGGGAGTTCAGGTGAAGGTGGTTGTGGCTCAACAGGGGAGGTCTGGGTGTGGAGGACTCAGCAGGGTGGGGGTCTGGGTGCTGCCTAGATGGAGTGCAAGTCCAGGTGCTGGCTTGGTGGGGCTCAATGGGGTCTAGGTGCGGAGGGGTAGTCAGGGTAGTCCAGGTGCAGATGGGATAGGGCTTGCTCGGGTGGGGGTTTAAGTGATGTGGGGTAGTCTGGATGCAGGGGTGGGGTCCAGATGCAGGAAGGTGGGGCTTGACAGGGCCGGGGGCTCCAGAGCATGAGGCTTGTTGGGGTGTGGGTTTGGGTTCAGGGGGCTCAGTGGGAGGGTTCTGGGTGCAGGGGGGTGAGTCTTGGTGGGGAAATATGGATATGAGGTGGGTCCAGATGCACAGGGATTGGGCAGATGGGGGAGCATCTCCCCATACAGTGACCCCTCTTCCCCACCCCCACATGGCTGAGGAGCAATGAGGGCAGGAAGGACGTGGGTGCAAAGATTCCTGCAGAAAGTCCCATCCTCCCCAGCCCTGCTGAGCCTGGCACAGGGTAGGAGCCACTGGCATCTCCAGCTCTGCCCCCCCCCCCCCCACACACACACACACACAGTGATTTACCTCTTCCCTGGGTGCTCCAGATGCCCGAAACACGCCCACACTGCTGGGGAACTGCACATGACCACTTTTGCGGTTTCCCTTTCCTTCCCCATCAGAAAGTCATTTTTCTGTGGGGAACATGAATTCTGTGCACGTGCAGTGGCGCAGAATTCCCCCAGGAGCAATCAACAGGCAGGAGCTAGCTCAAGAGAAGAATTCTTCCATCAAACAGCCCTGAGCAATGCAACTAGTTATACCTAAGTTTTAGATGTAAACCAGGACTCTCAGAGACAAAAGCTATGAGTAGGTCGGGCTGCTTCTGCCTGCCAGAGAACGAATGAGCTCGACTAAGAGGAACTTACAAAGATGTAAGTAGATCAATAGGCCTTTTACTATTTTTCCACTTTGTTCTAAATGTTTTGTACCTTTGAGGAATGAATAAATAATACTTTGCTGTGAGTAAACTGTTTGAGTCACTTTAATCAACTGCTGTTACAGGCTCCCAAAGGGAAACTTTTGCAGGGTCCAAACCCATTTGGGCTTGCTGAATTAGTCACGTCTGGTATCTGGGCCCTGTACTCCATGCCCTGGTGTGAGAGAGAGCATAGTATAGAATTCCACCTGAGGACAGGTAAACACTTGAGGGAGGCCTGACCAAGTGCACACCCAAACGGCTAGTGTAGCGCAGATGTGGGCAAACTATGTCCCGGGGGCCACATCCGGCCCTTCAGACATTTTAACCTGGCCCTCGAGCTCCTGCCGGAGAGCAGGGTCCAGGGCATGCCCCGCTCCGCGCATGCTGTGGCTCCACGCAGCTCCTGGAAGCAGCGGTGCATCCCCCCTCCGGCTCCTACATGTAGGGGCAGCCAGTGGGTTCTGCACGCTGCCTCTGCGGCTCCCACTGGCTGGGAACCGTGGCCAATGGGAGCTGCAGGGGCAGCGGGCGGGCGGGCGGACGGGGCGGGGCAGCACACGGGCGGAGCTGCTCGGCCACGCCTCCACGTAGGAGCCGGAGAGGGGACATGCTGCTGCTTCCGGGAGCTGCTTGAGGTAAGTGCCACCCAGAGCCTGCACCCCTGCTCACCTCCTGCGCCCCAACCCCCTGCACCAGCCCTGATCCCCCTCCCGCCCTCCAAACCCCTCAGTCCCAGCCCAGAGCACCCTCCAACACCCCCAACCCCTCATCCCCAGCCCCACCCCAGAACCCGTACCACACCCCCTGCATCCCAACCCCCTGCCCCAGCCCGGAGCCCCCTCCCACACCCTGAACTCCTCATTTCTGGCCCTACCCCAGAGCCCACACCCCCAGCCGGATCCCTCATCCCCTCCCACACCCAAACCCCCAGTTCTGTGAGCATTCATGGCCCACCATACAATTTCCATACCGAAATGTGGCTCTTGGACCAAAAAGTTTGCCCACCCCTGGTGTAGCAGGTAGCCTGGTAACTATGAATTTCTTACCCTCAATTTTGTAAGACACAGGGCCTCATTTTTCACTCGTTAGCCACATATTTTGCTTAGAGTCTACTGCAGTATGGTATTTGAGATATTATACTAAATCCCTGGTTATTAGCCTTTAAACAGTTATTTATAATGTCTTTTCCTGGCTGTCCAATACTATTGTCATGTGTGTTGAGTTACTGTATCTCAAGCACTATAGTTGACGTTTACTCCCTTTCACAACATCACAATTAGCATGATAAAACCATTAAAATTCAAAAGTGAGATTTTTGTGTACAAGTTCTTACCAGTAAAATAAAAATGTCAGTTTTGAGAAGTCTTTTGAACGCTACTGAATACAAATAGGATTAAAGCTTGTATGAAATATAAGCCACATATAAGTATTGCAATAGAGACCGATATAAAAGGATTATTAATTTGAAAGGATAACTGAACTGCCATTCCAAAGATAGCTCCAGTACATCGTCTCAGTAAAGAGCATTTACAGCTTTCTTTAGAGAGGAACAAGATCCTGAGGAGTCCCAGAGCATTGTAATGAACACTCCTGAAGCCTAGTGTTAAGGAACTATAAACAGAGAACTCGTCAAATACACCGTTTTAAAACTACCTGTAACATCTATATAAATGTTTAGATATTAGGGTGATGGGAACTCTAAACATACCAAGATTATACAGATGTATATTAGGGAAGAGTTACAAAGGACCCAAACCATATTTCGCAATGCTGCTTTACTCTGATTCTCTTCAAAGTCCCATCTCCCTTGATACATTAGCTACCATAAAGCCAGCTTTAGCTACCATTAAAATACTCAAATGGATGACATTTTTGCATTTTATTTAATTAGCTTGCTCTACTATTCACATTTGCGACCTCTGCACAAGTGAGTCAAATATCTATCATTGAACAAATGCAGGAAGTCTTTTGAAAATGGTGAGTTGGACTATTCCCAAAGTTAACTACACTCTATAATCGTATTGTAGAAATTATTTGGCCTCTGATCAAGCCAAACACAGTCCAAGCAAAAATAAGAGTATAGCATTATGAGCCTGATTTTCCAAAAGTTAGTACTGGAATTGAGTTTACAGTTGTATCTGAATTACTGTAATGAACTGTAGATGCAACTGCATGTACAGATCAACATCTATAATTTGCACATGCAAATTCCCAATTTGTGCAAGAGTGTAAATGTGCATGCAAATTAGAGTAGTTACGCAGTTGCATGTGCACTTGCTTGAGCTGAAGGAATAACTTATCCTCTCTGTGGACTAGCCCCCAGAGAGGGAACATGCCTTTTGCCAATAGACTATATAACTTTTTGCTAGAAAACAGAAGAATGTTGGGGATGAGGAATCCAGCGTAATCTTGGATTCTGGGAGAAGAGCGCGGTCTGGTGTTTATGAACAGGATAATCAAACATACAGGTTTGGTACATACATAATGAAAGTCAGTGTGTCTCAGATTTGGGGCTCTTATATTAGAGACTTGGGTTCTCTTCCCAGCCCTGTCTGGAGTAAACTTAGTAAAAACATGAGTTACACTGGATGGCTTTTAGGGTAGGAAGCATGAGACCTTGCTCAACAAGAACGGTCACAAAAGGCAAACAGTTGTCAGTAGAGGTGAAATTTGAATTTACTGTTTCCTGGCTCACCTTAATGAGCTTTCCCCTCTCCTAGAGGGTACTAGAATGCGGAACACTACACTACCAAGAGAAACTAACATGTGGCCTGATTTGGCCAAACCATAGGAAGTCCCCCAAAATCCAGTACACTTCAGAGCTCTCAGCTAGGAGGTTCTTTGTTTGTTTGTTTTTTAAACAAAGTGCTTCTCATCAGTTTATAGCACTGCTTCCCACAGCCATGCAAACCAAAGCGGATGTCACACGTTGCTGCCTACTCTGTGTGCATGAGGTCTCAGGAGCAACCAGCCATGACCTCTGAAGCGGCTCAATAGCTCAGAGGCAGCGTGATATAACAAATGCGGCACTTGGGGTATGTCTACACTGCAACCACAAGGTCTGCCTGCAGCTTGTGTAGATGTAACCCGAGTTAGGCACCGAAGCAGTGGCGGCATGGGCTGTACAAGCCCATCCAAACCCTGGATAATTACTCACGCTGAAACCTGTGCCTTCACTCTCCAGTACCCAAGCTAGCTAGATTAAAGCTCTCTCAGGTATGTCTACATGAGCTACAACCACAGCCCGGAGAATTCTCCAAGGGTACATCTACACAGCAAACAGGGACTTCTGCACTCTAATCCTGACTGTCGCGGTTCCTGGCCTTGTTCATAACATCTAACCTTTCTGCCTTAGTCTTTTCCCCCCATCTGAGAAGAGATGAGAATTCTCTCCCATCTGACAGGAAGCAGGAAGGAGGATAGGTAATGATTAAGTCGTTTATGAATGCTGAATATATCGCGCCTTAAAAACATTTTCATGAGAATGTGCACAAAATCCTCCAACAGCGGAGAGCCTAGAGTTCCCAATATTCAATTTATTTGGACAATTGTCTCTCTCAACACTATTATGTTCCACTTCTGCTGCAGCAGACTGCGAGGGGGGGGGGGGGGAGAATATCCCATATAAATGACTGAATCCATTTGGTTTGGGGTGTGTAACAGAACCATGCAGCTAACGTTCCCCCAAACCCACAGGCCAGCCTGGTACACAGTGCTGTGAGCACAATGAATAGGAATGGGTGGCATTGGAAGCTGGAGACAGGAAAGGGAAGGTAGAGTTGTTTTCATCAGCCTACCCCAACAATGTTGAAGCCAATTATGAATGGAAATTTCTCCATTTCCAAAGGGCAACAAATACAAAAATTTTTTTCCTGCTGCTTTTTTTGTGCCTTTGTTTTGCTGCTTGGGTCAAGGACATGACATGGGAAAGGGAGGAGTACACAGGATATAATACAAGAGCTTTGTTATACTGTGACTTTGTATTTTCCAATGAGAAACAGAAAAAAATTCTCATAGGAGCCTCTCCATATTTATGTTGCAATGTGGCTCCTGAACCTTTCCAAAAGCTTATATGATGATCACTTGTTATTTCCATTTGTTTCACATGAGTGTTGCAGGCTCTCTTTCATTTCTATGGGTAAATGTATCACTTCCATTTCATCCAAATATTAGACAAATGCCTTAGTATGGGTGATGTGGATGAAGTAATTTTTTTAAGTCACCAACCATACCAATTTAAAAGATTATCACTACAGGGATTATAAACAAAGACAGGTAAAACTGTTAATCATAAAGTAAACAAAAAGAGTTGAAAGCACCAAGTTTGCATTAGTCACCACACATACCACAGGTAGATAGACTAGAATAAGCTTAGGTTTTGAAAATACAATAGGTTAGTTACCATATAACTCAACATGCTAGTTCAGGTTCAGTGGATAATTCTACTGAAAGTTACAAGTAACTAGTGTTTTTGATTTTCGAAAAACATCTACTAACATTAAATACAATTTCACAGCACTCTCTCCAATCCCAATGTGTAACAAACAAAATTGCCCAAGGGACTTATAAAAGGGATCAATGTGTTTACAATTCTAGGATGCAGCGTTAACGGTTAAAAAGACAAGGAAAACCAATCAGCTTCCAAAACTTCTTGAGGAGGGAGATTTGGTCATACCTGTGAATTTGCTTTACCAGTTGATAGACTTTCCTACTATGTGAAGGCTGAAAGGCTTCACCCTTGCCCCGGGAGCCTACCTAGCAGGGGGATGAACAATGAGGACATTTCTTGCCCTCCATTTACCTTTGCAGTCTGATTTCAGAGCAGGAAGGTGATTCCCTATAGCGGTTAGAAACCCAAAGTAATTTTAATGTTATAGTTTTGGAGAAGAAAAAAATTCCAATGTAGAAAAGTTTTGTTAGACATCTTTAAATTCTGTGAAAGGTTTGGAGGCAGATAACTCTGATATCCTTCCTAAAGGGCAGTTCTAAGCCCTGGCTCTGAACCAAAGATCTGATCAGCCTAGAGGTGATTTAGAGAAGGGGAATATCTCACTATCAAGATGGTCATATCATGGAGGGCACAGTGCATATCAGATTTTTTTCCTTCTTCAGACACAAGTTAAGTCCCCCATTATTGTTTTTTTTTTTAAACCAGTTTATTTTTAGGACGTTAAATGTGGAGCAGAAGAAATGTTGTGATGGTACAAGTGCTCTAGCCAGATGCTGCAGAATTTGGGAGATGCCCATAACATACATTCCAGAAGTCTTTAATCTATGGAAAAAACTGCTCCAAAATCACAGCTGAAGTAGGAAGCTGGGTTGAGAGGGCATCTGTCTTCATTTATTGGGGTTCTGGTAGGAGAAATAATTTAAGCATCCCAAACACCATAATGCAGGTTGAGATTTCTGCAAGAGGTCATTGGTTATTGTCATGGGGTGTATAGACCCCCATGCTGGCCCGGCAACCAAGGAGATAACGCAGCAACTATCAGCCAGCGGTGATTGGCAAACTCACAGAGACTGAGTATAAAAGAGCTAAGAAGCAGGAGGGTGGGGCACCTGTCACAGGAGCAAGCAGGCTGTAGAAGGAAAGTCCTGCCAGCAAACTGGTGAGAAGCCACCCAGAGACAACACTCAAGAGAAGGGACGACTAAAACCACAGGATGAAGCTCAAGGCAATACAGTCTAATCCTTCTGGATTTTAAAGGAGTGGCTCCTGCAGGTGGCTACATGAGTAAAGAATTCCAGAGCATGCAGCAAAGGCTATCTAGGCCAAGAGTCCTATATAAACCCTCCTCCCACATAACTCCCCTCATAATTCCCACCTTAATGACTCTTCCCTCAGTTGATACCCTCCTAATCTTTCCAAGCCTGCACTCTCACCAGTGATTCCCCATCCAACCACCATGAAGCTCAGTCTCTATAGGCATAGGAGGTTGTATGCACCTAAATCTTTTTGCCACTCAACCCTCCCTCCCCCATAACAATACACTGCAGGATCAAAAGTCTACATTCCCTCCTCCTCCCCCTCTACCCAAGACTCAACAAAAACTAAAACTCATCACTCCACAAGTGAAAAGTATTCTCTATTTATTGTCCCTCCTTTTCTCTGCTCTAACCATAACCACAACTCATAGTACAGTAGAGAAACCCAGATTAAACTGGTTTCAGAGTAGCAGCCATGTTAGTCTGTATTCGCAAAAAGAAAAGGAGTACTAGTGGCACCTTAGAGACTAATTTATTTGAGCATAAACTGCTCATCTGTAGATAAGGAGGGCCAAATGATAGGACCATTCCAGCTGTAGAGACATCTTGGATGGTACAGGCAGTTGTTTAGAGGGCTCACACTCCTGGTATGTTTGCTTGCAAGACTGTACCGTACACAACTGCAGGGCCAAGTGGTTCAGCAAATTCTACCACAATTTTCTGTGGAATCCTGCAGAAGTCTCCTGTGAAAGTTACACGCTTTAAAGGCCATTCCACTTTGTGAAAGAATGCCTGAAAGGCTGCACGGCTATGAATTCATAAATAATGTCACGTCAGAACTATACCTCAGCATAAATATCCCAGTATGCAACAATTACAAGGTAAAACTATTACACTATGGGCAACAGCACGATATATTTTTTTTTTCTTCAAGAGCATGAGGATATTCCAAATCGGATATATTTTTAAAAAAATATGCATGCACTACACTTTATAACCGGATGGAAAGCTGGTCAATTCTCCCTCGCATGGAACCTCAGGTGAACGTTCCCAGCTCTGACACTTAATGAATCTGACTTTGGCCAGACAACCTCAGCGTCTCAATTTCTCCATCCGCCCAACAGAAATACTGGTTGCTCACCTTCGAAATCCACTGATGAGAAGCACCATATACCAAGTGCTCATAATATGAGCCAATCTCGACACACACACACACACACACACACACACAGTTTCCTATAGCTCTTCTCCACTGAATGAACAATACGTAACATAGATGTCCTTTCCCTACCCTGCATCTTCCCCTGCTGCTCTGGACCTTTTCAGAGCCTCTCCTATCATATTCTTTCCTGTGTTCCTCCCTAGTGGTCTCTGTAGCCAGAAAAAGCTTTATTTCATTTTGCACTTCCATAACTTACAAGGTACCTCATGCCAAGGCCCCGAACCCTCACTGAATACTAAAATGCATAGCCGGAAACCACTCTGGCTCACTTGTGTGTTACCAAGGTTAAAACTGACAAGTTAAGTATGTGTTCAGTGTTTAGACTTTATGGAATGCTTGTATTGCATTGATCTCACTTCTAACAGTCACAGCCCATGGTATAAAGTTATATTAGTGTTTACATTGTAAACCTCTGTAATTGTGTAACAGGAAAGAAGCATCAATTAGCGTAAAGTATTGGTTCTGCTCCCTCAAAGGCCCACTGAAACCAAATGAGGCATTGTGAAACAAAGGACAAAGACTGTGTTTATTGCTCTCCACCACACCCAAGAAGAGAAGACCTGCATGTGAACTCATCCCATCAGCCTGAACTCTGGGGGAAGGGAATAAAAATGCCTGACAAGAAGGGACTGTATCACTATGCTGCTTGGAATTCAATATTTCTAAGGGATCCCCAAGCTGCTTAGTTGAGGTTAGCCCTAAAGGACACACGACTCTTACATATATAGCAGCTACCATTACCTTTTGGAACCTAAGACTATCACAATCGCGCTACATTGATGATATCTTCATCATCTGGACCCATGGAAAAGAAGCCCTTGAGGAATTCCACCATGATTTCAACAATTTTCATCCCACCATCAACCTCAGCCTGGACCAGTCCACACAAGAGACCCACTTCCTGGACACTATGGGTCTAATAAGCAATGGTCACATAAACACCACCCTAACCCGGAAACCTACTGACGGCTATGCTTACCTACTTGCCTCCAGCTTTCATCCAGACCACACCACACGATCCATTGTCTACAGCCAAGCTCTACGATACAACCGCATTTGCTCCAACCCCTCAGACAAACAACTACAATACCCACCTGCTGAAGTGAAGAAACAGATTGACAGAGCCAGAACCATACCCAGAAGTCACCTACTACAGGACAGGCCCAACAAAGATAATAACAGAACTCCACTAGCCATCACCTTCAGTCCCCAACTACAACCCCTCCAACGCATCATCAAGGATCTACAACCTATTCTGAAGGACGACCCATCACTCTCACAAATCTTGGGAGACAGGCCAGTCCTTGCCTACAGACAGCCCCCCCAGCCTGAATCAAATACTCACCAGCAACCGCACAACAAAACCACTAACCCAGGAACCTCTCCTTGCAACAAAGCCCGTTGCCAACTGTGTCCACATATCTATTCAGGGGACACCATCATAGGGCCTAATCACATCAGCCACACTATCAGAGGCTCGTTCACCTGCACATCTACCAATGTGATATATGCCATCATGTGCCAGCAATGCCCCTCTGCCACGTACATTGGCCAAACTGGATAGTCTCTACGTAAAAGAATAAATGGACACAAATCAGATGTCAAGAATTATAACATTCATAAACTAGTCAGAGAACACTTCAATCTCTTTGGTCACTCCATTACAGACCTAAAAGTGGCAATTCTTCAACAAAAAAACTTCAAAAACAGACTCCAATGAGAGACTGCTGAATTGGAATTAATTTGCAAACTGGATATAATTAACTTAGGCTTGAATAAAGACTGGGAGTGGATGGGTCATTATACAAAGTAAAAACTATCCCCCCCCCCCACACACACACACACACACACTGTTCCTCACACGCTCTTGTCAACTGCTGGAAATGGCCCCCCTTGATTATCGCTACAAAAGGTTCCCCCCCACCCTTCCTGCTGGTAATAGTTCACCTTACCTAATCACTCTTGTTACAGTGTGTATGGTAACACCCATTTTTTCATGTTCTCTGTGTATATAAATCTCCCCACTGTATTTTCAATTGCATGCATCCAATGAAGTGAGCTGTAGCTCACGAAAGCTTATGCTCAAATAAATTGGTTAGTCTCTAAGGTGCCACAAGTACTCTTTTTCTTTTTGTGGATACAGACTAACACGGCTGCTACTCTGAAACAATTGATACAAAAGACCTTGAACAGCTATGCAAAGATAAGGGAATAGCCTTTAAAAGGACAACCCCAGATCAGGAACTGAGAGCTTTGCTCATACATTTTGACCTGGCATCCAAGCACCTTCCTGCCCCAGATACCACTGCAATGGAACTGGTCTGATTAAGGCACCTGAGAGCCTGGGAAGAACAGGAGCACAAGGGACTGATGGGAGAACACAGACATGGAAGACCAAAGAAACTGAGGAAGCGGATGAGAGAGCCTACCAAAGATGCACAGCCAGTGAATGAGTCAAGCAGAAAGCCCACCAAAAACACATGAAGCTGAGCTAGAAGCTGAGAGGACACACCAGAAACAGATGGCCGCTCATGCACTGCAGCTCAGAGTATCAGTGCAGCAAAAGAAGTGTCCCCACCTAGTGCATACACCCACCCACCCCAAATACAGGGAGTCAGGAGAAACTCTGCCCAATTTATTTAAAAAAAACAAAAAAACACACACCACTGAACTGCTTGGTAACTCCAGTTAAAGTAGCAAACTGCTGAATATTGACTCCTTACCAGGGCAGTGGACCTTTAATATCTGCACTGTCCAGGAGAGGGGGCTGGACAGTGCAGAACACACGTTCTGAGAAAACTGGAGTGTGTGTTGGGGTCACCCTGCAAGTGATAACCCAGGCTGGTGGAAGCCAGAATGTGACTGGAGTGTTGCTGACAGGCTGCTGGGGTCAGAGCTGCTGCTGTACCCGGACACTCAGGCTGTTTGTGATCAGTCCTGGTTGGGAGCTACATCTGCAAAACACTGTGAGGCACGCAAGGTTGTAGGTCAGGCAATGACAACACCTCACTGGTCTGGACTGCACACTGAATATGATGGTAGCTATTCTTTTTTTTTTAAAAAAAAAACACAAAATAAAGTGAAATTAAAAGCTATGCTGTTTAACAGGAGAGCACTTGGGACACAAGCAGCACTGCTACTGCAAAGGCAGCTTATTTAACTTACTGATGCACTGCCTCTTATTTATAGCCTATTCTATCTTGTGTTAAACTAAGCAGTTTAACCAATAGTTGTGGGTTGCATTTGCACTAATCATAAGGCAGAAGCTGCTTACAGGTGTGCTTTCACCTGACTCCACATATTTGTATAGTGTGTGCTTGGACATTTGCTCTAATTATTTTAATTTGGACAGATATTAGTATAATTTTTCTATAGAGGCAACGGGTGACTGGTTATACCTTGCAGCTGTTAAAACCGTTTTCGGTAATCCTGTCAGATCTTATAAGCTAAGCAGGGTCAGGCCAAATCGGTATTTGAAAAGAAGACTTACCCATATTTCTGTGGAACAGAACTAGTGATGCTGTTGATTCAGCAGCTAGAGGGGAAAGCTCTAAAGGATGTATCTACATTACAGACTTTTACGATGTTCAACATATTTGCTAAGGGTCAAGTTAGCTGACATGATGCTGGCCACAAGTGATGGGCCAGTGCAGTATTCAGTACTACATCAGCTAGCTAACACAATGCTAAACGATTCTGTAAAATAAACAAACCCTGAGGATCTTAGCCTTGGAATCCTGGTAAGATTCCAATTCAAGAATAATCCTACCTACCTAAATTACTGTTTGTGGACACAGTACTCTTCACTTTCTGTCAGAGGTTGTGGCCAAACATTCTTGGCCACAATTTAACTGCTGCCACTTTCCATTCCATTAGGCTATGCACACACTAAGCTTCTTTCTGAAAAGAATCAACAGCAGAAGCAGTAACACAGAACCCTAGTGTAGACAAGGCTCCAAGGAACTACTGGTGTTTTAGTCTTGGTGTAACTTAAGCTTGTCCATAAGCCAGTTTATGACATACAAATGTCACCTACAGAGGTCAAGACTGGACATGACCTAAATATAAACTTCTAATGAAAAAAAAACACTGAAAAGGCCTTTTCAGACCTTCTTTATATCTCATAAAGAAGTCCAAAAAGTAACAAAAACCAATTTCTCCCATTTTTAAGGTCCCCTTTAAATTTGTTTGATCATTTTTATATGTAATCAAATACACCAAGCTGTGCTTCCAATGCATTTATGCAGTTCATGAAACTCAAAAAACCTTTTAAATGAAATTCAAGAGATTTTTTACACTGTGGGGAACAAAAGTTACAAGCTACCAGTTGTGGGGAACAAAAGTTACAAGCTACCAGTTATACACTTTGGGTGATTTCTACACATAAAAATTCATTATGTTGTTTAAGCTGTAATATTTTTAGCATATGAACTAATTGAACAAATGTCAGCCACATTAACATAAGAGAAGTAATTGTGATTTAAGACATCAAATGAATTGAACACTTCGCTGAAAATGTCTGGAAGCCACAGACCTCAAAACACCATCAATGGAGCAATTATGGGACTGTCTGCTTTACCAATGAGGATATTATGGAATCTCCATCTGGGCTTTCTAAGGATTTGCGGAGATCTGTGGAAGCAACCAGTAAATTATGTAGGACCATCAGCTTTCATTCCCACCCCCACCTTATTTTTGGAGAAGGAGGGCAGAAGAATCACAAAGGCTGCTTAATACAAAAACAAGCAGAACTTAGTACTTCCTGCTTTCTAAACGCCTTTGGTGTTGGGAGTAAAAATAGATGTTTAAGCCACCTGCCCATTTAATAAGGGCATCAACTTAATTTTACAAAAAATTAAAATCGTGTGACATCAACTCTTAGAAAACCTATTTCAATAAAAAAATTGCGACATTTTTACTTCATTTTTTAAAGATTTAAAATAAAAATTTCCTCACAATGTCAAAGTCAAATTGAGCAGTTCAGAGAATCTGCAAGTAAAAAAAAACAAACTGATTTTTATTGCCCAACCTGAAATAAATGCGGAGATATAACAAGTGAAAAGTAAACTTGACATTTTTTAACTTCTCACTAAGATGTTACTAGCAATAGGGAAATTTTGTTGCTTACAACTTATAATTTAAGTTGACAGGGTTGCTTTTATACTTTTGTAAAATTTTTTAAAATTTAGAGCACATACGCAACCCTTGGATTTGTGTTAAAATTACCCAGCACAAAAATTAAACTTAGTATGGTGAAACAATATAAAAAGATCTTTTTTAATATAGATGCCATTTAAATTTTAATTTGGATTTCTAGTCAGTACTCAGATTCAATATTGATTGTGGATTTAGCATGATATAGTAGCAAAGGAAAGAATTTGTTGCAAACTAAAGTAAGTTAAACAGTGGAAAGTATAATTTAAACATTTCAGTACAAACATTAACTAAGAAGATTACATTTTTTATTCTAGTATGCAATGTTACTAACATTTTAGGCTGTGTACATAATCAATAAGTGCATGTTTCACATTAATTAAGGAAAACTAAATTGTACTCAAGCTCTGTAATGGGGTGGATACTTTCAGAATGCAACTGCAATAGGACAAGAGCAAGAATGTAGCTTGTCTAAACTAGCTTATACATGCCTACTGATGGGGAAAGAAATACAAAAATATGTTGCCATTGCTGGAATTTTGAAACTTACAAGGTATTACAGACCCAGTTCTACATTTATCTTATGTTCCCATTATCAATTCTAATATGGGCAAATGTTTTTCCCATGTCCAAGTGAAACATTAAGAAACATTGTAGGGTTGGGGCAAAGGGGTGGAAACTATGCTAGCTAACTGCCATCTACAATACAGTAGAACCTCAAAGATACAAACAATATAGTTATGGACTTACTGGTCAACCAGACACCCCATGAAACCGGAAGTCATCAATATAAAAAAAACCACACCACACCACACAAACAAACAGCAGTAAATACTGTACTGCCTCATGGCTTTAGCCCTGGGGGTCATGGCTTGACCTACCGGGGGCAGCGTCAGGGCTCTGGGCAGTTTTTTTTTTTTGGGGGGGGGGGGGGGGAAGAGAAGGGGTTTCTGACCCTCAGGAGCAACAAGGCTCAGGGCTTTAGATGGAGGGAGTGCTAGGGCTCAGGGCTTCAGCCCCGCGGCTCCGTTCCCGGCTTCAGCCCCAGCAATTCCCCTCTAGATAAAGCCCCGATCCCCGGCTGAAACTGGGAGCAGAGCCATGGGGCTGAAGCCCTGATCCCTGGTGCCCCTCCCCCAGGTCTTAAAGCCCTGAGCCCTGGTACTCTCAGGGGAGCAGAAACCCTGAGCCCCCGGCCAGGAGCCCTGGCACCTACTAGGATCAGAAGCCCTGACCCCTGCAGCCCCAACTCCCCCATGGCTGAAGTCCATAACATTTTGTTCAGAGTTATGGACAACCTCCATTCTTGAGGTGCCCGTAACTCTGAGGTTCTTCTGTACTTCAGAAATTGGATCATCAAAACAAAGTCCCAAGTCTGTTGTTGTTTGTTGCTTTCTAGTGCTATGTTCACTTCACCCCCCCCAAAAAATATTTTTTTAATATATAACACTAACTATATAGATAGATCTGTTTTATTTTAACTCTGTTGCTGCGCTAACCTGAAGCTCTGCAGCATTTCTGCTCATCTTCGCACAAATCAGACAACGAGGAAAAAAACAACAAAGAACCAGTTCAGGTAGTTAGACTGCTTACTACTCTGAACACTTCTTTGTCCACCTCTGCTGAGAGAATTAGTATAGCACTGTACTTCTACCCACAGGAAATTGAAGAAAGATTCAGAGAACTCATTGCACTGAAGAAGTTTTTCTTTAGCTAGCCCAGGTTTCAGCCATCATACAATAAAGTGCCTCTGAAGGGGAGCTGTATCCCAAGTTAACACTTGCAGTCTTTCACCATCCTACTATTGCAACTGATTTTGTGCTTTAAATGTTGTTTACTTACAGTTTATTGTTGCTTTCTGTAAGGATTTTACATGGTAAGCATGAAAGTAAAGAAAAAAATAACTTAAAACATTTGCATCTACAGTTGTAGTGAAAAATACTAATTTTTCAGGTATATTTTATGTTTGATCCAAGTGTGAAAGGGCTATTATTTATTAATAATGAACTATTAGACAGCAACAGTCACATTTAAAGAGAGATTGGTTCCTTTCCCCCACCCCCTTCCCTGTATGAGCTCCTACACTACAAAAACAGAACAAAGTATGCACCCTTCCACTCATATCCTGACTTTCTCAAACAAAACACCCCCCCCCCCCACAATGTTTACTGGTTATTCTACCTGGAATTACTGATGGCAAATCTACCAGATGATATGCAATTTCCAAAGCTTTGGTTTCTTTCATTCCTGACTAAAAAGTGCTACTGGTAGTAACAAATTGGGAGCCTTGTCTTTCTCGGATCTGGGCCATTTCATTCACCACAAGGCTTTTACTTTGCACAGTTATGAAAGCATACAACCAATTTTGAACAATGGAAACCACCGCATTGAAAGATTTAGTGCCCAGAATGGAGGTTCAAGAATGGAAAAAACTCCTTTATCACTCTACAGTACATTAGCACACTAGTTCTGCACCAAAATAAAAACAAACACAAACTCTAATATCTCCTCCTCATAAACCAATACATATAAACATAAATCCAAATTACAGAAGGCACATTCCTCTATGTTCCAGACGCAAGATAGTAAAAGTCTTAAACAGACTCATAGGGGACAATTTCTGTACTAGACCTCTTAGGGCGAGATCCACTCTTCATAGAAAATGGTAATTGTTTAAAACCTTCTGCAATGTCTTCATTAAACTTGAGAAGCTTTAAAAAGAAATAGGGAAAGAAGCTCTTTTTTTAAAAAACTGGACTTCAATCCTGCAACGTATTCCACATGGGTGGACCCCTTCTAGCCATGGCCCCAACTCAACAGGCCGCTGAATTGGAATTAATTTGCAAACTGGATACAATTAACTTAGGCTTGAATAGAGACTGGGAGTGGATGGGTCATTACACAAAGTAAAACTATTTCCCCATGTTTACGTGCCCCCCCCCCCCCCAGACATTCCTGTTAACTGCTGGAAATGGCCCACCTTGATTATCACTACAAAAGGTTTTCTCCCCCCCCCCCACCACCTCCCAGCTCTCCTGCTGGTAATAGCTCATCTCAAGTGATCACTCTCCTTACAGTGTGTATGGTAACACCCATTTTTTCATGTTCTGTGTGTATATAAATCTCCTCACTGTATTTTCCACTGAATGCATCCGATGAATTGAGCTATACCGCACGAAAGCTTATGCTCAAATAAATTGGTTAGTCTCTAAGGTGCCACTAGTACTCTTTTTCTTTTTGCAAATACAGACTAACACGGCTGCTACTCTGAAACCTGTCAGTATGGGCACAAGCATCTGCTTGTAAGGAAGCTTTAGTTCTTAACTTCTTGGGAGGGAAAGGCGGAATGAAACATTTGGCATCTGAAGCAAAACAAGAGATGGCTAGCAAAAAACGGAGCCTAACATGAGAATTTATTTTTATCATTATTTGCATTATCATAGTGCCTAGAAGCCTTAGTCAAGGACCAGGGTTCTTTGTGTTAGGTGCTGAACAAACAGAACAAAAAGTCCAAGTCTCAGAGGGTTTCCAATCTAAGTATCTTGAGTAGGGTTTTTTTTTAAAGCCATCACCTAAATGAGTTACTAGCAGCTACAGAGACTGACATTTTAAGACCATGTAAAATATAAAGAGCACACAGAAGGAAGCTTTTATCTGCTAATTATCTGCAGTTGCTTGGTACAGATTTGAGCAGTCATCTTGCAGTTAACTTGGCAAACAATAACCAACCAGTGATTGATCACTCAGAATTGTTGCAACTTCTGTGCAACAATGCTTTTCCCACTTCTCCTGCATAACAAGTGTAAACACACGACACTCCCATCAATTATAACTGATAAAAAAAAGGAACCGGAGAGTTCTGTTTTTTGGATAACTGTACACAAAAAGCCAGAAAAAAAAAGACCTTGGAGATCATGAGATTAAAGTCTGTAGCATAACTAATTATGCTGACCTGCATCTACATTACAGACTACAGAAGATTCAAAGTTGGAACTTATTTATGGTGTAATATTCCATGCAAAATGTTTTGCTACCATGTGTACTGGAGTTACACACTGCAGCTTCAAGAAGATTCCTTTCTTTCTGCACAAGAAAATACAGCCCTTAAGCATATTCCATTAACAACATTTCCCCATGTAACTCCTGCCGTTCTGTGTACAGTTCTCCTTTAACTATTAAGAAAATGCTAGGCTCATGTTTTCCTTTACTAGTAGCACACGCACACAAATCTTCCTAGGGCTTTTTAAATCCATTTAGAGATACTGCTCTACTTAAATACAATAGCTTAAAAAAAAAAACACCTGATTTTTGAGGTAAGGAGAAATGGGACTAATGGAATGTCAATGATATCAGGACAGGAGCTAGGGGAGTTCTTAGAACTATCATTATGAAAATTTCTTGACTAGATCAGGGTTTCTCAAATTTCACTGCACTGCGACCCCTTTCTGACAACAAAAATTACTACATGACCCCAGGGAGGGGACTGAGCTCCCCCAAACCCTGCTGCCCTAGGTATGGGGGCCAAAGCCACAGCCCAAGCCCCACTGCCCCAGGTGGGGGGAGGACCCAAAACCAAAATGCAAGGGCTTCAGCCGCAGGCAATAGGCTTGTAACCCGAGCCCAGCTGCCCAGGGCTGAAGCCATGGGCTTCAGCTTCAGCCCTAGCCCTGGGGCTCAGGCTTCGGCCCCAGGCCCCAGCAAGTGTAAGCCAGCCCTGGCAACCCCATTAAAATGGGGTCACGACCCACTTGGGGTCCCGACACACAGTTTGAGAACTGCTGGACTAGTAGACAACACTGTCTACTCCTCTAGCCAATTTTCTCACTAAAAAATGTTTTCCATGACAAAGTTTTAACTGGAATGGATCCTAATGGTTCAAAAAAAAAAAAAAAACACAACAGAAGACAGCTTAAGACTAATTTGAAGTTTTTTGGAATGGCAAAAGGGTTTCTTTAGATTTCTGAATTTTTGTTCCTATTGTGCTGAAACTTGAGGCTCCAAAAACTCTGAGGCAAGCACAAAAAGTTGTAAGACATTTCACATTATTCTGCAGAATACACAGGCTGTCAGTTCAATTTTAGCTGCACTGGGAAGTCAAGTATAATTTGGCAGGCCAAAAAAGAATAAAGAGCAACTAGCAAAAGACACAAAAACTAACAGCAAAAATGTTTTTAAGTACATCAGATGCAGGAAGTCTGCCAAACAATCAGTGGGATCAAGGTGCTAAAAAGAACACTCAAAGAAGCAAAGCCGTTGTGAGGAAGCTAAACAAATTCTTCGCATTGGTCTTCACTGCAAGAGATTATGAGGGAGATTCCCAGACCTCAGCCACTCTTTTTAGGTGACAAATGTCAGAAACTGTACCAGACTAAAGTGTCAGTAGAGGTAGTTTTGGAATACACTGATAAACTAAATAGTAATAAGTCACCAGGCCCACATGGTATTCACCAAAGAGTTCTGAAGGAACTCATAGGATATTGCAGTACTACTAACTGTGATATCTAACCTATCGGTTAAATTTGCTTCTGGACCAGATGACTGGAGTGTAGCTAATGGGACACCAATTTTTTTTTCTTTTTTTTATTTATTTATTTATTTAATATAAAGGCTCCAGAGATGACCCTAGCAATTACAGACCAGTAAGCCTAACTTCAGTACCAAACAAATTGGTTGAAACTATAGTGAAGAACAGAATCATCAGACACATAGATTATGATTTCTTGGGGAAAGAATCAACACAGCTTTGGTAAAGGGAAGTCATGCCTCAATCTATTAGAATTCTTTGATAGGGTAAACAAACATGTGGATTAGGGTGATCCAGTGGATATAGTGTATAGAAAACCTCTAACAAGGTCCCTCACCTAAAGACACTTAAGCAAAATATACAGTCATGGATAAGAGGGATGGTCCTCTCATGGATCAGTGAGTAGTTAAAACAGGGCTTCCCAAACTGTGGGCAGCAGCTCACAGGTAAACGCGACAGAATCCCAGGTGGTCCGCTGGCAGGGGCAGAGATTGGGGGGCATGTAGGGATGTTGCCCCCCCAAAAAACTACATCTTTTCACTCCCCTCCCGACCCTGACCCTTCAGTGCAACTCCAGGATGCACAGCCCCATCCACTTGCCCTGCCTGACAGAGCCTGCTTGGAGAGCATGTGTAGAGAGGGGTTTTGGGGGGGCGGTCTGGAAGATCGGTATTTTTCGGGAGTAGGGGAGAAGCTGGGGTCATAGAAGTAGCAGAGGGGCAGCTAGAAGGTTTCCTTCTCCCTTCCTCAGCAACTGGCTTGCAGGTGGCAGGGCAGTGGGAGGGTTGGGTGGTTTGCTATTTTGCAACGAGGAGTATCAAGCCCTTCTTCCCCACCCCCCAGGGCACTGACCTGTCCTATTCCCCTCTCCATATTCTAGGAGCCACCCTCCATTGCAGGCTGCTCACTGTGCCCTCCTCAACCACCCATCCCTTGCCAGGGTGCAGCACAAAGCTGCCAGTGGGAGCATCCTTAGCAGTTCGGCTCTCTCGGCCATTTTGCCAACTGCGGGCTCTCCTGCCCCATTCCCCACAAACTTGGGTTCCCCCACCTCACACTCCCACCCACACAATAAGGCTGACACACCCCTTCCAACACCCTTAACTCTTCATATGCCACAACCCAACCCACCCCCTCCAACTCCTCATGAGCCATCAGTGTCCTCCATCTTGGATGAAACTGATCTGTGTCGCCCCCACCCCTGTGCCCCAGGGCTAGGCAGGGGTTCTCTGGGGCTGAATCCCTGCTCTGACTAGGGGTAACAGGTTCGGTCTCCTTTCTCCAGCTGGCAGGGGTGCTCTCCCACCTGCAGCAAGAGAACTGGGCCCTACAGGCTGAGCTGGCACTGACACAGTCATAGAGTTTAAAAGACAGTAAACAAAAGGCAAGAACAACCAGTCAGTTTTCAGAATGGAAAGAGGTAAATAGCAGTGTCCTCCAGAGGTCTATACTGGGACCAGAATGTTCAACATTCACAAGTGACCTGGAAAAAACAGTGAGGTGGCAATGTTTGCAGACAATACAAAATTACTCAACACAGTTAAATTCAAAGCTAACTGCGAAGAATTAAAAGGGATCTCACAAAAGTGGGTGACTGTGCAACAAAATGGAAGATGAAAAGCAATGTTGATAAGTGGGAAGTTATGCACATTGGAAAACATAACCCTAACCATATAAACAAGATGATGGGGTCTAATTTAGCTGTTACCACTCAAAAAAGCTCTTGGAATTTTTGTAGAAAAATCTCTGAAAAATCTGTTCCACGTGCAGTCAGAAAAACTAACAATGTTAGGAACCATTAGGAAATGGATAGATAATAAGAGAAAAATATCACAAGGCCACTACATAAATCCATGGTCCATCCACACCTTGAATACGGAGTACTGTTCTAATCAGCCCCCTCTCAAAAAAAGGGTATGCAAGAATTGGAAAAGGAAAGGGTATGCAAGAATTGGAAAAGGTACAGAGAAGGGCAACAAAAATGAGCAGGGTACGAAACAGTTTCCATATGAGGACAGATTTCAGTTGAAAAAGACTAGGACTGTTCAGCTCGGAAGAGATGCAAATAAAGGTGGACGTGAAAGATCTATAAAATCATGACGGGGGTGAAGAAAGTGAATAGGGAAGTGTTACCTACTCCTTCACATCACACAAGAACCAGGGGTCACACAATAAAAATTAATAAGCAGAAGTTTAAAACAAAAGGAAATTCTTTTCCCAATGCACAGTCCACCTGTGGAACTCGTTGCCAGGGGATGTTGTGAAGGTCAAAAGTACAACTGGTTTAAAAAAAAATTAGTTAAGTTCATGGAGAATAGGTCCACCAATGGCTATCAGCCAAGATGGTCAGGGATGCAAACCCATGTTCTGGATGTCCCTAAGTCTATGACTGCCAGATGCTGGGATTGGATGACAGTGGATGGGATCATGCAATAACTGCCTTGCTCTCTTCATTCCCTTTGATGAACCTGGCACTGTTGGAAGGCTGGATACTGAACTAGATGGACCATTGGTCTGATGCAGTATGGCCAGTCTTACGTTCACTCAGTCTTTTTACCCTCCTCTAAAGTCATAAGTGGGATAAGGCACATCTATCCACTATTGCCAAGGCAGGCCGACCCTGACCCTGCCCTTCCCCTCAGACCCTTCCCTTTTCTGGCAGGACCCTCCACCAGCACAGGGCCCACCCCCACCCGCAGTCACCACTCCTGCCCCATGCTGGGCAAGGGACAGACCCATCCCCCACCCCAGTGAGGCTACAGTGAGGGGCAGTAGCGGGGGAGGAGGTGCACATATGATGGCAGCTCTTCCTCCCAACACCCACCACAGGGGAGGCGAGGAGGCTTCCTGGACCTGAGAGGGACCCTAGGAGCACGTGCAGTGACAGTGGTGCGAGGTGAGTGTGCTGCTGGGGGGGTACACACACACTTCAAAGCGCTGCGTCGGGAGCGTTCCCGCAGCAGCGCTTTGAAGTTTCCAGCATAGAGGGGATTAGCTCCGAGCGCTGGAAGAGTGGCTACACTAGCGCTTTAAAGTGCTCAGAGGGGTGATTTTTCACACCCCTGAGCCAGCAAGTTAGAGTGCTATAAAATTTAAGTGTAGACAAGCCCTTAGTCTCAAAGACTACTGTTGCTCACTCTTCATCAGCCAACAGCCTCTCCACATGGTAAGCAGTTCAGATCCCTAGGCAGACCAACATGAAATTGTCCTGCAATCTTCACAATGTTCTTCCCCCATCCTTCCCACGCACCTCTCAGGTGTCAACTGTCTCTATTCCTCTCCATAAAGTATAAAATGTGAACTCAAAGTATGAATTTAGACGTAAACACTATTTCAGCTATAGCTGAGAGTTTTATACCAAAGAGCTTCTACAATGCAGTTTTGACAAAACTGAAAGTTGAAGATTTGAGATAGCACGTAAGTTGAAAACACAAACTCCAAATATACAGAAATTGTGAGTTAGATTTTTTTTTTTTTTGGTGTCTTGAGTTTTTTTTAAAATTTTTTTTTTTTTTTGGTTTTTTTTTTTTTTTTTTGCATTTGCCCTCCAGTTTTAGAGACTTAAGAGTTCACATTTTCAAATTTTAATCTATATCCATGAGGGCTAGACATTTTTTTTTTTTAAATGAAAGTTGATATTCACATGCAATCACACCACTCCAGGAGCTAGCTCTATAAGAAAAACACCAAACCTTGTGAGACTTAAGATAGTGAGCACTGACAACAATGAAAATGTACGAAAAGTTGCAGCTTGCACTGAATATTAAGAGGAGGAATATGCAGTAGTTATTTTATTCATTTTCAGTGTCAATAAAAACCTCTACTTTTAAACTGAACTTGAAACTCCCACAGAATTCAGCACCACGATGTCAAATATGGAGCCCTTGATGAAGAATTTAGCAACGGTGATATGGGTCCCTAGCTATACTGAATTTAGGGAGGTAGACTGGAGGGGGAGGGGAGATCACAGTATAGCCTAGAAGAAAAGGAGTACTTGTGGCACCTTAGAGACTAACCAATTTATTTGAGCATAAGCTTTTGTGAGCTACAGCTCACTTCATCGGATGTATTCAGTGGAAAATACAGTGAGGGGATTTATATACACACAGAACATGAAAAAATGGGTGTTACCATACACACTGTAAGGAGAGTGATCACCTAGGATGAGCTAATACTAGCAGGAGAGCGGGGGGGGGGGGGGGGGGAAGAGATCAAAGTGGGCCATTTCCAGCAGTTAACAAGAACGTCTGAGGAACAGTGGGGGAGGGACACAAACATGGGGAAAGTTTTACTTTGTGTAATGACCCATCCACTCCCAGTCTCTATTCAAGCCTAAGTTAATTGTATCCAGTTTGCAAATTAATTCCAATTCAGCAGTCTCTCGTTGGAGTCTGGTTTTGAAGTCTTTTTATTGAAGAATTGCCACTTTTAGGTCTGTAATCGAGTGACCAGAGAGATTGAAGTGTTCGCCGACTGGTTTATGAATGTTATAATTCTTGACATCTGATTTGTGTCCATTTATTCTTTTACGTAGAGACTGTCCAGTTTGGCCAATGTACATGGCAGAGGGGAATTGCTGGCACATGATGGCATATATCACATTGATAGATGTGCAGGTGAACGAGCCTCTGATAGTGTGGCTGATGTGATTAGGCCCTATGATGGTGTCCCCCATCACTCTCACAAATCTTGGGAGACAGGCCAGTCCTTGCCTACAGACAGCCCCCCAACCTGAAGCAAATACTCACCAGCAACCACACAACAGAACCACTAACCCAGGAACCTATCCTTGCAACAAAGCCCGTTGCCAACTGTGTCCACATATCTATTCAGAGGACACCACCATAGGGCCTAATCACATCAGCCACACTATCAGAGGCTCGTTCACCTGCACATCTACCAGAACTCAAATTTTCCAGTGGCAACACAAACTAGTTGGAACTTTCGTTTTCATTATCATTTGGAAACAGAAATTTTCCCCCTTTCTGCCCACTCAGGTGCCAAGAGAATGATAAGGATATTGCCATGTTAACTCAGTAAAACCTAATTACCCATTTCAGAAAGCAGTTACAATCTTTAGTTCAGCAAATACTCCCCATAATATGTGCAGATTCTAAACCCAGAAGGAACCACTATGATCATCTAGTCTGACCTCCTGTATAACACAGGCCATAAAACTTACCCAGAATAATTCTCAGAGCAGATTTTTTAGAAAACCATGTAATCTTGACTTTAAAATGGTCAGTGCTGGAGAATCCACCATTACCTTTTGGTAAGTTATTTCAATGGTTGATTACTCTCACTGTTACATCTTATTTCGTCCGAATTGTCTAGCTTCAGCTTCCAGCTATTGGATCATATTATACCTTTCTCTGGTAAACTGAAGAGCCTATAAAATATTTGATCATCATGTAGGGACTGACAGCCTGTAATCACATCATCCCTTAGACTATTTATCTTAACACAGGGAAGGCTATCAGTATAATGCAAGCTTTCTAATCCTTTCACGATTCTCCTTAATTTGGAAAGAGTTCAGAGAAAAAGTATCAATAACCTCCTTGAACTGTGGGCACTAGAACTGGACACAGTATTCCAGCAGCAGTTACACCAGTGCCAAATACAGACACAAAATCTCTCTACTCCTACTCAAGATTGCCCTGTTTATGCATCCCAGGATAACATTCGCTCATTTGGCCACAGCATCATACTGGGAGATCATGTTCAGCTGATTATCCACCACAACACGCCCCCCCCCCTCAAGATCTTTTTCGGTCACTGCTTCCCAGGATAGAGTTCCCCCATCCTTTCCTCCATTCCTTTGTTCCTACATTATACATTTACATTTAGCTGTATTAAAATACTCATTGTTTGCTTGCAACCAGTTTACCATGTGATCCAGCTCACTATTAGTAACCTGATCTCTTCATGATTTACTCCTTCCTCAATTTTGGGGTTATCTGCAAACTTGATCAGTGATGATTTTACGTTTTCTTCCAAGTATTAAATAGTGTAGGACTAAGAACTGATTACTGTGGGACTTCACTGAAAACAGACCTGCTTGCTCCATTATGATTCCCCATTTACAGTTACATTTTGAGACCTATCAGTTAGCCAGTTTTTAATCCATTTAATGTGTGCCATGTTAATTTTATATCAGTCTAGTTTTTTAATCAAAGTGTTGTGTGGCACCCAGTCAAGAACCTTACAAAAGTATATTATTTCAAACACTATTACCTTTCTCATTTAAAAAAAAAAATCAAATTAGTGTGACAGGATCTATTTTCCATAAACCCATGTTGATTTGCATTAAGTTATTGTCTTTTAATTCTTTATTTATTGAGTCCGATATCAGCTGCTCCATTATCTTTACCAGGATCCATGTCAAGCTGAATTGATTCTTCTGAGAGAAGAGATACTGTCACGAGCAAGCTTCTTTCAGCACCTTGGATGAACCAGATTCTTGAGTTCACAACTTTGACACAGGTTTCTGTTTTTTCTTTTGTGGGTTTTTTTTTTTAAACTAGGAGGCAGTTCCCAGAATTACTGCCATTACAATGCAGTGCTGCTTATGATTGCAATACTGCCAATCAGAGACCTTGCAGTAGTTTTGGTTTGTAATGTACTTTTGCCACATCAGCTGCGTGAGGTTACAATATCTCAGAAAATTGCTTTTGATGCAAGTTACTTTACTAGTTCCTGCCTACAACAGAAATAAGCAGCAGAGCTTCCTTCACAATCAAGAGAAACAACATTCATGACTCCAGACAACATGACAATGCACACCCAGTGATCTTGCATCCATAATTTTCCTTCTTTCCCCATATTATTTCTTTACCTACTAGCATATTTTATAGCTTTCCATATATTAAAGTGCCTCACCATCAAAGTCATCTGTTTAAGAAGTAGGGAAGGCATTTGTGGAGAGGATGACACCTTGACATAAGCCAGCACTTTAGAGGGCACAATGCTTCCAAGAATGGCAACTGGACACCTCAGCCAAAATACAACCCAATAGTCTGTACTGGTTGTATATGGCTTCAGAAAGAGAGAACTCATGAGAGGGGAGTTTTTTAAATGGTTGCAGGGCAAGGAAGTAAGGAGGAAGGGAATGCCAGACATTCACCTGCTAGTAACATTATAGGTAATAAATGAGAGGCATACAAACACCAATGTCAAATAACCCTAAAGAAAAAACCCCAGCATATCCCTGGTGTGAGATCTCCCCCTCCTCCTCGTCCAATGGACAGTAAATACTTGCCTAGAAAATTTTAGTGAAAAGCAATTCTCACATGGGAACGGCTGCTCTGAAAGTTCACTTGAAAAATAATCATGAAAGGAATATTTCAGTAGCCTGTCTGAGAGAGAGAAAAAAAAAGTAAGGAAAAAACACATGAAATAGATCAGAAACCACTGAATGATCTACCACAGATTACCACTTGCCTAGCCATACCCACCTGTAATTCTGATTAGATTATAAAAGAAACTATGATAAGGGTAGGCTTTCAATGATGAATACCACACTGACAGACACTAGATGATACATGAGAGATTATTTTGGAGACACCATATTTGAAGTTCAATGTATTGAACTTTAACAAGTCAGGAAAGCTAAGATGCTTTGACCAAACTGTACTCAAGAATTGCAGTTTAAAGTCAATGGGACTTGTGCTCCTAAGTCACTAAGGTGCCTAAATATGGGTTTAGCAGCTATGGTTAGAAAATTTTGGCCAGCGTTTAATAAAGTTATTGTGAATTACTTTAATGTATTGAAAGTCTAAATAACTTTTCATTGTTAACAATGGAGTAATTATGTTTGATATGACAAAGATGATATGACACGAAGAAAAGTTTAATACAAATACCAATTTTAGCCCTTGATGCTGCAAACACTTATGGACACGCTTAACTTAAAAGGACATGAAGTCAATGGGACTATCCATGTGAGTAAGATTATGTAACCTGCTTAACTGTATGCAAAATCAGGGACTTAATTTTCCAATGTAATTTTTTTTGCCTATAGCAGTTTTGTAAAACTCCAATAAGATGCCCTAGCAACATGGCCATTTTAAACATCTGGATTTATTTTATTATAAAATTTTAACCAAAAGTTACAGTAGGACAAATTTCAAAATTAGTTTTATAAACCCTCATTCAGGATTAAATCAATGACTTCTTTTAAATCTGAAGAGAAGATTGAGGGGGGACATGATAACAGTTTTCAAGTAAACAAAAGGCTGTTATAAAGAGGAGGGTGATAAACTGTTCTCCATAGCCACTGAGGACAAGACACATAATGGGGCTTAAATTGCAGCAAGGGAGATTTAGGTTAGACATTAGGAAAGCACTGGAACAAATTACTTAAGGGATTGTCTAGCCTGTTCTTAAAAATGGAGATTCCATGAACACCTGCCAGCAATAGTCAAGATAATAGTTCTGCCACAGAGCGGGGGAATGAACTAGATTATATATTGAGGTCCCTTCCAGTCCTACAGCTGTATGATTTCCCTGAAATCTCATGAGTTAAATCACTTTGATTAAGTTGCTCCACCCTGACATAAAGTAGCTTTCATCACATCTGAAAGTGGTAAAAGCATCAGACTGATGTTTTTTCATTATAAGAAAACTATTGAGTACGCAGTATAAATCATGCATGCCATTAAGAAAGTTTCTAGGGAAAGGCTCCTCGGCCACCTAAGCTTTGCATAATAAGTTCTGAATATAAGAGTCAAAGTGATGCAGTTGTTTATGCTACAAGCTTTTCCAGAACAGCTTAAAATTAAATATGAGGTGTAACAGAAATACAGAAAAAGATGGACTCAGGCCAGGAGTCAAAGCTAATTTTGGGTCTGGTCCTGAGCATTGTTTGAGCATCCTCAACATCCTGCTGATATTAATGGATGTTGCAAATGCTTTGACTTCCTGAGATCAAGCCGGTTGAAGCCAACCATGAGAGGCTCCAACCAAAAGAAGTGCCTATAGCGTGCATGGCCTTCATTGCAAGGATCTTGGCGTGAAAGCCTGGGAGAGGGCTGCTGGTGGGTAGCAGGAGCCTGCAGCAGCCTCCCCCATCCTATCCTGCTTCCCATTACCCTTCACTTCCTCCCTGTGCCCTTCCCCATTTCGCTTGTCACCATTTCAACCTCTCACCTCCCTCTCTGGGAAGGGCCTGTTGCAGCCAACAACTACTGAGTCCTTCCCACCACGATGCCAGCTGCTTCATGCTAGCTGAGCACCAAAGGGAGCATCAAAAGCACAGAAGAAAACTCCCTGCTCTTAGGGCTGATGCACAGTGGCCCCTGATCACTGAGAAGAATCACTGCTTTCTCTCTGCAACCCACCCGAATAAGAGATTCGAGCAAGGCAGAAATACATGACACCAAGCAGCTTTGGCTACAACTTTCAATCAGCTTTCACGATTTCATTCACATTCATCGAGTGGCAGAAAAAATGATGCAAGTCATTCTGTGACTAGCATCCAGAGTTGGATGCAATACAAGCAACAGTGTCAGTCACCACTGCCATTCCTGCACATCAAATAACGAAGGTCTCTATTCTAACACGGAGTGCAATGAGCCTGTGTCTTTCAGGCTGATTAAATGGGCGATATGAAAATTCTCACCTGACTGACCACCCACATGTTTTGTCTGAGCAGATTGTGAATGTTTCCTGGACCACTGTCATTTACCACCATTCACAGACTATTTCATGGAGAAGAGGCAGAAGAGATAAAAGTTAAGAAATAAGTTGTCAGCCAAACTAAAACTCATATCTCAATGCTCAAGTTTTTTTGTGAGGAAGAAAATGAAGGCTAGATTAAAAAAAAAAAAAAAAAACACTGTATGCATCCAAAAGCAACGTCCTGTAACTGCCAGAGATGATTTGTTCTGGTTTCAGAGTTTCACACAGATATGAACACAAATTCAACCTTTTATTCCTTTATTTTGTAGAATATTTTTTGTTTGAAACTGTTAGTACTGAATAGTGCAACTATTCTCACTCTAAGAAAAGAAGGGCATCTTTCTCTGCTGTGAAAATTATAGTCACGTTAGTAGTCAGTGTTCTCTGGTCCTAAATGAAGGCAGCTCAAAGACTGGCCCATGTCAACACTGAATCAGCTTTTGGATTTGAGCTGTGAATGCAGCTCTCCCTACCTACAATAAACCCAGCCTGGTTGAAGTAGGGATGTGTAGTCCAAACCCCCAAGTTTTGTATAGTGCAGCAAATGTACAAGGCAGTGTACAATAGGTGAATTGTGACGAACAATCAAGATCCTGTCTTGAAGAGCCTAGATTCCAAAAAAACACTTGCAGTTACAGTACCAAATGAAACAAAAACTACAGGACCACCTCACAAAATGGATGTGCAAAAGACTTCTCTTAAGAGATAAACCCAGAGAAAGTTTGTCATACTATAAGGGAAACATCATTCCAAACATGCTAGACTGCTTGAAAGAAGGCATAAAGTTAGGAATGGACAAAGGGAGCAGTAGGCCAGTAGTTCTCAACCAGGAGAAGGTATACCCTTGAGGGTATGCAGAGGTCTTTCACAGGGTAGATCAACTCATCTAGATATTTGCCTAGTTTTACAGCAGGCTACATAAAAATCACTAGAAGACAGTACAAACTAAAATTTCATACAGACAATGGTGACTTGTTTATACTGATCTATATACTATAGAATGAAATGCAAGTACAATATTTATATTCCAGTTGATTTATTTTATAATTATATGGTAAAAATGAGAAAGTCAGCAATTTTTAGTAAAAGTGTGCTGTGACACTTTTCTATTTGTATGTCTAATTTTGTAAGCAAGTCATTTTTAACTGAGATGAAATTTAGGGGTATGCAAGACAAATCAGACTCCTGAAAGGGGTACAATAGTCTGGAAAGGTTGAGAACCACTGAGCTAGGCAACAGGCCTGGCTGGAGCATAAGGAACAGGAAAAAGGCATAAAAGAGTGCATTTACATTTCTTTTTTAAAAGCTGCTCTCCCCACAGCCCTGCATTAGTTTGCAAACACACTACCAGTTTTTAAAATTCATTAAACTTATTCATCTCACAATGATGTATGTTCCACCGAATTTCCATAGCAGTAATGCAGGTTAGCTTTTGCTGTGAAAAGTACATGAGATAGCTAGTTTCATCTGGCCATAAGTTGATAGAGGAAAACAAACTGCTCCAGGCTCTTGAGAAACCACACAGCAAGTTCACTGTCAGTATTCCATTAACTAGGTTCTTAAAGAGAACTTTACCTACCATGAAAGCTTATGCTCAAATAAATGGGTTAGTCTCTAAGGTGCCACAAGTACTCCTTTTCTTTTTACCTATCATTTCAATTATACAGAGCTCTCCCCCCCCCCACCCCGACTCAAGCCTAGCATACAACTTATAAACATGAAGTCTCTAAATAAAGCATTTCCACTCTAAAATAAGTCCAAGCTGCATGTATTGAAACCAAACATTTAGGTAAATGTTGAATATAGTGCCCCTCCCCCCCAGCTCCATCAGCAGAGAAAAAAAATCAGGTCAGCTGTTAGACGGTGCTTTCATTTCAATGGTCCAACCTTGCAACAGAAAGGACAGAGAGGTCTTGCTCACTAGTCAACAAGACAATCTCTAAAACTCACAATTGTGTGTCATGTGTAACATAGAACTAGATAAATATTACAGCTTCAAAGCCAAGAAAAAAAAAAAAAAACCTCCTTCATCTCACGGGACACTGACATCTTCCTACAAGATGGAACAACAAGAAGAGAGCTGCCTTTTATTTAAAATGTTTACTAATAAACAAGTAGTAAAACCATAACACCTTGAAAAAATATGAAACTGAGTTGAATGGAGAGAGAATGTTCATTAGTTTCCCATTTTAAAATTTAAGAAATCAGTTAAGCAGGAATCTCATTAAAATGTGACTATCCAGCTCATTACATAGCCTAGCCATTTGGTACATTTTCTTGGTAGTGACCCATACATTAGAGCATGAACACGTTAACTACCACGCTGGCCTGAAGTATACACCTGTGATACAATCTTTGCAGACAAAGAAAGGAAACATTCATTAAGCAACATTAGAGTTACTTGTGAATACCAAACTACTCAAGTGCAGTACTGGTCATGTCCAAGGTTACAATTTAGTTCATTCAACCATATCCTATGTTAATGCATTTAGGAAAAAAACAGTGACCTAGGTCATAACTTTAGAGATCTAATAACAACCAAATGAGTGGGGCTACAGAGCACTTTAGCAAAACCATTCTGGTTTATTGGCCTTTAATAGTTCTGTAAGAGTGATAAAGATCGAACAAGAGAAATACTCCATTTCCCAATCAGGAACTCATGCAAGGACATATTGGAAAAGTTCTCAGGGCACACACACAGTTTAGACATGTGTGCGCCCTTAGAGCAGATTACAACATTGGAGAAAGATCATATTTTAACCAGGTTTAGAATTACCCCACAGAGCCTTCTCTGGATTATTGACACTGTATTAAAAGTGTGCGTGAGTGTGTGAAGTGGGCTGTAGCCCATGAAAGCTTATGCTCAAATAAATTTGTTAGTCTCTAAGGTGCCACAAGTACTCCTGTTCTTTTTGCGGATACAGACTAACACGGCTGCTACTCTGAAATTTTTAATATAGTGTCAATAATCCAGAGAAGGCTCTGCCTGGTAATTCTAAGCCTGATAAAGTATGATATTTCTCCAATGCTGTAAAACTGTTCTGAGAGCTGATTTAAAGTTGGTCTTTTACTTACTCACTTTTGGGTTCCACCAGTCTCCAATACAAGCCTTTAAAACACTATGTGGCAACAAATGCGATTTTCTATGTAAATGTAATTATAATGGAGTATTCTATAACATGTCTGGTTGAGCCAATTTACCATGAGGATGCAAGACAGGAAAGAAAGGAGAGCGAGTTGGGGGGAGCACACAATTTGCACCCAATACCTACCAGATAATCCATGTACTGGTGAATAGAGAGGATCTGTTGTTGCTCAGGGGACCCAAGGGGCTCTCTGCTCCTCTCGGATGGATTTAGGTGGGGAGTGGGTCTCTGCTGCCAGAACGTCTCAAGACTGTAAAGGGTTGAGTGGGTCTGCAGCTATTCAGGAGGAGTTTTGGCTGGAAGGTCTCTGCTGCTAACCGGTCTCTGAAGCGTGGCGTCTCTAACGTTCTTTGCAGGAAAGTCTTTGGGGTGCAAAGGGGAGGAAGCAAGTCTCCCTGGGTATCAGGAAGGTCTCTGTTACTCCTGCTAGGAAGATCTCAGAGGAGACACGAAGGGTCCCTGCTGCCGGCAGGAAGGTGCAGTGGTCTCTGGCACTGCTACTGAGTGGAGGGGTTCCAGGGGCATAGGGTGGGGTCCCAGGGGTGAGGTCTCTGCAGCTAGCAGGGAAGGTCCCAGCGCGTTGGTTCTTACTGCAGAGAGGAGGGGTGCAGGGGGCTCCGTTCCTGGCAGGACGGTCCCAGCAGGGTAGGATGGGGTCGGGTTGGGTCTCTGGCAGGAAGGTCCCCCCCAGCACCGCCTCCCCGGGCAGAGGGCGGGTATCTGGGGCTGTCACTACCTCCCTCCCTTACCGCCGCCGCCAGCCAGACTAACCCTGCAGGTTTCTCCCCGCGACGGCCAGCGGAGCGCGCGGAGCAGACGCGGCGGGGGAGGCGCACGGGACTGGACAGCCCAGCCCAGCCCAACCCTGAGCCTGTGGAGCCCGCAGCGCCCTGTGTTTCAGGAACTGGGGGGCGCTCTCCCCGCAGCGTCACCATCAGCTGATCGCACACGTGGGACGCCGAGAGGCGACTCTTAAAGGGACACACACAGCGCTCGAGGGGAGGCGTGCCCCGGGCGCGGAGAGGGGCGTGAGGGGCAGTGCAAAGGGGGGGGTGGATGGACGGACCGCGGGGACCCTGGCTGCGGGCACCGCGCGCCCTGTGCTGACCGGGATCCCGGCTCCGACCCCCATCTCAGGTTTGGGGGAGGTTCCCTCAGGCCGGCCGCACGAGGCAGCGGCGGCGGGTGTTCACTGCTGCAGGAGGAGGTGGAGAGGCATGAAGCCCTCCCCGCACCCCGGGGCGCTGCGCTTTCCGCCCGCCTCCCCCCGCCCTGCGGCTGCAGCGTTCCCCCGCTTCCCATGCGCCCGTGGACCTGGGCGCACGTGCTCCCCCTCGGAGGTCGGTCCCTCCCTGCCTTCCTTCTGTCTGCTTGCACTGGGCTGGTGCGGCTCCGGCGGGCCTTGGGTCCCTCTGCCTATCACACCCCCACACCGCCTCCACCCCCTGCAGCTCCATCTCCCTTCACTCTCTCCTTTGGTCGTGTCTTGCCCCTTTGCTGGTCTCTGCTCCCTTCGCATAGTCCCCCCCCCCCCGTGTCGCTTCACTCCTGTAGCTGTTGTTGCTTCCCCTGCCACGCCCACCTGCCCCCCAGCTGTGTGTTGCTCCTTGAGCCTGGTTGCCCTTTCCACCCGCACTTTGGATTCCCCATTGTTTCATTTCCCCCCCTTTACTGCACCCTCCCCACTCATATGCCCCCCAGTGCAGCCTGGGGAGCGGATTTTTCTCCCACAGTGCTTCTTTTAATCCCCCTTCTCCCTTCATTGGTTTTGGTTACCCTTCCATTTTATGTTTCTGGTTCCCCCCCCTCACATACAACCCCAAGGGAGTTGTCAGCCTCATTAATGGTGGACCTGGCTTTTGAGTCCCGTAGTAAAATGATTTTAAACAATTCCAAATTGTCATTCCTGTTTTTCTGATTAAATTCTTTCTCCCAGCTGATTTGGTTCACAGTTGTTTTCACCTTTCTGAAACAGTCCTTTTTAAAGCACCAACTACATGTAGAACACTGTTTGTCTGAGCCTTCATTATCTGGCACTCCCTATTAACCAAGCCCCACCCATCCTCCGGACTATCTTAATTTTTGATTGTCTGATCTGGCCCTGGTCCCAATTCGATTAGATAATCAAGGTTCCACTCTACATGGTCTGAACTTTATTCCGTTTGCACATTATAAACGTGAACAAGTCATGATCATCATATATCTAAGGCATCATTCATTTTTAGTTCTGTAATCAGTTCCTCTTCATCTGTCAGTAGTATGTTCACTATTGAATGCAACATGTTTTGAAGGAGGAAATTGTCATCTATAATATTTAGAAATGCAAAGGATATTTTAGTATGGGGAATATAAGATCTCCAGCACATCACTCACATTGAAGTCCCCCATGATAACTTTTCTATAATGTGTAGGGGAAAAAAAGCTAGGTGCATAAGGAGGTGATCAACCACTTCCCTCGTGTGATCTGGTGGGGATCAGTTGGTGTCTGCTATAGCCCATCTTCCACTTTATTTGTTAGGACATTAATCCATATGCATTCAGGATCATATTCTTCCAAGTTATCAGTGTCTCAAACAGGAAATACTATTTTTGACAGAGTGTAACGCCCCCTTCCCTTCTGCCCACTCAGTCCTTCCTAAATAGATTATAAAAAATTGATTTTTAACATTCCAATCATGGGACTCATCCCACCAGATATTAGTAATACCAACTAGGTCAAAATTTAGAAATCCATATTTCTCGTTTGTTACCTAGATTCCTAGCATCAGCGTACAATATAAGCAATTAAACAATTTCTTGTCTTCATGTTGTTTGATTAATTTTGTTCTGCGCTCATATCATCACTTTTTTTACCCTCCCCTTTTGTTTTAGTTTAACATGCTCCTGCTTATGCTAGCCAGCCTGTCCCTGAGAAGACTGGTCACCCTTCTACTGAGGTGGAGGCCATCCAAACAATCCCATCCCATCCCCCTAGAAGATAACGGTTCTACAAAACCAAACCCCTCCACCCTACACCACTTACCTAGCCAGCAGTTCACTTCCAGAATCTTCTCTTCCTTTACTCCCCTTCTTCCACCAGTTCTAGGAGCCCCCCACCCTTCAGCCCCTAGGGAGTGTGCTCAAGTGGCCGCAGCCCCACTGCTGTCTGCCATGCTCCCTCAGTCCACCTCTGCCACCTTCTTCTCCATCTACAGTGGCCAGAGCTCTTGCCCAAGAGGCACAGTGTCTGCTGCCTCCTGGTGGCCACCTTAGCCCACAATGTAGCTTATATGCAGGCATTAGTAGGGATGGTGGGGCCCATGGCCAGAGTGGTAGCCTCCAAGACATAGGGGAAAAGTCATTTTCTTCCTGGCATCAGAGGTTACTGCCCAGGAGGTGATAGAGAAGTGTCTCTCATTCCCCTTGAGCCTTTGGGTAGTTCTATCCAAACTGCCATTCCTCCTCAGTGCTACTTCCAACTTCCCCTGTCTACCTTCAGGAAATTGGTCTTCCCCCTCCACTCTTTACCACTGGGCTGCAAGGATCCCACCCCTCTGTCATGTGCTTTTATTCCATTGGCAAGTTACCCTCCAGCTGTCACCAGAAGTGCATGATGGAGGTAGCCTGGAGGGATTATAACCTTCCTGGGTGCTATCCAGACGAGTGAGGGGCTGTGTCACCACTTACCTTGCAACCTGGAATGCCTTACTATGCTTTACTACTGTACCTCCCAAACTGGGCTCCTCACAAACAGCATGCAGGTCCTGCCCCGAGTGTCTGCGTATAGCCACAGCCCTGGTCCAGCAGCTCTTACCCCAACAGCCTGTCAGCTAACTCCAGCCACATGCTGGGTTCCAGCAGTCTTAGTTACTACTTTCAGGGTGACCCCAACACACACCCAGTCCCAGATTTCCCCCCAAAATGTGTGTTCTGCACTATCCTGCCCTCTCCTGGACAGTCCACATAGATTGGGTCCAGAGCCCCTCTAAGGGGTTATGGGCATATAGTCTGCTAAAAGGCGATACCCAAACAATTCACAACCCTGGATTAGTTTTAATTAAGGAATAAAACAAGTTTAAATCCAACTCTTTGTAGTTCTATTGAGTGAGTACAAGTAACAAAGCATTAAAGTCAGAAATGGTTACTTGAAAAATAGAGACAAAACTCTTTCTAAACTTAAACTTGACTTTGTTTAAAGTGAAGTTCTCACCACAGGTTTTCAGTAACATTCCTGACCAAATTCTTGGACCAGTATCTGCTCCCAAAGTTCACTGGCTGTTTCTTTTGTCACCTTAAGTGAAGAGAGAGATGGATAAGGAAAGAGAATCTGGGGTGTTTCTGCCTCTCACTTTTATAGTTTAGTTCCCTTTGAAATGCATTTTCTTGAGGGTTACCCCTAAAGTTCATTCCTGCTGCGAGGACAGAGACAAGGGGTCTCGTGAAAGAGGCTTCAGGCTGTTTGCTGAAATGCAGATTTACTTTGTCTCCCTCTTACTGTTTCAAGGACCTTGTTTACCACCTATATGTACACTGAGGTAAACAAAATTCCTTTGTTTAAGACCTGCTTGACCAGTTCTGCCTAATCAGGGATGCATGTGTTTGAACATTTGCCACTCACATCATTCAGGGAAATGCATAACTTTACATACAATGTTGCTACACATGTTTCATCATGATGATTGACTAGTGAGTTATTAGTTTTCAAATGATACCTTACAGGGAATATTCTGTACAAAGATTATTCACCTCCTACGCTCCACTGTAATAAAGGGGTGCATTCGGTCACGGGGTCCTTTGTGGTGCTCTACCAGAGATCCTCACTATAACATCCAATGCCAAAGCCTTGGGCACCGAGTTCATCATGGCACGTGGTACCCAGGTTGTAGAGGAGCCCCCAGCCCCTTTAACACCTGTGTGTGGAGAGGTGGAGCTGCCCCCAACAGTATAGCCACCAGGGACACCAATGCCACCCCCAGCTGTTCTCCTTCCACCTCCCACAGTGCAGACATCCTCCCTTCGTTGGGGTACAACCCCCAGGAGGGGAAATTTATTGTCCCCTGTCCCACTCCATGAGGAGCTGTTGTGCTTGGTGTGTAATAATGGAACCTGCACATTTATTCTAATTACGAGATCAACTATAAAAAGGACTTTGAAGTTAATAAGATGTCATAACAAATATTGATGCGAAAAAATATGAAAGGAAGACAGACAAAGGCCTACTGCTATAACTCAAGGACTGTGGTAAGATCATGCTTGGTAAACCAGAAAAAACACGAAACTAGACATCAGTGAACCCAAACAGGCTTGTTGGACAGTAGGCCTAACTGGTGGACCAGATAATAGCCCATCCCCTCTTTCTGGCCACCAGAGAGAGACATTGGGGGAGAAAGGCTACTCGAGCAAGATTCACCATCGTAACTCAACCCCCACCATCTCTGAAGATCCTGAGCCTTTAGCATTCTAATCCTGAGAGATGTCCTGACCAGGCCAGAGGGAGGGACTCAAATAAAATTGCCTACTGGCTCCAGTTGAATTCCACCACCACCTAGGTGGAAATGGGATCAGATTTTAAAAAACACAGACAGCTCCAGCCCATTTTAGCTAACTTCCTCTCTTTTGGGGAAAAAGGACACTTATTACTAGAATTGATACCATCTAAGAGACTGTCAAACATGGAGACTGTGCTTTCTAAGACTCTCTCTAGCTAAAGGGAAAGAAAAGTAGTTAAAAATGAAAGTCTTATTTAATACTTTCCATTTCAAATGCTTTAACTGTTTTTTCCTTCTCTTCTTTATTTTTAAGAAAAAAGGGGGATGAGGAAGAACACATAGTATGGTGGTGCTGCACTGGGACTCCACCACCATTAAGGAATGGCAAAGCAAACGTCACACGGACTGTTGACAGGAGCCAGCCAGATGATGACCAGAAGTCCATGGTTACAGGAAGGCCTCGATGGCATGTAGCAAGCCAGACAGCAAACAGCCCTGATGCACCCCTTGATGGAGGGTGCCAGGCATGGTCAGGACCCAGTTGAGCTAGACACTCAATAGAAGCGAACCCAATGGAGGAACCCAATGAAGATGGGACGAAAGCCAAACACTTGCAGAGTGCCCATGAGATACCCACGATTCACCCTGTCAAATGCCTTCTCCTGAGGGACAACCAATCCAGAGATCATTTACCTAGGGAAAACCTGTTCCTAGGTCTCAACTGAAGCAGAAGCTAGATTAAGAGGGTCTGTTTTGATTAGGTGGGGAAGTGTTAGGAGCAATAATTTAAGAATCCTGAACAGCTGATTTCTGCAAGTGGTCACTGATCACAAATAATAGGTTCAAGATATGGCGTTTGTTTAACCAAAGCTTCAAAAACATTTTCATGAAGATGTGTGAAGTATTTGTTTTTGTTTAATAAGTTCAGAGTTCTGCTCGCATTTTTTACAAAAATGCTTTTTCGTACACACTGAGACCATATTTATGTCACTTTCCCCTGAGCTTGTCCGCTGCCATGCCTAAAGGGGATTTCATATACCCACTACAACTGGTATCAAATCTTTTTCCATTCACCTTAAAACCTGTATATCCCCAGCTCAAGGCAATACAGTTTAATCCTCTTGGATTTTAAGGGAGTAGATACTGCAGATGGGTTCATGAGTAAAGAATCCCAGGGCATGTTGCAAAAGCCATCTACATTACCCCTCCTCCCACCTCACTCCCCTCATAACTCCCACCTCAATGAGTCTCATTCCCATAGTTCTGATACCCTCCAATCTTTCCAGGCCTGCACCCGTCCCAGTGATTCCCCATCCAACCCCCATCCAACCCCAAACCCCAGTTTCTAGAGGCATGGGAGGTTGTATGCACCTAAACCTTGCCACGCAACCCTCCATCAAAGTAACCTCGTTCCCCCATAACAATCCACTGCAGGATCAAAAGTCTACATTCCCTGCTCCTTTCCCTATACTCAAGACTCAACAAAAACTAAAACTCATCACTACACAAGATAAAAGTATTCTCTATTGTACTGTCCCTCCTTTTCTCTGCTCTAAGCAAAACCACAACTCATAGTACAGCAGGGAAGCCCAGATTTAATTGCTCATTTGTAGATAAGGAGGGCCAAATGACATGACAATTCCTGCTGCAGAAATCTTGGATGATGCAAGCAATTGTTTAGAGAGCTCACACTCCTGGTGATGGGTTTTTACATGTTTGCTTGCAAGATCATACTGTACGCAATTATAGGGCCAACTGGGCCAACACATTCTTCTACAATTTTCTGTGGAATCCTGCAGAAGTCTCCTGTGACGTTACAAGCTTTAAAGGCCATTCCATTTTTTGTGAAAGAATGCCTGAAAGGCTGCATGTCTATGGATTCATAAATAATGACACATCAGAACTATACCTCAGAATAAACATCCACAGTATGCAACAATTACAAGGTAAAACTAGTTTCAGAGTAGCAGCCATGTTAGTCTGTATTCGCAAAAAGAAAAGGAGGACTTGTGGCACCTTAGAGACTAACCAATTTATTTGAGCATAAGCTTTTGTGAGCTACAGCTCAGTGCATCCGATGAAGTGAGCTGTAGCTCACGAAAGCTTATGCTCAAATAAATTGGTTAGTGTCTAAGGTGCCACAAGTACTCCTTTTTTAATGTAAAACTATTACACTATGGGCAAGAGCATATTTTTTTTTAAAGAGTATGAAGCTATTCTAAATTGGATATTTATTTTTAAAATATTCACCCACTACACTTTATAACAGATGGAAAGCTGGTCAATTCTCCCTAGCATGGAGCCTCAGGTTACATTCACAGCTCTGCTACTGACTCCATCTGACTTTGGTCGGACAATCTCAGCATCTCCATTTCTGCATCTGTAAAACAGAAATATTGCTTGTTTACCTTTGAACTCCATTGATGAAAAGCACCATATACAGAGTGCTGACAGTCTCTGGCTCAATGACAGAGAGAGAGACTCTTGAGTCCAGTAATTAGGGCACCCACGTCGGGGGTGGAAGACCCTGGTCCAGTCCTCCTGCTTCATTCACTCTTTCATTATTTATCCACAATGGAATAGGAGACTGATGAAGTGCCATATCAGAATATCCCAAAGTCCAGTGATCAGAGCACTCTCCTGTAAGGTGGGAGACTCCCTGTTAAAATCCTGTCTCCCACTCTGGCAGAGACAGAGAGAGAGGACTTGACCCTGGCTCTCCCACATCGCATCTGAATGCTCTAACCAGTGAGTTAAATATTATAAAGTGAGCACCATCCTCTTCTCCAGCCATTTTTATGAGCAAGTATCCAACTCACACCATCAAGTAGTGGCTTATATACCTAAGCCGCCTGACTCCAGGTGGCTGATTCCAGTTCATGGATCACTAAGCAGACATTGGTGCCTAAGTCTAGACTGCAGGATAGCATCTATCTCAGAGAGAGAGAGGAGCAGGGTTTAGGACAGGTCAGCATCTGCCTTTGGCTGGCTTAGGCACAGAACTGCCTACAGAGCCAGAGCTAGGCATAAACAAACTAAGCAATTGCTTGGGGCCCCTAGTAATTATTAGTATGTGTTTGGGGGGGGGGGAGGGGGGGGAAATATTCTTCCTTAGGACCCTCAAAGGGCTAGCACCAGCACTGGCTGCCTAACATGCTAAGTTTGTGGATCACATTTTTAAGCACTTCTCTCTCCCTATTCATCATATAGGGAGCTTTGTGGATTGCAGCGTTGTTCTTGTGATTTTCTAGGTGTCTTAAAGTTAGGCACCATGATGCTCAGAGTTGCAATGCATATGTCCATTGGTGCATTCCACACTTACTATTTAATATTTTCTGAGATAATCAATGTTTTTGTGAGCAATTTATCTTTTTGAAAAGGCTAATATTTTAGGTTACCCACCCCACCCCCCCAAATTAATTTACTAGCATGCAACAGATTAGGAAAAATCTTCTCTCTTTTTTCGGAATTATTCAGGAGTTTGTTACACCACTGTAACAATTGTGGAATATCCACTCAGGCAAAAAACTCAATGGGGCTAACAGCTTCTAGCTGAAACCTCTTAGCTCGAAGCTGTAGCTAAACACAGACACTTCTACTACGCTGGAACTGAAAGGGGATTGGAGCCTCTAGAACTGTGGTTCTCTAATTTATTTGATCGGGCCCCCCTTTACTTCTGTAGTAGGGAGAGGGGGGCATAAACCACAAGTACATATACTGCCACCCAGCTCTGAAGGCAGAGCGGAGAGCAGCAGCTCCTGGCCAGGCACCCAGCTCTGAAGGCAGAGCGGAGAGCAGCAGCAGCACAGAAGTAAGGGTGGCAGTGTGAAAAAAAGTGATATTCATCACTATCACTTTTCACAGTAGATTTAGATCCTCATTGCCACCCTTACTTCTGCGCTACTGCTGCCATCCAGGGCTGACAGCCAGAGACCCACTGCCTCCACATGGGGGATTGGGGCTGTGGCAGCCCGCCCTGGGGCAGTGGGACTCCAGCTGCCCTCTTTATCCCCACCTCCCTGGTGTGCATGGCCCTTCTGCAGGAGACCTAACCACCTGGGGCTGACAACCAGAGCTCTTAAAAAAAAAAAAATTGCACACAGCTCATGTCTCCCTTAACATCTCCCAAACCTCCCTTGGGAGACCCACCCAATAGTTTGAGAACTGATGCTCTAGAACTTGCATTAAAGAAAAAAATTAAAGCTTGGATGCTTGAAATGTTCAGTTGATTGAACACACTGAGGCATGCTGTAAATCTGATAAGCCAAAAATGTGAGAGAGTGCCATTCTGATATACACAAAAGGAAAAAATAGAAAGACTCCAGAACTATTCCCTTCTCCTTCTAGTCATATACATGAAGATGGCTCAGAAACTGAATGAAAGGTGAGTGGAAAATGAAGAAGAGTTGTCCCACCTATGGACTAGAACTTGGTCAAGAAGGAAAAGACATGGCAGAAGCTTATATTAGTCCCTTCATCCAATATCAGCAGCAAAATTCTTTGGGTTATTACATAATCCCCAGCTGCAACCATTTTAGGATAGTAAATGAAGATGAACCCGGCACAACAACATTTTTAAACAGAATGCAAATACCATTCAAATATACTCGTTTTTATGTCTGTATATCGTCTATATAAAATCAGGATAGTGATCTGTCTCTCATGGACTTCAATCTATGGCTGAAAAGCACTAAATCTTATTCGATGTGGGATATTGTTGTTTTGAACTTGCAAGAGAGCCCATAATCTTATCTCAGCTGTAAATCAACCTTTTAGAGGGAAGCTACAGATAGTACATTGATCTACAACTTACACATTAATGATAGCTTTGTTCACAGAGAAAATTCCACAACAGGGGAGAAAAAAAAATGCATCAGGGAGATGCTTTAATCTCAGCAGTGAAAAGATCAAAATGTCTTTTTGATGGGTAAAAAACTTAGCATTGCAGACTATTGCCACCAAGTAACTAGCAGCTCCAGAAGCTGAAGAATAATCCACAGAAGCACAGGCAAGTTCAACTGAGCACTTCTTGCATATTTGTAGTCACAATTTTCTTTTTTACAGATATTTCCTACAAATCCAGGTAACTTCTCAGCAAGAATATCCTACTAAGCTTTCTCATATTGTATGCAATTTGGGACTGATCTGCAAATGTGCCGATTGCCTCCTGTCATCAACTGTGATTTACTTCAGTATGAGTTGACTGTCAAGTGCTCAGCACCTTGCAGATTCAGGCCTTTAGGGCACTAGCAAGCTACAAATTCTAAAGACAGATTGAATTGTTTGTATAATTAGTTTATGCAGTGTAGTTGCCGCTCTGCAATCCCAGGATATTGGGAAGTCAAGGTGGATCCAATAAAAGATTCTCACACACCTAGTCCCTTATCATTAGCTTTTTAGTTACTAAATGATGAGGTATGAAGTCAAAATGCAGAGGCCAATGCAACACAAGAGAATGACAATGCTTGTATTTCCAGCCACAGCTGAAAGGCATTATAATTGGTTCAAAACCAATTTCAAGTGAGGTAATTACTACAAACAGCTTATTCAGCAAGCAACACCTTGAAAGGTAATTGATGGTCAGTACTGCTTAATTTGTAATGGGGCTATGAACTGTCAAGTCTAGAGGTGCTGGGGCTCAGCCCTGGCACAAATTAAGCCCCGATGGTCAGACATTGATTGCTTACTATAACCATAGCACTTTCATTTGGGGTCTCAAAAGTTAAGCAGGTTCAGGCCAGGTCAGTACTCGAATGAAAAACTTACCAAGAAATCCTGTGAGCTGCAGGAAGTGATGCTATTCAGTTAACAGGTGGCACGCTCCCTTAAGTGAATATGAAGGGATGTTCCATGGGCCACTGCTGCTAAAGATGCCTTAGAGCAAAGATGTCTTGCAGAAGATCCCAGGATTCAGAGAATAGGTTTAAGTTGTTTCTCCTTGGTAGGGTGTTTCATGGAGTGTACAGTATTTGTATTATCATAGCATCTTGGAGCCTAGTCCAGGACCAGGACTGTATAGTATCTAGCACAAACTCAGAACAAAAAGAGTGTGTCGCTGGCCCAAAGAGCTTACAATACACTACGTACAAGTGCCATCTTCCACGCTGAGAATGGGAGAGTTTTAGGATCTTTCCAATGTCATCTGTTATACAAAGCAAATGCTGTGACATATGACACTATGGAGTTGTGCACATCAAGGCAAAAGTGAACAAACATGTGAAGAGAAAGCCACATTATCAAACACCTCCTGAGACAGGACTAAACTTCATTTGGTAGAGTCTCATATGATGATTATAGTTGTTGTTGTTGTTAAATGTTTATATTTCAGTAGCACCTACAGGTCCAGCCCCATTATAATAGGCACTGACCAAACATATAACAAAGACATGGTTCCTGCCTGTAATGGGGTTCACTTACTGCTGGGTGCCTGCTTGTGGTTGGGTCTGAGGATTAGCTCCACTCAGGTCTGATGCCCTTTTCCTCCCACTGTGCCCTGGACCCAAGTGCTCCCTTTTCATGACTCAACCTTCCAGGCAAGTCACTATACCACCTTCCCCTTCCAAAATATCAAAATCCCACTAGATCAGCTGTCCTCAGACCACTCCAGACAGTCTGCAACTCCAGGTTTCTTGCCAAACTCTGTAGCCCCAAACACACCTTCCTTGTCCCAAGGAGTGACTGCAGACTACTCCCCCTGCAGAACTCATCTGTTCTCAGCTTCCTCCATCCTTCCCAGCTGTGTTCCTTCTTCACTTAGTGCTTGTCCTGCAAGCCTAAATCTCCAAGGTGCAGCCTACCAGGTTAATTGACCTAATTTAACCTGCTCTGCCTTGTGTGGGGTGGATACCCCATCACACTCCCCGAAAGAGTTTACATTTAAATATGATACTCCTCCCAAACATATTTATTATCATCCCTTCAAACCCCATTCTTATCTTTACTTTTCTTTCTTTCTTTCTTTCTTTTTTGATTCTCACTTCAAACAGTGGTATAAAGTGAATTTCCATGCTTTAAATGACAGGTTTCAGAGTAGCAGCTATGTTAGTCTGTATTCGCAAAAAGAAAAGGAGTACTTGTGGCACCTTAGCGACTAACCAATTTATTTGAGCATAAGCTTTTGTGAGCTACAGCTCACTTCATCGGATGCATTCAGTGTAGTGTTTAGTCTCTAAGGTGCCACAAGTACTTCTTTTCTTCATGCTTTAAATGTAATTTTTATATTGTCTTTTTTTTTTGAGGAATGTAATATACATAACAGAAGATCTGTTGAAGAAGAGCTCACCAGCTTCAACCAACACAAACCACAAATGAAGTAGGCATGAAATAGGCACCAATGTGTCTATTGGTCATGTTCATTAAATCATGAGATTTCCAGAATAAAGTTGTCCTTTCTGTCTGCTTCTTTCCTTGTTGCCTCCCCCTTTTTTTTCCTTGATGTAGAATGACCACGGTAGAAACAGAGGGACTTTTGTACACGTTTAGCTGAGTGTGAAGGGAGCTGTAAAATGTTCTGGCAATCAGGTCTTAGGTGACTGGAATTCAGATTATTCATTGAGTGCCCTCATTGTCTGCTGAAACCTGGCAGATGAAAAATCCACCATAATAGAACATATGGTATAGAATTCCTTGTCTTAAAACTGAGTTCTGAGGTGCCTTTTCTTAATAAGACAGGACTGCCAGGGTCATTTTAAACCATGAGTCTATTTTAGGGGGACCATGAGACATCCATTGTTTCTCATGATTTTATGATTGTATAATCTGGTCTTGCAACTTGTGCACAGTATCAACTTTTTAATTATAAATAATCACTACCTGCAGGAATTACCATAGCACCTTCTACGTAAAGGACATCTTTCATAAATTAAAGTACCTTGTTCCAGAATTTTGAATCAATGGACATTTCCAGAAGAGCAGGAGTTAAGTCTCATTCAGGATTTTTCCTCTTATGACTTATTGTTTGTATTGCACTAGTACCAAAGGCTGTAATCAGGATTAGGACGCCATTGTTCTAGGTACTGTACCAAGACAGATTTATGGAGATTTAAACAGATTAATGACCTATTAATATTGAAATTAGAAGAGGTCTGCTGAGCTTTGATACACAAGCTATATTCCTATAAGTTTGGCAAGCTTCAAGTCAGTGCAAAAATATTTATATAGTTTGGTTTTTGGATCAAAATGGTTAGAAAATGCTTTGTTTTTCCACAGACAATTTTGACTTATTGTCAAAAAACTGAAAACTAAAAAAATTCAGCCAAAAACCCGAAGTTTTGAGATAAAAGTTTTCACCGAAAACTAAAACTTTTCCCTGGAAAGTGAACAGTTTTTATGGAAATTTTTCATCCAGCTCTATTCTGGGATGACCTAAATAAATAATGTGATTTTTGTTTATTATGAAGTAGCATCTATTCCATTCTGATAGTTTTTACTGATGTACAGTGCCCATATGGCTTTGTAGAGGATGCTAGGATAAATTCTTAAATACATGTTGGAGTCTACAGTGGGCACATTTTTGTTCCTACTTTCTAAATACATTTGTTTTAAATGTCTCAATTCAGGGCAACTGGATCTGTATTTCCCCTCGATGGTCTATTAAGGGACCCCACTCTCAGATTTCCAGTTCCTCAGCTGCACCTCACCTTCGTCTCTCCCCATCCTGAGCAGGGTTTCTCCAGGCTGCACGGTTCCCTGCCTTCTCTGTGAGCTCCCCAGCAAGTCAGACTGCCTAAGCAGGTCTGCATTGCTTTTCTCCTCAGAGGCTGTAAACAACGTAATTTCCCACAGTTATAAGGTACCACACAGATTTTCCTATGTAGTACCTATATTCTTAAGGTGAAAGCATTACAGAGAAAACATTAAACCAATAAAAGAACCTACAGCATGCTAACAAGCTTACTAGAGATCACCCCAATTCCATCAAGGACTTTGTTAGGAGTCAGTCCTTCAAACCCCACCAACGGGTTTTTCTGTGGTCACAAGTTCATAATACCTTTTGCTCAGAACAAGCCCTCCTCCCCTGAATCTGAGAGTCATTCCTTTATATGGTTTGGGCCTCTGATCTTGTGCTCAAGGCAAAGCTTCAAAAGGCTGAGTTCTTGCATCACCAGAGTGGGTATATTTGCATACATCTCCCCTAGAGATGTCCTGGGAAACCCACTTAACTTTAAAAGTTAATTCTTGTCTGGCATGTTGTTTCAAATAGCCTTTAAAGCTCATAACATTTCCCAGTCATGTCTCCCCACTAGAGGCTTTGCATGCAATCCCACAATAATATATAAACATTTGCATTTTTAAATACAATGAACTCCAAACATTCTTAAAACTTAATTCAATAAGGTTTGTCCAAGATACTGCAGGAAATTGCCGTATCTGTCACAGACATGACCAGCAATGAGGAGGAGGTTATTCTTGAAAGACAAAGACAGAGCATCCAATATATGACAGGTTTCAGAGTAACAGCCGTGTTAGTCTGTATTCGCAAAAAGAAGGTGCCACAAGTCCTCCTTTTCTTTCATCCAATATATGTACATTTCTATTCCTACCATGCTGTACTTACATGTTCAGATTTTTATTCTATGATAAACTTCAGGAATAGTGGGGGCACAGTAATCTTTCCTCATCTTAGTGCAGCAAGGGATATTTAGTGGTAGTGAAAGCAAAGTCCATTAGTGTGAAGTTACATGTTAATCCCCATGCTCCCAACCTGGAAGCATAAAACTCTTTGGAGAGAAAACCCAATTAGAAATGTTGGCTTCTTTTGGCTTATGATATTCATTCAGTTCTACAGATGCTACCAATAGGAATAACAAATGTCTCTGGTAAATGTAGCCTGAAACTTAGATGTCGAACATCTTCTTAAGACATTAACTGTGATTAGTTCAAACAAAGGTAATTATTCAGCTAACAGCCACCCCTGTCACTGATATAAAAGGCACAGAGAGAGATACTTGACAGAGGAAGTCCAAGGATCTGCAGCTGGCAACCTGAGGGTTCAAGAAGATGTGACAGGCCTGTAGGCCTGGCTTGACATGAGTAACTGGACTTGGGTGAGGCCTGATATGTTGGGAGACAGGATTAGGGAGGTAAATGGCTCAACAGGTTGGAAGCAGAATGTCTGTACTACCTAAAATAATGGGGAACACCCAGAGAGCCATTTACAATAGCCAAGATAACAATGGATAAAATAAACCTGGAACATAAAATGAGGTAAAGAGTAAATTGTGCATGGGCAGTGCATGCTGTGCAGGGATTGGTGCCTACAAAGTGACCAAGCCAGTCCCATACTGTGCACTGCAATGCACAGGAAATGCGGTGTCATACGTAAATGTATATAACGGAAGAGATTTGTTGTGTAACTTTGAATGTGTGGTACATGCTATACTGATCAACTCAGTGCAGCTTTGCTGTATGCCAGATAAAGGAACCCCATTGTCGAGACTGGACTTGAACTGAGTTCTTGGGGAACCGAGTGGATGAGGTCTTGGGGAAACCCTAGCAAAGTCTACAAGTACAGTCTGATAACTTTAGAAAGTCAGCAATAAACCTGCATGTGACAGGTGGTTGCTGGAATCATATCCTGTAGAGATCCAGAAAGACATGGGAATGGAAAAGGAACTGATTCTTAGATAGCTAAGAATACTTGTGGTGAGAAGAACTTGGGGAAATATTAAATTGAGTCCAACAGGCCTCTGCTGTATTTAATTTATGTGTCTTAGAGTAGAGGGGCCAGCTGTAGAGAGTTACATTTATTAATGATACTTGGGGGAGTGACGAAACTGCTTGGAGTAACTAAAACTCAAAAGATTTGCACATCTGCTTTGTAAATGAACTAACATACTGACAAATGTGAAAAAAACACTATACAATTGGCAAAATATCACCACAGGATCCTCGGAGGACCATGGACAAACATCAAGGGGAAGGCGGAAGCAAGACCTCTTGGTCAAAAACCTATCACATTTAAAATCTGTCTTCCTGCAGCAGCTTCTATCCCACATACATACACATACTTTGCTGCTGTTGTAACAACTGTGCTGCAATGAGGCGTAGGTAAGAGTTCCTGCAGCCAAGCAGGGTACATTAGAAGGAAGGAAAGCAGAAATCAGAAAAGGATTGTACATTTCACCCATTCTCCTCCCTCTCCTCATTTCCAAAAATGATCATTTGGCTTTTAGATGATTCTGCTATCAGAATAACAACAGGAAACTTAAATACAAAGGTTAATGGGCCAGGTGAGAAGAAGCCAAAATAGAGGACAAATTCTCACTCAGACATACGAATGCTATTCTGGAGTAACTCCAGTGAATAAGGAGGAACTTGCACCTAAAGTCCCTAACTAACCAAGAACAGACAGAATTCAGAAACATAATAAATTTGGCTTTGCTTGTATGTGTGTGTATTTCATCTTTATGGTTGGATGTTTTCTACTCCTTTATTACATTGCCATTCCCTCTCTTCCGAAGAAGGGAAATAGGTTGATATATGAATGTAGATCTGGATGGTGACTTTTGCATGATCTGTAATCTGACATGTATTGGGCATGCATCTAGCAAGATCTGACAACAATCTAGTCTGGGAATAATGAAGGCCAATAATAAAACCTCAGTGGCTGAAACTTCCAAGTTGGGATCTATGGGGACTCTATTTCTTAAATGAAAAACAAAAACCTTTGTAACAAAATGGATGTGATCCTTAAATGAGAACCTTGTATCCAAAAGATTTTAAAAATTGTCTGATGCATAGAGGGAGTATTAGGGCCTGAATTCACTTCAAGAACATGCTTGACTTTAAGCATATGCTTAAGTTCATCCCAATTCAGCAAAGCACATAAGGACATACTTAAGTACCATTAACTTAAGTCAGGTTTCAGAGTAACAGCCGTGTTAGTCTGTATTCGCAAAAAGAAAAGGAGTACTTGTGGCACCTTAGAGACTAACCAATTTATTTGAGCTGTAGCTCACGAAAGCTTATGCTCAAATAAATTGGTTAGTCTCTAAGGTGCCACAAGTACTCATTAACTTAAGTGTTCTTAGATGTGCTTCACTGTTTTGCTGAATATGGTTGAATTCAAGCATGTGTTTATTAGTAAAACACATATTTAAATTCATTTCTGTACCAGGCCTAAGTGGCAGTGTCATAAGAACATAAGATGGCTCTACTGGGTCAGACCAATGGTCCATCTAGCCAAGTATCCTGTTTTCTGATGCGGCTGTCTGCCAGGTGCTTCAGAGGGAATTAACAGAACATGCAATTATTGCATGATCCATCCCCTGTCCTCCAGTCCCAGCATCTGGCAGTCAGAGATTTAGAGACACCCAGACCATGGAGTAGCATCCTTGACCATCTTGGCTAATAGCCATTGATGGACCTTTCCTCCATGAACTTATCTAAGTCTTTTTTTAACCTAGTTATACTTTTGACCTTCAAAATATACCCTGGCAACAAGTTCCACAGACTGATTGTGTGTTGTGTGAAGAAGTACTTCCTTTTGATTGTTTGAGGGACTGTGGGTCTTGTGTTATGTGAAGGGGTAAATAACACGTCCCTATTCACTTTCTTCACCCTAGTCATGATTTTATAGACCTCCATCTTATCCCCCTTTACTTGTCTTTTCTGCAAGCTGAACAGTCCCAGTCTTTTTTAATTTCTCCTCAAAGGGAAGCTGTTTCGTACCCTGATCATTTTTGTTGCCCTTCTCTGTACCTTTTCCAATACTTGCAAACCCTTTTTGAAATGGGGTGACCAGATCTGCACTCAGTATTCAAGGTGTGGGCATACCATGGCTTTATATAGTGGCCTTATGATATTTTCTGTCTTAATATCTATCCATTTCCTAATGGCGCCTAACATTCTGTTAGCTTTTCTGACTGCTGCTGCACACTGAACAAAATTTTTCAGAGAACTATTCACAATGACTCCACGATCTTTCTTGAGTGGTAACAACCAATTTAGACCTCATTATTTTGTTTGTATAGTTGGGATTATGTTTTCCAATGTACATTATTTTGCATTTATCAACACTGAATTTCATCTGCCATTTTGCTGTCCCGTCACCCAGTTTTGTGAGATCTCTTTGTAACTCTTCACAACTTTGGACTTAAAACATAAGTCACAACATAAAATCTGAAAGCACTAAGAACATGTATGTAGAAATTTACATTACGCTTATGCTCCAGGGCTCCCATGGAATCATAAAAAAATCTAGGAATAATATTGGTCTAATAACAGAATTTTAGGGCTTATCAACTAGATTGAGGATTAGCAATTTTGTTGAAGGAAATGGGAATATGAAAAAAGCTTATGTCAGTTGCAGGTGATAACCTCCAAGGATCACTTTTTAATTTAAAAGCAGGAAATATTGGTAGAGATATGGAACTCTGAGAAAAAGTAGGCAGGGTAGATAATATAATCCTATTGACTGAAACAAAAAAGATCATTAGACAAGCTTACAAAGAAATCTCTGAAGGATTTTCAGGTTTTAATTGTAACTGGCCATGAAGCATTTTGAGATACTTTTGTAGGAAAGATATTACACACATTTGTGAGGTGATGTACACTTAGGAGAGAAATGCTGAAGCACTAATATACCAAAAGAATCCTGCTGACCAAGCAAATCAATTACAGTACTTTCCTCTCCACTGGAACATTTGGTACATTTGTGAACTTCTAAGAAAATGAATCTCAGAAGACAGTGCAGTGCTATAAAATAACCATGGAAACAGGAGGAAGGAAGCATACCTAACAACAAGTATTTCTCCCCCTCCAATTGTACTATTTAGCACGCACAGTATGTCCAGGGTCAGTAGCAGGGTCAGTATTGAATAGATTCTCAGCGCCATCCATCTGCCCCTCTGATTCCGCTGACACAGTTCACAAATTCAGATTTTCTAGTGGTGTCTATACTGTATTTTAAAATATGCCTCTAAATTGTAGGAATAGCATAAATTGAAATAATAACTAAATATTTTCCAATGGCCATGCCCCTTAGACTCACTAAGAGGTCCTCACTCAACAAAGTCCACACCCATCTCTTTCCACCCTCTCATGAAATGCTCAACCTGCTTAACAAAATTGGAGATCAATCCTGCACACTCAGTTCTGGACACGTGGCTTACTAGCTGAAGTAATCTCACTGGTTTTAATAAGGCTACTCAATGTAGTAAGCACTACATCTTGTAATAAGTTTTTGCAGCATTGGGCCCCTAAAGTGTACTCATTTCTCTTTTACTTAGATGTTGAAGGATGCATTACATTAAATTGCAGCAAGGGAGATTTAGGTTAGACATAAGGAAATACTTCCTAGCTGTAAGGATTATTAAGTACTGGAACAAATTATCTTCTGAGGGATGGTCTAGGTAATACTTAGTCCTGCCTCAGTTCAGGGAACTGGACTAGGTGACATATCGAGGTCTCTTCCAGACTGACAGTTCTATGATTCTATGTGGTAGTCTCCCTCTCTAGAAAACAAATAGACAAGATTTTTTTTTCTCCAAGATAGAGCTGGAGTAACTACGTTTTGACAGAGCAATCTGTTATAACTGCCATCTTTTAGAAGCTGGTTCAGCAAGATACTTAACCATGTGCTTAAATCCCACTAAAGTCAATGGGACCTAAGCTTATACTCAGGTTCTCTGCTGAAATAGAACCTTAGTTTGTTTCTTTAAAATGTTGTACATATTGATTGATTGATTCTTTGTATGGAGCTCTAAAACAAAATACAATGGGCCAAATTCCATTCTAATTTTCCACTGGTTTAAATCCAGAGTAGTTTTAACTTCAGTGCAGTTACTTCAGTTATCCTGACCCTATATTTAAAATTACATACCAAAAACAACATTAAAAGAATGTTACATTTGCAAAGTCAAGCACTCAAAAGTTAAGAAATGCCAGAAATAAGGTTGTTTGTGCCATGCGCTAGGCACTGTATGCACATAAAAATACAGTCATTGCCCAAAGAATCTGTGGTCCTCACTCCTTTTATTTACTTAAGAGACACACTTATATGATCCTGATGGCATGCTGTATCAGTAAGCAGAATATCTTTCTATTTATCCTCCTATTTGATTTTGGAACAATGTTGGGGGTCAGCCCATGAGTTGCAGCACTTGCCTGACATGCAGCCCCCTCAAAGGGCAGTGTCCCAAGTGCCCTGTTAGTTTTTTTGTGCATAAAGGCAGCCTTATACGTACATTAACCCTCACCTCTGAGTACAGTTTTAATAGTCTAATTTCATTTCATTTCTGTTGTGTTTTTCAGAACACATAATGCATCTTAACACATTGCCTGAAATATTCACAACATTCCTTGGTAATTTTGTGTCATTTAGAAGAGAATACCGGTTTTGTCTGTAGCAGCAGTAATTTGTTGGCTTTGGCCTTTCCTGAGAGAGAAGATCCAGTCTTGCAATATACCGAACATGTTCAGCTGCCAGGAAGAGTCCAGTCCTATTCCTATTAAAAGCAACAGGATTATCACCATTGTCTTCAATGGGAGCAGTATTATCTGACCTTTGTATTATGGGCCTAACCCTTCCAAATTTCTGGGACTCTTTCCATTACCTTCAATGGGCTTTGCACCAGGTCCTATGTGCCCCGTTTAAGAACCAGATATTACGCACACTTAACAAAATGAATGTCAGTTCTTGAGTTCTAGGCGATTCTTGGACCTCACTTGTTGGGACAATTAGCACCTGGAACTACAGTGTGGTAGAAGTGATGTCCCTTAGCCCTCAGGCACTAGGTAGCAGTGCATGCTGTGTCACTTCTGTGCACCCTTTCTAGACTAGTCAAATACCAGCACAGGCTCAGAGGAGAATGACAGCCCTCTCAGCCTCTTCCAGCATTACTGTTTGTAGAAAATAATTTCCCTAATAAGTTTATTAGGTTTACCTTGACTCAGTTTCCACACAAGCATTCCTTTATTAATCCAAAGACCACCTCGGTGTTGGTTACATCCAAAATATCAATATAAGCATATACACCCCTATATTCTATATCCTAGAAAGAATACAGCTATAAGCATTGGCTGAATACTTGCCACTGGATCAGACCCAGGGGACACTCTCCCATCAGAGGGGTAAGGAAAAGCTCTAACAAAGAACCCCTAGAGAACTTTGCTTTTTATACCCTATAACAAACAAGTGATATCATTGCTGGTTATTGGACCTTAGCTATTTAGGGCTGCACTCTGTTCTCTTCAAAGTTTTTCTGCTTATCCCACCTTGCCATACTATTTCCCAACTTCTAAGCAATTCTAACCAATTATTTACTGCACCTGCACCATGTTCTTTATTTCCCAAACCTTAAATAAGGTAATGCTGGTATTGCAAAGGGTCACTACAAGTTTAACACAAGTCCCTCTTTCAGTTCATTCTTTTTGGTCATATGCTTTGAACCTATTGCTCATGCTAATATCCAAACTCAATTTACAAATAAAATAGTTCAGTCAGATCTAATGTGGGCCTATATTCCTATACTGTTTCTCCTTCCCACTGAACATCTGCGTTTCCCACAGCTGTATTAGTCTGAAGAGGAATCTCATTTTATTATCTTCTGCTCATATTTATAACCTCAATTCATATTATTTCTATTGATTGCTATATTTAATCTACAGTGCACCTCTTGATAAGAGACAGCATGGCAGTTAATGTACTACCATATAATCTTATGAATTCAGGTCAAAGGCTACACTTCAATCTGTAGCTGCCTCTCTAAAGTAAACTGTCCTGAGCGCAACTGAGGAAGTGAGGTAGCTTGTTGTTGTTTTTAAATGGTTCAATCAAAATAAACTGAATAGACTCCCAAAATGAACCAAGTGAGGCCACATAATTACCCTTCAAATATCTTTTTACCTATCCAACTAGCTACATTTGACGTGCTTTGGAAAAAGCAATGTACCTTAGAACTCAGCCTTAAACTGTAGTTCATTTCCAAAATCAAGACTGCTCCTCAACCCATGCAAGAACTTGCAATAAGAGGCAACAAAACTCGATCCTTTGGGCGAGATACTGAGCCCTGAAGCGTTATCCTTCTGAAGTTATCACTCTCCACCCTGTGTCCTCTTCCCTCCAATAGACAGAATGCCAGGAATACCCTTAGGCAGGGATGGGGATGGGTGGAGCAGCCACACAATGAGGCCTCTGCACTCCTTATACACCAGGGAGAGGGCATCCCGAAGAGTATTGGGGCAGACTGAGGTGGCAGGCACTGGTTCTGTCCTAATTCAGATCCAATGACTGGCTGCACCACATGTACGGTGCTTGAAGGGACAGTGACTACTATTTTAGTTCAACGATCAGAACAGCAGCAGCAGTGGGGTTACAGAAGGGCTGCCCCAAAGCCCTAGGGCTTGCCCCTGAGTTTGGCGCATGGATTCCATCCCAGCCTAACCTCCCGGTTAGGTCTTGATCCTGAGCCCACTGAAGTCAATAGAAAAGCTCCCATTGACATCCATTGACTACAATGGGTGCAGAATAAGGCACTTAGTTGCCAACACATGCCCATTTCCTTTGAATTTGTACAGGAAGGTTGAAGGAGAATATTATCCTTTTATCATAATGCTGCTCTTTGCAGAGCTGTTTGGACACTTTGTGGCATTTGAGCCACAGGTTTAAGATAGTTCTGTCAGCTGTTATAACACACAACACATACATTGTTTCCATTCTTTTTACCACTCCCCTCACCAAATCACAGATTTGTCTTCCCCCTAATAAATCACAGTAATAATTAGGCTAAACTCCATATGAGATTGTTACTTACCTTACAGTAAGTATGATTCTTCAGGATGGAGGTCTATGTGGAGGATCCCACTCATGGTGTGCTGGCGCCCCTTCACAGGAGTTCGGAAGTTTTACTCTAGCAGCATCCTCTAGCGGTCGCCCATGTGCCCTCAGGCTCTTGTGCTCTCCCTCCCAAGAGCATAATGGGTAGAACAACCCCAACCGCCAGCCAGTGCCTTTGCCACCCAGAATTTGAATGATTAGACTCTGAGTTGTGGGGATGGAGGATGGGTTATAGGATCCACATTCGCAGGCCATCTCAAAGAACCACAGTTACTGTAAGGTAAGTAACTACTTCTTCTTCTTTGAGCTCCTGTGCATGTGCTTAACAAGCATTTCACCTCCTTGGAGGTGGGAGTGAGGAATTTGTCAAAACAAGGATGATAGGACTGCTCTTCCAACTTGAACATCTGCTCCTGCTAACCCCTCTAACGAACTGTGTCCAGTACATGTGTGCACTGAAGACCATGTTTGCTCTATGTATTTCCACCAGAAAAATCTTGCTGAAGCATGCTTTGGAGAGGTCAGTGCTCTCGCAGATTAAGCTGAAATGTTCGAAGGAGGATCCATCTTGTCAATCTCATAGGCTATTTGAATACAACTCAAATTTCACTGCAACAGTCTTTGTGACAATATAGATTCACCCTTAGTTTTGCCACCATATGCTATAAATAACCTAAGAGTTTTACTGAAGGGTTTCACTCTGTTCAAATAATACAGAAGGGCTCTCTTGCTACCCAACATATGCAGTTTTCATTCTGCTGGAGAGCTGTGTGGTCTAGGGAAGAAAACTGGAAGGTGGAAATACTGGGTAAGATGAAAATCAGAACAGACCTAGGATGTGGTCTTAATGTGACGATATCTGCATGAAAAACAGTGTATGGAGGTGTAAGAGTGATCTGCCCCGTTAATAGCTTGGGGAAGGGGAGATAAGGAGCAGCCTACCCTACTCCAGGGGAATCAGCTGACACAGCTGAACAGCAGCTCATGATTGGCTCGCTCTCTCAGCTGGATAATAAAGGAGGGCCCAGCTCCGGGGAGGGAAGAGAACTAGGAGAGAGAGTCAGGTGAATACTCTTCTGTAATCAGAGCAGGAGGCTACAGGCAAATGGGTCTTGTGGCCCTTCCTCCTCCCTCCACCCCCAGGGTTGGGGAAGGGCCCGCCCAGTAGCTACCGGAGGCCAGAGGGCCCCAGTTTAACCCTTACCCAGATTGTTGTTTGTTTGTTTCTTTGTGAAGATAATAAATAGAGCCCTGAAGGAAGGGACAGAAACTAAGCTGGGTCTGGGACAGTGGATTCTTTCTGCTTAACTGATCTGCTAGAACATTGATCTGACCTGGTAAGAGCAATGCTATGATGTTGACATGATTCAGGATGCCCCATTCCCACAGCAGCATTGCTTCCTGACAAAAAGTGTGATCTTGCCGCTCCCCCTCTCCCGCTTCCCCCCCGTCCCCCGTACCCTTGTCTGTTTATATAGTACATCACTGTGGAATTGTCCATCACCACCTGAACTGAAAGCTTTTATTATTGGGGAAATGACCTTCAGGATATTTATCTTAGTTCTAAGATTTGGTCATGAATCTTTTGTCAGCCATATCCTGTGTATTTGAAAATGGTTAGGTGAGCACCCCAGCCCATTATGGAAGCATCGGTTTTCAAATTTGTGGGATTCAGATGTTTAAAAGGGATCCCTTGAAACACATTGTTGGGATTCATCCACCATTGTAGGATTTGTTGCAAGAGACTATTCAAGGTGAAGAGGGCAGTGATAGGGCAAAGGAGAGTTAGGCAAGATGTGAGCAAAACTAATTAAATTAAAATAGACAAGCTTATTCTGATGTTTGCTTCAGGTATATCAATATCATGCTTTCAAAGGTTCACGACAAGACTCTTGTCATTCATATCACTCATGTGCAAACAGACACTGGCAAACTATTTCCAATAACGTGAAAGTATGGAAACGGTAACTTCCAGCTGAGAAAAGCTTAGCCCAGTGTAGTGGCTTGGAGTGGTTCCTCCCCTAGAGGGAGGCCATTCCTCCTTGTTTCCCCACCAAATGGCTGAGAACTGATCAACAGGGGATTAGCACCAGTAACAGTCAGGCCCAGCCTTCTGGGTGGGGCTGAACAGAGGCAGTCTGTGGCCCAGCTCCCTGGCTAGGCAGACAGCAAACAGTCTATGGCCCAGCTTCCTGGCTGGGGCAGACAGCGAATAGTCTACGGCCCAGCTCCCAGGCTGGGGCAGACAGCGAATAGTCTACGGCCCAGCTCCCAGGCTGGGGCAGACTGAAAGCCGGCAAGCGCAGACTGGCCATCGTAAGGTGGGTAGGTACCACCCCAGCAGTGGGGTTGGCAACAGGGGGTAGGGGAACCCAGACCCACCCTACTCTACCAGGTCCCAGCCCAGGGCCCTAACAGTGGTAGGGAATCCCACCACTGGTTCGGTGGGGATCCTGCCAAAATACGCTGACCATCATTTCAGCAACACAACTGGACTAATGTCTGGTTTTCCTGGGCTACTTGCTTTCCCCTACCTGTTCGTAAGGCCTTGTCGCTCATGGACCCTCAGGCTCCTTGGGGTACTTGGCCACTGGCAGTTCCAGTAGCTCCTCAGGGTACTCAACAGCTGGCAGTTCCAACATCTCTTTGGGGTATTTGCCTGTCGGCAGCTCCTCCAGATACTCCTCTAGAGGCAGGGTTGATACAGCTCGGTCCCTGGTTCAGGAGCTTGCACAGCATCCAACGTCTTCACTGGCTCTCCCTCAACTAAACTGGATGCCCCACCTCTTATACTTCCTGTTCCACCCCTCTACTTCCAGAGTGAAGGCTGGGCCCAACCTGGCTCTGCTCACCAGGGGGCAGGGAGTGGTTCCTCCCAGTCACAGTTAGAGGGAGGTCACTCCACCTTGCTACACATCCCTCTCCTAAAGTCCAGCTCCTGGTCCCCGGGGCTGGGTGACTCATTTTCCCCCAGGTGTGATAGAAAGTCCACATTCGTGTTGTCCTTTCCTGCCCAGTGATGGACAGTGAACACATACAGCTGACGGATAAGGTATCAGTGCATCAGTCTGGCATTGGTTTCCTTCATCGTGTTCAGCCATTTCATGGGAGCGTGGTCAGTCACTAGCACAAATGGGTTGCCCAGAAGATAATGCCAGAGAGCATCCACAGCCAGCTTAACAGTGAGAGCCTCTTTTTCGATGACAGAATAATTCTTCTCATGAAAGAACAGCTTCTGGCTGATATACAGAATGGGGTGCTCCTCCCCATTGATCTCTTGGGAGAGAACAGCCCCAAATCCCACCTCCGAGGCGTCTGTCTGGATGATGAATCTACGGACGAAGTCAGGGCTGTAAAGCACCCGCTCCTGACACAGGTGAGTCTTAAGGGTCTGGAAGACCTCCTTGCACTCAGCAGTCCAGTGTACGTGCTGCAGACTGTCTTTGGTTAGGAGCTTGGTTAGGAGGGCCACAATGGAGGCGAACTGGAGGATGAATTGATGGTAGTAACTGGCTAATCCCAGGAACCGGAGCACTTGTCGCTTTGTGGTGGGTGGTGGGCAGGCCTATAAGGCCTGGACCTTTCCTATGAGGAGAATGTACCTGTTCTTGGCCCAGTGTGTATCCAAGGTAGGTTGTCTCTTGCCATCTGATCTGACACTTCTTGGGGTTGGTGGTTAGGCCCGTGGAACGGCTGCCGCTTAGTTGAAATGGTCTTCCCAGCACCAACTGTATGTCATTACATCATTGAGGTATGCTGTGGCGTAGGAATTGTGGGGATGCAGGAGGGGATCCATTGGACTCTGGAAGGTTGCAGGGGTCCCAAGGAGACCGAAGGGCATCAAGATAAACTGGTAAAGCCTGGTTGGTGTGGCAAATGTGGTCTTCTCTCTCAAACTTGGTTCAAGGGGGATTTACCAGTAGCCCTTTGGGAGATCAAGGGTGACAACGAAGTGAGCCTCCTGCAGGTGCTTGAGTAATTCATCTATCCAAGGCATCGGGTATGCATTAAATTTAGAGATAGTGTTGACCCTCCAGAAATCAATGCAAAAGCTCAGAGTCCCATTGGTTTGTGGCACCAACACAATGGTGCTGTGCTACTCGCTCTAGGGCCTCTCGATAACACCCAGATCTAGCATCGCTTGCACCTCCTTCTCAATGACCTCCACATTGGCCATGGGAGAAGTTGTGTTGCCTCATGGATTACCACTCCAGGGTCAGTCTGGATGGCATGGTGCAGCAGGGGTGGTCTGGCCAGATAGGGCAGTGAAGGTTTTAGAGAAGGCCTTCAACAAGCTCCAAGTCTGTTTCCGTTGTTCCTCAATGAGGGTGTCCCCAAGTTGCGGTTCCTCATGGCCAGCAGCTGCTGGGATCTGAGGCCCCAGGTCCAGCTTAGGGGCACATGGGAAAACCAATAGTTCCTTCCGTTCTTGCTATAGATTCAGGAGGTTGACACGATATAGTTGCTTTTTCTTCTGTCAGTTCGGTTGTCAAATTTCATAAGTTACAGGCCCCACCCAAGAGATTACCTCATATGGCCCTTGTCAGCAGGCCAGGAGCTTGGACTTATCAGAGGGTAGCAGGAGCAGGACCTGGTTACCAGGTTCAAAAGTCTGAAAATGCACCCCCCAGTTATAAGTTCAATCCTCGGCCTCTTAGGTGGCCCACAGGTTCCCTTTCACCAAAGTCCCGAAGTAAGTCAGGTGCTCCTGGAGTTGGAAAACATACTGCAGGAGTTTCTGGGATGGCAATGGTGGTGCTCCCTGGTCTTGTGTATCAGGTAGAGCAATCCCTGGGGCTCATGCCCATAAAGTAGCTCGAATGGGGAGAACTTCATGGAGGACTAAGGCACCCACTGGATGGCCAACAGCAGGAGCAGAATCAGCTGGTCCCACCGGCAAAGCTCTCCCAGGGGGAATTTGCTCAGCATTTCCTTCAACGTCTGATTAAAACTCTCAACTAGTCCGTCTGTCTGGGGATGGTAGACGGACGAGAGTAATTGTTTGACCTCCAGGAGCCCACACACTTGCCAGGGTAGCCAGGAGGTGAAGTTGGCACCCTGGTTGATAAGAATCTCCCGAGATTAGCCCACCTGGGCAAATACCTTCAGAAGCTCTTCCTCAATACTCTGGGCCATGATGCTCCATAGTGGAATAGCTTCTGGGAACCAAGCGGCATAGTCCAAGATGACCAGGATGTAGAGGAACCCAGCAACATTCTTTGGGAGGGGTCCCACAAGGTCCATGGTGATCCACTCGAAGGATCACCACCGGCAAGGAATCTAGGGGAGCCTTCAGTACCCCCCGCAGGGCTACTAGCCGGCATTCAGGGCATAAGTTACAATAGTTCTTGATGTTCTGATTCACCCCAGGCCAAAAAAACCATGCCAGGACTTGGGATAGGGTCTTCTTGTGTCTCAGGTAGCTCACAGCGGGGACATAATGGGCCAATTTCAAAATGGCATGACAGTGACATTGGGGCACCACCACCTGGGTACAGGTTGCTTGGGTTTGGGGGTCTCGGTTGACATTATAGAGACTGTTGTTAGATAGCTTGCACTGGGGCTAGTGGTTTGCTCCCTGGGGACTGATTACCTCTCTGTTGATCATGACTAGCTGCTCATAGTCCCTTCCAACCCTGATATTCTATGATTCTATGATTCTATGATATGCCCAGCTTAGTGTGGTGTCTTCCCTCTGATCCTGACTAAAGTCAATGCCCAGGCTGGGGCCCTTCTTGCCAGTTGGAGAGAGGGGGGGTTGCAGCCTCTCTGCCCAGGTTGTCAAGGTCATGATCCTTCTCTGGCTCACATCCTATCTTTAGGGTATCTCCCCCCAAGGCCATTGGCACAGGGGTGGTCCCCAGGTTCACAGTTCTCAGGACCTTGGGGAAGTCCAGCCAGTCCCTTCCCAGGATCACAGGGTAGGCGAACCTAGGTGCCAGCCCTACCAACATTGGTCACGTCACCCTGCTCATGGTCAGTGGGACCCGGACACTGGGGTACAGTTTCATATCACTGTGGATGCACTGTAGGCAGATCAACCTGAGGCTGGGGTCCACTGGAGGAGCCAGCTGTTGGCGTACGAGCATCTGCCCACAGCCCGAGTCAACAAGGGCTGGTAGTCCACCAACTACTGGGATTGTAATTTTTGCGATGGGCTGCTTGCAGGCACAGGACTCCCACGTGCAGACCTGGCCAAAGGTACAGCCCATCAGAGAGCACCCCGCTACAGGTGTCTGAAACAGCCACAGGAGAAACAGGGTCCTGATTCTGGACATCTGGGCTATGTCTCCTGGTGTGGCGGCTATGCAGGGGGCTTGGGTTCCAGGGCCTTCCTTCCATGGGGGCCACTCCAAGCTCTCCTCAATGTGCTGGGGTTGCATGGCGGGGCTCGGTATCCCCTCGTCTATGCTTCTCGGGGTGGACCGGGTGGCGACTTGTGGGCCAAAGCTCTTCTCCGGGCTTGTCAGGGTCGACCCCAACAACTGGTTTGCATCTCCAGCCTGACTGGGGCCTTAGTGGCCAGGAAGTCCTCCATGAGGGCAGCGGGGCTGTGTTGGAGCATCCAAGCCCTCCTTTAGGGTGGGAGGATGTGGGTGAATTGTTCCAGGGTGATCTGTTCAGCCACCTCAGTAGGCTGGTCGGGCTGGAGCCACATGTATGTGTCCTTCAGCTCTTGGACAACCATCTGCAGTCAGGCATCTGGAGGGTACACCATCCCCCAAAACTGCTGTCAGAACATCTCCAGGGTGATGTCTAGCACACTGAGCACTGCGGCCTCTACTGTCCCATAATCCTGGGCCTCATCGGCAGGGAGCCTACGGTAGGGGGCCATCCCTGTTAAATATGGGGCCATGATGGTGGGCTGCTGGTCAGGTGGCCACCAGGAGGCTGTGGTGACCTGCTCAAACATCATAAGGAAAGCCTTGGGGTCATTGTTGGGTCCTATCTTTGCTAACTCTGTGGGCACGGTGGGCACAGCTGGCATTGCCACACCGGTGGGGCTAGGGATGCTGGGACCGGGCAGCAGGGCAGCCAGTTCTCAGAGCAACTGTTGCTGTTGAACTACAGGTTACTGCACAAGTTGCTGTTGCTGTTGCAGCTGGGTTGCCTGCTGCTGGCTCTCCGCCAGCCACTTAATCAGTTTCTCGACCTCCATGGTTAGAGATGGTCACGGGGGGGGGAGGGGAGAGGGGGAATTCTCTGCAGTAGTCTCAGCTCTTGTCTGAGGGGTGGAGTCTTGTCCGCATTCTCCACCAAGTGTAGAGGCTTGGAGTGATTCCTCCCTGTCAGTGTCAGACGGAGGCCACTCAGCCTTGCTACACCAAGTGGCTGAGATCCAATCAACAGCGGATTAGCACCAATAACACTCTGTAGCCAGCACTCTGGCTGGGGCAGGCAGCAAACACAGTCAAGCTCAACCCTCTGGGTGGGGCTGAGCAATAGCAAGCCGTCAGGTTCAAGCCCTCTGGCTGGGGCAGACAGTCTGTGGCCCAGCTCTCTGGCTGGGCAGACAGCAAACAGTCAGGCTCAAGGCCCCTGGCTGGGGCAGACAGCCAACAGTGTATGGCCCAGCTTATAACAGTTACAATTACACCATAAAAAGGAAGAATGAAAGCAGAAAGCTATTTAGAGTCAGCTTCAGAAGGGACTGGCAAAAGTCAGCCTGAACAAAAACACTCACTACTAGAGATTTCTGTGAAAAAGCTACTAGTAGTAGAACACATAAAGAATATTATATGACAATATAGGAAGATTGTGAAATCTATTATGCAAATAAAAGGATATTAACAACAATTTCTTGCAGTACAGATATTACAGGAAAGGCATGTGGAGCCCTTTCAACTACTGTATACATAATTTCCTTCCTTTTCAATTTTATTTTGTTCAAGATTTCCTGGGAATTTATCAATGTTTATTACAAAAATTAAAAAAGGGTAAAGATCAGTGCAAAAAAATAAATTCACAGTTTTCTGGGTAAATATTGTGATTAATACTGGAGGATGGGAGGACGGAAAAAAGTAACAAATACAGAAATGTAAGAGATTTGAAAGTAAAAGCAGTTTAAAGCTGTGGTTGTTTATTTCATTAACTCTCTTTAGCTGTAAATATGTAACAGTACTGGCTGGTACCTGAACCTATCGGAGCCCCAAGATACTGTGACAAACACATGTTAATGTGACCTGCTGTAGAATTTTAATTGAACACATATACCTACTGTAATGTGTTGCACTTTCTTAAAATAATCAGTATTCTCATGCACTGGAGTGGTCCAAAATTTGGATGAAAATAGGTAAAAACTTAATAGCTTTGGTAAAAACTGGGAATTTTTTGATAAAAACTGGCAAAAACTAAAAAAGGGACCTTATACATACAAACACACAATTCTATAAAAATGACACATTTTGCACATATAGTTGTAAACATATAATCATTGAATCCTCTATTCCTCTCATATGAGCATATTGTAGTAAGAGCATAAGACCGGCCATGCTGGGTCAGACCAAAGGTCCATCTTGCCCAGTATCCTGTCTTCCAACAGTGGCCAATGCCAGGTGCCCCAGAGGGAATGAATGGAACAGGTAATCATCAAGTGATCCATCCCATATCGCCCATTCCCAGCTTCTGGCAAATAGCGGTAGCAGCAAAGGCGGCCAGGAGCCCCGGGCCCTTTTAAATCGCCTGGGTGGGCCACAGGGCTCCTAGGCATAGGCACCATTTGGGTGCTGAGCACCCACCAGTGGGTCCCTCCTCTCCCCCCAGCGCCTCCTGCCAGCGGCAGGCCCCACTGATCAGCTGGTGTCCCCCCCACTGCCTCCCGCCTGCCGCCATCAGCTGTTTGGGGGTGGACCTGGGCGACACATGGCCCAGGTGCCGGGATTGGAATGGGCAGGACCAGCCCCTTCCAGCCACTGAGACGCTGCTCTGCAGCCCTGTGTGACGGCTGCCTGAGAGAGCTTGGCTGGGGAGGTGACTTCCGCTCCCTGCCCAGGCTTGGGTGCCTGGGTCCCTGGCAGCCAAGCCAGGTGGGAAGAAGAAGCCGCCTCCTCCTCAGCCTCCTCCTCTCAGGGTCTGGGGTTAAAAGTGGCTCCCTCCTGCTCCCCGCCTGGGCTCCTGCCCAGCAGGGAGAGCAGCAAAATGTGCCAGGGGGTGGGGAGGCAGGCGCAGGGACACATGACGAGGGACACATGACCAGCCCTTTAGGTCGTGCCCCCCCACTATTGGGAGGCACCAGTTGTATGTGGGGCACCCTCAGGGGAGAGGGCGGAACAGGGGTGGGAAGAGATGGGGCCGGGGTGGGGCATTGGGGAAAGGGGCCTAGGATGGAGCGGGGGGTTGAGCACCCTCTGGGAAATCTGGAAGTCGGCACCTATGATCTTAGGCACACACGGAGCAGTACTGCCGGCAGCAAAGGCAGCCGGGCGGGCATGTGGAAGCCCTGGCCGTGCCGGAAGAGTGTGCCCAGCAGCACAGCCGGCAACTCGCTGGGCACCAGCGGGGGGCCCATTGACTGGTCTGCCCTGCTGATCGCGCGCCTGCTCCCTCTAAACTCCCTCACAAAACTCCCGTTAGCTACTCCTGTTCACTAGATTAATACTGTAGGTATTAATCTATAGTAGCTAAGACCAGAGAGCAGGGATAGTATAATAGCCCTAACTTCTGCTTACTGTACTAATAATTTCAGTATTACCAAGTCCAAGAGTTCAAAAACCATGAATCAGAACCTAAAAAAATCAAGAGGCTGGCCTAAAAATCATGATTTAAACAAAAAAATATTGCTTGATCTGTCTTCTGGTTTTAGTACTCCCTGATCACCCCCAGTTCCCTGTGTGTGTGAAGGGCAGGTTCACAATACAACTTTAAACACATACAAAATGTGCACACACACAGAAATGCAGGTCCCGATTCCACTCTCCCCCACCATCTTCTTACCCAGTGCCATTCACTTGGATACAAGTGAAATAATGAAAACATAGAAGATAATAGAGCTTTTCAAAAAGCAATGCTCTTTTGCATAACTTAAGTAGGCAACCTCAGAGGATTACTATGGTCATACATAGGTCAATCCCAAACAGCTTCTCTTCTTCTGTGTAGTGTCTGTACTCTTGTTTCCCAAACCCCCAACTCACACACTCTAAAAGGAGGTCCATACAGATGACAAGCTCTGTAAAAGTTAAATTTTTTTTATGATATCTGCTCAGTCGTCTACAACTGATTCCTTTGCATCTTCTCAGATGTGCCCCAGGATCCTATACTGCAGTTGCCAGTAAATTATCTTTTGAAACACCAGCGCAGATGGCACAAAAAATATGGGGCACATTTTGGCAACTGAAGACACCTGCCTCTTTGTGGCTGTCCCGAAATGGGGACTTCTGGAGGAGGAAATTATACAGACTGGTAGTTTTGTGGGATGAATACAGCAAGCAAACAAACAAGCAGTGTAGAAGCGATATCTACTACTGTTCCTGCCAGGACAGAATGATCAGGTTACTCACCATCCCTACCTGGTTTAGGTCCATTTAATGTTTAATCCTGACCTGTAACACAAGAAAAATGCATAAACATTGCCAGGGAGAAATCTAACATTGTGCTGGTGGAAAAAATGTTGTATGCTGTAAAATATGGATATGTGACATAATAGTTTCTCATTGTTCTCAATCCTGTTATTGTTTTCCTTGCTATTTATGTTTCCGAGGCAAAATTCCAAAGGGCGATGGAAAGTGAATGGTCGAGTGAGATTGTGAAGTACTATCAGGCCCCTGTGGTGATTTTCCAATTACAAGTTTGTTACTCCTATAGGACCCGATTCAGCAACCTTTACTTATGTAAAAGCTCCATTGACTTCCATAGGAATATTCAGGTGAGCAAGAACTAGGAGCATCAGCAGGGCCCTCACTACCCAGCCAACATCTAGAGTCATTGCCTTGGGCTCTTTTCACTTCTCATATTTTGTTGACTGATGCTCTTGCCATGAAAAATCAAACTTCCGCTGCTCTAGGACCTCATTCTCCCTGCCCACCATGCTCCATTCTCCCCTCACCCTCAAAACAACTTTTCTTTCTCCCCACTCCTGTCTCCCTGTCCTTTCCATCCATCCTTCTCCCTATCCTTTGCACTCTCAAACACCACAGAGGCATTTGGGTGCTATTATATTATAAATAACAAATAAGCCCCTAGTTCTTGCCAATCAGTATGTAGTCTTGATCTGTTCCAGAGGTTCCTACAATAGTCTACAGATCCTAAAATGTAAACATGTACTAGTAAGAACTGTGCTATACTTGCAAAAGTCTTTCCTGGCCTAAGTCATTAAGTCCATTATTACAAATATGGTACTTGCACACTAATACTGGCTTGCATATGTAACCCCCTTTTCAACACTTATTTCTGTAACTACAGCTGCTGTTTGGTCTGAGTTGACATGGAAACATTCCCAGATAAGATGGCAGTATTGAGCCTTGAGTGACCACAAAGAAGTATTGACAGGTTTCAGAGTAGCAGCCGTGATAGTCTGTATTCGCAAAAAGAAAAGGAGGACTTGTGGCACCTTAGAGACTAACCAATTTATTTGAGCATAAGCTTTCGTGAGCTACAGCTGCATCCGATGAAGTGAGCTGTAGCTCACAAAAGCTCATGCTCAAATAAATTTGTTAGTCTCTAAGGTGCCACAAGTACTCCTTTTCTTTTCACAAAGAAGTAGTTGCTATTTCAGCACACTAGGGGGAGTGCAGGAAATTGTTAAGCTTGCTGAGTACCTATTTTGAAGCTGGTGTGGATGGCTTCATTGGGGGATGACATTCCTGCATGTACACATATACCCCATTAGTTAGAAGCTGGAAGCTCTTGGCCAATCAATAGTGAGTGCTGTCATAGGGAACAAAACTTGCAGTCATGTTGAGCACCAGCCAGACTGAGGCCACCCCAGCAGGGAGAAGACCGAGCTGCCAGCGGTAACCAAGACTGAATCTGTGGGTTGGAGCTCAATACAGTTTCCTGTAACTTTACAAAAGTTAGTGGGATTTTGAGAGTGGGAAAACATCATAAAGGAGGAATCACAGACTGGAGGTGTATTACATTATTGAATCAGAGACAGCGTGTGAATCTAACAGCTATTGTCATTGTGAATTTTTTTCTTTCTTATTTGAAGTTATGTACAGTATGTGCTCAATAGTGTAGATGCTGAAACAACTGGTCATGTTGTACGACTAAATGTTTTATTTAATTGTCCACATAATTCGCAGGGTGAACCTATGTGAAAGCAGATCTCTGATCTTCAGAAGTCCCAATCCCTGTATTTATTTTGTATGGTATTATAAATATATATGCAAAGTACTCCACTTAGGAAGGAACAATTACGCACATACAAAATAGGAAATGACTGCCTAGGAAGGAGTACTGCAGAAAGGGCTCTGAGAGTTATAGGGGATCACAAGCTAAATATGAGTCAACAGTGGAACACAGTTGCAAAAACAGTGAACATCATTCTGGGATGTATTAACAGGGGTGTTGTAAGCAAGACACGAGAAGTAATTCTTCTGCTCTACTCTGTGCTTATAAGGCCTCAGCTGGAGTATTCTGACCAGTTCTGGGAGCTGTATTTCAGAAAAGATGTGGAGAAGTTGGAGAAAATCCAGAGAAAACCAACAAAAAGGATGAAAGGTCTAGAAAACATGATCTAGGAGGAAAGACTGAAAAAATTGGGTTTGTTTAGTCTAGAAAAGATAAGAGAAGACTGAGAGGGGACACATGATAATAGTTTTCAAGTTCATAAAAAGTTGTTACAAGGAGGAGGGTCAAAAATTGTTCTTGTTAACCTCTGAAGTTAGGACAAGAAGCAATGGGCTTACCTAGGCTCACCCTGCAAATTATATGGACAATTAAATAAAACATTTAGTTGTACAACATGCAGCAAGGGTAGTTTAGGTTGGACATCAGGAAAAACTTCCTAACTGTCAGGGTAGTTAAGCACTAGGAACAAATTGCCTAGGGAGATCATAGAATCTCTGTCATTGGAGATTTTTAAGAACAGGTTAGACAAACACCTGTCAGGAATGGTCTAGTTATTACATAGTCCTGCGTTGAATGCAGGGGACTGGACTAAAAGATGACCTCTCGAGGTCCCTTCCAGTCCTACACTTCTATGATTCTATATGTATTTGGGTTTAGGTTCTGTGTTATATACTTAATTTTAAAGGAAAATAAAAGTCTGTAGTTAGTGATGTTAGTCTAGGTAGGGTGCATTGTAACTACTGCGCTGTAATGACTTACCTCTGGAACACAGATGACCCGTGCCTGCTGCCATTGGGAGAGCACAATCCTGGAACAGCTCAAGTCATGTCCCAACCCCACCCCGGCACCCCATCCGCTCCTGGAAAGCAGCGGCCCCTCCTGCAGCTCCCAGCTGTTCCTCTACTCCTGCCTCTGCCCTCTGCCTCTCCCTACCCAGTGCAGCTCCCTGCTTTGCAGGGAAGGTGCCCAGCCACAACATGTAATGGAACAATCTGGGAGGGCAAATGACCCCACAGTCCCCCCATGCATCACCTCTGCGGGAGTGTTATTCATAAAAAGGAATTTGAAATTATTAACTGTGTGTGTGCATAACCATCTTATGGCAAAGACTGATACTGGATTCCTAAGAAGAGAAAGAAAGTGAATCCTAATTATAATTTATATTTTTAGTACTTAGAGCATTCCTATAGAAAATCCATCTGTAGTCTCTTGCACGGATAGGAATTTATGGTCTGTGCGAATACTTTGTCAGATAGAGGAATTCTGTAGCACAGAATTGGGAAGTAAATTGACTTATCTCCAATCTATGTAGTTTATACACAGACCTCACTTATTCACTGAGTACAGTAAAGATTAATCATGAGAAAAGTTTCTTCATGGAAAATTGAAGAGTTTACATGGGAGCTGAGTCCATGCTTTTATAGGCAGAAGAATTCTCTTGTGTTCCTTCTACAAATACTTTATTTATGGCACAACTTGCTGCCTAAAACATAAACCAGGGGATGATTACATCTAATGAAGAGTCTGACAGTCGTGTCCAAGAAGCAGGTTTTGCAGGAAACCTCTGTATTGGTAAAAATGTACTGGAAGGACGGTTGCCGTGGTAAGGAAGAAAAAGCTGTGCTGCTAGTTAATAACAAGCTATGGAAAAAGTGGTTTATGTCACCAGGCTCTGGAAGTTGAATTCAACACAAGTATTGATTTTGATCATAGTGGCCACAGTGAAGGCTGACATGAGTTCTGCCAGTATTTTTATCATCTATTACAATGATTTCTCTAAATTGCTTTATTCTGTATGACCACAGACTTTAGCAAAGCTTTTGACACGGTCTCCCAAGTATTCTTGCCAGCAAGTTAAAGAAGTATGGGCTGGATGAATGGACCGTAAGGTGGATAGAAAGCTGGCTAGAATGTCGGGCTGAACGGGTAGTGATCAATGGCTCCATGTCTAGTTGGCAGCCGGTATCAAGTGGAGTGCCCCAAGGGTCGGTCCTCAGGCTGCTTTTGTTCAATATCTTCATAAATGATCTGGAGGATGGTGTGGATTGCACCCTCAGCAAGTTTGCAGATGACACTAAACTGGCAGGAATGGTAGATACGCTGGAGGGTAGGGCTAGGATACAGAGGGACCTAGACAAATGAGAGGATTGGGCCAAAAGAAATCTGATGAGGTTCAACAAGGACAAGTGCAGAGTCCTGCACTTAGGATGGAAGAATCCCATGCACCGCTACAGACTAGGGACCGAATGGCTAGGCAGCAGTTCTGCAGAAAAGGACCTAGGGGTTACAGTGGATGAGAAGCTGGATATGAGTCAACAGTGTGCCCTTGTTGCCAAGAAGGCCAATGGCATTTTGGACTGTATAAGTAGGGGCATTGCCAGCAGATTGAGTGACGTGATCATTCCCCTCTATTCGACATTGGTGAGGCCTCATCTCATAGAATCATAGAATACCAGGGTTGGAAGGGACCTCAGGAGGTCATCTAGTCCAACCCCCTGCTCAAAGCAGGACCAATCCCCAACTAAATCATCCCAGCCAGGGCTTTGTCAAGCCTGACCTTAAAAATATCTAAGGAAGGAGATTCCACCACCTCCCTAGGTTGCGCATTCCAGTGTTTCACCACCCTCCCCCACTGCAACGTGAGACCATTACTCCTTGTTCTGTCATCAGCTACCACTCAGAACAGTCTAGATCCATCCTCTCTGGAACTCCCTTTCAGGTAGTTGAAAGCAGCTATCAAATCCCCCCTCATTCTACTCTTCCGCAGATTAAACAATCCCATTTCCCTCAGCATCTCCTCATAAGTCATGTGTTCCAGTCCCCTAATCATTTTTGTTGCCCTCCACTGGACTCCTTCCAATTTTTCCACATCCTTCTTGTAGTGTGGGGCCCAAAACTGGACACAGTACCCCAGATGAGGCCTCACCAATGTTGAATAGAGGGGAACGATCACGTCCCTCGATCTGCTGGCAATGCCCCTACGTATACATCCCAAAATGCCATTGGCCTTCTTGGCAACAAGGGCACACTGTTGACTCATATCCAGTTCTCGTTCACTGTAACCCCTAGGTCCTTTTCTGCAGAACTGCTGCCAAGCCATTCGGTCCCTAGTCTGTAGCGGTGCATGGGGTTCTTCCGTCCTAAGTGCTGGACTCTGAACTTGTCCTTGTTGAACCTCATCAGATTTCTTTTGGCCCAATCCTCTCATTTGTCTAGGTCCCTCTGTATCCTAGCCCTACCCTCCAGCGTATCTACCTCTCCTCCCAGTTTAGTGTCATCTGCAAACTTGCTGAGGGTGCAATTCACACCATCCTCCAGATCATTTATGAAGATATTGAACAAAAGCGGCCTGAGGACCGACCCTGGGGGCACTCCACTTGATACCGGCTGCCAACTAGACATGGAGCCATTGATCACTACCCATTGAGCCCGACAATCTAGTCAACTTTCTATCCACCTTATAGTCCATTCATCCAGCCCATACTTCTTTAACTTGCTGGCAAGAATACTGTTGGAGACCGTGTCAAAAGCTTTGCTAAAGTCAAGGAAGAACACGTCCACCGCTTTCCCCTCATCCACAGAGCCAGTTATCTCGTCATAGAAGGCAATTTGATTAGTCAGGCATGACTTGCTCTTGGTGAATCCATGCTGACTGTTCCTGATCACTTTCCTCTCCTCTAAGTGCTTCAGAATTGATTCCTTGAGGACCTGCTCCAAAGATTTTTCCAGGGACTGAGGTGAGGCTGACTGGCCTGTAGTTCCCAGGATCCTCCTTCTTCCCTTTTTTAAAGATGGGCACTACATTAGCCTTTTTCCAGTCGTCCGGGACTTCCCCGGATCGCCATGAGTTTTCAAAGATAATGGCCAATGGCTCTGCAATCACATCCGCCAGCTCCTTTAGCACTCTCGGATGCAGCGCATCCAGCCCCATGGACTTGTGCTCGTCCAGCTTTTCTAAATAGTCCCGAACCACTTCTTTCTCCCCAGAGGGCTGGTCACCTCCTCCCCATGCTGTGCTGCCCAGTGCAGTAGTCTGGGAGCTGACCTTGTTCGTGAAGACAGAGGCAAAAAAAGCATTGAGTACATTAGCTTTTTCCACATCCTCTGTCACTAGGTTGCCTCCATCCTTCAGTAAGGGGCCCATACTTTCCTTGACTTTCTTCTTGTTGCTAACATACCTGAAGAAACCCTTCTTGTTACTCTTAACATCTTTTGCTAGCTGCACGTCCAGGTGTGATTTGGCCTTCCTGATTTCACTCCTGCATCCCCGAGCAATATTTTTATACTCTTCCCTGGTCATTTGTCCAATCTTCCACTTCTCGTAAGCTTCCTTTTTGTGTTCAAGATCAGCAAGGATTTCACTGTTAAGCCAAGCTGGTCACCTGCCATATTTACTATTCTTTCTACACATCGGGATGGTTTGTCCCTGTAACCTCAATAAAGATTCTTTAAAATACAGCCAGCTCTCCTGGACTCCTTTCCCCCTCATGTTATTCTCCCAGGGGATCCTGCCCATCAGTTCCCTGAGGAAGTCAAAGTCTGCTTTTCTAAAGTCCAGGGTCCGTATTCTGCTGCTCTCCTTTCTTCCCTGTGTCAGGATCCTGAACTCAACCATCTCATGGTCACTGCCTCCCAGGTTCCCATCCACTTTAGCTTCCCCTACTAATTCTTCCTGGTTTGTGAGCAGCAGGTCAAGAAGAGCTCTGCCCCTCGTTGGTTCCTCCAGCACTTGCACCAGGAAATTGTCCCCTACCCTTTCCAAAAACTTCTTGGATTGTCTGTGCACCACTGTATTGCTCTCTCAGCAGATATCAGGGTGATTGAAGTCTCCCATGAGAACCAGGGCGTGCGATCTAGTAACTTCCTGGAATTGCCGGAAGCAAGCCTCGTCCACTTCATCCCCCTGGTCCGGTGGTCTATAGCAGACTCCCACTACGACATCACCCTTGTTGCTCACACTTCTAAACTTAATCCAGAGACACTCAGGTTTTTCTGCAGTTTCATACTTGAGCTCTGAGCAGTCATACTGTTCCCTTACATATAGTGCAACTCCCCCACCTTTTCTGCCCTTTTCTGTGTCCAGTTTTGGGCCCCACACTACAAGAAGGATGTGGAAAAATTGGAAAGAGTCCAGCGGAGGCAACAAAATTGATTAGGGGGCTGGAGCACATGATTTATGAGGAGAGGCTGAGGGAACTGGGATTATTTAGTCTGCAGAAGAGAAGAATGAGGGGGGATTTGATAGCTGCTTTCAACTACCTGAAAGGAGGTTCCAAAGAGGATGGATCTAGACTGTTCTCAGTGGTACCAGATGACAGAACAAGGTGCAATGGTCTCAAGTTGCAGTGGGGGAGGTTTAGGTTGGATATTAGGAAAAACTTTTTCACTAGGAGGGTGGTGAAGCACTGGAATGGGTTACCTAGGGAGGTGGTGGAATCTCCTTCCTTAGATATTTTTAAGGTCAGGCTTGAGAAAGCCCTGGCTGGATGATTTAGTTGGGGATTGGTCCTGCTTTGAGCAGGGAGTTGGACTAGGTGACCTCCTGAGGTCCCTTCCAACCCTGATATTCTATGATTCTATGACCAGGTGCCCCCTTCCTGTGCACACATCTTATTCACCAGTGTCACTGGGTCACCAGTACAGCTTTTTTACCCTTCTAATCTTCTACTCCATACACTTGACTGTAAATATCAGATGATCTTGGCTGCTTTTCTTATTTCAGGGGCCCTGCAGATCTCTTCAAAATCACTGATTGATTTCACCTCTGGCTTCTGGGTTTGAAAAACCACTAAACTTTTATGTAACTCGAGTAAACATAACACAAACCTAACAATAGCATTCAATAACCTTTCTTATTCTTACTCCAGTAGAGCCAGTCTAAGCCTATAAGAGCCCAACTGTGCTTTCTCTCCTCACAGAAGTCAACCCATGAACCGTTTCTCTCCTCTTCTCAGAGCCATCTGACAGTCTGTTAAATTCAAATCCCTGAAGTTCCAAATGAGCAATCTGGGTGGAGATTCCATCCAGGAGTCCAAGCTTCTGTATGTCTACACTGAAGTTAGACACCCGTGGCTGCCCCATGCCAGCTGACTCAGGCTAAGGGGCTCAGGCTAAAGGGCTGTTTAATTGCAATATAGATTTTCGGGCTAGGGCTCAAGCCCGGAAGCCTACACTGCAATTAAACAGCCCTGTGAGCCCAAGCCCTAGTCAGCTGGCATGGGGCAGCCGTGGGTTTTTAATTTCAGTGTAGACATACCCTGAGTCTCCCTGCATCCTGTGGCATATGTTCTTTTAGTCTTCATCCCATAACATGCTTGATCATACATTTTTTCTTAATATATCATATGACAAAATCACATATCAAACAAGTTTCAAATCGTAGTTCCTTCTCTACACTGTGTAAAAGAAGAGACCTGTCAGGGCTCAAGTAACAAACAAGGGAAACAACAGTCCTTCAAATAATCTGCAACAGATCTCTTATCTACCGTTTGGATCCCTGTGACCTGTCACATTCTGAAGTCATGTTGACATCAGTGGAATCTCCATATCTATGCAAATATGATCCATAATGCAGGCCAGAAAGAAGAATTCTGCCCATATATATATATACACTTTTGCATCAGTCTTGGGAGTTTCAGACAAAAAATGTGCGGAAGCTGAAGGAAGGAGAAATAAAAGTCTTAGATCTCAGAATGCATCTTCTCAGTGTCAGAGGTTAATTACACTTGAAAGACATCTACGTCACACCAGAATTGTCCATGCTGGTGTAATAAGAATTAGAAACTCTCAAGCTAAATTTGTGACATTAAAGAGAACCAAGCCTGGCCCAATTAGGAGTAATAATGCCTGTGCTAAACCTGTAGCATGAGAGAGGGAGAATAGCACTAGAGAGGATGCTAACTTCTAAATTAAAAATGTAACCCTGAATTTTAATTGTTCCCAATTAATATTAAATTGTTAGCGCTAAGGATGCAATAAACCAAACATAAGTTTTCAGGTTTGAGCCTCTAGATTGGTTACAGACCATTTAATTTAGTAGAGGACCCTGGATGACATTTTGAATGACAGAACCAAACTTTATTTAACTGAAAAATAATTACTTAAACAAACAGGCATACAATTACCATTTACACAGGTAACACAATTATACTCACATTCATAGATGGAATGGTGTAGCAATGGGTGATCTATTGACTGACAACAAAATGAAGCGTAGGCTTTTAACCTTGTAACTTAACAGTATCCTTTTGATGTTAATTGGAGCTCTCCCCAATTTTGCAAGGCTACTCCTTTTTATAACCCATTATAATACTAATTAACATTACCATATCTACATTTCTACCATCTCGTTATTGGCTCTTTACATTACACATTATTTACATTAACATCTTCACCAGTGTCCTTCCCAGTCTATCAGTATAGATAGCATTTTAATAAAACATTCAAAATTCTTAAAACACTCATTAAAAACCTTGCTAAAACCAGTTATACCCAAAACATAATGGTGACATAACCCTGGGTCAAGTCCTTCCTAACTTCAGTTTTCCAATCTTACTGTCTCCAACTTATCTCTCACTTTTACTCACACTAACAAACTCCATTTCCCATACTCCTCTATACTTAACCTAGATTAGGCCAAAGCCTAATTTAACATGCTTCTACTTAACATAACCAAGCTACCCTTCTATAGGCTACAAGGGTTAAATTCTGCACTGTCTTACACTCTGCACAACCCCATTAAACTCATCAGGGCTGGAGGAGGTATAAATCAGAATTTGGCCCTACAATTTTAACTCTATTTACCAAAAAGGGTGTTAATAGTTTCTGAGATTAGACTTTACAACCTGTCTCTCATTATAGACTTGCAGGAATTAATAAGATCTTAGCAAGTGAACAGTGTCCTTACTCCAGTACTAAAGGAGCTAGCAACTTGTGAATTAGGGGCCAGATTTTGGCAGCAAAGAGGACAGAGTGAGAGAACTCATGCCTGCTCACTCATGACTTTCTTACTGTTTGTGATAATGGTTTTGTGATGTGAACATAGGTTCACTCGGAACTTGATAGATAATACCAATGTATTTCATATAGGCCACCAAAGAACCATATGAAGGTAACAGGTTTTGGTCACTACCAACTCAGCCTGGTCTTGATGCTAAACTGGTTACCAAGGGAATATCTATACTGCAAAGTAGACATCCGAGGCTGGCCTGTACCAGCTGACTTGGGACCCTCCCACCTTTGCATGGTCCTGGAGCCCAAGACCAAACATCTACACCACAATTAAAGAGCCCTTTAACCCAAGCCCCACAAGCCTGAGTCAGCTGGCACAGGCCAGCCGCGGGTGTTTAATTGCAGTGTAGACATATTGTAAGGGGCAATCCCTCCTATCCAAGTATCAACCACTGGCCCATCCAGTTTCTGGGATTTAACCTGCAAGTTATAGGTTGCACAAACTGTGCTCCTCCTTGTAGAAACTAATTCCCAGACTAGGTTCGTATCCAACTGTGTATTTTCTCATTTCAGAAAGTAATTGTTAGCTAACCATAGCAAGCATTTCATGGAAGTAAATGTTTAACATATCATGGCAGTTGCCTCCTTTCTTTAGGCAGTTACTGGGTGAGCCATTATTATAATTTGTTCAGTAGTTGGATTCCTTCCAGACTGACATGCCAGCCTCCAGCCTGAAAGATTTGTGGGCTGAGCATTCATGATCCACTGCTTTAGGTCTACACATTCTGGCTATGCTGGGGGCAGAAGAATGTTTGATGACACCTTGAAGGAACTGTCACGACATCTTGCTGCTAAAAAAAAAAAAAAAGGTGTCTTGCAGTACTGGTTCCGGTTTCAACAGTGAGACCGGATTACAGGGGATACAATACTGCTTTTTATTGCAGGATTCATTGAACTGGTGGCTTTGTTTAGCCTGGCAAAAGTGTCCAATGGTCACAGTCACAAACATTTGCTAGTGTAACCAGCCTTCCTTACACTCAAGGTCAGTAGAGCTGTCCTATTGATTCAGCACCAGCATACACCTAGCAACTACCATAGATAGCTCTCAAAACTTCCTGACCAAATAAGAAGATAAATAGGGAATTTTTCTTATGCATTATAAAGTGCCTGCTCAGTTATGACTGCAGTGTTGGTACTAGTGTTATAATAGAAATCTCCACTACAGATGAACAGATGCACTGCCTTTGTCTGAAATATTAAGCCCCTCTGACACATCAGTGTACTACAGTGAAAAACATACTACAGGACAGGCCCAACAATGAAAGTAACAGAATGCCACTAGCCATCACCTACAGCCCCCAACTAAAACCTCTCCAGCGCATCATCAAGGATCTACAACCTATCCTGAAGGATGATCCCTCACTTTCACAGACCTTGGGAAACAGGCCAGTCCTTGCTTACAGACAGCCCTCCAACCTGAAGCAAATACTCACCAGCAACCACACACCACACATGAGAAATACTAACCCAGGAACCAATCCCTGCACAAACCCCATTGCCAACTCTGTCCGCATATCTATTCAAGGGACACCATCATAGGACCTAACCACATCAGCCACACCATCAGGGTTTGTTCACCTGCACATCTATCAATGTGATATATGCCATCATGTGCCAGCAATGCCCCTCTGCCATGTACATTGGCCAAACCGGACAGTCTCTACGCAAAACAATAAATGGACACAAATCAGACATCAAGAATTGTAACATTCAAAAACCAGTAGGAGAGCACTTCAGTCTCCCTGGACACTCAATAACAGACTTAAAAGTGGCCATTCAACAAAAAAACTTCAAAAACAGACATCAACGAGAAACGGCAGAACTGGAATTAATTTGCAAACTTGACACCATCAAATTAGGCCTGAATAAAGACTGGGAGTGGCTAGGTCACTACAAAAAGTAATTTTCCATCTGTTGATACTCACACTTGCTTGTCAATTGTTGGGAATGGGCCACATCCACCCTGATTGAATTGGCCTCGTTAGCACTGACCCCCCACTTGGTAAGGCAACTTCCATCTTTTCATGTTCTATATATTTATATCTGCCTACTGTATTTTTCACTCCATGTATCTGATGAAGTGGGTTATAGCCCACGAAAGCTTATGCCCAAATAAATTTGTTAGTCTCTAAGGTGCCACAAGGACTCCTCGTTTTTTATACTTATATCTAGAAATTCAGTAAATGAGTAGAGTTTATTTCCTCCAAATAACTAGTTTGACAAACACTTCAATGCACTTCCCGATGGCTGTTTAAACCTATGTCTCTTTAATTTTATCCACAAACAGTCCTTTACACAAGAGTGAGATCAGCTTTTGTTTATGATAATTACATTTTGGTATGTTCTCTGTGTGCTTTAGCTACTAGATTTTCCAGCTGTTAATCTCTAGAGATTTTAGATAGTGCCTAATTTGCAAGCAGCAGAAAGATATTTCCTTCTTAATCACCAAACGCCAGAGCACAAGAATTTCAATACTTCCATCACTTTAACAAAGCATTCAAACCCAACTTGCTGTTCCAGTGTAACGTGTGCTTAGTCTACGGCTCCTATTGAATAGCAAAATGCCCATTTGATTTTCACATGAGAAGAATCAGGCCCCAAATAACTAAACCCAACATTATTGAACCTAACTGGCTGAAGTAATGTCTGTCAGATATCAAGACAAACCTTCAATGAAGGAACAGAATCTGAAACCTAGCATTTTTCTTAGAACACTGTGGTTAATTTTTAACTGGAGAAAAAACGAGTTTGTGTAGCAAGAGTATATTAGATTCTAACTTTCAGTAGCAGGACAGATCTTTCAAACCCTCTGGCAAGTATTCTCTTTTAATTGCTTATTTCCTCTCTGTTGTGCCTCCTCATGCTAGAGATGGCCAGATTACCACTGCTCTTAATAAAATAGCAAAGCTAGTTCAAAAAACACCTTTCTAACCCCAGGTGAGCCACAAATGCACTCACATGCAACAGAATTAAAGATCATCAGAAAATAAGTCACATCAAATCAAATACTGTTAAAAAGACCCGTGGTATAGTGTCATTTTTAAAGGGTTATTCTCTGAGACAATTTTTGGCGGCCATATTGGCTGCTCAGTAGAGGAGCTGGCTTGGAGCAAGCTGGCCACCATCAGAGACACTACCCTCCAATCCTCAGGTGTCAACCAGACTCAGTTGCCCCCTCTCTCCTTCTACTCTGGCCCTCTACCCCACCCCTACAAATCAAAAGTCATGTAGTCATGGGTTTTGTCAGTCCCAAGGGTTGTTCCTGGGAACATGCAAGGGAAACTAGAAATAACATAAGAATGAACATACTGGGTCAGACCAAAGGTCCATCTAGCCCAGTATCCTGTCTTTTGACAGTGGCCAATGCCCCAGAGGGAATGAACGTAACAGGTAATCATCAAGTGAGCCATCCGCTGTTGCCTGGCAAACAGAGGCTAGGGACACCATCCCTGCCCATCCCGGCTAATAACAATTCATGGACCCATCCTCCATGAATTTATCTAGTTCTTTTTTGAACCCTGTTATAGTCTTGGCCTTCACAACATCCTCTGGCAAAGAGTTCCACAGGCTGACTGTGCGTTGTGTGAAGAAATGCTTCCTTTTGTTTGTTTTAACCTTTGATATCTGGGGGAGGGGGACAGAAAATCTGTGATTCCTTTATATTTTCTTAGCAATCTTCACACTGAAATGGGGTGGGAAATTACATTCTTAACATTAAAAGAAAAGGAGGACTTGTGGCACCTTAGAGACTAACAAATTTATTTGAGCATATGCTTTCGTGAGCTACAGCTCACTTCATCGGATGAAGTTTATCAGCTGTAGCTCACGAAAGCTTATGCTCAAATAAATTGGTTAGTCTCTAAGGTGCCACAAGTACTCCTTTTCTTTTTGCGAATACAGACTAACACGGCTGCTACTCTGAAGCCATTCTTAACATTGAAACTGAGATTAATGTTCACATTATTTAGAGGTCCCCAAACTCAGAAGCCCAAAGGGCAGCTTTGCCAAGAGGTCATGCAGACACAGCCCCTTCCAGGGTTTCACTAAGGAAGCCCACAAATTGGATTAGGTCCTTCTCCAGAGCCAGCACTAGAGGCATAAACATACTAAACAATTGCTTAGGGCCCCTAGAAGCTCAAGGTGGCCCCCTATTCACTTATGTGTTGTGGGGGAGGGCAAAAATTATTCCTGCTTAGGGCCCCCAATGGGCTAGCACCACCACTGTCTTTCTCCATCCATGTTTGCCCAGAGCCACATCAAGCAAGTTAAAAATCAGTGACAACACATACCCATGGGCTATACATAAAAGCCTTTAGAACAAAGTTAGCATGAGAAGTCTTGCCACAGAAAGGGTTACAATGGGATCTTTCATCTGACATAAATGCTGTGTGCTGAGGATGAAAGACTTAAATACATTTTTAAAAATAAAGAGGTCATTATTCCCTGTAAAATAAAACACCCAATATCTGTTTATGCCAGATTAGACAGAGATAGTAGATTGTTATTAAACTGTGAAATTCTTCAACATTACATGCGGTCAGACATAACAGAGTTTGGAACTAACTCAGTTTTCCAACCCAATTACATGGGCAATTTACAGCTGTTCAAAGTGATAGACTCTTGAAAGAATAAAGCCTTTCAAATAAGACCATTTAAGAAAAAAATGTTATTTGCTTTCAAAAATATGTAACTACTGTTTTCTGTTTTTCTCCTTCTACATTCCACAGCTGGGTCCCAAAAATTCCACCCAAAAAGATGTCTTGTTCCTCTGTGTATTACTTTGGTATTAGATCTCCCAAATTATGGCTGTAGCTCACGAAAGCTTATGCTCAAATAAATTGGTTAGTTTCTAAGGTGCCACAAGTACTCCTTTTCTTTTTGTGGATACAGACTAACACGGCTGCTACTCTGGAACCTATAAGTATGGAAGACTTCAGGTTAACACTGGGGTGATGCAGACAGCAGTGCTGTGATTCAATAGGTGCCACTCTTCCCTTCTGAGTTGGTGTTGGAATAGAGCCCCTGCATGGTGGTAAGGTACAGTGACATGTAAAGCAGAGGTCACTGGTGGTCATCCCATACCAGTTTTTGTAAGATTAACATATTAAACCCAATATTCTGCCCAAATTCTACTTTGGGTAATTACATTCCACCTCTTTAAATTCACCCTCTTTAGCTTTTGTTGGAGAAGTTATTCTTTACTTTATCTCCTAACTTGTCTCCTAGTGTTACTTTGATAGTTCCTGCATTTCAGCAACCACTAAAGTATATATTTCGCTTTGCGAAATTAGGTATCCAAAGTGCTATCTTAACCCAATATATTTTTAGAGCTGTGCTAAACAGATTATCTTTGTTTCATGGAATTTTTCAGCAAAATGTTTGCTTTTTCCCCTAGATGCTCCTTCCAATTTTGCTTTAGTTACAGTTTCATCAAGATAGCTACTGTGATATAAGTACACATTTCTCCATGATTTCATTACAAAATACATCTTTATTCTAAAAACTCATCTTTGCGTGGAAAGAAGCCTGGTTGTGCTTGAAAAATGACCAGTTTTCAAGTTGAAATCTTGACATTTTGCCTAGTTTTCCTTTTTCTAACAAATATTTCATGTAACTCTAATTTCCTTGTAATTTCAATACAAAACACATCTTTACTCTAGAAACTCATTTTTTCTTGGAAAGAAGCCTAGATTTGCTTGAAAAAAATGTCCATTTTCAAGCTGAAACCTTGCAATTTTGCCTAGTTCTGATTTTCCTTATAAATGTTTTACCTAACTCTACTATTACCTCTTGTACATGTATAATGCACAAGAGATTGCAGAAATGTCTTGTGAAGTGAATAATCTTGATTTGCTGGTGTGTTTTTTTTCTCAGACACTAGATGTCAGCATAACACACTTATCTATGATTTTAGTACTCTACAGCTGTTGTTGTTGTCTGGCCATTGTAATCCAATCCAAACGCTGTCACATGTTTTACAAAAAGCCAACCCAGCATGATATCATTTAAGCCATATAAAAATGTGCTATCAAAGAGGCAATGATGGTTTGAATACAAGAGAGGAATGAGGAACTCTCAAATTCTAATCCCCGTTTTGCACCGAATATCTGTGTGGTCTTCCCCAAGTCACTTGATTTCTGTGTCTCAGTTTCTACCCTCTGTTAGTTGGGTGTAACCAGAGGTGAAAGTAAGCCCGTACGCACCGGTATGGCGTACCGGCAAGAGCTGGTGCACCGTACTGGGGCAGCCCGGCTTCCCCAGGCAGGGCCGGCTCTAGGTACCAGCAAAACAAGCAGGTGCTGGGGCGACACATTTCTAGGGGCGGCATTCCGGTGCCGGCCATGCCGCCCCTAGAAATGTGCCCCCGCCGCCCCAGCTTGCCTCCGCTCCACCTCCGCCTACTCCCCTAAGCGCCGCCGCCGCTCTGCTTCTCCCCCCTCCCTCCCTCCCAGGCTTGCCGCGCGCGAAACAGCTGTTTCACGTGGCAAGCCTGGGAGGGAAGGAGGAGAAGCGGAGTGGCTGCGAGCTGGGGCAGGGAGCAGTTCCTCTAACCCCCCCCCGTTACTTCCTGCGCTCCCCCCCACCTCCGCTCTGCCTGCTCCCCTGAACGCAAACTGCCTCTCCCTACCCTGGGAGGGAGGGGGGAGAAGAGGAGTGGTGGCATGTTCAGGGGAGCAGGCGGAGCGGAGGTGAGCTAGGGCTGGGGGTTGCGGGGGGGAGCCACAGGAAGCAATGGGAAGGGGGAGGATGTGGCATGCCCGGGGGAGGAGGCGGGGCTGGGGATTTGGGGAAGGGGTTGGGAAGGGGCGGAGTTGGGGTGGAGCCTGGAGGGGGGGAAAGCAGGGGCGGCCAAAAGTTTTTTGCTTGGGGCGGCAAAAATCCTAAAGCGGCCCTGTCCCCAGGGGGCAATTTAAAGGGCCTGGGGCTCCCAGCAGTGGCTGGACCCCAGGCCCTTTAAACTGCTTCCAGAGCCCCGCTGCTGGAGCCCTGGGGTAGCAGCTGCGGGGCTCCAGCGGCTATTTAAAGGGCCCGGGGCTCCCCTGCTTCTACTGCCCCAGCCCTTTAAATAGCCGCCGGAGCCCCGCAGCCACTACTCCAGGGCTCAGAGCCTCTGGGGGCTATTTAAAGGACCGGGGCGGCAGAAGCAGGGGAGCTGCAGGCCCTTTAAATAGCCCCCAGAGCCCTGGGGTAGCAGGGGCTCCAGCTGCCTCTGCCGCCCTGGTCCTTTAAAATAGCCGCTGGAGCCCCACCACTTCCCCAGGGCTCCGGCAGCTAATTTGAAGGACGGGGCAGTAGAAGCAGGGGAGCCCCGGGCCCTTTAAATAGCCCCCAGAGCCCTGGGCTGCTGCTGCTACCCCAGTGGCGGGGGGGAGGAGAAGGAGTGGGGGCACTTACCTTACAGGGTGGGCTGGGGCTGGCTCTGACCCCCTCAACCCCGCCCCTTCCATCCTAGGCCCCGCCCCTTCCGGGGGCCAGAGCTGGCCCCAGCATACCGGTAAGTCACTCGACTTACTTTCACCCGTGGGTGTAACAATAGTTCAACACCAACCACACCAGGACATTATAGCAAATAATCGATTAGGGCTTAATTGTGAGCTGAGGAAAACACTTGTGAAGGCTCTGGAGTGATGGACAGAAAGCCTGGGTTCTATTCTTGTCTTGGCCACTGACCTGCTGTGTGAACATGAGCAAGTCACTTCACCTCTCTGTGCTTCAATTTTCCCTTCCGCTCTTTGTTTTTTCTATTTAGATTGTAACTCTTTGGGATAGAGACTGTCGCTTATTATGTATGTTCACTGCCTAGCACAGTGGTGCCACAATCTCATCTGTGGCCTTTAGGTGCTACCATAATACAAAGAATAATATTAAAAGCTGTGAGCTTTGTTACCTTAACAGGGGTGCTAACTCACTGCAATAAAAGTAGTTTTGTTCTCCCCAAACACTTTCTCTCATTGAGGTCTGCAAAATGCAATCATGCCAAAAAAGGGGTGGTTGCAGGCAGCCAGTCTTCCTCTGGACAGTTACTGCTGATATAACCATTTTAATAAGTCTTGTTATCAGTTAAAAGGCTAAGCACTGCCTACCCCCAAACCAGCTAACTTTTACCCTCAATGCTCAGACTTCCTTGTACCAAATACTTGGAAAACTCTACTACATATACAAGTATTATACACCGTGTCCAGGGTTGCCAAGCGACCGGTTTTTGACTAAAAGTCTGGTCAGCGGTGAAGCGGCCAGCATGTCCAGCTCCTAGGCTCAGGGGCGGCCACAGGGGTTCCATGTGCCCCGCCTCGAGTGCTGGCTCTGCAGCTCTCATTGGCTGGGAACCACAGACAATGGGAGCTGCAGGGGCAGTGCCTGTGGGTGTGGGTAGTGTGCGGAGCCCCCTGACTGCTCTGCCTAGGATCCAGAGGGACATACTGAGGAGCTGCCTGAGGTAAGTGCCACCTGGCTGGAGCCTGCGCCCTGAACCCCCTCCTGCACACGAACCCCCTGCCCCAGGTTGGAACACCCTCCCGTATCCTACCTCTCTCCCAGAGCCAACACCCCGACCCCTGCCCCAGCCCTGAGACCCCTCCTACACCCCAACTCCTTCCTAGAGCCTGCACCCTGCACCCTCTCCTGCACCCCAACCCTCTGCCCCAGGTTGGAACCCCTTCCCGTACCCTGCCTCCCTCCCAGAGCCTGCACCCCACACCTTCTCCTGCACCCCTACTCCCTGCCCCAGCCCTGAGCCCCCTCCTGAACCCCAACTCTTTCCTAGAGCCCACACCCCTCACCCCCTCTCTCACCCCAACCCTCTGCCCCAGCCCGGAGCCCCCTCATTCACGCCAGACCCCTCATTCCTGGCCCCACCCCAGAGCCTGCCGCCCAGCTGGAGCCCTCACCCGGTCCTACACCCCAACCCCCTACTCCAGCCTGGTGAAAGTGAGTGAGGGTGGGGGAGAGTGAGTGATGGAGGGAGGGGGGTGGAGTGAGCTGAGGGGGCGGGGCCTTGGGAAAGGGGCAGGGCCTCCAGGAAGAGGCAAGAGTACTGGGTTTTGTGCGATTAAAAAGTTGGCAACCCTAATAGTGTCACAATAGAGCTGTAACCTGGATTACATATGTATATTTAGACTAAAGATCTCCTAGTAGAATGATGAAGGAGATTTTCAAAAGCACAAATGGAAGTTTAGGGACTTAACTCCCACTGACTTTCAGTGGGAATTATGCACCTAACTGCTCTTTGTGCCTTTGAAATTCTCCTCTAAAATGCCTTGCTTTTAAGAAAATGAGGCTACACCACCACAACACTAGGTGTGCAATACCAGCCTCACTCACTAGAGAGCAGAGACCTCTTACTCGGTAAAAATCAGTTTTAGGGTTGCCACTGGCTTAATGACCCAACAATTAGCTTTTATTACACTAGTGGGCTGAAATGTATCAGGTTTTTTTGAACTGTGAAGAATAAAAATAAAACTTTGACAGCCCTTGTATCTGTAGCTCCAGGTATGCTTCTAATTTTTTAAGCCTGAAATAATATTCTAAGCTCCTGGGATCTTTGTATGTCAAATTTAATGTGTAGTCTCAAGAAGTGAGGTGTGCTTCCTGGCTGACAACAACCAAGAGGTACGAAAGAGGGAGCTCCTGAGGCCTAGGATGGAGGACAGAGGGTAGAGAAGAAACTAAGATGTGGGAAGACCAAGACAGGAGGTGGAAAAGAAAGATGTTAGGGGTAGACAAGATAGGCTGCCAGTCTCTAATTATGGAACATGATGGGTGATCCTAGTAACACCTATATAGCCTTGCCTAATTTGTGTATTTAAAGGGAATTCAAACCATCACTCACTAATTAGTTCATACATGTTGTTTCCAGTATGTTTGACAGAAGATACTTAAAGGTCTAGGAACTAACAGAACTTTATAAAAAGAAAAGGAGTACCTGTGGCACCTTAGAGACTAACTAAGGTGCCACAAGTACTCCTTTTCTTTTTGCGAATACAGACTAACACGGCTGCTACTCTGAAACAGAACTTTATGTGGTTAAAAACAGACAGAATTGTGTCTTACAGGGTATGTACTGACATTTTTCATTAAAACTTCAGCAATCCACCAAGATGCCTCAAAGAAAGAGTCTCCTTAGAGTTAGCCCATTCTTGCCAGAAAACATTTGTAACTTTTTTTTAAAAAAAAAAGGGAGGAGGCCTGAGAGTGTCAATATAGAGCAGGTTAATGAATAGAGCACAGAACTAAAGTGAGCTAAATGAAACTATCAGAGAACAGAACCCAGTAGGAATAATAAGACTTGTGCACAATAAATGTAAATAATTTAATGATTTTTAAGGACACAACACCTGTCCAGTCTGGTTAAGGACAACCAAACAAGTATATTACCTCACGTGAGGGTTAAAATTCCTCCATTGGTTGAGTCACTGGTTTGTAAAAGAGAAAACAGCTGTTTAGAGGATAATGGGTGAGGTTCCAGATGGCTTCTGCTAATGTTCTCATAAACCATACAATTAGAATCACATCCTAAAAGCACAGCATTATGTGCTGGACAGTTTTCCAAAAGAGTACCCAGATTTCTAATAAAGAAGCAGAGTCGATCTCTTCCCACAGTAGGCATAAGCATTCATTGAATTGAGTTAATATTGATCAAAGTCAGCCTGAACCATTAATGACCAGCCTTTAAACAATTTCCTTAACAAGCAAATCAGGCTTCACATTTTCCGAAAATAAAATAGCAACCCCAGCAAGCTTAATGACTAAGAAATCCTCTCCTCTCCAGTCAGTTAGTTTATATGTGTAATCTGCAAGGGTTTCTTGTTAAAAAAAAAGAAAAAGGGGGGGGAGGGGAGGGGACAGATTCTTTTGCAATAGCTATTGAAATAGGAATGTTTGTTTCTTGATGTCTCTGCAGTCCATTAACTTTCAGAGATCACATGCAGGCTTGCTTGCTGTTTTCATTATGAGTAAAGAGAAAGAGACAAGGCAAAGAGAACTCCACAGAACAAAAGCCAAAAAAAGAGTATCATTTAGTTCGTAATCCCCAGCATTACTGCTATTCAAGGAAACAAACACTTTAGTCATCAGTTTCCACAGTCTATAATGCTTTTTCTTACTAAACTCCACTACAGAGATTTTCCTGAGCAGACAGCAAAAACAGATATGGACACTTTTCTTAATGACTTAAAGATCTGGACTCTTTTCTTTCACATCAACTGCATATTTCCCCTTGGGCTCATTAAGAAAACTATTAATACTTTCCAGGGCTTATCCTCCCTTAGGCCACTGAGCAGCAGGGAGATTGGAAAGGTTATCAGCCGCAATCCATACTCAGATTCACTTGTGATCTCTAGGCCACAGACCCAAGCCAGCAAACCCCAGAGGAGAATGGATGCTGTGGAATAGCTACAATGGTGCAAATGATGCAGTCACCCCAGGGCCCAAAAGGTGATGGGCACCCAACCAGAGTGAAGAGCACTCAGATCTAGCCACACACGCATATCCTCGCTCATGCCACCACTAGCCCAGCAGAAGTTGAGCCATGCCACCACACCACAGCGGAGAGGGGCCACTGGGGGAAAGCAGTGTCCAGAGGTGGCTGGGATGGGGCACCCCAGGTGTGAGCAGCAGGGAAGGATGAACAGAGAAGGTGTGGGGGAAATTGCAGCACCTGCACACAAGGGGGACCAGATATGGGAAACACATCCTCCCCTCACCCCCCACTAAGAGACAGAGAGCAAGGTAAAATCATCAGCCTCTTTGCATAGTGTGGGGGAGTGGAGGGGAACTGGGGAGTGTTGCGATGGAGGAATGGGGGGGCTACATAGCAGTTGAGGGTGGGGGCAGGTGGTTAGAGCAGAACCAGGTAGAAACTGGGGGGTTGGGTCAGAGCTGTTGAGGATGGGGGAAGAGGGTTAGAGCAGAGCTGTAGGGGACCAAGGGCAAGGGATTAGGGAAGTGAGGGGTAGAAGGGGAGCTAAACGGGCCTGCATGGGGTGATTGGATCAGAGCTGGGGGAGCTGAGGGCTGAATTGAAGGAGGCTGGAGTGAGGTTGAAGGAGTGCTGGGGAGATCCTGGATCAGAACTGGAAGGAATGAGCGGGATACAGAGAGAGCTGACGATCTGTAGGGGGACCATGGGGTTGGGGGAGGGAAGCTAGGGAGGTGCTGGGACACTGGATGGGGCTGATTTGGAACTGGAGAGGAGCAAGTCTTAGAATCTGGAATGGGGCCCCTAACCTATTCTTGCACATGGGCCCTCTGGGGCCTTGCTACACTGCTGTGGGGATCAAGGGGCTAACACTGGTCCTGACAGTTGAAAGTCTCTTTAACACATCTGAAGTGTTGCACTCTGCCAAGAACCTACCTCTTGGAGGTCAAAGTGTAGGGGAAAAGTGAGAACTGCCAAAACCCAACCAGAATTGGACCTTGCAAAGGAAATTAAAACCAAAAGTAAAAGGTTCTATAGCCATATAAATAAAAGGAAAACAATGAAAGAAGAAGTGAGACCACTAAACACTGAGGAGGGAGTGGAGATTAAAGATAATCTAGGAATTGCCCACACCTAAACAAATACTTTGCCTCCATTTTTAATAGGGTTAATGAGGAGCTTAGCGATAGTGGCAGGGTGGCTAATGGAAATGAGGGTATGGAAGTAGAAATTACCACATCTGAGGTGGAAGTCAAACTCAAACAGTTTAATGGGACCAAATCAGAGGGCCTGGATAATCTCCACCCAAGAATATTACAGGAACTAGCACATGAAATTGCAAGACCAATAGCAAGGATTTTTAATGATTCTGTAAACTCAGGGGTTGTACCCTGTGCCTGGAGAATTGCTAATATAGCATCTATTTTTAAGAAAGGAAAAAAGTGATCCAGGAAACTACGGGCCTGTTAGTTTGACCTCAATTGTATGCAAGATCTTGGAACAAATTTTGAAAGAGAAAGTCATTAAGGACATAGAGGTAAATGCTAATTGAGATAAAATACAACACGATTTTACAAAAGGTAGATCATGCCAGACCTACCTGATCTGCTTCTTTGAGAAGATAACTGATCTTTTAGACAAAGGAAATGAAGTAGATCTAATCTATCTGGATTTCAGTAAGGAATTTGACAGAGTTCCACATTGGAAATTATTAGTTAAATTCGAGACAATGGGGATTGATATGAGAATTGAAAGGTGGATAAGGAACTTGTTAGTGGGGACACTATAATGGGTCATACTGAAAGGTGAACGGTCAGACTGGAGGAAGGTTACTAGTGGAGTTCGCGGTGGCAAGCGCTGGGAGCTAGGGGGAGAAGCGTGCTCAGGAGAGGAGGCGGAGGTGAGCTGGGGCAGGGAGCTGCCAGTGGGTGCTCATAGGCGCCCACTCCGTGGGTGTTCTGGGGCTGGAGCATCTACGGGGAAAAACCACAGCCGCGAAAGCAGCAGCATGTTGGAGCTGCCTGGGCTGTGCACTGGCTCCTGTGAGCAGTAGCCTGACATGCTGATACTTTCGCTGCTGTGGTTCCTGGCCCTGTCACTGGCCATGGCCCTGCTGGTCTCACTGGCTGTCGTTACAGCCCTACAGCTCCACGAATAACTGCTTTATAGCCACATCTGAGGATATGAATTGTGTATCCATGCAGGGCTCTACATATTTAAGAAAGATGAAGGAGTTATTTAAGTTAAGCACCAGTGTGGACACAAGAACAAGTGGATATAAATTGAGCATCAATAAGTTTAGGCTTGAAATTAGATGAAGGTTTCTAACCACGAGAGGAGTGAAATTCGGGAAAAGCCTTCCAAGGGGAGCAGTGAGGGCAAAAAAACTTAAGTGGCTTAAAGACTGAGCTTGATAAGTTTATGGAGGGGACAGTGTGATGAGAGACTGCTTACAATGGTGTGTGGCCAATCTGCAACTGCTAGTAGCCAGTATCTCCAACACCTGATGATGGAACACTACATGGCTCTGAGTTACTACAGAGAATTCTTTCCCAGGTGTCTGGCTTGTGGGTCTTGCCCACATGCTCAGGGTCTAACTGATCGCCATACTTGGGGTCAGGAAAGAATTTTCCCCTGGGTCAGATTTGCTGAGACCCTGGGTTTTTTTCACCTTTCTCTGCAGCATGGGGCACAGGTCACTTGCCGGTTTAAACTAGTGTAAATAGCTGATTCTCTGTAGCTTGACCTCTTTAAATCATGATTTGAGGACTTCAGAAACTCAGCCAGAGGCTAGGGGTCTATTACAGGAGTGGGTGGGTGAGGTTCTATGGCCTGCAATGTGCAGGAAGTTCAGACTAGATGATCGTATCGATCCCTTCTGGCCTCAAAGTCTATGAGTTGATAAGAACCAGGTGAGTCATTTTTGCAATTTGCCCAACACTAAAGCAAGTGTTTATTTCTACTGTCATTTTTACTATGAAATTACAGGGCTAATTCAGGCTCTTGAGTCTGAGCTACAGTCTGTAACTGCAGACTCAGACGCCATCACACTGCCAGACTCAAATCAGAGGCCACTCCCACTATGCCACCAAGATCTCTAACTGCTGAGTCAGCATCACAGTTACCTTTCAGTTGGGAAGGGACAGCCAACAGCCCACAAGTAACTTTCTCACGAGCACTCAGAGTTTGGCTCCTGCAAAACCTTTGCCACAACTTTAGAGGCACCTGATAACTTTTTAGTGAAACCAGACCCAAATTTGCTTTTCTCACATCCTCAAACAGCTTGAGTCCTCCTGCCCCAAATAATTTCTATAATTCAGCAAGAAGAAATATAGCTTTTACAGCTACTGTAGTAGTTTCCCTTGAGAAACAGAAAGAACATCACGCTCCTTTCTAGACAAGTAAAAGAACCTTTAAAAAGACCTTGTTTCCTCATAACAACAAACAGGTTATTGTGCGAAGAACAAGAAGTGCAATAAAATTTCATTTTTATTGTTTAGTGTATGCATAAAAACTGCCAAAGCAACTGAAGACACATGCCCTAAAAATAGTGCTCTATTGTCAATGTATAAAAAGATGTGGCATGTCTCATGGACATGAATCATGTTCAATTAAGTGTTAAGCTCTGCCAGTGCTAAAAATGAAAGGCTACATCAACTGATAAACTAGTCTGGGAGTAGGCATGCAACTGGAAAGAGCTCACTACGCCAGTCTGACTCTGCTGCTTTCACTGGCTATCAGAAAGCAGTAACTCATATTTCTGCCTGAGCAATGGAAGGAGTAGTTACAAGACACTGGCTGGAAACTCCTGTACGTTATCAGGAGCAGTTTGCTGTCCAAGATCTGGAAGCATGCAAGTTGGATCACTCTTTATATGCTTTGCCAGGCCCATCCACAGCTGAGGTGAGAAGCAGACATGCAGCAAAAAGTATGGCTACAGCAGAGAAGGACAGCACGGAGGAAGGCAAACCCAGCTTTCAGGTCTTACTGGATGTTGTGCAGTTCTGTCCTGAAGATATCATCATTCAGACTTTTGAAGGCTGGCTCCTGATCAAAGCTCAGCATGGACGTAGGATGGACGAACATGGTTTCATATCCAGAAGCTTTATTAGACAATACAAATTACCTAATGGAGTCAAGAAAAAAGATCTGTCTGCTCTCTTCTGCCATGATGGCATTTTGGTTGTTGAAATTAAGAGCTCAGAGGGAATGGATTAAAGTCTTGTTAATTGTTATTGGTGAGATAATATTATTGCTAATGTAACTCAAACAATTCTTTGCAATGTAGCCATGCATGTGAAGTTGTTGGCTTGTATTTACAATGGAGATAAGAACAAAACTTTGCATATATTTTCGGCATGTTGAGTTTTATTGTTTGATGTGAAATGTAAGACTACTTTCCTTCAGCTGCATATGTGCTGGAGACCCATGCTTTTTATACAAAAGAAAGTTTATGGCAGTCAAAACAAATGAAAAATATTTCATATAATGCTCTCTGATGAGGTACCAAGTGTAAAGCATGTATCAAAATGCCAATAAACAGGGGTTACCTTTGTAATATGTATTCATGAGATGAATAATGAAAGGAGCAGCAGATATTAGTCTGAGTTTTATGGAATTTTAATTTACATAACAAAAAAATGCCATGTTTTTATTAGTTATATCACTATATAATGTTAACTTCAACATTTCTTAGGTGATGTCAAAGCACGCATGAGCAGCATTCATTTGGTCTGCAAAATAATTTATGGGAAAAACTTTTTGAATTCTAATTCATTTCTAAAAATTGCTTGCAAGTGTGCCCTTTAAAAATATGTTGTACTTAAGGGAATACTGAACAGCAGAATAAACATTAAAAATAGTTTTGCAAATGCAATGTTTCAAAATGTGCCATCTTTCTACTAATACTGAGTCAACTTATTTTGATGGAAATTTTTCAAATGCTTTGTTTTTAATCACAGTTCATTTTGTTTAAATATCCTGGCTTTTTGCCAACAATAGAAGCAAAATATTGCTCACTTATAAAAGCTCAAAAGGCCCAAAGTCATTCTTGTGTAGCTGCCCCGACTTAAAGGCATTAATATGCTAGGGATGAATTTAGTCCAAGAAGTTCACACAATCAATGGGACAACAATCATGTAAATGTTTTCTTCTGTGACTTTCTTTAGAACTTAAGGTCCTGATCCTGCAATTGGATCTCTAGGAGCAGATGCTTGTGCCCACAGAGCCTAACTGGCTCTGCACCAGCATAGGGGTTCAAATGCCTGATTGCAAGATGGGGCCACTTACGAAGAACACAGGGCCACTTTCTTCTCTCAATTATACTAGAGCAATCCCACTCATTTCAATGGAGTTCCGCAACTAAGGTTAGCCAGGACTCTGCCTGCTATGTCTAACAATTGGTCTTCAACATTTCAAAAAGATTTGTTACAAATGGTACTGTAAATACGCAAACATTCTAGGGGAACTGCAGCTGCAAGTGAAACAGACTCCTTTTATGTGTACTTAAGATAAGTATGACTGCTGTGCTATGAATAGTAAAGGAATGCAGAGTGGAAAGTGCCAAGCTAAATACAGACTCTTGCTGATAGCCATCTGCTGTTCAGACAAATTAAAAACATTTTTGAACTAAATCAAATACAAATAAAATTCTGAGTATATTCAATCACAAGGGAAACATCAGATTAACAAAAATGTTGCTACCCCAGGCTCAAAAAAGAGAGCTCTCTAGTTTATAGTGAAAACACTAGACTTGTGTGTTTGTGCTCGCATGATGTAGAAATGTTTATATTAGTGATCAATTACATTTGAAGAAATTTGAAAGCCATTGGTTTGGAATAGGCCAATACTCAATTTTTAATTATTATTATTATTATTTTTGCACTCCAAACTCACACCAATTTCAAAGCAAGTTTGCTCTGCATAAGGAATGATGGATTAAGTCCAGAGCCTGCAAATCACTGCATATGCTCACCCTGCTGCACCCAAGCACAGTGGATTGCAGGTTGGGGGCCTACATTTATTTTCTTAACTGATGTACACATTGGTCTCTTTTTGTGTGGCACCATAGCCAGCAAACTAATGTTTTCTAGAAAACTGATTTAAACATAAAATAAAAGTCCCTCAACCCTCTCCTTTACCCCCAAGTTTGCCTTTCTGAATCCATAGGTTTGAGGAAATTAGAATGAGGTTCCAGTCACAAAATTCAGGCCTAGATCCAGATTCCAAACACTTCAAAGTCCAGGTCCTTTCAGATCCAGAGATTTTGTTGAGCCCATAATATAAGTTAGGGCCATCTGCACATTTTAGATGCAGAACTGAGTTTAGATGTGTTTGGATCCATGGTTTTTACACCATCAGATGTATTGCGATGTGGGTTCAGGACCATCTAGAGAGATAACCAGCTTTAGTTCCATTTAAAAAAACCGTAATACTCTTCTATTGCTCATTTTACTTTACAAAGAATCTGTATGATATGATCATTTAAAACTAAAAGTCCAGCCCTATCTATTATTACAGTGAAGGCATTCATGTACCTAGAGATAACATAGGAGATTTACAAACTATGGATTTGGCAATTTTAAAAGTGATTCAAACATAAAAACCATGGCTGGTTTTATAAAAAATCAAGCTCTGACTAAACAAATGGAAATTTGGCAAATAATTAGTCCATAAATCCTGACAGCTTGACCTGCATTTGTATGCACATGAAAAGAGCTGGCCAAGAAGAGTGCAACTGTTGCACCCAGCTCTAGATTTTCCCAAAGCATAAGGGGCTGATTCTGAACTCATTTATGTTGTAAGTCACGAGTAACTCCACTAAAGTCAGTGAGGTTACACTGGTGTGAAACCAGTGTGTTGGGCAAATGGAGTTCACACTGCTGGAAGAGTTATTGTTGTAGGTTTCGCTACTCCCAGAAGTAGTGCTGTAGTGCGTAGGTTTCACATCTGAGCTACTGTGAATAAAACACATGCTCCTGCAGCCACATGTGCCTCTCTGTGGGTCTGCTCCTTCCTGCACCATAATATGACAATCCCCTCTCTGTGTTCTCTGAGACCAGAGCTATGGAGGCTGCACTACAGCATTTGACCTGGAGTCAAGGGAGTTGATCGCTACATTTTAACATGTTCACTCCTTAACTTGTCCATTCCATGTCAAGCGTTTCCAACTCTTATAATTTTGTCACAATTCTCATACTATCTGGTGGGGTTTTTAGCCCACCAATTCCTGGAGCTTTAATTTTAAAGATTCTTGGGTTTCATTTAAAAAAAAGTTTCTAATCCTTTCTGTTGTCTAGAAAATCTTGAAAATGTGAACTGTAAAGGCTCAAACACCAAAAAGCAAATAAAAATCCAGAATAAGAGTATCCACACTTGCAGTTATTCTGGAATAGCCATTCCAGAGTAACTCATGTGTAGACAAGTACTTATATAAACAATCATACAACATAAAATTTGACAGAGAATTTGGCCATGAGAAACGTGAAAAGACCCATCCTTAAGACAGCTAGGGTCTGATTCTCCACCTGCTTACAACAGTGTAAATCAGAAGTGAACTCACTGAAGTCTGTGGAATTATACTAGCATAAAAGTGATAGCAGTTGGGGAATTAGGCCCTTAAAGTGCATTCACATGCTACACTGATGGGTGATATGACTTAGTTGGGGATTGGTCCTGCTTTGAGCAGCGGGTTGGACTAGATGACCTCCTGAGGTCCCTTCCAACCCTGATATTCTACGATTCTATGGTGCAGTATAACAGTCTGATCCTGCACGGCTAGAATCAATGAGAACTTTGCTATTGTCTTCAATGGGCACAGGAGAAGAACCAAAGTGTATGTAACGAGTAAATACATACATAGAACTATACTGGAATATGTATCATCCACTCATGAAACAATACACTCATTGCCTATATTGTAGTATTAAGTATAATCCAAGGGGAAATGTCTCATTCATTTTTGCCCTATAGTTTATTAAGCGCTTTTGAATTAATGATTTTTAGTGGACTTTTTCCTCAAAATATTTGGCAAAACAGTTACACATTCTTTCTAAGTGGCTGAACTAACTTATTTTGAATGTTATTTCTAATGTTTGCTTTTCTAACACGATTAGATGTGAATATGACAGACATGAAGGGAGATATTAATATTGCTCAGGGACAGTGATAATTTTATAAATTGCATAGAATTTCATAACAGCCTTAGCTCAAGGCAGATTTATGACACACTTATATGATTAAATAAAGAACTCTGACACTGGCTGTCTACAAAAGCCTGGCCAAGAATAAGCAATATATGCTGCTGTATGAACTGCAGAGCAGCTGTTATTGAGCCTTGTCAGTTCCCAGTGGTGAAAGGATTAAGTATGTAATCGATCAAGCAGTGTCCAAGTGATTCCAAGCACTTTAAAAATGCCTTTTAGAAGTCTCAAGTTCGGATTAATGACCAAGAGCCAGGGCACAAAAATAAAGAGCATGGTTCTGCAAGGTCCTAAGCATCCTCAACCTCCATGGACTTATTTAGTTGTATAGTATCTGCTGTATTCAGGGTATCACAGTCTCTTTATGCAATCGGATACTCACAGTGCAATGAACACAGGCAAATATGACAGTCATTATTCACTCAAGAATAGTTCAGACACAGCCTTGGATATTTGAAAAGAGTGCACTGTGCTCCTCAAATTTCCTGTAAAATAGGCGAAATATTGCAGACCTTACTCCATTCATAATCAGAAAAAATTCCCATTGATGTGATTTTTTCGCCTGAAAAAGGACTGCAAGATTTGGTCTTTAGTGAAAGAAAGAATGTTGATGAGCATACTTGCACACCAGGGTTATTTCCTCCTCCCTTTTAAAAGGGCCATGCAATGCACCTGGGCAGCCGCTTGTGGAGACAGATGGGCCCACCATTTAACATCTCACCGGAAGGACAGCACATCTCAACGCAGCTACTGCAGTGGCACTTCAGTGCTAGCAGTAGGGATGAGTATCAGTCCCATATTGGGTCTTCTTTAAGGACACTGACAACTGAAAAATCACATTTCCATCTGAAAATTTTGTAGGTACCATTACTGCAAGAAAACCCTAAAAATGACTGAAACTGAGAGAAATTGCAGAATAATTCATTTGTTTACTGTGCAGTTGGCAGCACGTTGTAACTAGTCAAGTTCACTGTTCCATTGTTCCTGCCTGCGCTTCCCTAGGCTCTGCAAACCCATCTCATTTGTACTGTTTATTTCCTCTCCCTAAGGAGGAGACTGAAGAGGCAGCAGGCAGGAGTGTGCGGAGAGAGAAAAAGGGGGGAGGAGGGCTGGGCCTGAGCATGTTTGATGGTTGTGCTGTCATGTTCACCTAAATGAACCTTCTAACAAAAACAGGGGAGGAGGAAAACTCTTACAAACAATTGTAGGAAAAGATTTTTAAGATGTCACGGCACAATATTTAAAGACTGCTTTTTGAGAAATGTTGGATTCATTTAATTAATCAATTCTTTAAAGTTCAAGTGAACAGTGTCCCTGTAGAACAATTTTAACTAAAACTTTTGGGCTGAAAGTATAAGTTATGTTACATGTTGTTTTAAATCTTCAATACACTACAATTTAAAAATAAATCACTTACCCACTTTCTTTGGCTTACTTTCCACTCAGATTTTCCCTTCAGTTTCCCCTCTATTACATTATTAATCTTATAGTTTTATCAGTTATCACAATTTTGGGACCACTAAAGTAAACAGAACTCCAGTGTTTTAACTATTGTATTGTCTTCACCTGATCTGAGCAGGGATAGATAATGTGATAGTCAAAATTTCCAGTGTTGCTACCACGGTGGAACTGCACTAGTGGTAGTACAGTGGTTGGAAGTATGAAGAATTAAGTATGTGCAGACACAGCTTTTGTATACTGAGGTTGGCTTTAAATTTACATAAGTCTAACCTATATGTAATAATGCTACCACTGTGGCTACGCTGACAAATTCAGGAGAGTCAATGATTCATGAGACTGGAGTATGGCTTGACAAATAAAAAGTACTTTATTTATTCTCTTGTTGAAAAAAACATGATCCTATGATCTACAATCCTTGCAGCAAGTGTAGTTTTAATATTATCTCATATCTATTCTGTAAATAAATAAATTAATATTATTAAAGTGCTGATAGTGTGACCAACACGCTACAAGTTACAAATATAACAAAATCCCTGCCTTGATGAATTTATAAGCTAAGGCTCTATCCTGAAATCAGATTCATGCAGGCCAAAATGTCCACCCCTGTGAATACAAATGCATGTCTGAGGGGCTAAGAAACAGACAAAAATACATAGAGATAAATTAATGTAGAAGCTCATTCTATTACATTATATATTTCTGTTACGATCTGGAGCTCCTTCATAGGGTGTTTAGCCTAACATTAAAAAGGTGTGTGATTTTACTTGTTCCCCAGTGCAAGTTAATATTGGAACTGAAATACCAAAACCAACATTAATATTTAGAAGCATAATAATATTTTCCAGGAAGTTGGCTAGAAGATGATAAGCTGCTGGCTTCTGTAACAAAATGGAATATCTAGATGTTTCCATATCATATTTAACACACAAATCGACAAACAGACCTGGGTCTGGGTTTTGACAAAGCTATTCATTTCTCATTAACCTTTACAAAATAAACATACTAACTGCACAACTTAAACAAACACACAAGGCTAAATTTAGGCTGTCTCTTTCACAAATATGCATACTGGAAAAGAAGTAGCCAAATGGGCTGCAACTGTGGCATAAAAAACTCTGCAACCCCTCCACCTCCAGAGCCACAAATGGAGTTCCAAGGCAGGGCCAGTAGTCAAAGGCCACAGGGTATCTAGACCACAGCATTGGCAATAAGAGAATTTACTGTCTGTGAGGAGAATCATAGAATCATAGAATATCAGGGTTGGAAGGGACCTCAGGAGGTCATCTAGTCCAACCCCCTGCCCAGAGCAGGACCAATCCCCAACTAAACCATCCCAGCCAGGGCTTTGTCAAGCCTGACCTTAAAAACTTCTAAGGAAGGGGATTCCACCACCTCCCTAGGTTGCGCATTCCAGTGTTTCACCACCCTCCTAGTGAAAAAGTTTTTCCTAATATCCAACCTAAATCTCCCCCACTGCAACTTGAGACCATTACTCCTTGTCCTGTCATCTGCTATCACTGAGAATAGTCTAGATCCATCTTCTTTGGATCCACCTTTCAGGTAGTTAAAAGCAGCTATCAAATCCCCCCTCATTCTTCTCTTCCGTAGACTAAACAATCCCAGTTCCCTCAGCCTCTCCTCATAATTCATGTGCACCAGACCCCTAATCATTTTTGTTGCCCTTCGCTGGACTCTCTCCAATTTTTCCACATCCTTCTTGTAGTGTGGGGCCCAAAACTGGACACAGTACTCCAGATGAGGCCTCACCAATGTCGAATAGAGGGGAACGATCACGTCCCTCAATCTGCTGGCAATGCCCCTACTTATACACCCCAAAATGCCATTGGCCTTCTTGGCAACAAGGGCACACTGTTGACTCATATCCAGCTTCTCGTCCACTGTCACCCCTAGGTCCTTCTCTGCAGAACTGCTGCCAAGCCATTCGGTCCCTAGTCTGTAGCGGTGCATTGGATTCTTCCATCCTAAGTGCAGGACTCTGCACTTGTCCTTTTTGAACCTCATCAGATTTCGTTTGGCCCAATCCTCCAATTTGTCTAGGTCCCTCTGTATCCTATCCCTATCCTCCAGCGTATCTACCTCTCCTCCCAGTTTAGTGTCATCCGCAAACTTGCTGAGGGTGCAATCCACACCATCCTCCAGATCATTAATGAAGATATTGAACAAAACCGGCCCCAGGACCGACCCTTGGGGCACTCCGCTAGATACCGGCTGCCAACTAGACATGGAGCCATTGATCACTACCCATTGAGCCCGACAATCTAGCCAACTTTCTACCCACCTTGTAGTGCATCCATCCAGTCCATACTTCTTTAACTTGCTGAGAAGAATATTGTGGGAGACCGTGTCAAAAGCTTTGCTAAAGTCAAGGAATAACACGTCCACTGCTTTCCCTTCATCCACAGAACCAGTTATCTCATCATAGAAGGCAATTAGATTAGTCAGGCATGACTTGCCCTTGGTGAATCCATGCTGACTGTTCCTGATCACTTTCCTCTCCTCTAAGTGCTTCAGAATTGATTCCTTGAGGACCTGCTCCATGATTTTTCCAGGGACTGAGGTGAGGCTGACTGGCCTGTAGTTCCCAGGATCCTCCTTCTTCCCTTTTTTAAAGATTGGCACTACATTAGCCTTTTTCCAGTTTTCCGGGACTTCCCCCGATCGCCATGAGTTTTCAAAGATAATGGCCAATGGCTTTGCAATCACATCCGCCAATTCCTTTAGCACTCTCGGATGCAACGCATCCGGCCCCATGGACTTGTGCGCGTCCAGCTTTTCTAAATAAGAAGAAAGACTGCAGGTGCATGACTGCAAGAGTGGCATCAAGGGGCCAAGAGGAAATAGAAAATCAGGCCCAGGGTGCCTGATTCTCCTCTTTCTTTCACTAATTTTACAGCCCCGGAGCATTCACAGAGTTGGTGCCTATGACAGAGGCAGTGTCTTGCCACCATTCCTTGTCCAAAACTTCCTGATTCTTTCACAGTTTACCTTCATTTTTTCAATAAAGGAACACAGCTCTAAGGCAGGACTTTACATATATATATATATATATATATATATATATATATATAAAAGAGCAATTCTTAGCTTGACTTTCTGGTCCTCTCTGTAGCTCTCCCTTCCTCAGTGGCCACTATGCCTTTTTAATCCCTGGGTTGGATCTAAAAATGCTGGCCTATGCTGGCTATAAGGGTAACTTGCTAGAGCAGCTCTGTACCTGTTCATACACCTGGTCAAAGGGACCGTCATCTCAGAAACAAATTAATCTGTACAACTCATTCGTGTAGTAAAGGATGTTCTTTTTAAAGGGAAAAAAATCATTCAGGACTTGGAGGTTTTTAATTAATGAAAGTAACTGACAGTTTATTTTTATCATGAAGCAGTAATTTTAAAAAGTCAACCTGTCAACACCAACCTTCTCCCAAGTAGGGAATAACAGCTGCTCTGAGCGTTGCAGAGAAGGCCAATGACTGAATGCAATTCAGAACATCAATTTTCTAGGAATAAAGTGCCTAGCCTGCAACAATAGCAATAATAGAAATGAAGACAAAAAGGAAGAGGAAAACTGTTAATATGTATTAACTCTCATCTTTTGCTGTATGTTGAGCTTTGACCTGGTGACTTTTCAATGCATTTTATTAGGATACAGATGGAGAGAATTATATGGAGAATAATGGGTGGTCCTATCAAGATTTTATATACAAAGCTCATTTTCTTCCAATGTATACAGTCAGTGTTTGATCACTAGGGAATGAGACATTTTCATTACGTTTAGCTTGGCAGGAAGAACTTAAATTATTTAACTCTTAGATGTATGTAGAATGCATCCAGTAACATCCCCATTATGTCAAAGGTAGTGGGCTGAGGTTCTGATTGAATCAGAAATCACAAAGCCACTTCCTCTCACATCAAGGTAATGGTTACAATGGACCCTGGCATGACAATTGGGAGAGCCCACTTGAAAGAGGTCCAAAGCTGTTTATGAAGACAGCACAGAGCATGAGATCTGCAGTCCCACCAAAAGAGCTGCAACATAGCTGTTACAAGAAAATTCATGCTTTAACAATGAGGTCTGTGACCTAAGTAAATGTGAAAACCAAACCTATTAAACAACTTCTGCTGTTTAAACTAGTCACAGCTTATCACCATTGTTTAGCGTTATTGTGCTAGAACTACAACAAAAGAAATCTGATCTAAATTGGGCAGGTGGACATCAACTGCAATAGTGGTCACTACATATACAGAAGAGGCAGTTTCAGCATGAAGGAAGCAGAAGCACATGTAATGCCAAGTGCCTGGCTCCATCAGCAGAGATTAAACCTAGGATGCATAGATCTTAAAGCATGGGAGCTAAAAGACTCATCTCTATTAGCTAAAAGTGTAGCAGGCTCATCAACCCCAATCTACTATGGCCCAGCCAGCACTAGAAGGAGATGGAGTACCACACTAAGTGGGAGTGAGTTACATACATGCTTAAATCATCACAGGAAAAAATTAATTGTGCCTGCCAGCTGAATGCCTCTGTGTTGTCCAACACAATGAATTTTATCTTCATATGCTATACCACTAAACTGGTTCTAAAACAAATATTAATTTAACTAGTGTTTTTAAAAGTCCTTATCCTTGCACACTCCTTCCTGTCACCATCACAGCCAGTGTTAACAACTGTGATGCCGAAAGTGGAAGACTATCACAGCTGACTGCTTTTAGACAAGACTGACTATAGCAAGTGTTTGGCATTTCTATAGATGTTATTTAACTTATCTATGCTGCTATCAAATTCCTACTTCATTTATATAAATTATCCACAGCAAAGGTTTGTATCCTAGATTCTTCAGTATTAACTAAAAGTTCATCAGAGCTGATTCACTGTTAGGCCAATTCCTTCTCTGTGTATAATTCTTTAAGTGTTAGCAGCAGACACAAAATGATGGGAATTAAAAAGAAAGCTTTATTGATATTTCTCACACTTAAACCATGGGTAAGTAGAAACTATAGGAGTTGGTACTGGATACACTCATTACAGAAGGTGTATGCACACGTGTGCACATCTGTGTGTGAGACAGTATATTTAGACTTTTAAAACAAAAAGTCCCCTCTCCAAAGATCTAGGCTCCCTGTCATCACTTCAAAAATCACATATTTTATACAATATTTTATTCAGAAAAAAATGTGTTTAAAAAAAATTGGGTTGCAAAGTCAAGCATTCAAACATTAGGAAATTGCAGAATTCACGATGCCCTTTAGTTCACCTCCCTTCTGTATCTTATACAGTCTTTAATTACATGATCACATACTATTTTTCCCATAGAACCTCTGCCTCATTCAGTGAGTGGATAGTTGTTCAATATTTTGCTTTATTCTTCTCATTCAGTGTTATTGAATTTATCATAACACCATGGTGAGAATCCACTCTCCTCATCCCCTCTATTCCTATCCACCCCTCAGCTTCTGCCTCCTTCCCCTCTGCTCCAATCCATCCCACTACTACCCTGGCTCCTGCCCCTGTCCCCTATACTCCTATCCTCCCTGTCAAGCCCCCCAGGCTCCTGCCCCCTCCCTCTGTACCTATGTACCTATATAGCTCCCACCATCTCTCTGCCCCATCCTCCACCACCCATTGACTCCCCTTGAGTGAATACCATCTGGTCCTGTGAATTTATTACTGTTTAATTTATCAATTTGTTACAAAACCTCCTCTAATGACACCTCAATCTGGGACAGTTCCTCAGATTTGTCACCTAAAAAGAATGGCTCGGGCTTGGCTCCCTCATATTCTCTGCAGTGAACACAGATGCAAAGAATTCATTTAGCTTCCCTGCAATGGTCTTATCTTCCTTGAGTGCTCTTTTAGCACCTTTGTTGTCCTGTGGCCTCACTGACTGTTTGGCAGGCTTCCTGCTTCTGATGTACTTAAGACATTTTTTGCTGTTAGTTTTGAGTCTTTGGCTAGTTGATCTTCAAGTCTTTTTTGGCCTGCCTAATTATACGTTTACACTTGATTTGCTAGAACAGGGGTAGGTGACCTTCAGCATGGGGCCCATCAGGGTAATCTGCTGGCAGGCTGCGAGACATTTTGTTTATATTGACTGACCACAGACACAGCTCCCAGTGGCCGTGGTTCGCCGTTCCTAGCCAATGGGAGCTGTGGGAAGTGGCACGGGCTACAGGGACATGCTGGCCACTGCTTTCCACAGCTCCCATTGGCTGGGAATGGTGAACCACGGCCACTGGGAGCTGTTGGGGGGGGGGGTCAGGCCTGCAGACAGTCAATGTAAACAAAATGTCTCACAGCCCGCCAGCAGATTACCCAGATTACCACGTGCAGAAGGTTGCCAACCCCTGTGCTAGAGTTTATGCTCCTTTCTATTTTCTTCGGTAGGATTTAACTTCCAATTTTTAAAGGATGCCTTTTCACCTCTAACCGCTTCTTTACTTTGTTGTTTAGCCATGGTGGCACTTTTTTGGTCCACTTATTACGTTTTTTAATTTGGGGTATACATTTAATTTTAGATTGTATTATGGTGTTTTTAAAATGTTTCCATGCAGTTTGCAGGCATTTCACTTTTGTGACTGTACCTTTTAATTTCTGTTTAACTAGCTTTCTCATATTTGTATAGCTCCCCTTTCTGAAGTTAAATGCTACTGTGGTGGGCTTCTTTGGTGTTTGCCCTCCTTCCGCACAGCTGTTAAATTTAATTATATTATGGTGGCTATTACCAAGAGGCTCAGTTCTATTCACCTCTTGGACCACATCCTGTGCTCCACTTAGGACTAATCAAGAATTTCTTCTCCTCTTGTGGGTTCCAGGACTAGATGCTGCAAGAAGCGGTCATATTGTGGTGTCAAGAAACTTTATCTCTGCATCCCGTCCTGAGGTGACATGTACCCAGTCAATATGAGGATAGTTGAAATCTCCCATTATTACTGTATTGAGTTTTCTACTTTTATAGCCTCTCTAATCTTCCGGAGCATTTCACAATCACCATCACCATCCTGGTCAAGTGGTCAGCAGTATATCCCTACTGCTATATTCTTATTATTCAAGCATGAAATGTCTATCCCTAGAGATTCTATACATTCTGTGGTCCAGTTTGATTCATTTAATACTTTTACTATATTTGATTCTTTCACATATAGTGCCTCTCCCCCACCAGCATGATATACTCTGTCATTCCTATATATTTTGTACCCTAGTATTACTGTGTCCCCATTGATTATCATTGTTTCACCAAGTTTCCGTGATGCCTATTATATCAGTATCCTCATTTAATACCAGGTACTCAAGTTTACTCATCTTAGTATTTAGACTTCTAGCATTTGTATACAAGCACTTATAAAATTTGTCACTTTTTAGCTGTCTGTCATTATGTGATGTAATTGAATGGGACTCATTTCATTTGACTGTTTCTCTTCAGTTCCTACTTGTGCATTATCAACTTCCATCCTTTCCTTCTCACTAGGATATAGAGAATACCCATTAATAGATCTTCCTCTAAGGGATATCTCTGTCTGAACCGTGGGCTCCTTCCACACCTGTCGGCTTTCCCCCCCAGCCCTTAGTTTAAAAACTCCTCTACAGCCTATTACATTTTACACTCTAGCAATCTGATTCCATTTCGGTTTAGGTGAAGCCTATCCTTCCTGTATAGGCTCCAACTTTCCCAAAAGGTTCCCCAGTTCCTAAAAAATCTAAACCCCTCCTCCCTATACCATTATCTCATCCACATTGAGAACCTGCAGTTCTGCCTGTCTAAATGGCCCTGCAAAAAAGCAAAAGCAGAGCAAACTTCCCCACACTCTTTTGTTACCATGCCTCAGTCTTTAATGGAAGGATCTGTAGGAGTAGGAGGAGAGTTCAGACTTCATGTCCATAACAGGCTTGATCCTGAGTTGCTCCTGCAAGTGAATAGGACTCGGAGCCGAGGGCATATAGCACCTTGCAGTCCCTCATCACCATAGATTCTAAGAAAAACTCCTAAACATTCATGAATTTATCCGCACAATAGCCTTGTGTGGTGGGGAAGTATATCTACCCCATATTTTTGGATGAGGACCTGAGACACAGAGAGAATAATTGAGTTGCCTAAATTCACATCAAAGTCTATGGAAGAGCCAGGAATTGAACCTAGATTGTTGACTCACAGTTCAATGCCCTATCCAGAAGATCATACTTCCTTCTGCCTTAAGCTTTAGTATTTTCAGCTCAGAAAGTGACAAGCATTCCAAGTAGTATCCTATGTAGCGATGATGGTTTTTGAGATGTGAATATCCACCCACTAAGAACTAAACCAAGCTAATTAACTTATTTTACAAAGGTCACAAGACAAGAACCTTCAGTGCTATTTTGACATAAATTTTATCTTTAATTTTACATGTTTCAGTTTGCTAATAATTATGCAATAACTGTTTTATAGTTTTTCAAACTTGAAGACTATTTTGTTGATTTCTCCTAAATTAGTTGTCATTTTTAAAATGTCATCATTTCAAATATCTGTAGTTTACTATAGAAAATGAAATATTTTCAAATAGAATTTTACAATCATTAGCATTTTTACAAGGGCAAAAACATTCTTCTTTTAAAAAGCACATATGGAAAACTTTTTTTAAAAAAATGTACTCAGACTTGTTACATTCACAGCACTTACTACTTAATTCATAGCATTTACTTTTATTACTCTGGAAGCTTAAACATTTAAAACCATTTAGTGCCCTCTAGTGGGATGTTTGCTGTGCACTGCTAACTTCTAGACCAGGGGTCAGCAACCTTTCAGAAGCGGGGTGCCAAGTCTTCATTTATTCACTTTAATTTAAGGTTTCGCATGTCAGTAATACATTTTAATGTTTTTTAGAAGGTCTCGCTCTACAAGTCTATACATTATATAACTAAACTATTGTCGTATGTAAAGTAAACAAGGTTTTCAAAATGTTTAAGAAGCTTCATTTAAAATTAAATTAAAATGTTGATCTCACGCTGCCGGCCCGCTCAGCCCACTGCCAGCCTGGGATTCCATTCACCTAGGCCGGCATAGGCTGAGCGGGGCCTGCGTCCGGGACCCCGGCTGGCAAGGGGCCGGCAGCCAGAACCCCAGACCAGCAGCGGGCTGAGCGGGACTGGCGGCCGGGATGCCAGACTGGCAGTGGGCACTCAGCCCACTGCCAGTCTGGGGTTCCGTCCGCCGGCTCCTGCCAGCCAGGGTCCAGCTGCCAGCCCCAGTCAGCCCACTGCCGGTCTGGGATCCCAGCCCTGCCCACATAGAGTGGGTACCTACCTTCTCCCTGGTTCTAGCCCATTCTCTTCCTCTCTCTCTGCACTGAGCTGAGGGTGGGAGTGCACTGAGCACAGGGCTGGGGGTGAAGGAGCAGGCTGGGGGTTGGGGTGTAGGGTCTGGCCAAGAGCTAGAATGAAGGAGAGGGCTCAGAGTTGGGGCAGGAGGTTTGGGTGTGGAGTGCTTACCTGGGCAGCTCCCATTTGGTGCGAGGGGTGCAGGTGGGAATGTGGGGGGGGGTGCAGGAGCTCCTGTTTGGTGCTCAGGGTGGGGGTGGGAATGTGGCGGGTACAAGAGTCAGGGCATGGTGTGTGGGGGGACTGGTATGTGTGGGGGGTGCTGGAGTCAGGCCTGGGGTCGTGGGGGGATGCAGGGGTCAGGGCAGAGGGCTGGGGGCATGTGAGGGGGGTGCAGGGGTCAGGGCAGAGGGCTGTGTGTGTTGGGGGATGCAGGGGGCTGGGAGCACCCCCACGACCCTAGCCCACACCCCCAGCCCTCTGCCCAGAGTGGCTCACAGCAGGGGGCTGGAGGGGATATGCCCTGATTCCACCCCCCATCCCCAAGGCCCCGTCTCCACCTCCTCCTTGGAGCAGCGAGCGCACTGCAGCTCCACTTCTCCCCCTCCCTCACAAGGGCCATCAGCTGATGGGTGGCAGGGAGGGAGAGGAGGAGGGGCAGGAACCCAGCATGCTGCGGGAAGAGGTGGGGGGGGGACTCGCCTGCCCTGCAGCAGCAGCCAGCAGGACCAAGCTTCTTCACTCTGCCCCCGCGGGGGGGTGGGTGGGGAAGAGTGGGCCGGGCAGGATTTTTAATGGCCCGCTGCTGCCTGCCGGGTTCCCGGCCTGGGTTCGGCAGCGGGCTGAGCGGGGCCGGCGGCTGGGACCCGGCAGGCAGCAGCGTGCCATTAAAAATCAGCTCGCGTGCCGTGTTTGGCACGCGTGCCGTAGGTTGCCGACCCCTGTTCTAGACAATGGGAACTTTGTGATTCTGCACTGAACACTACACTGGAATTAGAGTTGATGGGAAAATGGGGGGAAAAAACAATTCACAAAACTTTTCCTTGAAATCTATTTTCTCTTTTTTGCAAAAATTTCATTTAAATGTTCTAAACAGTTCTAATTATGATGAAAAAATACCATTAGCATCTTAGACTAACCAAAAAATCACCGTGAGTACAAATCACATATTTAGTGAGCATTTGGCTCAGTTTTTTCTCAGAGATACAACAGACTAACAACTGATTTATTTGCTAACAGCTCACATGCCCAGATAAAGCACAATTCAGGGCTTGTCTACATGGTACTTTAGTCTGCACCTGAGGGGTGTAAATTTCAGTCTTCGCTAGCACTTTGTGCACTAACTGGCCCTTGTGGACCCTGCTGGTGTGCACTAAAAGTTCCCCAGTGCATGTTAACATAGTAATGGGACACTGAATTACTAACATTGAAATGGGACTATATTAACAAGCTGTAGAGAACTTTTATGGCATGTCCACATGAGCAGGGTCCACATGAGCCAGTTAGTGTGCAGCACACTAGTGCAGACTAAAAATTACGCCTCTCTAGTGTGGACTAAAAGATCATGTAGATAAGCTTTCAGTGTGATTTCCTATCCGGATCTGATCCAATGGTTCTACCAGATGGTTGGCTCCCATTGAAGTCCATATGCAAAGTGATGTGTGGATCAGGCTGATCCAGATCAACAAGTTAAATGTTGTCAGAACATCTAAACTCATGGGACAGCCATTTTCTGTTGCACTACTATGACAACAGAGTGATAACCCAACAAAGAACTACCAAAATTATCTTGGAAACCTTTTTCAGGCCTGAAAGGAAAGTTTCCTCTGCACTGGGATGGATACTGACTTCAGTTATTTTTTGGTAGTGAGGTCTCTGTTCACTCACATTCTTCTAGTTCAAGATTACCCTAGAGTAGCAGTAATTGGAATCCCCACCAGTTTTCTTTCTTTAGGTTCTCCAAGATGGCACCTTTTAGTTTTAAGATGCTGCAGCTAAGCATGGCCTTCAAGGAGGCTGTTGGTCTCCAAGGGCCTGATCTTGCAAACATTTAAGTGCATGTTTAAATGTTAGCATGTGAATAGTCCTGTTGTGCTTATAGTTAAGCACACACTCAACTGTTTATAGGATCAGGGCCTTTCTAAGTAAGAACAACTAGACTCACTTTGGATTCTGTCAATGCAGTTCCCAAATGGGATAGGAGAGATCCATTATAAAGAGTAAAATGTGTTCAGGAAAGCCAGTCTTGTACGCTTGCTGCAGACATGCCATCTCTTGCAAATTTACTGAGAGAGATGTGGTTTTCAAGTAAAATTAAGCCTCCCTCATGATCTTGCAACAGAAATCTCAGATGTCAGGATCTTTTTTTCAGCTGTAGGTGGCTGGGGCTCCCGCTGTCAACATCTCCTGTCCTCTCCTTGCAAGCCTGACAGCTGGAGCCCCTCCTTAGCGGGCTCTGGCTGTCAGCCCCAGGTGGCTGCTCCCCTGCCACCCTGGGAAGTGGGAAAGGGGACCCCACTGCCCCTCACTCCCCCCCAGCCTGGGGAAGGTGAAGAACCCAAGAGGAGGTGAGGCTGGGAGGACTGAACTATGGCTTGCGAGCTTCAGGGGAGCTGAAATAAGGAGAGTGGGGTCTCATGGGGTCGGAGGGGTTGCATTGCTGGTGGGTTCTGAGCAGATGGGGTTGTTGTCAGATGTTGGCTGCGTGTGTGTTTATTCAGTGTGCTGTCCCAGCTCGGGGCAGGTAGCAGAGATATCAGACGTCAGTTAAACTGCCCAATAAATCCACTGACTCGCTTTTCAGCGAAGGCACCCGGCCAGGTTTATTGTCAATGAAGCACGGTAATAGCACCTGGCAGACTCTACGAAGACGATAAGACATGTATGCTCATGACAATGGACAGTGGCGGGACTTTCCACTGCTCTGTAGACTGGCCAAAGACACTCCCTCTAAGATACATTTTTATACACCAATACAAACAAGTTACGTACTGCCCCGGCATATGGGGGTATCACCCTTTGCCTTGTACATGTTGGTTTGATCAAAACATCTCCATCCATCATGCTGTCATCCTGATGTTATCCTTAAGATGGGTCAGCGTGTTCCTGTTATCTTTGGGGAATGTGTTTGGTATCAAGATGTTCTGGTACCACCTTTCTGGAATATGTTTACGTATATATTCTTGTGCCTAGCACTACTTAGCAATGTGTGTTTCCACAATATCAGCCATGTTCTTGCCAGATTCTGTGAGCAGGGCCTGCCTCTTGCTCACAACCTGACTTTGCTTCATATAAGCAAAGTTTTGACCATTACTTTAGTTCAGGCCTCAGCCTCATACCAGGTCTCTGATACACAGGCTTATGTTTCAAGCCCTCTTCCTACTACAGGGGTGTCAAGGGTTAGTGCTGGGAGGGTGAACTGAGGGTGGAGGGGGTTGATAGGGTAGGGGGGCTGAACTGATGTGGTGGTGATGATGGGGGCTGGAGGACTGAACTGAGGGGGGAACTGAATTGAGGGGGGGTTGGGTGGAGACAGAACTGATGGGGGACTGAAGGACAGGATTAATTGCTGAACAGGAGACATGCAGATGTGGGGGTGAGAGCTCCTGCAGCAGGGGCCAAAATCACCTCATCCAGTACATGTGGGAGAGTGGGCAACACTAAATTGTTACATGCACACACCCTGGGGATGCGCAGGGGTAGTTCAAAAATCAAAAGACTGACCTAAAAACCAGAATATCACCTTTTTTAAAATTCTCATGATTTTGGGGGCTCCGACTCAAGATATTGGAAGTTGAAAGTACTGTCTACAGAGTTGATTTTGTTAGAGGTAATTTTGAAAAAGAAAAAAGTGCTAATTTTAAAACCAAGAACAAAATGCTTGCACACTTACCCAAAGAATCATAGTTGGGTCATTGGAAACAAAAGAGACAGAACGGGTTGTTTCAGATCAGGATTGTTCCAATATCTTAAGTATCAGGGGGTAGCCGTGTTAGTCTGTATCCACAAAAACAACAAGGAGTCCGGTGGCACCTTAAAGACTAACAAATTTATTTGGGCATAAGCTTTCGTGGGCTAGAACCCACTTCATCGGATGCATGGAGTGAAAATTACAGATTCAGGCATTACTTACTGACACATGAAGAGAAGGGAGTTACCTCACAAGTGGAGAACCAGTGTTGACAGGGCCAATTCGATCAGGGTGGATGTAGTCCACTCCCAATAACAAATGAGGAGGTATCAATTCCAGGACTTCAAAGAGAAACAGGAGAACTAAAATTCCAGACTTCAAAGAGAAACAGCAGAACTAAAATTCATTTGCAAATTTAACACCATTAATTTGGGCCTGAACAGAGACTGGGAGTGGCTGACTCATTACAAAAGCAGCTTTGCCTCTCCTGGAATTGACACCTTGTTGTTTCTGTCCAATATCTTAGTGCAGTTCTGTCCACCAAACCAAAAATATATGTTTAATGTAACTCTTTTTACTGTCATAATTTTGCATTCGTGTGATTGCCTGGGAAGCCATCATAATTGCTCTTAGATTTCAGAGTAAAAGCTAGAACATTTTTAGAATATAAGGGTATGTCTACACTGGCAAGTTTCTGAGCCACAAGTTATATCACTTTTATTAAAACGCTGGAATTAAACGGCTGTTGTGTGTCCACACTGTACTCCTTGTGACGCTGGGGTGCATTCACATTAGCAGCTCTTGCAACGGCAAAGACAACAGTGCATTGTGGTAGTTATCCCACTGGGCAACTGGCCACAGGATGCTTTGGGAAGGGTTTGCAATGCCTCGTGGGGCAGGCACAGTGTCACATGATGCAGGTTTCCCAATCCCATTGTTCCATGGGCATCCTACTACATTGCCAGCTGCTTTTCAACTGAAGTGGAGGGTTGGGGGGGGGAAGAGTGTGTGACAGGGAGTGTGTATGTGCGTATGAAGGCAGGGGAGAGACAGTGTGTTTTGAGGGACAGACAGTGTGTCAGCATGCTGTCTTGTAAGTTCAGACAGCGGCAGGAAGCAACCAGTCTTGAGGCAGGAGGAGGGGAAACCTGGATATCAGCACCCACCTCCCTCCCTGGGCTCAGACACCTGCCTCTGTGTTCAACAGCATGAGCACTCTACATTAATGGTTTGCTTTGTGCCCTGGAGCAGATCAGCACAGCACCCAAGGGATGTCAGAAATGGTGCTTTGAAAGGGGAGGGACGCATGTCTCTGGGGCAGCCGAGTTCAAAACAATGAGCAGAGCAGTCACTTGAGGCATTATGGGACAGCTCCGGAGGCCAATTACAGCACAGAAAGCAATCAAAAGTCTACACTGGCAATAGAGTGCTGGAGCCTCTGCACAAATAGCCTTACGACTCTTGTTGAGGTGGTTTTTTTGCACCTTTGCAACTGAGAAGTTTCTGCGCACAAAGTGGCTTGGCAGTGTGTACATGTCTGCAGTTTGAGCACAAAAAGCTGCTTTACTGCACAGAAACTTGCCAGTGTAGACAAGCATCCTGGTGGGGTGGGGTTGACTTTTTGGGAAAGTCTTACCCCTCTGCCCCCACCCCCCACCCCCGCAAGCCTGAGAACAGGCATACTTCATGCATATCACAGGCTCTAGTCTAAAGCACTCAGGAAGGGGGTGGGAACACCCACTGAGATGAACAGAGCAGTTCACATGTCTCAGAGCTATTGTTTCAGGTTGTATTCATCCCCATGGGGTGTCCTCTTTCAGCTGAGAACATCACATTGAGATGAATAGGCCACTTCGCACCTTTCAGAGCTTCCAGTACTGCAGATGGATGTGCAGAGGAATATTTCTCTCTATCTATCCTTCCCCTATAAGGATGACAGTTTTAACTGCTCTAAAGTCTGAATGCTTGCATGGATTTTCTTTAAATTGGCTATGCCTTCTGTGAGTGCAGAATAGTTAGTGAGCCACATGTGGGGTCATTTGAGCCAGGGGTTCCAGAGATAAAGAAATAGCTGATTTTCAAAACGTTTCTAGGTTGGGGCTTTTTTAGGGGTGGAGGCAGAGCTAGAGATCAAATTATTGCTGTGATGTAGACCAAAATGATCTCAACTAGTCAATTTTTACGCATGGCAGTGCGGGGCACCCCATATGTCTTTAGGGACCCAAACTGTGAACGGTATTTAAAAATATGTTCACTCTTCACTTGCATAGATATGCACTCTGGAAGGACTGCTGTGCACATACACCAATAAATTAAAGAACAGTGTTTCTGTGCAGCCACTTTACGCGTGCCTGGGTAGTTGAAGGAAATATGCCGACACCATTCCCCAGTGAACACCCCCCCACTGATGTTTCTAGTTTGAACTTTTGTACATCTGTGCAATAAAGATGTAATAACTCACGTTGCTTGCTACACATTGCCTCTGTTATAATACAGTGGGTTTTTATTTTATGGGGAAATTTAGTGTTAACACAGTAGTCAGAAGCTGGTCTAATCAAAATGTTTGTTATATCGGGTGGGGAAGAACAGAGACAGAGGATTTTGTGTGTGGGAGTGGGTCAGGGTTGGACAATGATAATAGTAAGCAAACCTTGAGTTGGTTGTTTGAGAAAATCTGTATTTTACTGGGGTGCAAAGTGGCCCATTCCTGATGTGAGGGCAGATTAGTGTGGTGTTTCTAAAAACACATAGCACAGAGTTTGGAACTCACAGTGCAGGTACCTTGACTGCTGAGGCAAAAGTTATACATCTGCTGTCAAGGTTGCCAAGTGTGGATTCTGGGTGATTCCTGGATCTCAAGTTTGCAAGGAGAGCAAGGAGTACACCATGACATGCAGATTTATGAGTACAAGCTGTTTTAGCTTGCTATGCAAATTGTGGGACATGACATGTATAACTGCCTAAATGACTACTAACTGCTATCAACAATATATCTTTTCCTGTTCAAAAAATATGGAAATTCAATGACAAAACCTTTGTTTACGCAGAGTTAAGGTTACTTTGTGGTATTTTGCCCCTTTGCAGACAGCCACGTTGAGCAAATCTCAAACTTCTGAGAACAAGGAAATGTACAGTTAAGGTTTCCCAGGCAGCCTTAACTCTGCTCTTTCAGCAATGCCACAATATACTCCATTAACACACATACCTTTATTCTGCCAACCCCACAGTTGCTGAAATGTACAAGTTCCTCACTGCCTTTTACATCCCATTCACCCACAAGATTCCATCTAATACTGTTTAAGAACCCCCACAAAAAAGTTGCCCAACACCTTCCCTTGTTCCCCTGGACCAGGCAGTAGCCAGTGAGCATTATTTGAATATACTACAGGTACAGTCAGTATGTCAGTGATGGAGGCAGTAGTTGGGCCTGCTTCCAACACCAACCCCTTGCTGGGAGGGTGGGAGATACAGCCAGCAGCATCCTTAAAGAGGATATCCTATTTCTCAACAGGCTTTGGCACACCTTCTTCACCAAAACAATGAGGAGTCTGCTGACACCTTAAAAACTAACAGATCTATTTGGGCATAAGCTTTCGTGGGTAAAAAACCCACTTCTTCAGATTCTTCTTCTTTTACCCACAAAAGCTTATGCCCAAATAAATCTGTTAGTCTTTAAGGTGCCACCAGACTCCTTGTTGTTTTTGTGGATACAGACTAACAGGGCTACCCCTCTGATACTTCTTCACCAGACAGTCCAAAATAAGATACAAGGGCATGGAAATCCTATTAGATAGCAGTACACTTGGCCGTCTCAAGTTTAGCTCTTGTAGATTCCTGGACCTATTTCAACTGAAAGTCTTGGGCAGCTTCTCTAGGACCTAGGCAAAGTCAGGTGCTCCCCTGCAGAGTCACTGTTTTGTTGCTGTTCAATAGTGGAGGTGTACTGAGCATCAGAGGAGTACTTCAGCTTGTTTACACCTACATAGCGGCCCCTATACAAACTGCAGTACTTTTCTAGGTGATGGACGGCCTGAGTGTGCTTTAGGAAACACTGATATACCAAAAGATTAACCATGGGGTTCCTTAGTGGGTCCTGTGTTGTTCAATATATTTATGAATGTTTTGCAAAGGGTGGGATAAGCAGTAAGGTGGCAAAATGTGCAGATGCCACAGAGTTATTTAGCAAAAAGAAAAGGAGTACTTGTGGCACCTTAGAGACTAACCAATTTATTTGAGCATAAGCTTTCATGAGCTACAGCTCACTTCATCTTTATGCATCCGATGAAGTGAGCTGTAGCTCACGAAAGCTTATGCTCAAATAAATTGGTTAGTCTCTAAGGTGCCACAAGTCCTCCTTTTCTTTTTGCGAATACAGACTAACACGGCTGCTACTCTGAAACCAGAGTTATTTAGATTAGTCATTACCAGAGAAGACTGTGAGGAACTTCAGAGAGACCTAAAAAAGCTAAGTGAATGGGCAGCACAATGGCAAATGAAATTCAACATCAACAAATACAAATAAATGCACATTAAGGGAAAATGTAAACTATGCATTTGCCTTACAGGGTCTACATTTACTGCATAAGCTCAAGAAAGGAACCTGGGCATCACTGTAGTATCTGTGCAGTCAAAAAAGCTAACAAGATGTTAGGATGCATAAGAGATGGGATGATTAATAATAGGAATAATATTATAATGACTTTACCTCAATCAATGGGGTGGCCTCATCTGGAATTCTATGTGCAGTATAGGTCACCAATCTCAAAAAGGACATGGCTGAAGTAAAATGGGTACAGAGAATTGAGACAAGAATAATCAAGATCATGGAAAACTCATATCGGGAGAAACAAAATTGGGATTGTTTACTTTAAAGGGAGATAAATATGAGTAAAAGTGATAAAAGTATATAAAATAATGAATGGTTTAGAGAAGGTAGATTGGGAACATCCAGTGGGGTGAGAAAATTGCTTGATCTAAATACTCCCTAGTGTAATAAGGTCTAAGATTTAGACTGTGTGCTTATCTTCTATTTTCTTTGGTAACTATTTCTGACCTCTTATGCCTACCACTTATAATCACTTAAAATCTATCTTTCCTGAGTTAATAAATCTATTTTATATTTTATCTAAAACAATGTGGTTTGGTTGAAGTGCTTGGGAAATCTCAGTTCAGGTACAAAGGCTGGTTCACATTGAGGGAGGTCTGGATTGGGTAATAAATGTACACTGGTAAGACTTCTGACCAGGACAGGACGGTACAGCACTAGGGTGCAAGGCTGGGAAGCTGGGGGGAATTGGCTGGTGCATTTCTCTGCGTGATTCATGAGTGGCTTTCGGAGCATTCATGCAATCTAGATGGGTGTGGGGCTCCACATGCTGCTGTGCTGAGTGATAGCAGTGCCTGGAGGGGTTTGCTGCTTACCACTAGCAAAGGATTATGAGAGACAGCCCAAGCTGGAGAGTTAAGGGGGCACAAGGGTACCGCAGTTCCAGGTAGTACCCCGGGGATCCCATCACAGTGGTACATTATCCCACATCTGCTTACTGCAGGGTTCTTACAGTTTCCTCTGGAACGTCTGGTGCTGTCCACTGTCAGAGACGGGATACTGGATTAGATGGACCATGGGTCTGATCCATTAGGCAGTTCCCATGTTTCTACGTTTGGCAGAAGAGTAGTGTTGTGTGTGTTGAAGCCAGAGCTTCTTGTGCTGAAAGCATTTACTCAAAGGCTGTGGTCATTGGTCTTGGTGAGAACTGTGCTCAAAGTGTGCTAAGAGCTCTGACAACTGCTGACACACACTGCTAAAGGAATGTCTCAAAGCCAGTACAGGAGGGCTTTGTGACAGCCTCATAGAGGAAGAATAGTGGCTGGGCCAGATCACCAAGCATATACTGATATCTGGAATTATCATCCTTGTATCCACTTCAAACACATGGAAGCTGGAGGGGAATATCCAGAGGCATGGATACAGAGCTGTCTCAAGTCAGGGACTTCAACAGAATAATATTGGAGAGCTACTGGATCCTCTTGGTGCCTCTTTCCCTAGTCTCTCATGTGAAGGCCAGTGCTTAGTACCACTGTCTTCAAATATTGAGGTTCTAAGTGGAGCCCGTGGATGATGGTAAAGATGCTTCAAGCACTCTGGCTAGCCTCATGTTGGATGGAGACCCCCTGGGATGACTCAGCAATGATATGCCAAGGAAATGCTGATATTGGACCCCTTAAACAATACTGACAGGAAAGTACTGTGATAGCACTGGGGAACCAATAGCAGGGACATCAAGATTCAAAGAAAAAAAGATGCTCTGGAAAAAGAAAAGATAACTTAGCACCAAAAGAGTATCAAGCACCAGAAACCAGGGGTAGTGCACTGAGGCAGGCACTGGATTGCTGCAAAAATAAAGCACCACAATTTTATACTGAAGCATTTGAGAAAAAGAGCTCTGAAATGTAACACTATCTCCAACTTGACTGGAGTCAGGCTTGTAAGCAAGAAAAGGATGCCTGAGAAGGCTGCATCCGATGAAGTGAGCTGTAGCTCATGAAAGCTTATGCTCAAATAAATTGGTTAGTCTCTAAGGTGCCACTAGTACTCCTTTTCTTTTTGCGAATACAGACTAATACGGCTGCTACTCTGAAATCTGAGAAGGTGTGACTGGGATCTGGCGAACAGCTGGAACCCAAAGAGGCATGGTCTCTTGTACAGAGCTTTTTAGCTAACCATAGTCAAGAATATTGACTGGAATATTCATAGGGCAGGTTTTATACTCATAAAGGGAGTGGCTCATGATGATCGAGGGGGGTGTTCATGTCCCACACGTTGCTTCCACTGCCCTCAAAGGTAAAAAGTCCTTAAGAGTCACGTGCATTTCATCAGTCTTCTGTTAAGCAGATAAGAACCAGAAATCAGAATCCTGCGCAGATGGAATCTTAATAAAAACTGAAGTATCCAGGGCAGTCCAAAAAAGGTAGGAGGATCGTAGCTAACGGGAATGAGACAGGAATGAACCCATAGTGGTTTAGGATTTAGACAATATTGTGTTGTCAATTCAGCTGGTGAGCCTGAAGAAGTTTCTAGTTAAAACAGCTAGCAAGAAGGCAGGAGTAAAGAACCAGATAGAACCTTTGAGACCTAAGAAGAGATAAAGTACAATATGTGAATGCTATCTAGGCAGCCATAGATACCTCTTAGGGCACGAATGATTAGGTTGTGTTTTGTTTTGCACAAATGGCAAATAGATCAGCCGGTATTTGCTAGATACAGCCAAACAATTATGCTGATTCCAGATACCCTACCTGATAATTTACCTCAGCTATTCATGACACCACCTCCCTTCCTGTCGTCTCTCTCCTAGAAACCTACTTGTTGCATACTGAACTACAAGAAGTGAATTTATCCCCCCAGAAATGAAAACTAAAAACCAAACAGACTTTTATGTAATAATCATCATATCCATAAATGAGTAACCTTGCTGCTCTTATTATTGTGACCCATGTCCTCGAGTCCCCTCCACCTACTGATTACTACCTCTCATTGTGTCATGTGTAAATGAGACTGTAAATTGTACAAGGCAAAGACAATGTACTTTGTTCTGTAAAGAGGCTAGCAAATTTTTGGCACTGTGCAAATAATAGTTTCAAACTGTTTCTAATCAGATAGATCCAGCAGTTAATTTTAAGTAAAAAAAGCATAACAACTTTTTTTAAAAAACCCAAACAAATGTAATATAAAGTGTCTTTTTTGTTCTGCCCATCTCAAGAGACTTGTTAAAGCAAATGAGACACACACAGCTGGCAAATTAATAAAAAAATAAAAGGCAAAAAGTGGTAAAGTAACAAACATAAGTAAAAATGTAAATAAAGTGCTACTGCTAGCTATGGAAAATAAGCATAAAGAAACAGTAGCATGTAGAGCAGGGGAAGGCAACCTATGGCACGCGTGCCAAAGGCGACAAGCAAGCTGATTTTCAGTGGCACTCACACTGCCCGGATTCTGGCCACCGGTCTGGGGGGCTCTGCATTTTAATTTAATTTTAAATGAAGCTTCTTAAACATTTTAAAAACCTGATTTACTTTACATACCACAATAGTTTAGTTATATAGTATAGACTTATAGAAAGAGACCTTCTAAAAATGTTAAAATGTATGACGGGCACGCGAAACCTTAAATTGGAGTGAATAAATGAAGACTCAGCACACCACTCCTGAAAGGTTGCCGACCCCTGATGTATATGCATGTGAAGAACTACTAGCAACAACTGCATACACTTAGAGTGGCTGAATTTTTAAGCTTTTCAGAATGTAAAAGTGACGTAAAATATTCAAACTACTGCAACGCTGTTTTACAATAATGAGATGTTACAAAAGTTATAACTGTATCCTAACTTCATTTAAAAACCATTTTACTGAAGTTCTGTTCATTCAATTTAGGTTCTTATTACTCTGACGAGAAAAGGAAATACTGGCCAAAGTCAGAAAAAGACTCTTTTTACACAAAGATGATCAGGAAGATTCATTAGAAAGAGTTATAAAAGAGACACCATCTAAGTAGAAATCATATTTTAAAAAATCTTTTTTACCTTTATTTATAACACCCTAGATTGTTACAATTGGAAGAATTTAAAATGCCTTGTGTGTATAAAAAGATCTTCTACACTTTCCACAGTATGCATCCGATGAAGTGAGCTGTAGCTCACGAAAGCTTATGCTTAAATAAATTGGTTAGTCTCTAAGGTGCCACAAGTACTCCTTTTCTTTTTGCGAATACAGACTAACACGGCTGTTACTCTGAAACCTTAAAAAATATAAAATACCTGTTCAGCCATTTATGCTGGTTGTATATTGTCAGTGATTCACTCAACATAAAATTAAAACTAGAGCAGGCAGTTTAACTTCTGGTTCTCATGCCCTAAAGCCTTGCTCCTGTGATGAGCCGTGAGCTGATGGACCCATGAGTTCAGCAGAGTCTGACTGATGGCCCAAATTGTTTGTGACCTGATTACCTGAAAGATTGTCTCTCTCTCCACAAGACATAGTGGGAGAGTTGAAATCAGCAGACCGGCTCCAGCTAGAACCTCACTGAAATGTGTTATTTTCTCATTGGGCCCACCAGAGCCTGGATTTGTTAATCTTCCAGATATGCTGCAAAACAAATCCTTTATTCTTTCTTTTTGCAAGCTATTATGGAGGGAAGAGGCTAAAGATTGCAAGGACAACATAATCTTGATTTTTTATGATCACATGAACCATTTTTCCCCATGAAAGAAAAATAACATAAGGTGATGTCAGTGAAGAACAACTGGACATCCCTTCACATTCTGATGCATTGAAAGTCACATTGCATCACTCTGAAAGACAAGACAGCAATGAAGTCCACCCTATCGCAATACATGCCCCATATCGACAGTAATTTTGAGGTGGTCAGTTTCACGAACTTTTTGTTTTTAGGAACTCCTCAATCCTGCATTATTAGTTCATAAAATAGGGGTTCTACTGTCTGGCGGGTATAGATGGCAGCAGGCGGTGGCTGTGGTATTACATACGTTTGTGGAGTGTAGCTGAAGAAAGAGAGGCCCGGCGTGTAGGATGTGAGCTGTATTTTTGTCATTTCGTATACTGATGAAACAAACGAGTCAATAGACAAACGCAGGCGCCGCAGGCCTGTAAGACCCGAACGCTTGTCCCGCTGTCAATGGCTGGAAATGCGCGTGTCGCTGCCGGGTTTGGCGAGCCGGGGCTGCCCCGGCATCCCTCCCCATCCTAGCGACGAGGACGGCCGTCCCCTTCGCCCGGCCGGACACCAGGGGGCAGGCGGCGAAGGGAAGCGGCCCATCGATGGGGGCGGCCGCTCTGCGTTCGGCTCCTCGGCCCTGCCTTTCGGCTCTGGATTAGCTAGCGAAACTGGTTACGTGGGAGAGTCCCCGGCCCGGCCCCCTGCTCCCCCCGCTGGGGTGAAGCGGGGTCTCGGAGCCGCCGCGCATAGCGGAGCGAGCCGCAGCCGCGCTGCAAGGCTCCGCGGGCGGGTGGGCGGCTTCCAGCTGTGCACCGAGCGGGCGGCAGACGCCGCTGTGAGCGCAGCCCGGGCGCCCCGCAGCGCCAGCCGCTCGCCCCCACCGCCGGGGGCAGCAGCGGGAGCCGGGGCAGCAGCAGGGGCGGCCCCGGGCGCGAGGAGGAGCAGGAGGCGGCGGCGCCGCCGCCGCAGGCAGCACGGGGAAGCGGCCGGGCTGCCCGGGAGGGGAGGGCTGGCTCCGGCCCCTGCCCGGCGGGGCCATGGCGCTGCGGGCCCGGGCGCTCTATGACTTCAGGTCGGAGAACCCGGGCGAGATCTCGCTGCGGGAGCACGAGGTGCTGAGTCTCTGCAGCGAGCAGGACATCGAGGGCTGGCTCGAGGGGGTCAATAGCCACGGCGACCGCGGCCTCTTCCCGGCCTCTTACGTGCAGGTGATCCGGGCTCCGGCCGCGGAGCCGCCCGCCCCCGCCGGCGGGGCCCGCTACGCCAACCTGCCCCCCGGCGGCTTCGAGCCCCTGGTGCCCCCGGCTGCCTTCAACCCCCCGGTCCAGCAGCTCCCCCCTCCGGCGGCGGCCGAGCCCTTCCCGCTGCCGCCCGCCTTCCCGCCCGCGCCCTACAGCGGCTCGTACCAGCCCAGCCAGGGCAGCGACGACGACTGGGACGATGACTGGGACGACACCTCCACGGTGGCGGACGAGCCGGGCGTGCTGGGCAGCTCCTACCCGGACTACGACGCGGCGGGGGGCGGCGGCCCCACCTCGGCCCGGTACCGCCTCTCCACCCGCTCGGACCTCTCGCTGGCCTCCCGCAACAGCCAGCAGCCGGGCCACCACCACCCCGGCGGCGGGGCCAAGAGCTCGGCCACCGTGAGCCGCAACCTCAACCGCTTCTCCACCTTCGTGAAGTCGGGCGGGGAGGCCTTCGTGCTGGGCGAGGCTTCGGGCTTCGTGAAGGACGGGGACAAGCTGTGCGTGGTGCTGGGCCCCTGGGGGCCCGAGTGGCAGGAGAACCCCTACCCCTTCCAGTGCTCCATCGAGGACCCCACCAAGCAGACCAAGTTCAAGGGCATGAAGAGCTACATTGCCTACAAGCTGGTACCTAGCCACACGGGGCAGCAGGTGCACCGCCGCTACAAGCACTTCGACTGGCTCTACGGGCGCCTGGCCGAGAAGTTCCCTGTCATCTCTGTGCCCCACCTGCCCGAGAAGCAGGCCACGGGCCGCTTCGAGGAGGACTTTATCTCCAAGCGTCGCAAGGGCCTGGCTTGGTGGATGGACCACATGTGCAGCCACCCAGTGCTGGCTCAGTGCGATGCCTTCCGACACTTCCTCACCTGCCCCAGCACCGACGAGAAGGCCTGGAAGCAGGGCAAGCGGAAGGCCGAGAGGGACGAGATGGTGGGTGCCAACTTCTTCCTGACCATCAGCGTCCCCACCGGCCCTGCCGCTGCCCTGGATCTACAGGAGGTGGAGAGCCGGGTGGATGGCTTCAAGAGCTTCACCAAGAAGATGGATGAGAGCACAATGCAGCTCACCCACACCGCCAATGAGTTTGCCCGTAAGCAGGTCACTGGTTTCAAGAAGGAGTACCAGAAAGTGGGGCACTCCTTCAAGGGCCTCAGCCAGGCCTTCGAGCTGGACCAGCAGGCCTTTTCTGCCAACCTCAACCAAGCCCTTGCCTTCACCGGGGAAGCCTATGACACCATTGGGGAATTCTTTGCAGAGCAGCCCCGACAGGACCTTGACCCTGTGATGGATTTGTTAGCACTATATCAGGGGCATCTGGCCAACTTCCCAGACATCATCCATGTCCAGAAAGGTAATATCCCTGTGTCTATCTTTAATATGCCATTCAATCTCTATCTCTCTGTGGTCAGATGTAGGAACCAGGAACTCCCGAGTGCTAATCCTAGCTCAGTCAGTGTCAGTGGTTTTCAGTTAAAGCCTGCTGCATTTACTCAGGCAGAACTGTCACTGAGCTTAAATGCAATAATACAAAAGTTTCATTCCATACCACAGGCCCAGACTTTAGTGGGAATTCTGCCTGGCTAAAAGCCACAGGTCTGGGCCCTAAGCCAGTCATCTTCATCTATAAAATGGGAATTAATACCTGCCTATACTAAGGATATGTTGAAGATCATTCAGTTTGTTTATAAAACATCCTGCAAATGAAGTGGTGTAAAAGCATCTATTAATATAATTAATATCTTAAAATAGTCTTACTGCTTTTTAAATATTTAATCTGAAGTTACCTGAGAACATAATACTGTTATAATTCCTTTCATCGCAACCTGTCAAGGCACTTTACAAACAGTATTTACAAGAACCCATTTAGAAATATTCCCATTTTCAAATGGTGAAACTGAGCCACAGACCAAGAATAACTTGCGTGAGGTGTCACAGCATAACCTTGTATTATGTGCACTTTACAGTGCAAGGTTTTGAATTAGATATTGAAAGCAGCTGGTGTCTTGTCTGTTATGGCTGGACACTTAGGCCTGGTCTACACCTAAAACTCTAGGTCAACGTAGATACATCATTCAGAGGTGTGAAAAATTCCTGCACCTCCCACCCCCATAGACAGCACTGTCAGTCTAGTTACTGCCTCTTCTGCGGGTGGATTTACTACAGTGATGGAAAAACCCCTTTGATGGCTGTAGTAGATGTCTAAACTACGATGTTGCTGTAGCTATGGAGCTGTAGCAATTGTAGTGTAGGCATAGCCTAAGGATCTACTTCGGTGAGTGTAATAGTTTGCTGCAGTGTTCTAAGTTAAAATTTCGTATTCTTCCTCTTGCTGTCTCAGCAGGTTCTGTTCACCGTTGTCCTCCTAGCTACCACCTTTACCCTGAGATGTAACAGTATTTCTGAATGTTGTTTGTAAGACGCTGGGATTCATTGGTGGGAAAGAAACTACCCTTCAATAGAAGGCGTGGCCAAACCGGGCTCTGTTGCAGTTGAATTGTGGCTTGTGGAGCGCCCCCACCCTTCACCATTCTCCGCCTACCACATCGGGGATAGGGGCTTAATCAGGAGCAGGGAGCCCAGGCAGGGGCACCTCATGGGGCAAAAGCCTCAACTCTGGCAGGCATGTCCTATGGCTCTCAAACTTCTGAAAATTATCATATGTGGCTCGGAGGGTCAGTAAGTTTGGTCACCCCTATCATATACTGTAAAAGAAGTGTGTAACTTGTAACATTTTTCACATACATAAAACTTTGTTATGTTATGCTTATTTAGATAACCTTAACTTTACAGTACAGACCTGATAGGTCAGTTCCTAATGTATTCTAATCACTAATGCATTCTGTACAGTAAGATGCAGGGCATGAATTTCCACCCACAATGGTAGAAAAGTTCTTTTATTTTGCCCCTAATGACATGCCTTCAAGTTTTTGCTTTCTAGAACAATGCCTCAGATCAAAGGCAAAGGAGTTTGATTTGAAAGAGATAGGTATTTATAAAGTCCATGTTGGAATCACCGATTTCTGGTAAAATCTGAGGAGCCAGAGTTCACAGGTATCACTGTAATACACTTCCAGCTTTGGTACAAGGGCAGTTTTTGTTATGTATCTTTTATGACTCATCTAAATCAGATTTGTTTCACTGTAAAATTTTGGAGAGTGACAACATTATTTCAAGAAAGAGAGGAGGAAATTTATGCTAATCTTTTTGTTTTGGAAAATTCCCCTTGTTGGCATTACCCTCTGATTAACTTACACCAGAGGTTCTTAAACTGTGGGTCGGGACTCCAAAGTGGTTCGTGACCTCTTTTGAAAGGGGTCGCCAGGGCTGGCTTAGACTTGCGGGGGCCCAGGACCGTAGCCAAAGCCTGAGGGCTTCAGCCCTGGGTGGCGGGGCTCAGGTTACAGGCCCCCTGCCTCTGGGGCAGAAGCCCCTGAGTTTCAGTTTTGGCCCCCCCACCTGGGGCAGTGGGGCTCAGGCAGGCTCAGGTTTCGGTCCCCCCTCCTGGGGTTGTGAAGTACTTTTTGTTTTCAGAAGGGGGTCCTGGTGCAATGAAATCTGAGAACCCCTGGCTGACACCAAATGTTTTAAAGTCAAAAAGGTGCTTGAGCCTGGTAAAGTGTGTTTGTTTTGGGAATGGAGAATTTTAAAGTGAGGAATTCTATAACTAACTTAAAGGAATACCATCAGTATGATTTTTTAAAATCAGCTAAATATGTCATCAGTTTTCCAGCAGAACACTGTTTAAGTAGTATGTACTGCAGCTTTCCTTTTTTTTTTTTTTTTTAATAGAGGGTTTTTTTGCTGTGTTAGTGGTTTTTTGGGAGGCTCATGGGGCAAGGCCCAAAGGCAACACCACACATTAGTGATCTCCAATCTTTTTACGCCCTAGATTACTTGTTGAATTTAAGGGCAACCAGGCTCTACCCTACCCGTTCCCCAAAGCGCTGCCCTGCTCGCTCCATCCCCCCCGTCTCTGTCGCTCGCTCTCCTCCACCCTCACTCATGTTAACCGGGCTGGGGCAGGGGGTTGGAGTTCGGGAGTGGGTGCGGGCTCTGGGCTGGGGCTGAGGGGTTCACATTGTAGGAGGGGGCTCCAGGCTGGGCCTGGGGCAGGGGGTTGGGATGCAGGAGAGGGTGAGGGGTGCAAGCTCTGGGAGGGTGTTTGAGAGCAGGAGGGTGCACCTAGGGCATGCTGGCCACTTCTGGGAGCGGTGTGGGTAAATTCACCCTCTTGTTGAACTTGGGGAAGTTCAAGCAAATGAGCTTCTACCAGAATATTGCATGGGAACCATATGGGTGACCATAAACAAGGCCCTCATTCTACAGTCAGAGCCACAGAGGAGCTCTGTGATGTCTACATAGATCCAGTTGTAGGGTTGGGGACTATAACTGATTACTAAGTAAATGAACTGGAAAATAAAAAGGGAGATTTTTTTTCTCCAGTCTTTTTGCTCTGATAATCTTGGGTTGTTTATAACAAGGTGTAACTTTTTAATTACAAAGTGTAATTTTAGATTAAGGTGATTTTTTTGGTTTTGTTTTAAGGCTGACAGTGGGGAGGGCTGTCATAAACATAAAGTCATAATCAGTGAAATAAAGAAAGCTGCCAGTATTAAAGAAGGTCCTGGGGCCGGTTTTGTTCAACATCTTTATTAGTGATCTGGATGATGGGGTGGATTGCACCCTCAGCAAGTTCGCAGATGACATTAAAGTGGGGGGAGAGGTAGATACACTGGAGGATAGGGTCCAGAGTGACCTAGACAAATTGGATGATTGGGCCAAAAGAAATCTGATGAGGTTCAACAAGGACAAGTGCAGAGTCCTGCACTTAGGATGGAAGAATCCCATGCACCTCTACAGGCTGGGGACTGACTGGCCAAGCAGCAGTTCTGCAGAAAAGGACCCAGGGATTACAGTGGATGAGAAGCTGGATACGAGTCAGCAGTGTGCTCTTGTTGCCAAGAAGGCTAATGGCATATTGGGCTGCATTAGTAGGAGCATAGCCAGCAGATCGAGGGAAGTGATTATTACCTTCTATTCGGCACTGGTGAGGCCACATCTGGAGTATTGCGTCCAGTTTTGGGCCCCCCACTACAGAAAGGATGTGGACAAATTGGAGAGTGTCCAGTGGAGGGCAACGAAAATGATCTGGGGGCTGGGGCACATGACTTACGAGGAGAGGCTGAGGGAAGTGGGCTTGTTTAGTCTGCAGAAGAGAAGAGTCGGGGGGATTTACTGGCGGCCTTCAGCTACCTGAAGGGGTTTCCAAAGAGGATGGAGCTCAGCTATTCTCAGTGGTGGCAGATGACAGAAGAAGGAGCAATGGTCTCAAGCTGCAGTGGGGGAGGTCTAGGTTCGATATTAGGAAACAGTATTTCACTAGGAGGGTGGTGAAACACTGGAATGGGTTACCTAGGGAGGTGGTGGAATCTCCATCCGTAGAGGTTTTTAAGGCCCAGCTTGACAAAGCCCTGGCTGGGATGATTTAGTTGGTGTTGGTCGTGCTTTGAGCAGGGGGTTGAACTAGATGACCTCCTGAGGTCTCTTCCAACCCTAATCTTCTGTGATTCTATGATAAGGGGCTATGACACCCTGCCTACTTCAACAAAATCATAGGTGTTTATGGCAGAGCTACTGGATTGGCTGAAAAACATAGTGTCTTTCTGTGTTTAGTCTTCTGCCTTAAGCAACATGCTACACATTTTGCAATAAACCCCGAAGAGACTACCCAGTTGACATCCTAGAAGAGTGGGCAGGATTCATAAAGATGGGCTTACTACTTCTATAATCTAGTCTCCACATAATCCAAAATGCATCACTCGAGTGGGGTGGAAAACTCATTACCCTGTTCTCCCCCTCCACAGTCTCCAAAAACAATCCTGACAAAGAGCAAAAAATGGGGTCTGCTGTACTTGACACACACCTGAGCAGGCTCTCCTCCCTTTTGCTATTTGCTCGATAAACAGCTGCACACTGAAGTTTGGGGGCCAAGGCTTAGTGCAAGAACTCCTCTCACTGCTCCCTCTTTACATGATCGGGTGAAGATGTGGGGGAATACACAAGCTGGCTCACAAGTGTTCATATGGTGCAGAAATAAGTGCATGGTACAAACAGGTGTCGTGTTTGAACACCTTTCAGTTGTCCTTTTGCACCACACAGCCTGAAGCCTAAGCTCTGAAAGAAAGTCTCTCTATAACCAGCCTCCCAAGTGGTCCCCTGAGAAGCTGCAGCACTCAGAGCTGTAGCGGAGAGCAGTCATAGTGAGGGAAACTAAGGCCCTGTCTACAGTAGCACTTATTTCGGCAAAACTTATGTCATTCAGGGATGTGAAAAAAATACCTCCCCGAGCAACATAGTTTCGCCAGCATAAGTGGTAGCATGCACAATGCTGTGTTGATGGGAGAGCTTTCCTGTTGGCATAGACTGGCTACACAAGCGGTCTTACAGCGGCGTATCTGCATCGGTACAGCTGTGCTGCTGTAAGCTCGTTAGGGTAGACGTGGTCTAAAAAGAGCAAGAATACTAAGGTGTGCTTCCTGTGCACCTTCCTCCATCTCATCATCTGAGGGGGATCTCAGTCTTTTTTGTGGACCAGCTCCAGGGATTTCTCATCAGCCATTCCCATGCAGGGCATACCTAGTCTTCCTCCTGAGGGCAGCAACAGAGCCAAATAGTGGCAGGCAAATGGTCGGGGTCAAACAGGTGGCATGAGACATGTCCCTCTCCTCCCCCAGACCTCTGCAGGGAGCAGTACAATTAAAAGATGTAGCAAAGCAGGTACCACCTGTATCAAGTCACTGCTATTGACTGTAGCATGATCTTACTACCTCCTTCTGCTGCCTTCACCAGTCCACCCTGATCTGATGACCTTCAATAAATTTCTGAGGAAACCAGCATTCAAGTCGGAGACACTCACCATTGTAGCCATCAATGAAAGCAACATTTACTATAGATCTTCCATAGATTTGAAGGGGGCGTATCTGCACATCCCTATTATTCTATCTCAGAAAATTCCTTTGCTGCCATCCATAGGTGAAGCATTTTCAATAGAGGTAGCTGTCTTTTGAGTTAGTCAGAGCATTTACAAAAGTGCTGGTAGACTTAGTGGCATCACTCTGACAGGAAGGGAGCTATGTCTATCCCTTCTTGTAGGACCTGGCTGTTTGTATTATCATAGCATCTAGGAGTCCCAATCATAGACTGGCACCCCATTGGGTTAGGCACTGTACAAAACAGAACAAAAAGACAGTCTCTGCCCTCAAGCCCTTACAGTCTAAGTAGCGATCAGCTCTTTCCAGAGGGAAAAAAAACCAGTAACAGACACTTGCCATTTCAGACCCTGGAAGAACGTAGATTTTTCATAGCTAGGGCCCTACCAAATTCAGCATCTATTCTGGTAAATTTCACAGCTATAGGATTTGAAAATTAGTCCGTTTCATGTTTTCAGATGTTTACAACTGAAATTTCATGGTGGTGTAACCAGGGGGGTCCTGACCCAAAAGCGAGTTGTGGGAGGGGGATCGCAAAGCTGTTGTATCGGGATTGCCACCCTCACTTTTGTGCTGCCTTTAGAACTTTCTGCAACTGTAGGAGGTTCCCTGAGATGGAGAGGTGTCTGATCTCCCCTGTGCTGCTGGGAGTGCTCCAGCTGGGGACTCCTAGCTGCTAGTCCCGCCCGGGCTGGGGAGGGAGAGAAGTAGCAGCTAGGAATTCCTATCTGGGGCGCTCCCAGAAACATGGGGGAGGTCAGATATACCTCCATGAATCTCCTGCGGCTTCAGGAAGCTCAGAGAGTGGCTGTGCAGGGAAAGAATAAGTCCCATCCCTCCCCAGCCCAGAGACTAGCAGCTGGAGCCCAGGAGCCCCAGGCTGAGGTACCTCCAGCCCTGCACTTCTGCCTCTCCTCCACTAGCTAGATTTCACGGGGGAGGGCTTATTTCCTGGTCCATGACACGTTTTTCACAGCTGACTTTGGTAGGGCCCTAATCATAGCCAATTGATCATGAAAAAAGCCAGTCAATGCCAGTATAATCAGTCACGTACTGTGGTTTCATAGACACTGTCAAACACAAAGTCCTCATGTCACAAGAGACATGAGAAGCTAAGAACTATATACTGGAATTTGAGACCATCAGTGTGTTCAAGTGCTGCCTCAGGATTATGAACTCGTATACGGATACTGTATTGCAGATTATGCATAAACTGTAGACATTCTGCAAGACATAGTGGCTTATATTTTCAAGAGTGATTAGTGGGTTTGGTTGCCTAATTTAAGACCACTTAGAGTCTGATTTTCAGAGGGTGGGTGCTGAACATTGCTGAAGTTCAGGCCCATTTAAGGTGTCTCAAGTTGTGTACTCAAACTGGGGCACCCAAAATCCTTAGTCACTTCTGAAAATGTAGGTCATTGTCTGAAATGGTGTCAAAGACAAAATCTCACACTGTATACAGGCCCTTGAAAAGGCAGCCAATCTTAGAACTGGACACTTAAGCAATGCCAACGTAGTGGGGTGTGGTACATGCTTCAAGGGAAACTCAGTACAGGGAATGTGAGTAAGAAAGGAAAATAGAAACAGCATCAACTAACTGGAGCTTTTGTTATGCCATTAGCACACTGCCATCTAAAATGTGGCCTAGTGCAGTGCTACTCAAAGTGGTGGTCTGCGGACCGGTGCTGGTCTGTGAGCCATCGGCTGCCGGTCTGCGCGCACATTGGGAAAAAAAATTGCCAGTCCCCCACATCAGATAGCTTGAGAAGCACTGGCCTAGTGGATATAGCACTGGACTAGAACTCGGGAGACCTGGATTTGTTTCCGGCTCTGCTACTGGCCTGCTGGGTGCTTGACACTTGGGCAAGTCACTTTGCCTCTTTATGCTTCAGTTTCCCCATCTGAAAAATGGGGTGATGATACTGCTCTCCGTTGTAAAGTGCTTTGAGAGCTGCCGATAAGCGCTATGTAAGGACTAAGTTATTGTATGATGATATTATGACAGATGCCAGTCCAGGCATATTGCATATAAAGTCAATAGTACTACTTGTGAGTAAAATGTAAGCATGTGCTTAAATGTTTGCAGGACAAGGACCTTTGCTGAAAATGACACGTAGGTCTAGCATATCTTAGGATAGTATATACATTTATTTTAAAATTACTGAAGTTGAACTTTGAATGAAACTGCAAAGCAAACCAATCTAGCTTGTTACACATGGTTGTTGCACAGCAGTTTATTTTCCCCCTTTTGTAGGTGGAGGTAAAATGTTCAATAGGCTGATATTTCTCTAGAGTTTCTTTCATTTATCTTGCTATCCTGCTCTCACTTGCAGTCATCATAGCTGATTTGAGGTTCTTGTTTAGCCTTATACTGCAGCTTAGAGTAATTAAACATTCTTACTGGCGATGGTACTTGTCAAATGTGGTATATTTACCTTTGTGGACTTTGAAATATTTCTTCTCTAATTAGCTGTTTCCATTGATAATGTACATTGTCAAGTGTACTTTTAATAAAAATGAGGCCTAGTGGCAGAAGGGAGATCAGTCATCACAAGGTAATCAGTGATACTAAATATATCTGCAGAGGTCTCTTAAATCTGTCTTTAATACTTACATCACAGTCACACCAAAGGACCACAGTTGTGATTCAGAGTCCATTGTATTACGGGCTATAAAGACACTGCCCTGGCCCCAAAGAGTTTACATCCTAAGAAGACACGTGACATTTGAAGAGTGGGAGTGTGGGAAAGACGGGATTACAATTACATATGTACAATTTTTATTTATATTAGGCATTTTAAAAATAGACTGTCCTTTAACACATCTGCTCTCTACATCATTAACTGGCTACATATAAACTGAATTAATGTAACCATTAAATCTAGGGAAAAAAAATAGAAACCACAGAACTTTTAAACCCGTTCATCATCACCTTTTATTATTTGCATGGTATCCAAATTGGATCTAGGCGCGAAGCTGATTTTACTAACCTTTTGCACTGAAGTATGTGTAGCAGTTTCCTATGAACATCACACCAGCCTGCTGTGACTGGAAGTGCACCCAATGTAAGCAATCCCCTACCTAATCTGATCATTCAGTAATGAATCAAAGCGCTATGCTAATTTAAATGGTCAGTACATTAGCCCTTTCAGCTTATGAGTCTGAATTTTTGAGTGTTTCTGAGTATTTTCTTCCAATATTGTGAGCAGTGGATGAAAAAGCAGGTATCAAAAAGAAAGAAGTCACACTTCTTAACTATTATGTCACTGCAGACTCTATGATGTCAGTATGCTGAATTGGGCCCCCAGTCTTGCAGACATTTACATATGTGAGTAACTTTCCCCACAAAAGCCTTTGCAGTGTCTGGGGCCGAACATTGTAAGAGTTATTTTTCCAACAAGAGGACAGGGGGTTTAAAAAACAAACAACAAATTAAGTATCCTCATGCAGGACCAAGTTTTTGAGGTGGGTGGTTATTTATTTATTTATTTAATTTAAACCAGTGTCTGCCAGATATTTTGCCAGCAATTGTAACTTTCGTAAAACTGCCCTTTGAAGTGCAAGCCACATTCCTTTGGTGAAAGATAGAACTCCTCTTATATTTTCCACCTTCATGGAGAAAAGCATCATCCTCAGTTTAATAAGTCTGGGTCTATATATTTTGTTGGCTAGATCTGAAGAGGTAAGTCACTTTTTTCACCCTGTGGTGTTGAAGACAACTTGCTTCCTTCTCTTTGGGTATGTGTACACTGCAGCTAGATGCCAGTGGCTGGCCTGTGCTAGCTGACTCGGGCTGTTTAATTGTGGCATAGATGTCTGTATGGTGGGAGGGTCTTAGAGCCCAGGCTACAGCGCAAGCCCAAACAGCTACACTGCAGCTAACCAGCCCCTTAGACCAAGCCCCATGAGCCCAAGTCAGCTGGCATGGGCCAGCCCTGGGTGTCTTAACTGCAATGTAGACAAACCCTTTGATACCAAAGCCTGATTCTAGGTTAGAGTAGTAACTGGTTCCTTCTTAGTAACTGTGCTGTCAGTTTTTCATTATGACATCTTTGCTGTATATTCAACACTGAAGGCTGAGAGAGATTTTCTGTTTTTAACTTAAGGCAAAAAAACCTATTAAGCATTTTCTGTCATATAATAACCTAGTTAATGTACAGAATATGCAAGACGTTCATTTACTATGAGCAAATTTCTCTAATCTGTGCTGATGACATTAAGCAAATAGTCTGTCAACAGTGAAATCCCTTGTACCACTTCATACCTTCATTTTGAAGTGCAAGAGGGGAGTATTCCTTTTGTTTTTAAATTCCATTTTAAGAAACTAAATGGGAACCGTAAAAGGGCCTTTGATGATATTTAGCTTCCACTGCATTGTCTGAGGGATCTGAAAGTACTGTACAGATGTTAATGAATGTGAATCCTCACAATAGCCGTGTGAATGGCTAATAATCCCCTTTTAATATGGGGAAGCTGACTACAGTGGAGACTAAAACTTGATTATTGTAAACCCATGTACAGTATCCCAAAGCACTGAGCAGTGTGAGGCACAACATGAAATTGACATAATTCTTGATGGTTTTACTGCTGTTGGAGTACTGCAGGGGTGCAGTGAAACTGTCTAGAATTAGAGAGACAAGGTGGGTGTGGTAATCTTATTGGATTGGTGAAAGACAAGCTTTCAAGCCACACCTAGCCCTTGTTCAGATCACAAGAGCTCTGTGTAACTCAGAAGCTTGTCTGTTTCTCGAACAGAAATTGGTCCAGTAAAAGATAGGCAAAGTGGGTGAAGTACTCTCCAATATCCTGGGACTAACTGAGTTACAACAGCACTACAAACATTGTCTAGAATTGGATCAGTTTTGGGCTCTGTTGGTTGGCAAACCTGTGTAACAGAGGAACTGGAGCTCTCTGTAGACTCAGGAAGAAAACAATGCTTGGATTTATTGGTCTGTTTCAGTGGGCTTTTTTTGCAACTGTAAGGACTAGAATTATTATATCTGTATAATGTCTTCACTTTTGCAGTAATTGCTTGATTCGGACCTTATGCTCACCAAGGAAGCTGTGCACTTTCCAGTGGAGAAGGGATTTTAAATCCTTTACAGTGAACAATGGACTGTGAATTTGGGGTGGATATCATGGCTGCTGTTACTGAGGAAACTTAATATGCAGATTCAGGTAGCTCTTCTGCAAAGAATGAGCAGGCAGTTTAAGGTTAATTTGCTCTCAGCCTTTGCTGAGAGGTCACTTCTGCTCTCAGATTCTTCTAGTGATTGGAATGAATACCTCACATAAAAAACCCCACTCAGTTGTCCCTCAGAGTGAAAGGTAAATCAAACTTCATGTATGCATTCATGGGCTACCAAGTGTTTGTCTTTTCAGAACGCTAGGCCAGGCATTGCAGTAAAATAGTCTGAGGGTTTGGATCCTTGATAAGAAAAAAATGAGCCTGTTTCAAATTGCATTTTTCATTTTTGCAGGCTTGTATATAATATTGTAAACGTGATATGGTAAGTGAATGGATATCTATGTTCTCCGTACATGGTTGAAATGGCCTTATTTTAAATGGCTTGTTATAATATAAGGAAGGCAAGGGAAAGAAGAGATTAGAGTTCAAGGTTACCACTTTGAATACGGAATAGTGTGCTTTTAAAGAGGAATCCGGGAAGCCTACTGGTAGCCCTGCAGATTTAAAATAAGGGTCAGTTTGATGTCAGCAAAAAGTTACATTATTTTACTCTAATAAATAATCCTCCAAGTTGTCTTGCATAGTTTACTTATTAGATAGGGATAAGGGATCATTACACAGACCTTTTTATTTTCACAAGATTTCATAGTTGTAACCACTGAAAGATATTCTTTGTTAAATTTAGAATTTCTTCAAAGACCATCATGTTTTCTGACTCTCATTTAGTTTGCTTTTGAGAGAGCAGTATTTCTGAGGAACCTTTGTACTTCTGCACAGACTCATCAGGGAGGATTTCCTATTGAAACTCATTGGCTGGTGGACTTCTCAAAGGAGGCATTCAAGAATGTAGTATTTCTTGTTTTTGCCATACTTTTCACTGATACAAAGGCCAGAACATTCAAACTCCCCTGATTTTTCCCAGCTCTGTCATTCTGTGGCCCATGCCTTTTTCCTAGTCACTCAAAATGTGTCCATTGGTTGTTTGAAGTTGATGTATTATCTTGTTCAGAAAAGAGCACTGAGTGAGTGATTGGTTGGTCCTCTTCCCAAGTTGCCTGGCTTGGATGCCACACTGATAGTTTCTTTAGGAACAGCTAAGATATCACTTGTGACAGTGCTGTTCTCCATAGGCCTGGTTAGTGAAAGATCTGTGGTCTTGCATGAGAGGCAAAACATGCAACACTCAACTATTGTTTCTTTTCCTCACTTACTTTTTTCTCTGATTCCAGTTAAAAAAAAAAATGGTATTGCATAAAATAGCAATAGTGGTACCATAATGCGGAGGATGATATTCCTTGTTGGAACTCTGCCCCTACTTCTCATGTTACATACCTTTTGTACAGTTGTTTTGAAAGGAATCTCTAATTTGAAGAGTAAAGTAAGGACTTCACTTGATTGATAAAGATCTGATATTTGCTGAAAACAAACAGGGTTACACTAAGCAAGCTGACCAGTTTTAATTTGTCACTTATCTCTGGCTCATGTTGAAATAGATCTTGTTCAAATTATCTGTCTTTATCTATATTAGCAGAATCACAGCTCAGTTGCCAATATAAGATAGAAATATTATGGTCAGAGGACCTTAGTGTGTGACCTGGTCAGTTCTTACGACCATTCCCTAAACCAGGGAAAGTTTAGGAATACCAGCTGTTGGTGATTTGATAGTAGGTACACTTTCCTGTAAGTTGGTAGTGAACCAAAGATCCATCATGGTGTCCGAAGATATTCACTGCTGCTTCAAGTGCTATCTTTCGGAGGAGATGTATACCCACTCGCTTACCGTTGATCCCATGTTCCTGAACAGTTTGTATTGTTGCTGTATGCTGTTAATGCATTATCGTTTTACCTTACAGGTGACTGTTTCAGTGGTGAATGATACAATCTCTGTATAGCTTGTGCACCCAACGGCATTTCTAATGTGATAAGGACCCTCCATGTAAAAGGAAAAATACTTATTTTTGTCCTGATGTGAACAATGTTCACAAGGGTTTTCTTTGCTTTGAGAATTATATTGTCTCTTCCCCTTCTGCTCACAGCCATAGACGTTTGCACTGCAAGCCCTTTTACTGTCTCATTCCACTTTCTTTTGCTGTCTCAGAGCTACTATATGGACCAGATGTTGCGACTTTTTGTTATATGTTTCACAGCTGGAAGCATTTATTTCTGGAAGGAATTTTAAATTGCCAGTCTTCTTGGCTGCTAGTAACATAATTATAAATCTTCCTTATTAAATCCTATTATATCATTGCATTCTCTAGTCTCCTCTTACATTACAATAAAACATCAGAATATGAGGTTTTGTTACTGGAACCTCTGGTCCTTAAGCCTCTAAGGCAGGGGTCTCAAACATGCGGCCTGCGGGCCATGCTGCGGCCCGCCAAGCCCCCGGCCCCCCAGAGTTATTTCCTGCTGCCGCCAAGCTCCCCTCACCCGCTTCGCCCCTCCCCCACAGCGCACCGCATCCCTGCTCCTCTGTCTACTTCCAGGCGCTTCCCGCCGCCAAACAGCTGTTAGCGCTTTCCGGGGAGGAGGTGGAGAAGAGGCGGGGCAGGGGCGGAGATTTGGGGAAGGGTTTGGAATAGGGGCAGGGAGGGGGTGGAGACTTTGGGGAAGGAGTTAGAAAGGGGGCAGGGAAGGGGTGGAAAGAGGTGGGGCAGGAGCGGGGCCTCATGGACGGGGTGGAGTGGGGGCAGGCCTGGGGTAGGGGTGGGGGCTTTTGCATCTTTATATGTAAAGGTGTCAGTGATGCGGCCCTCGGGCCAATGTACTTGTCCTCATGTGGCCCTCGTGGTGATTTTAGTTTGAGATCCCTGCTCTACCGAGTATCCATTGAGCATCCAACTATTTAGCACTGGACCTTGGATTGAGGATTACAAAAAATATCATTTGCATCTTTCCATCATTTTTCCCCTCCTTTTTCAAGTTCGGTGATGCAGTTTTTTCTTGTGCTTTTGATCCATGCCTTCTTTGCTATTTGAGGGATGATCCTAATCACCTAGAACTTGAATTCAAAGCTGGATAACAAAAGCTCAGTTCACTGAACTAGAGGCTTTAGAAGCATGAGCAAGTTTTTATAGATTTGTAATAGTTGGAAGTAGAAAAAACATTTTGGTCATCTAGTCCATCTCTCCTGCTAATAATCCTATACTTTGGATCAATGGTACTTTACATAGAAATGAAATGGATTGCATATTCTATTACACATACAAATATACATTAAAATAATGTTATGGTTGTAAAATTAAGCACTCAAAAATTAGGAAATGCCAAAATTAATATCTGCACAGGCATCAGTTTGCACAATTTTAAATCAGCCCCATTGTAATGTCCCTCTTGCTAATATACTAATACTGCTATGATAATGTACTGCTATGGATATATTTCATATTATTCTCTATGCCATACCTTAAGGATCCTAACATCTTGATTCTTTCCCCCTCTCCCTGTACACTAAGCAGAAGTCTTCATGTCCTGATGCACCTTAGCTCAATGACTTCTTCCAGACTTTTTTTTTTAAAGGTGTGTTGCAGCCCTGCTGGATTGCTAAGTGTGCCTGATGATGTTCTTTGCTTTGCCATCAGCCCCAAATGTGGCTATATATCAGTGTTATACGCCCCAATCAGTTCTGCAGTTTCATCTGCATGAGTGGACCATCGCATCCTTGTGCAAAGCCTCGTTGTAATCAGTTAGGCTCTTCTCAGGCTCATGGGTCCACCTCTGTGGATCCAAATGGGGCTATAGTGAAGTGTTTTGAGATCCCTTGGGCTGAAATGTCCTACACAATTGCAAGGTATTATTACTGAGAATGCAAAAGCAAATCAATTTTTGTTAGGATTAATTTCACTAAGCTCAGTTTTAACAAATTACAAAATTATGTTATAGGGTGAATGTCAGTTTGCTTTATGCTTAATGCTGTTCAAAAATAAATAGAACCTTTGTTTTTGGTAATCAAATAGAGATCAGACTGACTTTTTTCCCTTTTATTCTTTTTATGTTAGTTGAAGGCTAATTGCTTTCTTAGTATATTACTCTAAATCCATGAATTTTTAAAAAGCAAGCAAGTTTGTGTGTAAGGATATGCACTCATTACATATATTGCTGACCTAGGGCTATAATCTATTCTAGATGTTAATGGAGAATTCTGTTATAGTACCTGCATGAATCCTGCTGCATTAGGTCAACAATATCAATTATGCTAAAATTTTTACTTAGGTTCCTTTTTCTAATTGTATTTTGTTTTTAATAATCAATAGGACTTTAAAACTCTTTACACTTGTAATATTTTCTGGTTTATGTGTTAACTATAGATATAGAGAAATTGTATTAATGTGGAATGGTTTGAGGAGAGTATGTGCTATACAGTGAGTTTTAAAAAACTACAATACTTATGGCTCTTGGTGTGTAAGGTTTAAAATCAAATTGGAAGATAATTATTTGGATATTATGTCTCTCACATAACAATATTTCTCACATTGCAACTATAGTATGATCAGATTTCATTAAACAATTGCATCTGGCTTCTTTTTGCACAAGCCCCAAATTACATTTTTTTCCCCCCCACTGAAAAAAGTGTCCTTGCTTGCAAAGAACGCTGAAATCAATGAAGATTTAGGAGTATATTCTACCTGACTCTTGGAAGGGGACAGTCTATAGGCATAGGCGTGTGCTCCATAGCTTGCTGTGCCTCACATACAAGGCGTTTGGTTTAGTTTTTTAGGTGGACCAGGGTAGAGTGGGTATGAGACCAGTGGGTTGTTTTTGTAGCTGATTTGTGGGCCAATACCTACCTCTTCATTAGTATGCATTATCTGTGTGAACTACTGCAGCTCTGAAGTTGTAGGAGTTGGTGCAGAGCAGCTGTAGTACTACTTCTGGTATAACTGTGTTGCGTATGGTGTGGACTTTTCACACTCCTGAGCAACGTAATTATACTGATATAAGCCTGCAGTGTAGACCATATCCAAGTATGTCTAGTGGAAGTTTTCCAGTTCCAGGAACAGTATTTTAATCTGTTTTTATTGATAGTTAGCCTGAACTGGTTCGGTGTACCTTGTCCTGTATTCACCTGGGTGAGGGAGAAAGATATTAATGACAGGTTTCAGAGTAGCAGCCATGTTAGTTTGTATTCGCAAAAAGAAAAGGAGGACTTGTGGCACCTTAGAGACTAATACATTTATTTGAGCATAAGCTTTCGTGAGCTACAGCCCAAAGCTTATGCTCAAATAAATTTGTTAGTCTCTAAGGTGCCACAAGTCCTCCTTTTCTTTTTAAAGATATTAATATCTACTTCTGTATTTCTTAGCTGTTAAAGGGCTATATTGCAATAAACTTTTCAGGTTCTTTGTGTGTTAAGTATTTAACTCCACTATACAGAACATAAGAGCTGAATGGTATATTTGAACACTGACTTCTGTATGCTCAAGACTATTCTAACAGCATTCTTGTGGGCTTAAGATTCATGTGTCTAGTGTCTTGCAATATTTTGTTTTCCCCACTGTTAATGGAGGTGTTCTCTATCTTTCTCTAAAAAGTATACTGACTGATTTTTAAGATATTGAAATATAAATACAGTATTTATAGCTGCTCTGGCTTTGATAGGGCACAGAACCCAACTTCAGCAAAATAAAATCTTAGAGCCTTTATAAAAAAAAAAAAATTGCTTATTTTTAGCTACTTTCTTCATTATCTGTCAATCCAGTCAGAAAAAGCTGCTTCCCATAATTAATTTGAGGTATTTAGAGCAACTCTGAATTGGTAAAATCCTATGACTACGGCTACTTATGGTATGTCTACACTACATTGGCTACAGCAGCAGAGTTATGGCACTGCAGCTGTACTGCTGTAGCACCATAGTGTAGACACTTCCTGTATTGACAGAAGGGGTTTTTCCATTGGTGTATTTAATCTACCTCTCTGAGAGGGGATAGATAGGTCAACAGAAGCATTCTTCCATCTACCTATCTGCATCTGTAGTGGGGGCTAGGTCAACCTAACTATGCTGCACAGGGCACAAAATTTATCCCAGCCCTGAGCAATGTAGCTATGTTGATCTAATTTTTCATTGTAGGCCAGTCTTTAGATATAGATCTCAAAGGCCCTGCTCCTACTGCAGGGATTACTAAAACTGTGGGTATGACATCTCAACAATTGATTTTTTGGAATCGTTCCTTTACCTTCTATAGCAGTGGTTTTCAAACTTTTTTTTCTGGAAACCTAGTTGAAGAAAATTGTTGATGCCTGCGACCCAACGGAGCTGGGGATGAGGGGTTCGGAGTGTGGGAGGGGCTCAGGGCTGGGGCAGAGGGTTTGGGTGAGGGCTGCGGGGTGAGGCCGGGAATGAGAGGTTCAGGGTGTGGGAGGGGGCTCTGGGCTGGGGCAGGGGGTCGGGGTGTGGGAGGGGGCCAGGGCTCTGAGTGCAGGCTCTGGGCTGGGGCCAGGGATGAAGGGTTTGGGAGGGGCTGAGGGGTTTGGGATGTAGGAAGGGGCTCCGGGTTTCGGGGGGGTCTCAGTGCTGGGGCAGGGGATTGGGGCATGGGAGGGGGTCAGGGCTCTGGGCTGAGACTAAAGGGTTTAGGGTGCAGGAAGGGGTTATGGGTTGGGGGGGGCTAAGTACTGGGGCAGGGGGTTGGGGTGCAGGGTCGGGGCGCGGGGTTACCTCGGGTGGCTCTGAGTCAGTGGCACAGTGGGGGTGCTAAGGCAAGCTTTCTGCCTGTCCTGGCACCACGGACGGCACTGTGCCTCAGAAGCGGCCAGCAGCAGGTCCAGCTCCTAGGCGGAGGTACACAAGCAGCTCCGCGTGGCTCTCGCCCGCAGGCACCGCCCAAACCGATGAATGGGAGTTCAGATCCGGTGCTCAGGGTGGGGGCTGTGCACAGAGCCCCGTGGCCCCCCTGCCTAGGAGCCAGACCTGCTGCTGGATGCTTCTGGGGCGCAGTGCGGTGTCAGAACAGGTAGGGACTAGCCAGCCTTAGCCGGGCAGCATCACCAATGGGACTTTTAATGGCCTGGTTGGTGGTGTTGACCAGAGCCACCGTGACCCAGTGCCTTCCAGTACTGGGTCATGGAATGTGTCATGACCCATAGTTTGAAAACCACTGTTCTATAGCATAATAGTTCGGTTTCAGTGATCTCTTTCACGAATTTGTTTAAATGTATTAAACCTTTGTCACTGACATCAGTTCCTCTTTTCTTTAGTTAAACTTTTGTAAGAAAGCACTGATAACAGTTTGTCTACTGAGAGAATATATGGCACAATATTACTGTGTTTACAGCTGTGTATCTTTACAAGTAATGAGTTTTAAGTTATCCTAAATACAAGTTTCTAGAGGTGAGAAATGCCTGAGAGATAGGTAATAGCTACACTGCAGATTTAAGTACACAGCTGCCGTTGTGTAACAGAGAGTGAGTGAGAGAGAAAGGACTTTTTGTATGCCAGAGAATTTGAATATATTGGTGAAGTACAGTAGCTAAATCCATAGACACTCTATTTAGTTCAATATTCCTTTTTTGTTCTTTGTACAGGAGCCCTTACCAAAGTAAAGGAGAGTAAGCGGCATGTGGAAGAAGGGAAGATGGAGGTCCAGAAGGCTGATGGTATTCAAGATCGCTGTAACATTATTTCTTTTGCCACCTTGGCAGAAATTCATCATTTCCACCAAATTCGAGTGAGGGACTTTAAGTCACAAATGCAACATTTCTTAAAACAGCAAATACTTTTTTTCCAAAAAGTGACGCAAAAGTTAGAAGAAGCTCTTCACAAGTATGACAGTGTTTAATCTCCTAACTTTGAATTGTGGACTGTTCAGAGTATGAGAGTGATTTAAGCAGCAGAGTAACAATCGCTGTTATGGAGGAACAGTTGCCAACTGTTGGTGGTACAAGAATGGTTTTGTGTTCATCTGGAGTCCCAGCTGAATCTCTAATTAAGTAAGAAGGAAATGGTTAATATGGCTATGTAATAGAAACAGTACCACACATTGTAACTAAGTTATACTGTTTATGCCTACACTACCATTGTAACTTTTTTGAAATAATGATTATACTATTGCCTTATTGCTTTTTGAAGTATGGTATTTTAGTGCATACTTTGTAGACCTCAAAACCGTTTGGGTCTTTAAGGAAGCTTGCTAGATAAAAGCCTGCTTCAGATGCCTTTTTATTCTCCTAGATTTGGATTTCCTAAATTCAACCAATTCTCTGTTTACAAACTCCTACTAGAGCAGCTATGCGACTTTGTGCCTTTAGACTTTTGATTTTTCCTTTTCTAGTAAGCCACATTTTTATGACTGAATGAAGGGTTGGTGCCTGTGACAGGAATGGATTATGAAATCTCATATTGACTGAAATAATCAGCTGCCACCATCTAATTGGCACAGCAAGTATTGCCCTGTGACAAATGTTGGCTGAAAAAGCAGGATTTAAAATCAATTCACACTTTCTTGTAATAAATAGTCTTCATTTTCAATTCTATTTGCCAGAACCTTAAACATACAAGTGAAGAGTACAGCACCACTGTATTCCCTTTCTTACCATGATTAGATAGTGAGGGGTTTTATGTTAGAATACATTATTGTGAGTAGACACTTGGAGAACTAATCTAATAGTAGCAGAGGATTGAAATGTATCAAGGGACTGTGTATACAGGCTAAGTGACTAGCACTTGTTTGTGTACTTGATAGCTGGAGATGATTTGCTCATTGTTTCAGTGTAAATTCAAATACAGACCTGTGTGGTCAATTGAGACTCCACTGTGATTCACTGGTTTACGAAGTCACAAATTTGCAGGGATGTTCAATGGTATAAATGGTTTGAAAGCAGTCTTGGCTGAACTGACTAGGAAACAGGAAGCATTTCTTATATTTATAACACCCATTTAGCAATTATACAAAATAGTAAGACAATAGTTTAGTTAAGGATTTTTGCAAAGTTGAGAGTGTGTGTGTGTGTATACACACAAACATGGTCTCAAAACAACAGTTATCTGATCTAAACCAAGAAAATCAGTCTAAACTTTATCCTTAACCTACCAGTTCACTTTCTGAAGGTCACTACGAGAAAGTTTTTCCTTTATCTTGTCTCCTTGCTGTAAACAAAAACCAAGAAAACTGAATTTAATTTACACACACACACACACACACACACACACACACACACACACACACACACACACACACACACACACACACACACACAGCTGAAACCAAACAAAAGCCAGGAAACTAGGCAGTCAGGGGATATCGTTCAGATGGAGTACAAAATATTAACCACCCGTATCTTAGAAATCCAGCAGTTATCTGACTGATCATGCCAACTTTTATAGGTTAAAAACCCCACTGCTGTTAGATGGAGAAACAAAAAATAAAAAAGCAAGCAGCCACATTGTCACAAGATCTATTGCAAAATGCTTTTGGATTGCCCTGCACTGATGGTTAACAAAAAGTTATTTCAGGAAGAACTTTGCTGATGTAGTGATACTGATAAAGAAAAAAAATCACTGTTTGCTAAAATAAAAGGACAACCAATAAGGAAAGAAACTGTTTACAAGCTTCTAAGAGAATTGCAAACAATGTTGAGGAAATAAAAAGTATTTGACATGGTCATAATGCTGACTCGCCATCCTTAACCTTCCTCATAGTACCTCATTGTCAGGGTAGTGATCTCTGAACAATAGCTGATCTTATTCCCAGATATGGTTTACAACGTACTTAAGACAGTGGTGGGTTAGGTTTGGAGTTTCAGCCTGTGCTTGATTAAGCCAGATGCTGTTTTAATAAATATCTATGTGGTAATTATATGAGGCGGTAATCAAATTCATTCCGCTTGAGCAGTTAAAAGACTTTTCAGAAAATTACCTTGGTCCAGTTAAAGATTTTAGATTTTAACAGTACTGAAATGTTCATATCCAAGAGAAATGAAGCTGTTATACAATATACAGTACAACATTATCAGAATGGTACAGTTTCCACAAATAAACTGTCATGCCCTTCCTCTCATTCTCTCATTGTTAGTTTTGTTATGTTTTTTGGAAGGGGGACATTTTAAAATTTGACACTATAAATAAGACTGAACTGAACCCTGGATCTGAATCTCTTCAGACTTTGGAAAGATTCAAATCCAGGTCAAAACTTTGTGGTTTTGGCCCATTTTTGTGGTAAACCTTTTGTTACTTTTTAGTTAGTTGGTCTTAGGTGAGAAAAAAGGTTGCTTGACTACCTTGGTTGACTAAACTCAGTGACAAGCCTTTTTTTTTTTTTTTTTTTTTTTTGGTTAAGTATCCTTACATTGGAAAAAGGGAAACAAGAATACACTTAATTTTTACTTCTTATCATGAGGAGTCCAAACTCAGTTTAATTTAAAATACCCTCTTAGTGAAGAAGTATCACAGTGAATAACTGTCAATGAATCTCTGAACACTGAAGGATGTGGTCCAAGGCCCAAATGTACTCAAGCTGGATCTATATTCTTTGGTAGGGGCCCTGGATTCTGTGCACTCTGGTGCAGCAAACTGGAAATCTTGCAGCAGCTTTTTAAAATGAAATAATGCAATTAAATATGGAATAGAACAAACCAAGACAGGAGCCTCTGTTCAATGTTAAATTACAGTTGTTTTACAGTGTCTCTGCATTTTCAGTTTTTGAGGTGTCAGATATTTTTATCAACAATACCTACCTATTGTAGAATTTTATGGTGGGGGTTTGGCAGCTAGATAGGGGACAAATAGGACTTTTGGCTTCTATGAAGGTGTTGGGGGCAATGTGGGATTGTGGATAAGTGTGAGTGCTATGTATCCGTTCAAAAATTACCAACAGTGAAATGTTGAACACTGTTGCCATTTTAATTGTCATCCTCAGGAGTTAACAACCTGTTAAAACAAGTTGGGCAATTTGAATCTCAGGGATGCTTGCAAATTCAAGACAACCTCTTCAGTTTATATTCTCTGCACATTTTTAGGTTTCTTTACAACCTTTAGGGTCATACAGGACAATCTGTTTGACAGACTTAGGAGTGTTGCACAATCCAGCCTGCAGAGACCCGTAGGAAAGCACTCAATGACAATACTTCAGATAAGTATTTAAACCTAGAGGAATGAAGCATGAAAGAAGAATGAGTAACCTTTGCAGCTTCTCAGGCCACTAAATAAAAGATACTCAAGAGGGGTTCAGTCCTTAGCTACTCCTGGATTTCTGGTACAGCAGAAGCATTTCAGAAAACATTGCCAAAACTGAAGTATTACATATAAAACTGGATTATTTTTAAACTGTTAAATACATTGAAAATATATAAATCCTTTTTTTGTAGGTGATGCTGACATAGCCTGACTTTCTAGTCTAAGACCGTGTTTGCAATAGCTTATAACTTTGCCAAGCTTTAACTGTTCATGCTGAAAGTTTCCAAGCTCTCCCTCGGCCTGAATTCTTTTGGAAAACTTCAAGATAATTGGTTCAGCTGTTTATCACAATGAGGTTAGGGGAAAATGTGTGGTTTTGCCCATGTTAAAAAAATTCTGTAAACAGTTTTGTTCACAAGCTCCAGTGCCTCAACTCTTTGAAGCAAGAACTTGAAATCTGGCAGGGAGTCGGATGTGCCTCTTGCTGTTCCAGCAAAAATCCCCCCACATTTGGCCAAGTTATAAGCCTCTGTAAATCCCAGCTTGCACTTGCTCAGTACAGACTTGTTAAGAGTTTGGCAGCTAAATTTCCCTGAAGATTCCATCTGCACTGAGCATTTTCCAACCGAGGATGACCTGGGCTGAGCAAGACTCCTGCAATTGCTTCTCCCAGTGGCCAGGCAGTGCTGTGACATGGCACCAGGCACAGACTCTCCTGTGCCCTCAGTGCCCCCACTCTGGTGCCCAGGCAGTGAGTGTGTAAGTAGTGTGGAATATTGAGGGGTGAGCGCCTAAGTTCCCTGTAAGCTGCATGGCCACGCAGCAGCCCATTTAGCGCCACGCAGGCGCTCAGGGAACCTGCCCAGCTGGGACCTCCTGGGGGAAGGGTGGCCCCTCCCCCGGCCCCAACTCAGCCCTGGACCTGCCGGGGGAGGGGCAGCCCAAACCCAGCCCCAGTCTGGACCTGCCGAGGCAAGGGCAACCCTCCCCCGCCCAAACCCAGCCCCGGCTCAGACCTGCTGTGGCTGTGGGGAGGGGCGCATATCCAACCGCCCCAGCCCTGGAGCTGCTGTGGTGGGGAGAGGTGCCTCTCCCCCCTAGCCCAGGTGCTGCTGCTGGGAGAGGGAGCTGGGTATAGTCCTTTCTCCCCACCAAAGCCTCCGAGCACCCTCTTGCACCCCAAACTCCTCATCCCCAGCCCCATCCCAGAGCCTGCACCACCAGCTGGAGCCCTCATACCCCTGCACCCCAACCTTCTGCCCCACCCCCTCCCGCACTCCAAACCCCTCGGCCCCACCCCCACCATATGTGTATCAGTATGAAGGTGATGTGTCACATATCACCTCCATATTGGTGCACATAAAATTCATTCCGCACATATGTGGGAAAAATTAGAGGGAACACTAGTAAGTGCCATACCTTGGGGGTGGTAGCAAGGTACGATCCTGGAATGAGGAGCTTGGGGGTGTGGAGGACTGGGATGAGGAGCTGATGGGGCAGAAGATGGGAAAGAGGATAGCAGGGAGAGACAAGGGGCAGAAAGGCTGTAACCATTAGAACACACTCCTCAGAGCCTGAACTCAGGATTTCTGAGTCTCAACATTCTTCTGCTGTCCGCATAGTATGAAACTACTGGCAACGTGCTATAGAATTTAACTAGGTACGTGTCAGTATAGTTCCACATCATGGAATTTCTGCTTTTTCAGTTTGCTTTTCTTAAAAACCTAGGAAAGTACATACAGAAAAAAACCTTACATTAAAATAATGTTAAGGTCAAATCAGGCACACAAAGTTAGGAATGCCAGAATAAAGGTTTCAATTTTAATTTCTCCCCTTGTACACATGCTATGAGACAGTCTTTAATTACATGATCGCACGCTATTTTTTCCGGAGCCCCTCCCGCATTCAATGCACAGGGTGGACCGTGCTCTGAATTAATTAGGGTTGTGTAGTTAGACTTCTACCAGTAGAACTTCTGCATCATTTGTTGCAGAAGGTGGAAGGTTTATAGTAAATGAGGCAGGAGATTAACAGAAGAGAAAAGATGGTCTCATCTCTGGCAGATTAATGTCACTGAACAACTGGATTTTATCCCTGTCTCTTCCAAAGAAGGCCTACATGATGCTAAACAAATCACCTAAACCAGACTTTTCACAGTTGACCACGAACTATGTGTTCCTCATTTTTTATGTGCGTAAACCGAGATTTGGGGTCTGATTTGCGGAAGTGCTGAGCAGTCACAGTGGCAACTGACGTCAATGGGAGCTCTGCTTTCAACAGAAACTTTTGTATAATGCAAAGTTCTCTGAAAACTCAGGACTTAGGCACCGCAAATTGGGCCACCAAAATTAGTGGACACTTGACCTTTAGTCCTTCTGCGCCTCAGCTATCCCATCTGTAAAACAGGGATAATACCCTCTCATCTCTCAGGGGTGTTGGTTGTGAAGATAAAATGGTGTTTGTGAAGACCTCAGATACGAGTGATGAGCACCAGAGAGAAGCCTGGGAGGAAATCAGTAATTGTCTTCAGACCAGGGTTTGAATGATGTGTAGTAAATAAATCAGAGCCACACTTTGGTGACAATAAAACGAAATATTACATAGCTACTCATTAATTAAGCACCGTCCAGTCTGTGCACAGAATGAGGCAGGGTCCTGTGGAAAAAAATAGTGTGTGATCATGTCATTAAAGGATGCATATGCATAGTGGGGCTGAATTAAAAATTCACAGGGAACCTGAATTAGGACATTTCCTGACTTTTGAGTGTGTGGCTTTGCAATTAACGATCTTTTAAATTTGTTTTTGTATTAATACAATATAGTAGGGTAAAATATTACACAGAAAGAAACCTGATGTAAAATATCTGATAGAGATAATGTAATAAATCAATTTATTAACTTAGTAATTTCAAGAAAATAAAAAATCAGGTATATTTGTTATAAATATACTTAACTCCCATTGTAGTTAGTGACAAAACTCATGCAAAATCATTTATTTTCAGTATATACCATATTTAGGTATGATGAAAAAGTTCTCATGTTAAAAAATCTTATAGACTTTCCTACAACACTTCGGGACCCCTGTGAGATCTTTATGTATGGCAACCACATGTCCTGTTTTAGCTGGGACAGTCCCTTTTTTAAGCCCTGTCCCGGCCGTCCTGACTTTTTTGGCAAAGGTGGGCATTTGTCTCCATTTACTGTTGCCAACTTGAGCAGTTGGCAAGAGCAAACGGGACAAATGTCCTCTTGTGTCAAAAAAGTGGGGTGCAGTGCAGGAATGTGTCGGGAGGAAACAGTGATGCCAGCCCCATGGAGAATGCAGGCAGTGTTCTGGCCAGTCCCATACGGGGGGCAGACAGGGCTCAGCCAGGCAACTCGGGCCAGCCCCGTGTGGGGTGGGGCGGAGGGGCTCAGGCCAGCCCTGTGCGGTGTCCCATTTTCCCTTTGGGAAATATGGTCACCCTACCTTTATATGAGATTCTTGGAGGGTTGAGGATGGCTACTGGCATGCAGAAAATGTTTTGGGGCACATGGGGGCTGCTTTATTTTACAGATCCCGTGAGCTGATTTTTGGGAGCGCACACTACCCCAGGACAGATTTTGGTGGGACTCTTCCCTCCTTTCAGCCAGGCCCTTTCTTCGGTTACATGTCAAATGCTGGGATAGGTAGATGGAGAAGTGTAAGTAGAGTGATTCTTCTGCGCTACTGCAAAGTATCATTTTTAAACAATTTACAGTATTTTGCCACTTGTACCCATTTTCTGAATATTACAAAATCTTATTCCTATGTGAAGTAAATGGCCGTTTCCCCTCTGCCTCCAATGGGCCACAGTTGTCTAACTTACATCACCATGTCAGTCAGGACAGACTTTGCTCCACAACATCCTCTTCCTCTCCTAATTGGAAACAGTATTAAATCCCTTCCCCCGCCTCCCTCTGCTTCCTTCTGTAACTGTATTAAGAATGGCAGAAGTAGATTAATTCTCAGGAAATCTAAAGTTACTGTTTGAAGTAAAACTCCAGGAAAACATATTTTTATCAATTTTTTTTTTTTTTTTTTTTAGTTTTAAATATTATTTTCCAAGAACGTTTCCTGATTTTTAAGGAACACAAAAGCACCGTGTGTTCAAAGACAGATACAAGTAGGGACAACTCCTGCTTTTTTTTTTTTACTTGCACAATTGACACAGAGTCTAAAGCTTTTTTTTAAAAACAAACAAACCCCCCACAATCGATCTGCACACATGGGGGAGGAGGAAAGACTGCGTATGAATAATATGGACAACGTGTGAGCGTGGGGTGGTATAAGTGTCGACTGGCATGATTCAAAATAGCTGCATTGCTCACAGTGGGTGAAGGTTCCTGTCATGGGGTTTACCCCAGTCATTCTGTTCTCAGGGAGACAGCGGCAGTTGTACCTGCATCTACCTCAAGAACCGGTAGGGGCTTCAGTTACCAGTTCCTATAATAGGGCCTGGGCCACAGGGCCATGTGAGTGGGGGCCCTAGGGGTAGGTCTATCCTGCAGCTGGAAGCTTGAGAACGCGAGCCACATCATCCCTCTATTTAGACATACATCCCTATATTTAGCATGATAGCTCGAGCCCCACTAGTGACAGTTGGTCTACTTGGGCTGGGAGGCTCACTTCCAGCTGCAGTGTAGACATGCTAGGACTATGCACCTGCTGCAGGAACCTCTGGCTGCCTGGCCCTTCTGCTGCAATGGATTATGTTCTTGGAGATCCCTCCACCCACCACTACACCTCCCTGGATACTTCCACAGTACAGAGGAGCGGCACAGGAAAATTGTGTTAATATTTCCAAGGTAACCCTGCATGTAAGTGGGGGGAACAATGCACATCCCATCCCAGGCTGCCCTATCCCCAAGCATGCAATCCTACCCCATGGAGGGCTCTCTTTAGGGACCAAAGGAAAGGGTGGTAGAGGCAGCCCTGTGGACAAGGTATCCATTCATAGAAGGTGCCTAGGAAACAATCTGGATACTGATGGGATGTCACATGACTATTCCAACAGTCTGTTCTCTGGGAAGACATTTAACAGATTTGAGTAAAAGATGCCAAGAAATTTACTGGTCTTTGATTGTAACTTTTCTTCCACACCAGTTTATGCACTGATGTTGTAAATGTCTGTTTTGGTTTTTAAAGGTGCATTCTGATGGGCCACAGTAGCTATGTTTTGAACTTCAATTTTAGTATATACTCTTCTAGAAAAGAAATAATGTTAGACTTCTAAAAAGTGGTCATAGAGACTGAATATGTTGGGTTCATTTCTCACCTTGTCTTGGCCAGCAAGCTACATCATTAAAAACTGAAGAAATCTACGAGACCATTACTAAATGAGAGGGATGAGATTCCTTACTACAATTTCAGTTCCTCTCAATTTGTGACAATTAGTGCCCATGGTTAATAGATATCACTATATACAATGATTATAAAGAGTACTAGTTTTCTGTGTGCATTACTTTTGCCAAGCATCCTGTTGGGTGCCTGTAGAAGTAGCAGTATTAAAGGAGAAAGTATATATATTCCATTCCCTTCATTTTCAACCTATGTACCATTTCCATACTGTGTCCATGTGGTCTGTAGATAGTTACAACACAGAAGGGCTGTGGCGGGGTTGGATGAATAAAACTTACTGGAATATTGCCAAGAGACTGGAAAAAGGATACCCATCCTTGGTTAACTACATTGTATGATAGAGTCTTTAATCTCACTATCTAATGTTAAACAATTTCTCCTTTTGGTTGCTTTTAGTTTTGTCAAATGCTCAGTCCTTTCAGCTCTCCCTCTTCAGCTAGCCTTACGATAAAGGCATAAGCAAATACATTGTGCAAGCAGTTTAAACTGTTCCATTGGTTACATATACACAAATTGTTTGCCAAAAATGTGGCTAGCTAAATGCCTCCATTTAGATAAACAATGTGTCATTGGACTTTTGAAGTGAATTTTGGGGGGTATGAGAGTGAGACTGAAGAAGTAGGTGAAATGGTACAAATTAAACCTGTGGAAGAAATGAGGGTTATTCACTGGCTTGCAGCAGTTCATTTGTTTGCAGTTGATAGCCCAGTCTTAACTATCTTCAAAAGAATTCTTCATCTTTCCAGATTGACACAAGCAACTCAAATACTCAGCTGTTTTCTCACGTTGATATATAGAGAGAAATGTGTAACTTTCCATGGTTAGCTGATTACCTCCCCTACGCACACACATACACAGTGATGGAAGAACAGATGCCATTGATTAAGAGGAGATTACTCACACGCTGCTGAAACCATGCCCTAAGGAGCACATTTGCACAGAATGGTGAGGAATACATATCCTGTGCTAATGAGGAAGCAGTTTAACTGTCCACTAAAGCTACCAGGCAGAAGGCCTGATCTACCCCAGAAAAACTGCTTCACCTGCCAGCTGGAAAATGTCCCCCCCCTCCCCTGGACACTAAGGAAGCAACAGGTTAGCAGTTCTCTGATCAAGGGCAGATGAAACAAACTATTGTACTCAGGAGGATGGGAGTCCTTACTAGGCACTTTGGTTAAATCTGTTTATTTCACTGTTAGTCTTCACTCCTGCACTGAAACAAGTTGGCCTTTGTTTATCGGTTGCCTCTGCCTTGGTAACAGGCTGAGAAAAGCCCTTGGTCTTCACTCTCATTAAATGTACTCCTGAGTGAAGAAGCTCCCTCCAGATAGCAAAAATATGGCCAAGTGTGCACATTGCTGCAGTCCCTGGCCACCCTCATGCAGGTGTGTCTCTCATTAAAATGGGACTCATGGTGTTAACAAATACTAGTTTCCCCACACATTCTGGTGGATTTTGTAGCCTGTACTTTGAGCATCTTTTACAACTAGTGGTAGCGTTTTCTCTTGCCCCTATGGCAGTCCAAGTCCCATCTCCAATAGAACCTGTACCCAGGAAACACACTGGCTGATGGCAAGTACACAGCGGAGTTTTACACATCAGTGCAGTTACTCACTAGTTTGAGAGTACAATTTGCTGCACTCGTCTCTCTCGCAGGTCCATGTCTTTGCCCCTATATTGAAACAACAACTATTGATTCACTAGAAGTACTTTATTATGAAACAGTTAGTGTGCTACACACAACACACCTGCCACAAAGCAAAGAAAAGTTAAGCTACCTACCAATACGCACCACGGGCACATTCTTTACCATTACCACAGCTACCACATACTGCAACCACCATGCACTGCAAGTGCGCGCACTACAACATTAGCTCTGTCCTCCCTCTACGGAGGTCATCCTTCTGCATGCAACCCTTGACCAAATTACCATCTCCCAACATAACCAACTACTACACTGTACAGGGACAGCTACTAATGAATGAGAGTGTGTGTGTAGAAGGCCAAAAGGAGGCAGAGTTAAGGTTGTAGCACACAGTCTGGTGTGCAGCAGTGGAGAATATATGGTCATTAGCCTTCAGGTCACCTGTCTAATCTATCATGATATCTAAGTACTACCATATAGATGAGAAAACCAGGCCAGTACTGGGAGTGAGATATCAGAGGAGTTCTCAAACTAGGGATCATGACCCCTCAGGGTCATGAGGTTATTACGTGGGAAGTTGCGAGCTGTCAGCCTCCACCCCCAAGCCCTGCTTCACCCTCCATCATTTATAATAGTGTTAAACATAAAAAAAAAAAAAAAAAAAAGTTTGAAGGTGGGGGTTGCACTCAGAGGCTTGCTATGTGAAAGGAGTTACCACCACAAAAGTTTGAGGACCACTGAGATATCAGATCACATCTTGAAAGGAGACAGCAACCTAAAGAAAAGCATTAGATCACCCGGTCAGATTCTGTCATCCTTACATTGCATAGCACCTTATGCTGCAGTAGTCTCATTGAGATCAGTAATGTTAAACATAGCTTTGTAGACATGAAAATATAAAACAAAATAGAGAATATGCACTATAGGAGTTATACTTATTCAGGATGCCTTAAGGATCCACTCCCATTGACTTCAGTGGGATTTATCATAGGATAAGATATTGCTCAGTTTGCGTAATAGTGGCAGAATGTGGCCCGTGATCAACAGAAAAATGGTTTTCCAACTGTGAGTACTGCAAACAATCTGAAAATAAAGCTGTCCTCCTCCTGGTTCGTGTGTCATTAATAATTCTGGCCCAACACAGGGCTAGTTATGATGCTATTGAGGAAAACACATCAAGCTAAAGCTTTTTTTCCAATTGATACTTAATTAAAATTCTGCAGAAGGTGCCAGAGTCAGAAGCATCCAACCCATCCGCATCGTTTTATGTTAAACGGGGGTGTTAGGGGGGAGCAGCAACACATTTTGGGTCATTAAGCAGATATGGTGTGGAAGAAATACAAGGAGCAAATCTGTTGGATAAGATGGTATCATTTTTACACTTTTCTGATTCTTTACTTCATTAGGCTTCATTTTTATATTTGAATAAATATTCGAGGGATTTTTCAGGTTTGCCTTCTTTGATTCCATCCCCCCCCACCCCGCCCCCGAATTCTAGTGTGAATATTAATAGGTGAAGTGTTGTTTCAATGCGTCGTAGCTGCAAATGCATGGCCTTCTGGACTCCCTCATTATACATTTTTATATTATTGTTCAGGCTTAGTCAAATCTCAGTGGATACTTGTAACTGATAGCAGTTTGTATATTAACTGAAACTAGCCTGCAACAATATGCAAGAAGATAACAGAGTTGCTAAACCTTTTGCCTATCTCATAGTTCTAGTATTTGGATCAAACTAACGCCTCCACTACACCTATAGACTGACATTTCCAGTGCATTAATAACAGACAGACACACACAGAGATAGATCTATCTATCTCTCACACACACAGGGTCCAAGTTACCATGTAGTGTATGCACAGCATGCCTATATCCCAGATGCTAGAATAAAGTGCTGTAGATCAAGGCCACTTGATCATTCCACCCACTCCCAGGCAAAGCTGGGCTTTATGTCAAACACCATGGTACCATGAGAAAATAGAGGCAATTATTCAAATATTTTCCATATTCTTTTATTATTTTAAATGCCAACTATAGGTTTAGCTCTAACTACTGAAATCAGCACTGTCCATATTGTCATTTGTGTGATTCAATAAATTTCATCTTTATGACCCAAACTGACAGGGTTTCCTAGATCTGAGTAAAGCACGAGAGATTCTGATTTCAGTTTCCACAAAAAGCAAATTTGACAGGGACTACGTGGCTAAGAGGTTTTCTAATGGAAGAAAGAACCTATTACTCCTAGGTTACTGGTTTGACTCTATTGTGGGTCACAAGTAACCAAAAAGTGTTTCTCTGTGATGGCTGATTTGAGATTAGTGGTCTCAATCCAGTTTCTACAGGGCAGTTACTCATCATAGCTACAAAGGACTGAATGGGTCTGGAGAGAAATTGATCCTTACAGGTTATTTAGGGCAATGTAAAGGCATATTAACATGGGGAAGCTTGCACTGTAGATACCCACAAATGGTCCTATCAGCAACTACTATAGTGTATTAAATTCACACATGCTTGAAGATTTGGATTCATTTGGAAAGCAAAATTTTCCTGACTTACCTTTTGGGCGCTTGAGCTTTGTAGAGTATCAGGCTTCATCTAGTGCAATATTCTCAGATGACTTCCACTTTTTCAATTCTAAGGTGGCAAATACATACCATTATCCATTTTCTTTCTCAGCTGATCACCCTAAAGACAGTTCTTAGTGAAGTATTTTCCCCAAGTCATCTGTTTTTTAATGCTAAAAAATATACAATTAAAATATGCATTACTGTCAAAGTGAAACAGATTAATAATCAGAACAATCATGCACACTGTTATAGCAGCAAGGAACATTATCAACATGGCTCCAGACCAGAAACTTGGAAGGTTGGGTCCCTACTCTGAGAAACAGAGTTTAAAAATTGGGGGCATGTAACTCTTGCCTGCTTGTTCTTTGAAACCTTTGTATATTTACCTTGCTAGCCTTGCCTACACTAAGAAATTAACCTACTGCAGAAAACGGGGGTGAGCAATGGGCCTGTTGTAGGGTGGTCTCCTCCAGAGGATCCCCTCATGCCCAGAGGTCACCATTAATCTCACCCCCTTAGCTCCCTAACTAAACTCCACACAGATCAGTCTTGCCAGCCCTTCCAGAAGGGTTTCAAAGAACAAACCAAAATGCTAGTAAGAAGATTATGCAATTACCCTGCTGACCTCAGTCTCCACTTTAGGGTTTTTCATCCAAGGCTACTCCAGGCCTTCTGTCTCTTGCAGCCTCTGTAGTTCCTTCCTTTCTACACAGATCATACAATTCTCTAGCACTGCCCCCACCCCTTTCTGCTTCCTGCTACTCTTTATAGAGAATCAACTGACATCTGCTCAGGTGTGCCTCTTTAGTAACTAGGGTTCGCTGGGCCCAGACCTGTGGTCCTTAAAATAGGCCAGCTACCCTGCTACAGGAAGGAGAAGACGTGAAATTAGCAAGCCCATCGTTATGATTGAGGGTGGCACCACCAATGACCCATTATCCACACTGGCTGCAAAACCTGGCTCTGCCTCTGGCGGCATACAGCCATTATATCCCCTCCATACTTCTACTGGAAATTGCAGTTTATGCATCCAAGGCTCGTGTACACCTATTTAGTCATAGCAATATACTGGGATCTCAGATTTAGTTGGTTATCCACCATGATCCATAAATCCTTTTCATAGTCACTATTTTCCAGGATAAAGTCCACCATCCTGCCTGCATTCTTTGTTCCTAGATGTATGACCTTGGAACTGGCAATATTAAATCACATGTTGTTTGACTGCACTCAGCTTATCTGGCTTCCCTCCTTCATGCTGATCCCCTTTGAGGTGACAGAGTGGCAAATATAGCTGCATTCTCCATACACAAGGTTCCCTGGAAAAACCTACACTAGGGTCATCCACCGTGAGGAGCCAGCAGCCCCCTGCCCAGCCCCGCATTAGGAATCCCCAACAGTGCCATGGGCTGAAATTCACAATGTGGGGTTCCATCTTCCTTCCCCTCAGTTGGGATCTCACTGAACTTCTCTGGGTGTCAGTCTGAAGGGTACTCTAGGGTGCAAGGAGGAGCTGCGGTGAGCCAGCTTGTGGCGGGGAGGTCCCTGACATAATGCTGGGGAATTGGGGGTATGTAATACATGGGTGGAACAGTGAGGGGATAATACAGTGGGATTGGAGTTTGGACAGAGAGTTGGGGTGGGAGCCAAGTCCTCAGGTGAGGGAGGCCAGGGCACAGATGTGGTGGGGTTCAGGAAGCAGTTGGGGAGAAATGGCATGGGGGGGGACTAAGATATGGGGGCAGAGAGATGGGGGATAGGAAAACAGGGGCAGCCCATGAGGTAGTTTGGGTGGGGGGATAGGACATGGGAGATGAGGCAGAACTCAAGAGAAGGAGGATATTGGCATTGGGGGGAAGATAGGGTGGGGGGCAAGACCCTGTGCAGTAGGAGGACTGGAGAAGGGGGCAGACCCTGGGGCATCAAGGGTCAGATGGTATGGGAGTTATATGAAAAGGCAAGACCCCAGCTGGCAGATGGGCTAGGACATGGGGGACAGGAAGGCTAAGGCAGGGAGGTTAACACCCACCCGCAACTTGCCGCAGGCAGCCAACAGCCTAGCTTGCATATGTGTAGAGTGGCTTCTGTATGTCAAATGCTTGAAAAGGTGCCACACATACACCTAAAGGCCATGAGGGCGAACGTTCACCCTTTTTGCCCTGCTGTTAGCTCCACCACTGTAAGTGGCATGGTGACACCATTTCTGGTATACTCTGTCCCGTTTTAGTGTCCACACTTTCAAAAGGACATTAAGATAATGAAAAGGATTCTTTCCAGTAAAAGCCCCAGGAATGATTCGAGATCTGGGAAACCTCTCAGAGTGAGAGACTTAAAGCTCAATCTATTTAGCTTATCGAAGAGAAAGTTAAACAAAATGACTTGATCATGGTCTGAGTAGCTCACTGGAAAGAGATTTCCAATAAAGGTTTATTTTTTAATGTAGCATAAACAAGATACAATGTCTGGAAGTGGAAGCTAGATAAATTTGGACTGGAAATAAGGAGCAAATCTTTTAACAGTGAGGAAAACTAAGGGAAGTGGAGGCTTTTTTGTCAATTGAAGTTTTTAAATCAAGTAACAGGAATTGCTGGGTGAAATGCTATGGCCTCTGTTAAGCAGGAGGCCAGACTAGATAATTATAATGGCCCTTTCTAGCCTTAAAATCCATTAATCCATTTACAGAGTTTACTACTCACGTCCTTGGAGAACAGCACCAGCTGCATATCTAAGAACTTCAGTGGCCACAGGCTTGTGTATGTTCAATAGGAAGTCTCCGCTGCAAAAGATCTTTTTTTTTTTTTGCAATGCAAAGCATAAAGATCATCTCCTGAGCACACTGTGATTATCATATATGCTCCAAATGGTTTGGACCAAACAGTTACACAACAAAACCGTGTCGCTGCTCAGCTGTCGCTGTTATTAAAGACAAACAACAGACATTAAACAAAATGTCAATATTCTGTTCTTCATGTGCTTTTACTTCTGATGCTACTAATCATTAGCAGCAGACATGGAAATTCACAAGGAAAGCAAATCCTTAGAAGGGTTACATGTCTCATTGGCCAGCAGGTCACAACCATTACAAAAATGAGACTAGGTGAAACGTGAAAACGTCACCTGTGCAAAACTAGCCTTCCTTCGCCTTCAGGATGTGAGTCTTTCCTTTTGGGATGCTAGAGCTTTAATTACTAATAAACTTTCAGATTGCATTGTTCCACTCTTTTCTCTGTGATTCTGCTCATTTTGGCTTTCAGCGCTACTTGCTTCAGCCCAGTTTGTGAAAAAGCATTGACACTTACAGTAACAGACAGTATATACATTCTAACACTGGATTAAACAAGAGAGCCAGGACAGGCTTGATTGGTACCTTTGCCCATTTATATAGCAACATATGTTAGAAGAGTGATACCCACTCGATAGCACCAGATAGAGTGAAAACACCCAATTCAGGCTGACAGCATGATCTGACAGCTATGGCTTGCTGAATATTTATTGCCAAGTTGCCAGCAGGCAACAGATGTACAGTACATTTGTGTTACTGGCAACTCACTGCAACAAAACAAAACATAAAAGATGCAATGCAAAGAAAGATAGATCTCATGATTCAGGTGGCAAACATTTGTTTTTATCTAGAATTCTACCTATAGGCTGGCTGCCTGCCTAGGTACTCATATCCCTGAATGTGTGCAGAACCCCACATCAAACCTATTTTATTATTCCTTTCTGTTAATCAGTTTGTGACTGACAGACCTTATAGTGTCAATCTTGTCTCCTATCACAGAGGCTGGAAGAGTGCCTGAAGAGTTAGTTTATCAGCCATTTGTACCTGCAGCTCATTATCTTCTATCTCAAAGTATATGCTAATGAGGATATCTGAATCTCAGGAGAGATGGGATGAATTTGTAAATTGTGTTCATGCCAGAAAAATGAATACTGCTTTCCAAGATGACAAAGAAAGCAGCTGCTTCTTGATGAAATGAATCATCACATTTCCTCTTACTGTGGGGTAATAAACTATATTTGCTCCCCTGAATTCTTTTCCCCCCCAGAAAATAGTCATATGGTAACTATAACATCCCAGTAATCCTTTCAACGCATAAGTGAGTTGAATTAAAAGAATACCATCAGATTTATTATTTTTCAGTTGACATGTTAAAAAAACCTTCAGTTAATGTATTAATTTCAAAAATACTTTAAAATATTTTTGTATGTTTTTTTTTCCTCCTCTTGCTGATCACATGGGTCTTTTCATCAAGGAAGAGCGGAATTTTACCTGTCTGAAACATGTATATAATATAGCCCAAGCTATAGAATAATATCAGAACAAGTTGAGCCAACTTAAAATGTCAGTGCTATGTAATATAATACAGGCTCTGAGCAATGCATTTGATATGAAAGAACAATTTAAGCAAACTCTACGCACAGGTGGGTTCTGAATGTATTGTCACGTCTCTGGAAAAAATCGAGGCAACTTCGTAGATAGCTCACTGAAGACTCACTGTGCTACGGCTGTCAAAGAAGGGAACAACACGTTAGGCTTGATTAAGAAGAGGATGAAGAGTAGTATAGCAATCAGTGATACACCCTTCTTCAGTAGGTCATCTTGCCCCAAAAAAGCCAAAACAAGACTAGAAAAAATCCGTACAAATTCTCAGAGGCATGTGGAGATTTGAAATGAGAAGGACCCTATCTTGCTCCCATTGAAGTTAATGGCAAAACATCCATAGACTTCAAAGGGTCCAATCTTGTTTGACCACCTAGATTATTAAAGCCATAGTTATCCGACAACAGAAAGGACCATAAGTGTCTCTAGGAATAGTACAATTTAAGGCCCCAATCCTGCAGACCCTATATCTGTCCCCCAAGGGTGAGATTTGGGCCCCACATTTCCTCTGGGTAAGAGAGCTAGAGCAATATAAAGGGGTTACTACATAAGCCCCAGAACTGGCATAGGGGGCAAGCCGGTGGTATGGCTAAGGGGAGTGGGGAACATATCAGAGGTGGGGCCACATGGGTGAAGATTCTAGGCAGAGGCTGTCTACAGGTATATCTACCCTATGGAGGCTTTACTAGCCTAGCTATGTCAGCAACATGTTGATTTTGCACAACTGAAGCTTTTGAACACCTATCCCAAATGTGTGTGCAACTTAAACTCTGTGCTGATTTGGTGTCTCTTTGATTCTGAGTTTTAGTCACAGTATTCTATTTGTATATATGGAATACAAAATACATCATTCTGAGAAAGTACTAAAACTGCAGTGTTTACATAAATCTTTATTTAGATAATATTTTGGATGTGCATATGAAATTAAGTAAGTTTGCATAGCTCAGTGTTCATTGTAACTTTAAAAATAGATAGTTATGCTATTTTTTCCCTTTAATGCAAAGGAGATTTGAACATCTGAAGTCAATCCATCACAGTCCATAAATAACTAAGAATAAATGGTTTACATAAATAAATAGTAAATAAATGGTTAGGCGATATAATGTTGTAAAATGTCTAAGTGCACCAGGATTAAGAAATACAATATTAAATGCCATGTTATCTATGTCATGTATTTAAATGAGCAGATTAATATAGAGGTATTTTTCTTCACCATTCCTTTTATAAAAAATCTCTTGGATTGGGTCCAACCTGGACACACACTTATTTCATCCCTTATCCAAACAGTCATATAATCATAGACTATCAGAGTTGGAAGGGACCTCAGGAGGTCATCTAGTCCAACCCCCTGCTCAAAGCAGGACCAATCCCCAACTAAATCATTCCAGCCAGGGCTTTCTCAAGCTTGACCTTAAAAACCTCAAAGGAAGGAGATTCCACCACCTCCTTAGGTAACGCATTCCAGTGCTTCACCACCCTCCTAGTGAAAATGTTTTTCTTAATATCCAACCTAAACCTCCCCCACTGCAACTTGAGACCATTACTCCTTGTTCTATCATCTACTACCACTGAGAACAGTCTAGATCCATCCACTTTGGAACCCCCTTTCAGGTAGTTGAAAGCAGCTATCAAATCCCCCCTCATTCTACTCTTCTGCAGACTAAACAATCCCAGTTCCCTCAACCCCTCCTCATAAGTCATGTGTTCCAGTCCCCTAATCATTTTTGTTGCCCTCCGCTGGACTCCTTCCAATTTTTCCACATCCTTCTTGTAGTGCGGGGCCCAAAACTGGACACAGCACTCCAGATAAGGCCTCACCAACGTCGAATAGAGGGGAATGATCATGTCCCTCGATCTGCTTGCAATGCCCCTACTTATACAGCCCAAAATGCCATTGGCCTTCTTGGCAACAAGGGCACACTGTTGACTCATATCCAGCTTCTTGTCCACTGTAACCACTAGGTCCTCTTCTGCAGAACTGCTGCCTAGCCATTCGGTTCCTAGTCTGTAGCAGTGCATGGGATTCTTCCATCCTAAGTGCAGGACTCTGCACTTGTCCTTGTTGAACCTCATCAGATTTCTTTTGGCCCAATCCTCCAATTTGTCTAGGTCCCTCTGTATCCTCTCCCTACCTTCCAGCATGTCTACCACTCCTGCCAGTTTAGTGTCATCTGCAAACTTGCTGAGGGTGCAGTCCACGCCATCCTCCAGATCATTAATGAAGATATTGAACAAAACTGACTCCAGGACCGACCTTTGGGGCACTCCGCTTGATACTGGCTGCCAACTAGACATGGAACCATTGATCACTACCCATTGAGCCCAATGATCTAGCCAGCTTTCTATCCACCTTATAGTCCATTCATCCAGCCCATACTTCTTTAACTTGCTGGCAAGAATACTGTGGGAAACCGTATCAAAAGCTTTGCTAAAGTCAAGGAATAACACATCCACTGCTTTCCCCTCATCCACAGAGCCAGTTATTTCGTCATAGAAAGCAATTAGATTAGTCAGGCATGACTTGACCTTGGTGAATCCATGCTGACTGTTCCTGATCACTTTCCTCTCGTCTAAGTGCTTCAGAATTGATTCCTTGAGGACCTGCTCCATGATTTTTCCAGGGACTGAGGTGAGGCTGACTGGCCTGTAGTTCCCAGGATCCTTCTTCTTCCCTTTTTTAAAGATGGGCACTGCATTAGCCTTTTTCCAGTCGTCTGGGACTTCCCCCGATCGCCATGAGTTTTCAAAGATAATGGCCAATGGCTCTGCAATCACATCCGCCAGCTCCTTTAGCACTCTCGGATGCAGCGCATCCGGCCCCATGGACTTGTGCTCGTCCAGCTTTTCTAAATAGTCCCGAACCACTTCTTTCTCCCCAGAGGGCTGGTCACCTCCTCCCCATGCTGTGCTGCCCAGTGCAGTAGTTTGGGAGCTGACCTTGTTCGTGAAGACAGAGGCAAAAAAAGCATTGAGTACATTAGCTTTTTCCACATCATCTGTCACTAGGTTGCCTCCCTCATTCTGTAAGGGGCCCACACTTTCCTTGACTTTCTTCTTGTTGCTAACATAATCCAAACCCCCCTGTCTTTCTGGGTGGTCCATGTAGTGGTCCCTCTCTCTTGAGTGAGTAGGGAGGCCACTCCACCTCACTGAGGTGGGCAACAGTATTCAAACCTGGGCCACTGGCCAGGGCAGAGCAGCAAGTAGTCTATGACCTGCAGCCTCCTGGAGGGGGCAAACAGCAATTAACAATCTACAGGATGCTCTAGCCCTCCGGTCAGAGCAGAGCACAAACAGTCTGTAGCCCAGAGCCTCTTAGGCTGGGACAGACAACAATAAACAGTCTATGACAAGGACCTCTGGCCTTGGGTGCATAGGATGCCAACCACAGGGGTGCTGGCAGCAGAGGGAGGGGGATCTGGTCCCACCCTACTTCACTGGGTCCCAGCCCAGGGCCCTCACAGTGGCAGGTGGTTCCGCTACTGGGTTGGGGGGGAAACTAATAAACCACGCTGCCTTACTTTCTGGCAGCACAACCAGATCAATGTTTGGTTCTCCTGGGCTACTTTCTAACCTACTCAGGCGGCATTGCTCCATTGACACTGGGCTCAGCAGGGCTGATTCATAGTTGGGCAGTGTCCTCCTCAGGGCCTCCGGTCCCCTCAGTCAACAGAGCACTGGTCCGCTTGGGGGCTGGTCCAGGATCCTGCAGACGGCTCAGCTCCCTGGAAGAGATATCTGGTCCCTCCAGTAGTCCAGGACCAGTTGAGTTCCAGGGCTCTCCTTTTATATTTCCTGTCCTGCCCTGGTACTTTTGGCATGGCGGGTTTGGCTCCACCCACCAGGGGAAGTGTAGTGGTCCCTCGCTCTTGAGTGTGGAGGGAGGCTACTCTGCCTCACTACAGTCCATTAGTGATTTCCTAATATAGACAGGAGGATAAGACTGCTATTGAGTTGAAAACTATATTTTAACTGAGGAAAGGTGTAACTGAGATCAATAACTCATCCTATTTGCTCTTTGACTACCTCTTTCAAAGTCCAATGAAATTAATGGTAATCTTTCCATTGGCTTCAATGGGCTCTGCATCAGACCCTGAAGGAATTGTATTTGAAAGGAGTTCACATCTGGTGCAGCTCCTGGAGGCAAAGTACCAAGGTAAGTCTGTTAGGATTGGAACTGTTGGGCCATACTAGATGGAACAAACAGACAAGTATTTTAATTACAGCCAAAGCATGTCCCCTTGTTTTCAGTTGGAGACTGGCCACGAAGTTTGCATCACTTTGAGCTAACATTGGACATCAATTAAATTCATTACGATACATATTGAACAAATATATATGAGCAGGCATTTAGGAAAGAAGTTTTTAACAGTAACAACTCACATAGATTCAGATGTTTCTCTAAGGATGGCAAATACTCCTGGGTCAGCAGTTGCAGAGTGTGTTTTTGACTGTGTAGAGGCCAAAACATTCTGGATCCTCTTTCTGATACAGAGCAGGAAAAGCTTGACTCCCGCTCCATGAGCCTGCTCTCACTTTCACTTTCAGAGTAAATCAAGAGTAATTTCGAGGCTGAGGGAGTCAAATTAGTGTAAAACACAGGTGAGAGCAGACTCACTGTTTTAAGGAGGCCGTTAAGCTCAGCTGAAGTAGTTGTAGATGCAGCATAGCATTAGAGCTGATGGGAAAATGCAAATAGTAATTTGCAATGAATGATTTCACCAGATTTACATAGCACCTACCTCATTACATGTTCTGACAGTGCAGCTAAGGGTATAACTACTTAACCTTCTGTGACCTGGATCCCAGTGCGGGCCAGCTGAGGTCACTTAATTAAGGTGAACTGCAAAGAATGGGGCAGACAATCCCCAGGCTGGTGGATTTTTCAATACTTAGATTTACCAAGCCAGCACAAAACAGCTTCTTTATTACCTTATTGGTTGCCCAGAAGCCAACAACACAGTCCCTTAAAGTAACCCAGCCTCAGGCCTTCACCCAGGTACCAAAGTCGATATGATGAAGATTTATGAAAATCTTATTTCATCATATAAAAGAAAAGGTTCTACCAATCCCAAAGGATCAGATACATTATCTCCCAGGTTAATGAATATTCCAGATCTTACCCAAATATACACATACAGCCAATTCTTATTAATTAAACTAAAATTTATTAAAAAGAGAGAGAATATAGTTAAAAGATCAATATACGTACAGACATGAGTTAAATTCTTGAGGTTCAGATACATAGCCGAGATGGTGAGCTTTGTAGTTGCAAGGAGGTCTTTTAGAATTTAGTTCATAGGTTATAATCCAATGTCCAATATCATATTCAGGGTGTTTCCCGCTGAACAGGGACCTCAATATTGTGACTCAAACTTCCCCTGATGAAGCTTAAGCAGATCTGAGATATCAAGGATTGGGACCAAGGATCTTTTATACAATTTCAGGCCTTCTTTGACAAGCTGGAGTCCCTCGGGGAACAATAGGCCCAGATTTACTAAGCATGATTGTTAATTATTCACACAGATTAACATAAGGCAATGGCCTGTTTCTCCACCACTCACAGATGATTTGCTATACATTTCAAAGAGAGGATATCCCATGTTTACAATTAATTTAAATGCTAGGAAGTTCTTTTGATCTCTGAATTATCAGAATACAGCATAGACAGGGACTGTTGATTACATTGTTGACCACTACCCATATATATATGTAAATACACAAAAACACAAACCTTATGTCTTTAAGGTCAAATTTGAGTCATTCATCCTGCAGGATGTTTAACCTTTTCTGGCCATGCATCACACCTTCTATCTCTGAAGTACATTAAATTCTTGAAATAAGTGACCTCTTTATATGCTACTGTTATTACATGAAGTATAGGCTAGCAGTTACAGCAGGGGACTGACTCTCTATATGACCTCAAGCAAAGCAGTTTGCCTGCCCATGACTCACTTTCCCCATTTACACAATGGAAATATGCTATCACCTACCTCTATAAACCATATTGAGATAATTGGGAGAAAGACACAAGACAAATTCAATTATATTTTGCTATGTAAAATCTTTGGCTGACAAGAAAGGTTGTTTATATTTTGTTTATTCTTCATTCAGTATTGAAAGTCTTTTAGAAACCTATGCAATTGTTGTAAGTAGAAGAACAAATGTCTTAGAACTCTAGCATAAATAGATACAACTTACTAATACTTAAGGTATGTGATGTTTTTAGTGCAAACCATGCTGACAACTGAAATGTGTCTTTTTCATGAGTAAGCAAAAAGAAACACAAGGATTTTTCTTGTATTGCAATTAATGTACTAAAGAACATTTTAGTGAAGCCTGAATCTTGAAGTGACTAGCAAATCTTATTTACAACATTCTGACTGGTTTCCTGGGTTGGCTACTGTCCAAACTGAACCTTCCATGTGAAAAATATGGGCACTTTTTTAGCACATTGCTCAGTGGTTAGCAATGTTGCAAGCAATCAAATCAAGAAATACAGTTTCAGTGCTGTGCAGTGTTAATGCTGCATTAGAGAATGATAATCCTAGACATCACACCAATTGTAAAAGTAAGCTCATGGAAATTTCTGTGGTTACTTCAGACCGCTTCAGTACCCTCATTCCTGGACCAAAATAAAGAGAAAACTCTAAAGACTTGCACTAACATATACCTATCGATTTGACCCAGCATCTTGAGACTTTACTGGGAAATGCTGCATCTTTCAGATGGGAAAATAATGAGATTTAGGGGTAAAATATTCAACATTGCATTCAGGGACTTAGCAACGCTGTGTGGCCAAATCCTAACATCATGATGAATACATTTATTCCTACACAGAACTGGTTGGGAAATTGTGTTCTTTCCTGTGAAAAGTTTTGACAAAAATTGTTTTTCTGTTTTCACTAATTTTTTCTTCACGTTTTTTGAGTTTTAATTGAAAACTTCAAGGGGTGAATATTTTTCAGTTTTTTGATTAAAAGCCAAACAATTTCTATAAAATTGAAAATTTTCACCAAAAAATGCTGAATAATCATTTTCAACTGAAAAAAAACCCAGTTTAAACAGAAAAGTTTCAACCACCTCTACTTCTAAATGGTAGCTGGTCACTTTTTATCAAAAGGGCTGATCTGCTCCTATTAAAACTAATGGCAAGATTTCCAAAACTAATAATCCAAACTCCCTTGAACTTGGGGAAGCTAAGAATTTGAACATAAATTTCACAGCTAGCCCCTGTCTCGTTAAAGGGCTGAACAGAGCCCCAGATCTCAGTTTGGTTCACAAACACTTTACAATACACTTATAAATTTCATAGAATAGTATAACATACACCCAGTCAATTGCACTTTGCAGCAATCAAGTTGGCTGGAGAAATCATTTCCTATGGGACATATAACTTTATATGACTCCTTATAGTAGGCAGCTTTTAATTTTCTCTTGTCTTAGGGATGCTTACCTTTGATCTTCTGTCTTCCCTGAGGTCAGCGTTATCTGTATAAGGCATAGGTAAGTCTTTTTGGCTAACTTCTACTATTTAAGCTTGGCATTATAATCACTACGGTGATCTAATTTTTATAAATTTTTACAGATACATTCATTGTAGGATATTAAGGCCTGACATTTGCTCTATAAAATTGCTGGTACTGATGTTGCTATTAGCAAGCCAAACCATTTGATGTGTATAACTTGGGGATATTATTAAGTCAAAACAGTTTCAACAGAGCTTATGGACTGCATTAGATGGAATCATTTGCTGGTGTGTGTGTGGAAATATTTGTGGCCATTTCATATGGAAATAAAAACATTGTGCTAAATGCAACATCTTTGCCCTGCCATGTGGAGATCCAGGTTTGATTGTCATTCCTCAGCTCTCACTTTGCAGACTGATGGCAACTAAGCTGTAGAGAAACATACTCTAAAGGAAATGCCTCACATCATTTAGCAGCATTCCTTCCAGCCCACAGGCTTTTCAAGGATGATTTATTGTATTGAGGGGTGGGATTATGGTGCTCTGAGTGTGGGACACCAAAGGCTCTGACATGTGGGGGACACCAAAGCCTCTGATATGCATACAAGAAGCTGACCTGAAAAAGAGCATGCAACCTACAATCTGATTGCTTAAGTCTGTACCATAAATATGCCTGTTTAGTTCTATGAAGATTATGCACTTGTTAATTGACTATCCTGGGCCCATTAACTGCTACTAAAAATATGTTTGAAAGAGTCCAAGAACACCAAGCTGAAGTCAAATGGATTTCCAAGAGTGCTTGTAACTGGCACAGTTTAGAGGTACAGTCCATGATGTGCCAGATGGGTCATTTTTCTCTGCTTACTGAATTGTTATACATTGCTGCCCAACAAACAATATGTGGTGCTAGAGCAACCCCTGGCATAGATTTAAAGTCAAGAAATACTAGCGGTGTGATTTTGGAGGCTGTAGCAGTTATTTTTCTCTGATCTCTGGATGGAAACCTGCTTTAATATGAAACCCAGAGCAGATGCTTAAACACCCTGAGACAAGCTACAAAATGCAACTGATTTTTTCATCTGTTGGATCTTTGTTCAAATCTCACTCTATTTCCACTATAATAAAAGGGGATGTTATGCTTCCATATACAAAGAACAAAGCATACATTTTTCAACCTCAAATGAGTTTTATTTTTGACAAATGAAAACAACAAAAAGAACAAAAATAAAATCTCCATGAGAGAACAAAGTCTGTGTATGTTCCCTGGTTTATGTTCACTGAGCAACTCTGGGAACAAAACAGGCAACGAAGTCTGCAGATGTGAAAATTTCCCAGAAATTGAAAGATACAATACATACAAAACATAAAACCATCACGCCTACCACACCCAAGGATACAGAAAAGGAAGGAGCAGAGAGGGAAGGAAGACACAAATGTAGAAAAGGAGAGGGAATATAAAGGAGGAAAGATTTATAGGAGAATCTTCCTTGATCTTTGAGTTCTCTCTTTCAGCCAGGTGTAGTGCATTGTTCCTAAACAGTGGCTTATATACAGTAATAATTCCCCCCCAGTGTTTCAGTCCTGTATTTGGCCTACCATAGCTCCCAGTGTTACAAGGGAAAATTTCTTTCTTTCACTACTAGTTTTCTTGTTGCATAATTAGCTTGAACTCCCTTATATATTATTATATATTATTCTAGACAGAGACCTACATCTCTCTCTGGAGCACCCTGTTCTATTGTTTGGTATTAGATTCATCTTGTAATGCCAGGTTCATCATCAGACATTTTTCCAGAACATGAAGGTCAGATATGGGAACAATAGCAGCAGAGGTGTAACTTGCAGAATAGAAAACGATAAACCATTATTAAGGGCATATAGCCAGATATGGAGGGACAGAGGCTGCATTGACCACCTCTCAGCTGGGCAGCTCAGCCTGCGATATCGCAAGAGCTGCTGCCCAAAAGTGCATCTTTCATTTATCCAGTCATGTGTAACCAGGCCCCTTCGGTCCTTTAGTTCTTCTTGTGCCCAGCTTCTTTATAGCACCGTTCGTGGGTGGAGGACAATAGGATAACAACCAACTCCATGCCTTTGACTTTGTTCTGCCTCCTTTAGAACTCAGGTTCCTTCAATACAGTGGTTGCTCCAAGTCAGTCTTCTATTCTGTCACTTCCAGTGAGCTTAAATAAAAGCGACATTTATTTGAAAAATTAAGAGAAATGTCCAAACAAAATAAACATTGAGGAAAAAATAAACCCAGCTAGACTAAAACACCATAGCTAGCTAGGCTGTAAGCTGGGCTTTTAGCACCAAGACAGCTACACTGATGGAGCTGCACTGCTGCGGACCTTTAGTGTAGATACACTGCACCAGTGATAGGGGCAAGGCTTTCGCCCCTTGTATGCTATATGCAACTGCCAGGGGCAGTAGCAGTCTCTATGTTCAGAAGAGCACTGGCACGGCTCTTTCCATGTACCCCACAAGAATATGAGCCCACAGAGGCTGCTAAGTGGGGAATACAGTGCACCAAAGTGTATGGGTGTAGGTGTGAGAAGCATGCATGTACCCCCTGCATGCTGGGAGGCCGGGGGTGGAACTGTGCCTTACCGAGACACAGTCCTTCCCATATTCCCTCTGAGGGTATTATTCTGAGTGTCCCTTACTCATGGCCCTATGCCATTTATAGAATCTGTCCCTATAGTATTTTTCAGAGAGAAAACCTGAGAATTTATGTACAACAGTATGACACTTTGGGGGTTCACCCCGACCAGTAAGGGGTTGCATCACCAGCTGCTCTGTAAGCCTGGGTGTCTGTGCTTTGCAGCTTTGTCTCAGAGTTCTGACACCAGCAGCCTGCTCACAGCACAATGGCCTCCCCCAACCCCCTGGCTTCCACCAGCCTGGTTAGTCCTTGCAGAGTGATACCAACAACGCTTCCAGTCCAGAGCCTCCTCAGAACCATCTCCCTGCAGCGTCCAGTCCCTCTCATTCACCCCTCATAGACGTTATCAAGTTCGCTGCCTCCAAAGAGACAGAGCACACACCAACATATTCTCTCAACAGAGGATTTTGCTCTTTGGTTTCATACACAGCAGTGAGATGGTTTTGTAACCAAACAAGAGCAAGTTTATTAACAAAGAAGAGAGTTGTAAGTGATAATAAATAACCATAGAAGAGACAGATAGGGCTGCAAGTAAAACAAAACAAATCACGCTTTCTAGTGACTAAAACTTAATTTCAACAAGTTACAATCTTCATCTAAGCAGGTTTTCTCACTGATCATCAGTTTCCAGCTACTCTTGCTCCTTGGGCCAAGAAAATCCACTTTTCATGAACTCAAAGGGTGCTGCTCCCCTAGGTAGGGTGGCCATAGAGCAAGTATGAAAAATTGGGATGGGAGTGGTGGTGGAGGGGGGTAATAGGTGCCTATATAAGACAAAGCCCCAAATATCGGGACAGTCCCTATAAAATTGCCACATCTGGTCACCCTACAGTTGGGTGATGGATACCCATAAGTCTTTCCGCAATTCCTTATAGTCTTTGTTTTCAGTCCTGGGGCTCAGCTCTCTGTGTCCTCAGGGAACTGATGCAATGTTAATTTTTCAGTCTCCTGTGATTTTACCAAGCAAATGACCTTCCTGTGATCACCAATGCAAATGAATAGCCAATTGTTCTTGGCCACACCTGGTATGATTTGCCATTGAGCCAAAGGCGTGTCCACTATTCTCCTTTGCCTGGTAAAACCGTGTTTTGCCTCCTTGGTCTGTTTACAGACTCCAAAACCTAATATCAGAGAGTATCCATAATTTTCATACAGCCTCGTTTCATACATTTCAGAGTGATATTAATGACCATCATGTTGGTAGTTTTCAAATGATACATTACAAGACACCTTTTAAATAAAAATAATGACAACAGTGTGTGAAGTATATTGAGCTGGTCAGGCCAGCTGAGTTTTACTGTTAAACATGAGGGACCCCATAGCCATCTGGCATGGGGTCCTCTTAGGGTCACAAACACAAAAAAAGGCAATTGTTGAGACTATTTGTTCAGGGCAGGTTTGTAATTAAAGTGAGGTGCATGTGAAAATTCTTTATCTAAGAATTTTTGTGGCAGTGACATAAAGATCTACCTAGGAAATAGAACCTCTGTATAAGTTAGGTCAAGGTTTTCCAACTCAAAATCAATCAACCGCTAAGTAACAGAAGCCTTTCACTTTCAGTGTAGTTAGAGCTACAGAGTACAGATTCTCATTATGTATTCTGTTTTACACCCCAAGGAAATAAAAGCAATAGTTCATTCTTTTTTATTTTCCTGAAATGTTAGGCGCTAATGTTATTATCTTTCAGTGCATCGCAACTGCAATAAACTAATTCACAGTAACACAGGAAAGCTTTCATTGATCGGGACTCATCAGGCAAAGAGTTCTGTAGCTATGAGTTAATAGTGTGGTGCATCTGTTTTAGTCATGCTTTATTTGTCTCTGAAAGTTATAAAAATATGAACATTTTTGCATCTATCTCATTTGCTTTTTGGAACATGGGGTGTGGAATTTAATACCTGGAAAATGGTATTGTGTGTAACTTGAAAAGCATATATGGCCAGATTTTCAAACATAGACAAGAGCAATTACATGCCTGCAGCTGCACACACTAATATACACAAGCAAATACCAAATGTCTGTAAACAGCTAGGATGTAGCATTCAAATAGGGCCCAGTTGGACACCCATCTGGCCATTTGTATTCATATCCACCTGATTAGCATCAATGCACCTATATTAATATTTATAAATTGGGCACCCTCACTCAGATGTTCATGATGGCAAACACTGAAATTTGAAAATCTGGGGCCAGATCCTCAATTGGTCCTATATCAATTTACACCAATTTCACCTGCTCCATAAAGTCTGAAAAAAATGGAAATATACAGTAGTTATTATGGGAGATTATGTAGTGCACAGGAAATAATATTAAAAATGGCATGGTCATTCTCCAGTATGCAGGATATGTTTCAGAAAGTAACATGATCATAAATACTCCAGACAGTCAATGCATTCACATAAATATCAGGAATTATCTAGTTTACAATATCTTATTTATAGATGAGCAGTGAGGAGGGTTAATTCTACATAATTTGCATCCTCAAGGTTGCTGTGAATTTAGGCATGGAAAGATGAGATTTTTATCAGTAAATGTCGGTAAAAATTTCACCATATACAAAGAAACCAATGAAAAAATATTTCCATCAATAATAATAAAAATTTACAGATAGGCAAAGTAAGAAAAGTGTTACTTGAGAATCTATTAGAGTCAAATTCTAGTGTTTTTGACTTTTGAATTAGTCTTGTTAACAAATGGACGGTAAAAACAGGTTTGATTTAAGGATATTTATTTTGTATATTTTGACATGTGATGTTGACCATTTGTGTTTTAATGGTTTATAACACTAATTTTTTGGATCTCAATGTCTGTTGTCTTTAAATAGTTGTTTGGCCTCCCCAGTTTCCTGCAACTTTGAACATTTAAATTGATAAAAATCTAAAAATGCTTGAAAATAAATATCAATATTATACATCAAAATTATACAATTTGAATTCTGCCCAGCATATGTAGATTGCAGTGGCTGCCAGTGGTCTCAAGTAAGAGGGAATGACATAAGAGCCAGTATGGTAACCGTAAGGTAGCGGAGTTTCCCCCTATATTGTGCAGGGATACTTAAATGGCTGATTACACTGGCTTCAGAGCAATGTTGCGTGGGAGGAATGATGCACAACTGCCCTAATGCAGCCTAGGATCTGACCCACAGTATTTATGGAGCAGTTCTTCCTAAGTGTTTTCATTTTTGATTTACCTACTGTCATAACCATACAGCTAAGGGTAGCCTAGAATTCTTCCTTACCTGTAAGGGGATAAGAAGCTCAAATAACCTGGCTGGCACCTGACCAAAAGGACCAATGGGGAAAGAAGATACTTTCAAATCTTTTGGGGGTGGGGGGGAAGGCTTTGTGTGTATGTTCTCTTAGGAAGCAGAGGAGCATCAGGTCAGAAAACTCCTTTTCCTACAAACCATCCTAAAAGTCTCTCATATTACAAAAATTGTAAGTAAAAGCCAGGCAGGGCGTGTTAGATTATCTTTTGTTCTGCCTGTGAATTTTTCCTTTGCTGGAGGGAGGCTTATTCTTGTTTTTTGTAACTTTGAAACTAAGCCTAGAGGAAGTTCTGCTGTGTTTTGAATCTTTTGTTACCCTGTAAAGTTATTTTCCATCCTCATTTTACAGAGGTGATTTTTACCTTTTTTTTTTTTAAATAAAATCCTTCTTTTAAGAATCTGACTGATTTCTCTATTGTCCTAAGACCCAGGTGTTTGGGTCTGTGGTCACTTTGTAACCAATTGGTTAGGATAGTATTCTCAAGCCTCCCGAGGAAAGGGGGTGTAAGGGCTTGGGGGGATATTTTGGGGGAATAGGAACTCCAAGTGGTCCTTTCCCTGATTCTTTATTAAATCACTTGGTGGTGGCAGCGTACTGTCCAAGGGCAAAGAATTTGTGCCTTAGGGAAGTTTTAACCTAAGCTGGTAGAAATAAGCTTAGGGGGTCTTTCATGTGGATCCCTGCATCTGTACCCTAGAGTTCAGAGTGGGGAGGGAACCCCTGACACCTATGTATGAGTATTGTTTTATATTTATATGTCCATTATTCTATAGGGTATATTTTAAATATTTAAGAAGATAAATTAAAAAAGAAGTGAAAAGAGGAGAAAGAAGTTAGTTAAGGAAGCAAGGGATCAGGCCCAAAGCAGAGGAATTTTTAGTGAACTCTCCCGTAGAATACTATCATTAACTAGGACATGACAAGCCTTCACTTGGCACTTTGCGTGTGAGTGTATTCTTTCTTTGAAGCATCTTTGGTCATCCAGTATAGTGTCACAGAAAGCCACTGTTATCCACTGACTTCAGATACTGGTACAAGTTTACCAGGTCTCTCTTGGCGTGGCTGATCAGACCCTGCGCTCGGCCTGTGCTTCTCCACCAGTGAAGTTGCAAGTAAGAGTCAACGCCAGTGACAGAAGCTGGATTTTCTCTCTTTGCTGTTCTTTTCTCTCCCTTCTAGTGTGTGTGTTTGTCTTGGTTTGTCTTCTAGGTAAGGAAATGGGATTGGATTTCAACAACAAGAGCAACAATGACAGTTCCAGCCCATCCCAACCAAATTCTTCTCTTTTCCCCCAAATGTACAGTTATTACTAGCTTTAATAGCATCTAGAAAACTGTCAAAGAGGGAGATTTTCCTTTTTAAAACTCTATAGCTAGATGGAAAAGGAACAAAGGATGTTGTTAGAAAGAAAGCCTTACTTAATATTTTAATTTCAAAGGCTTTAAAACTGTTTCCCCTTTTTTTTACTATAACTTAAATAAAAGGTTAAAATAATGTTTAATGGTGTTTGTCATGATACTAACCAGGCTGAGATCTCTGTAGCCTGAACCATGTTTAAAACTGTTTAAACGCTGATCAGTTACATCGGCATGTTAACACCTTTAACTCTTTGGACCTGTATATTTCATCTAAATTAATCCAGCACATCTGTAAAGAAAAATGCAACCAGGTATTATTGGGTTTGTAGTGAAAGAATGAGATAAAATCATATACAGATCATAGAGGAATAACCATTATGAATGTGTGTAATCCTAAAGGAAAAGCTTGAGACACAGTGTCTCGCCAGGCTGCCTTTTATAAGAATTCTACATCTTCTCCACATTTCATGAGGCTGGCAGGACATCAATGATCTTTCTCACTCAGACGTTGGGTTTCCAATATTGCTCTTCTCTTTCCAGCATTTTAAAGAGGAATTTCCCTGCCAACAAGAAGAATGTAGAAAATTCCTCAGCAGTTGATTTAAAAAAAAAAAAGAGGGCTTCAGCACATTTGCAAAGATAGAAAAATAAATTCATTTGGGATCTGACTGTGACACCAGAGAACTTTTCATCTCGTCTATGATTGCCTCCTTTTTCCATCTCAAGCGGTGAACCTGGGCAATATAACTGGAACTGTGTGAAGGACGGAAGTTCCCATTTGCAAAGATTTCAAGATTTAAAAATATGGTGGCTATGTTCCAAATTGGAGTGAACAATGGAAAATTTTAAATTCCCTGTGAAAGAAAATTAAATAAATAAATAAAATGGGGGATCATTTGTGTCAAGCTGTCCTGCAGTGACTCTGAACCAGGAAGATGAGGTAGATGAAGCTTTCTTCAGACAATTAACTGAAGTTTCCAGAATACTGGCCCTGGTTCTAATGGGGGACTTCAATCACCTTGACATCTGCTGGGAGAGCAATACAGCAGTGCACAGACAATCCAGGAAGTTTTTGGAGAGTGTTGGGGACAACTTCTTGGTGCAACTACTGGAGGAACCAACCGGGGCTGTTATCCTCTTGACCTGCTGCTTACAAACAGGGAAGAATTGGTAGGAGAAGTAGAAGTGGGTGGCAACCTGGGCAGCAATGACCATGAGATGGTTGAGTTCAGGATCCTGACAAAAGGAAGAAAAGAGTACCAAAAATATGGACCCTGGACTTCAGAAAAGCAGACTTTGACTCCCTTAGGAAACTGATGGGCAGGGTCCCCTGGGAGGCTAATATGAGGGGGAAAGGAGTCCAGGATAGCTGGCTGTACTTTAAAGAAGCCTTATTGAGGGCATAGGAACAAACCATGCCAATGTACAGAAAGAATAGCAAATATGGCAGGCGACCAGCTTGGCTTAACAGTGAAATCTTCAGTGAGCTTAAACACAAAAAGGAAGTTTACAAGAAGTGGAAACTTGGACAGATGACTAGTGAGGAGTATAAAAATATTGCTTGAGCATGCAGGGGTGTAATCAGGAAGACCAAAACAAAACTGGAGTTGCAGCTAACAAGGGATGTGAAGGGTAACAAAGAAGGGTTTCTACAGGTATGTTAGCAACAAGAAAAAGGTCAGGGAAAGTGTAGGACCTTTAATGAATGGAGGAGGCAACCTAGTGACAGATGATGTGGAAAAAGCTGAAGTACTTAATGCTTTTTTTGCCTGGGTCTTCACAGACAAGGTCAGCTCCCACACTGATGTTCTGTGCAACACAGTATGGGGAGGAGGTGAGCAGCCCTCAGTGGAGAAAGAACAGGTTAAGGACTATTTAGAAAAGCTGGACGAGCACAAGTCCATGGGGCCGGATGCGTTGCATCCGAGAGTGCTAAAGGAGTTGGTGATGTGATTGCAGAGCCATTGGCCACTATCTTTGAAAACTCGTGGTGATCGGGGGAGGTCCCGGATGATTGGAAAAAGGCAAATATAGTGCCCATTTTTTAAAAAGGGAAGAACAAACCCGGGGAACTACAGATCAGTCAGCCTCACCTCAGTCCCTGGAAAAATCATGAAGCAGGTCCTCAAGTAAACCATTCCAAAGCACTTGGAGGAGAGGAAGGTGATCAGGAACAGTCAACATGGATTCACCAAGAGCAAGTTATGCCTGACCAACCTGATTGCCTTCTATGATGAGATAACTTTCTCTGTGGATATGAGGAAAGCAGTGGACATGATATATCTTGACTTTAGCAAAGCTTTTGATATGGTCTCCTACAGTATTCTCAAACTTATTGAAATATCTGTGAGGGTGAGATTTTATCTGTATTCAGTTTTATTACTGTACTAGGCTTAGACTTACGTGTTTAATTTTATTTTGCTTAGTAATTCACTTTGTTCTATCTGCTACTACTTGGAACCACTTAAATCCTACTTTCTGTATTTAATAAAATCACTTTTTACTTATTAATTAACCCAGAGTATGTATTGATGCCTGGGGAGGGGGGCAAACAGCTGTGCAACTCTCTCTATCAGTATTATAGAGGGCAAACAATTTATGAGTTTACCCTATATAAGCTTTATACAGGGTAAAACGGATTTATATGGTTTGGACCCCATATAGCAGTTAGCATCTGCGTGTTAAACACAGGAACACTTCTTATGCTGCTTTCAGTTAAGCCTACAGCTGTTAGGGGACGTGGTTCAGACCTGGGTCTGGGTTTGCAGCAGGTTAGGGGTCTGGCTCAAACCAGTCAGGGCACTGAAGTCCCAAGCTGGGAGGGCAGGGAAAGCAAGGGCAGAAGTAGTCTTGGCAAATCAGTTGGCAACCCTAGGGGGTTTCTGTGATCCAACCCATCACAATACCAACCTCAGGGCAGACTGCTAAGAACCAGGGCACAAACTCCAAATTGGTTGTGAGTTCCTTAGATTTCACCAATCAGTCATGAAGTATAAACTCCTCAGGCTCTACAACAACCTAAATATGGCATCACAGATCAGTCCCCCTGCATACTCTGATCTGTCTCACCAAAGGTGCACATACCTTTGTGATAGATGGTCCCTTACACCAAAGATCACAGCAATATTCAGGTTACTCTCAGCCCCAAAAGACCAGTCACTTACCCCAGGTCAGTTGCACCTTAGATCTCACATCAAAGACAATGCTTGTAGCCAATCCTATAATAAACTAAATTAAATAGGAAAAGGAAACAAAAGGGTTATGTACAAGGTTAAAGCACATATACATAAATGAGTTACAATCAACTTGCAAAAGTAATAGAAGCCTCTATAATAAACAAGTTCTGTATGATATTTAGGGCTAAGCACTTGGGATTTCTTACTTCTGCCTGGAAACCTTGCCCCTCATTGTCTAAGCAGCACAGAGATCCAGATCCTTCTTGTTAGGTGTTTTATTCCCCTACTTCCATGTGCCATAAACTGCAAAGTCATCTAATGAGAAGAGTCAACTTGCATGACTCATCTTCATGGGGGGGGGGGGAAGAGCAGAGCAACAAAGTCTTTGTCCTCTTTAATGGTCCACAATAGTCCATCTGGTGTTGATGGGCTTTCCTTGTTGGCCAGGACTTAACACCTTTTGTTGGAGAACGGCATTTTATGCTAGTTAATGTCTTGCTCCTGTCTGGTGATTTACTGTCACAGAAGCTTTCAATACAAATGCTTAAATATTACCTTACAATACAGTTGTAAGTGAGATTAATGCATGCAGCAACTCCCAAGCATTCAATAAAGTCTAAACACTAAACACATTCTTATACTTATAATACCCATTTTAACAATACTAACACACAGGTAAACCAGATTGATTCCCACTATGTATTTGTCAATGTTCAGCTGAAAAATGGGGACCTTGGCATGAACTGGCACCTGGGCTGCCGGTATCACAATCCAAAACATTTCATTTTGACAAAATCAGAAGGTTCATTTCAATGTAGATTCATATAGCTATATAGTGACAAAGCTCTGTCCTTGTCTCCGTGGGTCCCACATTTCCTGGCAGATTTCGCTAGCCTCAGAGGCTCACTGTGACCCTCCACATAACCCTTCTCTCTCTAGAGACAAGGGTCACAGTCTACTGAGCCATTTTCATCATAAGCCAGCAAGGGAGGTGAGGAGAAGCTATCCTCCCTTGCAGTCTCTGTTGTCTCCCAGTCTCAGTGATTAATTGGGGGGGGGGGAGGGACAAAGGGGAGAGCCCAGGCCCACCCTCTACTCCAGGCTCCAGCCCAGGGGCCCTAATAGTATCAACTATGGTAGCTGACCTTTTAGAAACATGACACATACAATTCCCTGGGCTACTTCCCCACAGCAGCCCCCACTTCCTCAGGCTCCACTTCACCCTTACCTCAGGGCCTCCTTCCTTGTGCCTGATCTGGTGTGTACTGCTCAGTCTCTCCAACAGCACAACTTCCTCCCACAGCTCCTGACATCCACACCCACCTGACTAACAGGGAGGCTTTTAACTAGTTTCAGCCAGTCTCTGATTGGCTTCAGGTGTCCCAATCAACATAGAGTTCTCCCTGCCTTCTGGAAAGTTCATAATTGGCCCCAGGTGTCTTAATTGACCTGGAGCAGCTGCCATTTATCTTATCCTGGTATCAGGGATTTGTTTAGCCTGGAGCTAATATATCTATCTCCCACTACTTTTCTATAGCCATCTGGCCTTGCCCCATCACTATATATATATGAATTTTAAAGACTGAAAAATGAAAAATCATTTCAAAATGAACAGTAAAAAATGCTAACAATTGAAATAAGATGTTTTGACTCCCCCTACCCCACCCCCCCCAAAAAAAATCTGGTAAAATCAACTTGATTTGTCAAAGCATTTCCATTTCAACTGAACCACATATTCTGACACATTATGGTTCTTTGACCAGCTCTAAATATAACTTTACATTTCTCTCTCTCCCTTTCATTGCTACTTATTCCAAAAAACTGTTAGCTTTCTACAAGAGAAAAAAAATGAGTGCCAGCTCTCCCCATGATTTGGATGTATAAAACAAATAACCTTTCTCACTAAATATCAATATGGAAAAAAATCCCAATTAGCCCTTTCCCCACCCCTGTTTTTAATATTTTGAAAAACGTAATACTCAAACAATATTGCTTCCAGGTGAAAAAATGTAGTCTTGGAATCAGCAGAGGCAGGAAAATCAGACTCATGGCTGCAGCTAAATATTCCCAGTTCAATTTCAGTGTCTTTTTTACTTAGTTGGAAACAATGCAACAACTCCCTTCTTCAGGCTAGAAAAGCACTTCACTAATATATGATATGTTCAGTGGGTTTCTAACCTTATTCACATGACAATATACAGTAGCTCTACAGATACTGATATGTGTTTAGCAATGTACATCTGGTATGACTTATCTATGGACAATTTAGCAAATTAGACTAATGAATCACAACTTCACTGTCAGTCTTTAGTGCAGCAGGGTTGCAATGAGATGGCTGTCACCCCAAGGAAGTGGGGATTGGAGTTTAGGATTGGAAGCAGGCTAAGCAAAATAAAACCTGGTGAGTAGTTCCATTGACTTCTGTGGGATTACTGACTTGAGCAGAGATAAATGAGTGTGTAGGTGTAGGAAGGATGATGAGTCCTATTATCATAATGTTGTTTACTAATAAGTAACTGTTGATAATTCTGTCTGTAGGGGTGTGGTTGTGTCCCATGTAGCACCAGGATTGTATACACAGATATTCCACCACATACAGTAGGAGGGGGTATCCTTTGGGAGTTTCTTTGTGTAGGTGGGAGAAGAGGAAATGGAATGACCCCTTTAAGTATTTCAATATAATAAAATATATGCCAATAACATAAAAATAGGAACACCCCTATTTAAAGTGTGCATTGTGTTTAGATTTGGAGTATTTTAAATGCTTACACCGTACAGTATTTTGTTTTCTATCCAAATGCTAGGAATAGGCTTTCTGCCCACTTCCAGCATAACTGCTGGTTGAAGCAAATACTGCCAGCTGCAGAACGTTAACCTTTGTTTTTGCTAAAACATTTCCACATATTACCAGGATAAGCACGTATTTTATTTAGAGGGTTCAATGATCTCATATAGCACTTTAAATGGGTTGAGTTGTACTAGGACCAGGCCCCAACAAATGTTGACTTTAGTCAGTCTGATGGACTGCATGTACCAGTAAAGTAATCCAATCTGAATGGAATGCAAACTGGCTCAGACTTTTCTCTTCTAACCATCTGAGCTGAATCTGAATCTAAACCTCTATTACCAAGGAAAATGGACAAAGCAAGGGGCAGATAATGCTAGAAAAGGTAAGAGAAATCATTTGCAAAACTACAGTTGATTAAATACTATTTGTTAAATAATGTATTTGATTAACTTCAGAACATGTTTTGAATGTATTTAATACATTTTGTTTTCATCACTTGCCCTCCTTATAGAACTAATTGTATTGTTAGTGAATATATTTACTTGAGGACTCAATCATGGTTTGGCATGTGCCCAGACAAAGGGACAGTGCATTTTACCCTTGCCACAAGAGCAGCCCAGGAGAGAGAGATTGTGTATCTGTGTCACAATCTTTCTCCCTATTTCCCCACCCCAGGGAGGAAGTAAACAGAGTCAAGCCTATAGTCAGTGCAGTGTATGTTCCCCAGTACACCAGCTCAGCTTCATTAACTGAGGGGGGATAGGGCAAGCCATTGGGACGGGGCATGTTGGGGGATGGAGCAAGCTAAGGCTCCATCCAGTTCACACCCAATTGCATTCCCTTCCACTAACTAGCATGAGTGGGTGACATAGCTCTGCTAAATCTACTTTTGCCTCCAATAATTTACTTGGCAAATTCTACCGTATTTTTCAAATGATGAATGATTCCTCTTCATTAATTATGTGCTGTCCTGTAATAAGAACCATGTAGTGAATAGGCTTGCAAAAAGAAAGCAAGGGTCTGAACTTCAGTGTAGAGATCTACTGACTTTTGAACCTAGTTAAGGACTAATTTTCTTTCCGTGTTTAGTTATGACATGTTGTTGCTGTTGAAGGCAAATAGTCTTCTGATCACTTCCATCCACTTGGTTATGAAAAGTACTGACTGACACTTTAAAAAAATCCTGAATAATTGCCCTCATTTTATTGCAGTTAAAGATCCGTCCATTTTTATTGTCATCTCCTGTTTAAAACGTATTGATAAATTTGCTGCGAAGAAGAAAAAGCAACAATGGCTTTGTGGCACTAGCCTTGGTGAGAGAGCAATAGTTTTGTGCATCACCTCTGAGTGTTGTACAATGACAATTGTGCACAAGCCGGTGGTGAAAATTCCAATAGGTGAGCGAGGGATATATGGATATACCAGTAAAACATATTTCACAAGCCTAAGGATGGGACAGTGTATAACTCCTAGTATAAATAGTGTGTGGTTACATAGGCAGAATGACTGGTCACCATTTGAAGAAGCAGCTATTTACCTTGCATGTGATTGAAGTAGGAATTAAGCATTAATATATATCTTAAGACAACTTACTTATATATGTATTCAATTTGTGTGTTAAGTCAAACTAAATTATACTTAAGGTTGAAAAAATATAGATTATGTGGAAACACAACACAGAGGATCTGGGAACAGAATCATGCCTAGCCCAGAGATAGTGCATGGGTCACCAACAGCCGTTGTAACCTTCCCCTCTGTATTTGTTTGTAGTGCCATGTGTAGACCCACAGACCATGTCCTTGTCACTCTCCACCCCACCCACAATGCCCCACTGCACACTGGCATGGAGAGTCACTGTGGACCACTGCTCTGTGGTGCATAGTAGGTAGTGTAATCTCTTTGTACTGCTCTTCACGGCCTAGCCTTCCTGAACAGCAGAAACTTGGCATTTCCTCTGTATTTTGTCCACTTGTGGCAGAAGGACCAGACAGGATTTCAGTCTAAATGGTGAGGGTGAGTTGGGAAGGCTAAGAACATTGTATCTCAGAAAAAATAACTTTTTTACTGTACTGTGTTGTTTTATGAAAACAGGTCCTGTTAAATATTGGACATCTCAATTCAAGTAAAATGTTCTGGAATAACATCCTTGACCATTCTTTCCAGCTGATGGACAATGCTGCTACTTTTGCATTATTCAGCTTTTCAGTTTATCACTGATTATTATTTTTTGTATTTCAGTAACACTTAGAGACACCAACTGAGATTAGGGCTCATGGTACAGAGACTTAGTGTGACAGTCCCTGGCTCCAAAGAGTTTACAATCTAAATTTACAAGACAGACAAAGGATGTTTATTATATACAAATGTAACAGTGTGTATATATAACAATATATATATTATATCAGATGTGGAATAATGTATACATCTGGCCACTATATTTAATTGGTTATTTTTAAAAAAGTTATTTAAATATTCAATTATAAACTAAACTATTCCCCAGTATTACAACCCAATTATGAACATTTAGGCAAGTTGTCACAGTTTGATTGGGACAATCCCTAAGTCATAACAATCATAACTGTGCCATAAGAATAATGATACACATCTGGGGTCAGGCCCTACAGTCCTTACTCAGGCAACATTTTCATTGACTTGGAGAGGGGAGGAGGATGCTGATTCTTTATTCCTTGCACACCCAACATGGTCACTGAAGTCAGTGGAAATTTTGGGTGTGTAAGCAGTGGTGGATTAGCCAATAGGCCCATGAGACCTGTGCCCATGGGGGCCTGTGCCCATGGACCCCAAAAAATAGGCACCCCGCCCCCAACAAACAAGCGGCAGGTGGGAGAGGGTAGGGGAAGCCCCCATGCCCTGACCCCACTTCCTGGCAGAAGTATCAGGCAGCGAGGGAAGCCCCAGCACCAGGACCTGAGCTGCAGCCCTGGGACTAAAGGAGCTCTGGCTCCCTGCCGCAGCCTCAGGGCTGGGGGAGCTCTCAGTCCTCACTGCAGCCCCAGGGCCCTGGCAGCGGGGACAGAAAGCAGCAAATGGGTTGCGACACTGCAGTGGGTGGGGGACCAGAATGGGGTAGGACTGTGGGTGAAACAGGCACAGGGCAGTGAGGGAAGTGGCAGAATGGGGTGGGGCCATGGGTGGAATAGGGGTGGGGCTGTGGGGGAAGGGGTAGAACAGGGTGGGGCTGTGGACGGGGCCTCAGGCAGAAGGGGCGGAACAGGGGTGGGACCGCAAATGGAAGAGGTGGGAAGGGGCCCCTCACTTGCTCTGGCCAAGGGCGCCATGAAACCTTAATCTGCCTCTCTGTGTAAGGAATGAAGGGGTGTGTAAAGTCCCTGAGGTAAGGATTTCAGGATTTGGCCCTTGAGACCTGCATGTAAATGGCAGTCATTTTTTGTAACCCATGTGGATATTTTGAGGGTCATGCCCTCAAGTCTCCATTCCAAACTGTTGCAGTTAACAGGCATGGGGAGGAAAATTGATCAGCTTGGCCAGCAGAGATGCTGGAAAGTTCTATAACAAGCCAGTTTGACTGTGAAGAGAGCAGGGCTTGTATCTGATTTAGCGATCACACAACTCTTCAAACACAATGTGATTTTTATAATGATCTGTTAATGCATGGTTTTGTTAATATGGATTTGATCCATAATCTTTGTTTCTTTTTTAAAGGTGCAATGAAAATTAAGTTTCATGGTTAGTTTTTATCAACTTTACATTCATGTTATCTCCACAGAATCCACACAAAAACCCATGACAGGAAAAGAAAAAGGGTTATGGCCAAATTATGCTTTGATGAGTATCTCATGCAACCCAGCTGATGGCAGTGGAGTTGGATTGGGTGTAAATGAGATCACATTTTCACCTTCTTTGAATTAAACATTGAATGAAGCATGGGACTTTTTAAAAATAAGATGCTAGCTTTTGAAATAATGTTTATATAAATGCATTATTTTAATCCTTTCTTTCCCTCTTTCTGTCCACTCTCTGCCAAAACCATTAGTCTAATTTCTGTAGCTGTTTTAATGATTTACAGCTGTAGCTCACGAAAGCTTATGCTCAAATAAATTTGTTAGTCTCTAAGGTGCCACAAGTCCTCCTTTTCTTTTGGCAAATACAGACTAACTGGGCTGCTACTCAGAAACTTCCTGTTATTTTTCAGTAGAAGGAAAGACCCATTCTAAGACGAAGTTTGTGTTTAACCACATAAGAATTAACCCTATCAGATATTTTAGAGATAAAACTTAGAGGGCCACAACCTCAGTTAGTGTAAATTGGTGTAGCTCACAAGTTTACAATGATTGAGGAACTACCCCAGAGAAACAAGAAGAAATAAACTGATTCACTTTTCTTAAAAGGAATTAAAGGAGTACAACAAGCTGCACTCTCTGTAGAGAAGTTTCGGTTAGAGAAATCTTTAAGGCCACCTTATGTCCTCCTTCAATTTCCTCTTTTCTGCGGTGATGCCGACAAAAAACTTGACAATTGTAAGGTAGCTGGTGAGCTGAGTCCACTGCTTTTCATACCAACGAATATAGTTTCATTGTTTCCTTGTGCCTTCTCCATATGTTTGCTTTATTTACCTGTTGCCTGTGGTTTCATAGGGTACGACAGCATTTCGGAGTGAGCGGGAGCAAGCCTTCCAGCCCAGATCAACAGACTTGGGCTAGCGAGCCTCACACCAGCGCTCTAAAAAATAGCTGTACAGACACAGCACTTTGAAATTGCAGCTTGGGCTCTGAAGCTCACCCCCCTCGCTAAGCTTCAGATCCTGAGTGCCAGCCTGAGGCACAACTTCAAAGCTCTGTCTAACATGAGCCACGCTATCCCACACCTGTTGATTCAGGCTTGGAGGCTCACCCCCGCTCGTTCCAAACTGCTGTGAAGACATGCCCAAAGATGGCTTGGACTGTAAACATTATGGGGTAGGGATCACCTTTTTGTTAAGTTTGCGCGGTGCCTAGCACAATGGAACTAGTGCCTCTGGGCACTACCATTAATAAATAAATAGAGGTTTAGTGTGATTGCGTGAACAAAACAGCTGCCTTGGTTTGGAAACATAGCGAACACCAAAACTTCTCTAATGTGAGACTTCTATTGTATTATTTTATTTGCATCTATACAATGTACCAGCCCCTCCTGTATAATGGACTTGTTATATAGGACAGTTCCCTCTGCCAACCAACCCGCGGGCACTTTTTCTTCATATAAAGTGTTTTCTATGTTAGAGAGTCAAAAGTCTTCAGTTCAAATCTCATTGCCTCCTCTTGTTTATGTTGTATGTATGGAGGTGTGGCGGTTTGAATTTAGCTCAGAGGACTTGTTCCAGTCTGATGGGTTTGAATGTGTGACCCAGATTTTCAAAGCTGGTAATTTACTCTGCATCTGCAATATGAGTGCCAATATCTGTTGCATGCACACACAGAGAAACCCATACACAGACATTTTCTTGTGCAATGTGAACAAGTTAAATATCCAATAGAGGTCCAATATCTTTTATTGGACCAACTCCAGTTAGTGAAAGAGACAAGCTTTCAAGCTACACAAAGCTCTTCTTCAGGTCTGGGGAAGGTACTCAGTGTCATAGATAAATTCAAAGTGGAACAGATTGTTAAACATAAGGAGTTAACACGTGTTGCAAGAAACCATTCAAAGTGAAGTGGGCAATTAAGATGTCTGCAATCACAGGACAAAGGAGAAGTAGTGGGTTACAGATTGTTGTAATGAGATATAAAATCAGTGTCTGTACTGAGTCCATAATTTTTGATGTCCAAAAAAGTAATGAATTTAAGCTTCCAGGCTCATTTTTTGAAGGTGTTGTGCAGGTTTCTTTCAGGACGAGGACTGAGAGGTCAGATATGGAATGATCATTTTGTGCAGTGTTTGCCCACAGATGACAGGGTGTTTTTGTTTTTTCTCATTTTTCTGTGTAAGTTCATTTGAGAGTGTAGTGATTGTCTGCTTTCACCTACATGGTTGTTGTGGGGGCATCTGATGCTCTGGATGAGGTATACCACATGATGTGATAGACATGCAAATGACCCATGGGTCTTGAAAAGTGATATCATGGGGGTATTGATCATTGTAGCAATGGAGATATGGCTGCAGGTTCTGCATCTCTTGTTATGGCAGAGTCTGGTGCTGCTTTAAGTTGGTTTGTCCTGGTCTATGTGAAGCTTGCGTCTGATGATGAGCTTGGCCCAAAGAGGAGTTTGGGGAAAGATTTCCGTGAGGATGTGGTCCCCATCAAGTATGGGCTGTAATTGTTTGATGATATCCTGTATGGGGTGGTAGGTGACAACTAGGGATATGTGATCCATGAGGGTTTTTCCATATATTGAAGCAGGTTCTCTCAGGGAATTAAGGTGGCCCATTCCATGATGCGCTCTACTTCTCTGGGTGCATTTCTGAATATAACCTCCACACTTACTGGACATTTACTGGACCATACAAGGGATGTACATGACTATGAATTAGACAAATACTGTGGGTTTGAAACCCAAATTCCACATATATTCAAGCAAAATATTTTTTTTATACAGGAAAACTGGTTGGTGGCTGAGAAGACTTTGATTTGGGAACAGACCATTCTTTTAACAGCCCTTTCTGCCTAATGGTGGATAGGGCTGAATTTCCAAAAAGAGGTGTTGAGGAGGGGCCCAAGGGCCTTGAAATTACTGAGTTTAGAGCTAGATTAAACCTATTTGGCCGTCTCTTTCCTCTCTTTGTGCATGCAAGAATGATCCCTACAGTATAGTTTTATTGCTTTGTCCAATAATCATTTTAAATGTCTCAGCAGTGGAGATTCCACTGATTATCCAGAAAGACTATTCTACAGCCTAAAGTGTCTGTCTCATTGTTATTAAAGGTTGCCCCCTTAATTAAGCTAAATTTTTGACACATTATTCAATGACTGAAATCAAGACTCACATTTCAGTTAAGATTCAATAGTATTAACTTGCAAAAAATAGATATGCTCAAAACCTTGAAAAATTTGAAAGGCTTCAAAAGAAACTGTGGATTTAAAATGAAGACAATCTAAAGATGTAAGCGGTTTAAAAATCAGAAGTGGGACATATTCATAACTGTAAATATAACAATTCCAGGCTTTTACAAAATAGCATAGCAAAAGATTAAAATACCTCATTTAAAATCAGATCAAACTTAATTAAAGTCAGTTATACTGCTAATTTATTGCTAGAATAATTATTAGGAAAAATATTAATAGCATTTAAAATACATTCAAACTCAATCAAAATGAGGTACCGGTGAGCTGGATAGCTCCCCTTTAGTATCAGACTCACTGGTATCTTTACAAGTTAATTACACAAAGAAAAGCGGCAGCTTCATAGAAATAAAAACCATTTCCCCGCCTACATAAGGCATAGGTGCTGGATCTAGGGGTGTTGGGGGTGCTGCTGCACTCCCTGGCTTGAAGTGGTACCATTATATACAAGGTTTACATTTTGGTTCATTGGCTCTCAGCACCCCCACTGTACAAATTGTTCCAGCACCCCGACATAAGGTGAGGTTTGTATGGAAGCAAAACTGAGTCCGTAAGATTTACGGATATAAATTTTGCTTGTAAGAACATACATTTCTCTCTTGGAGCCAGTGTGGCCTTTGATTCATCATATCAGATATATGTTCATTTTCATTCAGACAATAAATATTACCTCCTTTTCCCCCCACCAGATTTATTAACCTTTCATGAGCAATAGACTGTGAAAAAGCAACCAGGCGTGTGTGTATGGTGGGCTTTGCTGAGAGCATATAATCAGTACCATTATTACAAATCCAAAAAAGGTTTGGCGAATTGTAGAATTGGATTGAAGTCCCAAGTAGGATTAAAAAATCAGTTATAGATTTATACAAATACTCCCCTTCACAACCCTTGGGAAAACTCAGGAAAAACACGTTATTGATCTGAAGAAGGTTTTCTATCTCAGCCCTTTCCCTTTTGTCTGCTGTCTTTAGTCCTCTTTTATCTGCCCTAACTTCTACAATTTTTATTTCTTTCTTGAACTTCATTGTTTATTTCAGAAATTCTCTCTAGATCTGACATCTTCCTATTATTAATTTGAACCCATCACTTCTAACTGTATTTCACCCTAACCAAGTCTCCACTTCATGCCATTCAAATACATGGAGACAGACCGTAGTATTTCTCTGAGTTGTTCAATGCCAAAGCTAAGTTTTTAGCTCTTTTACTCTTTCCCCATATAGCAATCTTTCCAGAGCCTTAATGTTTTAGTGCTTCTCTCTGAATACTCTCCAGTTTGTTGAGCGCAGTCATCTGCTTTTTTCAGTTGTTGTTCTGCAGAGAAAGAACTTTGTGTTGCATGGGAGGGAACCTTGATTTATCTCCTCACTGTAGGTAAAAACGGCAGTACTTTTATCTGGTATTCTGGGATTGTCTATCTAGACATTGGCCACAGGTAGCTGCTGGAAGCTGAGGAATGGTGGTGGTGGTGTGTGTGGGTGGGTGGGGGAATAAGATTGAGTTACAGTGTTATGACGGGAGAACAAGCCCCGTATGGCTCTTCATCATAGCAGGGATGTTGTACCTCTTTACCATGCCATGCTAGGACACTGAACATGTGCAGCACCTTATGTTTGTGACAATTAATTTAAAACCCCAACCTTGTGGCTGAGAAAGCTGCATTTGGAATGGCAGCACTGCCACTAAGAGTGAGAGAAATTGAAACATATGAACCTGGATTTCAGAAAAGCAGACTTTGACTCCCTCAGGGAACTGATGGGCAGGATCCCCTGGGAGAATAACATGAGGGGGAAAGGAGTCCAGGAGAGCTGGCTGTATTTTAAAGAATCCTTATTATGGTTCAGGGACAAACCATCCCGATGTGCAGAAAGAATAATAAATATGGCAGACGACCAGCTTGGCTTAACAGTGAAATCCTTGCTGATCTTAAACAGAAAAAAGAAGCTTACAAGAAGTGGAAGATTGGACAAATGACCAGGGATGAGTATAAAAATATTGCTCGGGCATGCAGGAGTGAAATCAGGAAGGCCAAATCACACCTGGAGTTACAGCTAGCAAGAGATGTTAAGAGTAACAAGAAGGGTTTCTTCAGGTTTGTTAACAACAAGAAGAAAGTCAAGGAAAGTGTGGGCCCCTTACTGAATGAGGGAGGCAACCTAGTGACAGAGGATGTGGAAAAAGCTAATGTACTCAATGCTTTTTTTTGCCTCTGTCTTCATGAACAAGGTCAGCTCCCAGACTACTGCACTGGGCAGCACAGCATGGGGAGGAGGTGACCAGCCCTCTGGGGAGAAAGAAGTGGTTCGGGACTATTTAGAAAAGCTGGACGAGCACAAGTCCATGGGGCCGGATGCGCTGCATCCGAGAGTGCTAAAGGAGCTGGCGGATGTGATTGCAGAGCCATTGGCCATTATCTTTGAAAACTCATGGCGATCGGGGGAAGTCCCAGACAACTGGAAAAAGGCTAATGTAGTGGCCATCTTTAAAAAAGGGAAGAAGAAGGATCCTGGGAACTACAGGCCAGTCAGCCTCACCTCAGTCCATGGAAAAATCATGGAGCAGGTCCTCAAGGAATCAATTCTGAAGCACTTAGACGAGAGGAAAGTGATCAGGAACAGTCAGCATGGATTCACCAAGGGCAAGTCATGCCTGACTAATCTAATTGCTTTCTATGACGAAATAACTGGCTCTGTGGATGAGGGGAAAGCAGTGGACATTTTATTCCTTGACTTTAGCAAAGCTTTTAACATGGTCTCCCACATTCTTGCCAGCAAGTTAAAGAAGTATGGGCTGGATGAATGGACTATAAGGTGGATAGAAAGCTGGCTAGATTATCGGGCTCAACAGGTAGTGATCAATGGCTCCATGTCTAGGTGGCAGCCGGTATCAAGTGGAGTGTCCCAAGGGTTGGTCCTGGGGCCGGTTTTGTTCAATATCTTCATAAATGATCTGGAGGATGGTGTGGATTGCACCCTCAGCAAGTTTGCAGATGACACTAAACTGGGAGGAGAGGTAGATACGCTGGAGGGTAGGGCTAGGATACAGAGGGACCTAGACAAATGAGAGGATTGGGCCAAAAGAAATCTGATGAGGTTCAACAAGGACAAGTGCAGAGTCCTGCACTTAGGATGGAAGAATCCCATGCACCGCTACAGACTAGGGACCGAATGGCTAGGCAGCAGTTCTGCAGAAAAGGACCTAGGGGTGACAGTGGATGAGAAGCTGGATATGAGTCAACAGTGTGCCCTTGTTGCCAAGAAGGCCAATGGCATTTTGGGCTGTATAAGTAGGGGCATTGCCAGCAAATCGAGGGACGTGATCGTTCCCCTCTATTCAACATTGGTGAGGCCTCATCTGGAGTACTGTGTCCAGTTTTGGGCCCCACAGTACAAGAAGGATGTGGAAAAATTGGAAGGAGTCCAGCAGAGGGCAACAAAAATGATTAGGGGACTGGAACACATGACTTATGAGGAGACGCTCAGGGAACTGGGATTGTTTAGTCTGCAGAAGAGAAGAATGAGGAGGGATTTGATAGCTGCTTTCAACTACCTGAAAGGGGGTTCCAAAGAGGATGGGTCTAGACTGTTCTCAGTGGTAGCAGATGACAGAACAAGAAGTAATGGTCTCAAGTTGCAGTGGGGGAGGCTTAGGTTGGATATTAGGAAAAACTTTTTCACTAGGAGGGTGGTGAAACACTGGAATGCGTTACCTAGGGAGGTGGTGGAATCTCCTTCCTTAGAAGTTTTTAAGGTCAGGCTTGAGAAAGCCCTGGCTGGGATGATTTAGTTGGGGATTGGTCCTGCTTTGAGCAGGGGTTGGACTAGATGACCTCCTGAGGTCCCTTCCAACCCTGATATTCTATGATTCTATGATTCTATGAAAACATATTCTTAGGATCTGACTTTCAACCCCCCATGCCCAGAGCCTGGGGCCGTGCAAAGATTTATGAGGAATTACAAGCCTATAATTTGCAAGATCAATTACTTTACTGAACATGCAAATTGGGTATTTCTGTGTATGAATGTCCAGTTAGACAACAAATAGGCTAAACACTTGCTATGTGTGCTCACTCACAGTAGTTGTGCACACATTTGGGAATGTTGTCTTAACATTAGATAGAATCAATAAGGGGCACTAGTGAATCCCTCTTGTTAGTCCTTTCCCATTCAGCTCTGACACACAGCAACCTCTCATATACAACTGCAGGACTCAGTAGATCCCAATCCTAAATGGGAAGGAGGACAGATTAATTTAATTAATTTTAAACTGTAAAGGTTGAGGATCACTCAAGAGACAAGTTTGAAATTCTAAAGATCTTTTTCTTCACTTTAAATCCCCTTTAAGTTCCTCAGAGATCAAACACACATTTTGCCAAGATACAGATTTGATAAACATATCCCTTAATTCCATCTTTTTAAAAGTGTGTTTCTTAATAAAGTAAAAGGACGAACCCTTCTAATGTCTCACAATGTTCTTTCTTCTCTCTCTTATAGTTTCCAGTTATACTCCAGTTTTTAAACCTTGTATTGAGCAAATCGAATTGAATTGTTAAGCTGTTCATTTAATTAACTAAAAATTGCCTACTCTGTTTTTTAGCTGATAACACATGTTCTCATTCAGTGGACATTCTAAATGTGCAGCTGTAACATATTGCATTTTTTCAGAAGCACGGAAATACCCATGAATTTATACGTGTACAAATGTGTGCCCAGATTGAAACTAACATGAAAGCCTGACTCTCCAGGGTGTATATGGGAGCATGCACTGTGAGCACGTCGTGTTCAGTTCTTACTTGTGTATGTAGTACATAATTTTTAAAAGATTCTCAACCCTGAGTTTGTAGTGACAACTTAGCACTGAGCTCAGAATTTTGCACTGGAGGCCCATTCTGATAATCAGGCCTCAGGGATCAAAAATTCAGTTAATCCAAAAGATAATTGGTTTCAGGTTTAGTACAATCTGTACTAGCAAAAATTTCTCCTCCTTAAAGATGATAAAGGACTTTAGAGGTTTTGCAAAAATGGTAGGACTCTTTCTCCATTTGATAAGTAAGAGACAAAGGACTAGTACATTTGCTGAGAGGAAGGGAGGAGAGAGGAGAAGGAGAACTCCAGTGCCCTTTCCCCCTGGTCTCAGCTGGAACAGGGGCAGAAGATCCCACAACTAGGGGACAAATAGCCAGGGAAGAATAGGAATTTGTTTAGGCCCAATGTCCTTAGAGTTGTCACAGCTCCAGTTCTAGAGCATCAGCAGCAGTGTTCCCAGGCCCAATGCTGCTGAAGACCAAGGAAACAGGAACGCAGCCCACTCTGTTGAAGATGCCTCTGCTGTTCCTGTGATTTTCGGGGAGAGGGAGGAATCAGCATGGGGGCTCCTGGCTGCTCCCTAAAGAAGCCAGAATAAAGGTGGGGGCAGCTGGATGCCCCAGGAAGGTGATTAGAGTAAGGGAGGAATGTTTTTGTGGGAGGTGTCTCCTTTGAGGGAAGAGTTCCGGTCCCATTGTGGGGAGAAGTGGTTTTTCAGTTCAGTTTCAGAGGATGAGACCAGATTGACAAATAGTACCTGTATTCACATAATCTGCTATTCACCCATCCCCACTGCTCATGCCATCAGATTGCCCCAGGAGTGAGCAGTTCCTCCTGCCTGTATTATACCTCTGCCCTTGAGAGAGGCAGACAATAGGTCACAATTTCAAGCTGGCAAGTATTTTCCCCCCTTGTTTGCATTCCTGAGCATAACTGCAGGCTCCTGCTTCAGACAAGTTCTGTCTAACTTTATCCAAGGATCACTCACTGAGGACACACTGTTATCATGCCTTGACTGGAAGTCAAAACAATTCACACACTAGAGAGTCCTCTGAAAAACAATGGCTATTTCAAAGAGCCATAAAGAGAAGGGAGGATGGGCATCCTTCCAGTGAACTGAAAAGTCACTCTCCTTTGGGAATGTTCCTATTGCATCAGTCTGGAGCATCATTCACTAAAAATGTGCACGAGTCTGGATATTTAGATTTTGGTTTGTATTTAGGGGGTGTACTATTCAGAATCTTTTGTATTCATGCACAGCACTATTTTAGAAATCACCTAAAACCCATGAAAATAACAAGGCAAGAGGATAAAGATGCTCACTACATGATGTTCTAATAAATATTCAGCGAACACTGGGATGTGGGCAAATGTCAGTTTTTATTGGCTATACTAATACTTGTCCTGCAATTTAGACCCCAGATGTATCCAGTCTAGTAAAAGAACTATGATATATATTTTTTTAAATACAGAAAGTAGACACTCCCATCCCCATCTGCAACTTGCAAAATGTAAGAGAAATGGAAGCAGCTAAAAAGCAGAAAAAGTAGTTAAGAAGGAAACACTGGAGAAAATTAGACTTTTGTTTGTGTGAGAGATTTGGCAAAGAATATGGAAGGTGAAAGTAAAAAATTAGGACAAAGGGGTGAATAGAAGATAGAAAAATAGTTTGTAAGAACTATGGCTGAAATCCTAGCTCTCTTGATGTCAATAGGAGTTTTGCTTTTGACTTCAGCAGGGCCAGGCATTCACCCCAGAAGTATTAGAGTTATTAAGACTAGTGTAGGAGGATCTAGCAGAAAAAAAACATCTGAGGTAAAAACCGTGAAGAGGGACTTAATGTGTAAAGTAATCTGAAGAAAAATTGAACATTTTCCAGAGTTCTTTTGCAGCACGACTTTGAGAGATAAAAAGAACAGAAATGAACCAGAGCAATGGAGTGTTATCCCAGGAGTTTAAGCCTAGGTGTCATTAGGCTAATTCTGGTTTTTCATCTCATGGCTCCCTTGTAAACACTCTTATCAAATTGCCAGACATATATTAGAAAAATATATAATCCTGCATTCAGAACAGGTATGAAAAAGCAAATGTAATATTTGTCAAAATACTGCAATTATAAAGAATATTCAACATTTGAATCTAGGTCTGTCTGAGATACTGTCTGGACGTGTACTACACTGGAAAGTTTGGAAAATTAGCTAAATGGAGGTAAACCACAGGGATTAAAATAGGAAGAAGATGATATTCTCTTGTTAAAAATATATTTACTGAATTTTTGGCAGTTGTGGAACTTCTGCTTGGGGTGGAAGAGAATCACAACAACAAAGCAGATGTTATTACATGTTATAATATGATTTCAGTGTTGCAAATTAGAAGGGCTCTACCTGAGATGTTTCCTAGACTTTGAAAATTTTCCAGAGCCTTTGAGAACAAGTAGTCACTATAATGCAGGGGGAAAAGACATAAAATCTCTGAATTTCCTACCAAATTATTATGTGAATTATACCATTTCAAGCCAAATTAATAATAAGTTATTTTAAATATTGGACAACATGAGGGCCTTAAAAGTTATTAATGACGCCTTTAAAACTTTTGGGCTAGATTTTCTGACGTATGACCTTTCTTGTTTGGGTTCAATTTGCATCAGTAAAATGTGTGGCCATAATCTTATGCCTCTGACTATTATTAGTGTCATAAAGCCCACTGGATTCCTCAGGGAACTCTTTGGGTAAGCCCTATACTGCAATTAAAACCTGCAGTTGGACCGTGCCAGCTGATTCAGGCTCACAGGGCTCAGGCTAAGGGGCTGTTTAATTGGGGTGTAGATGTTCAGGCTCAGACTGGAGCCCAAGCTCTGGGACCCTGAGAGATGGGAGGGTCCCAGAGCTTGGGCTGCAGCCCAAGCCTACATATCTACACTGCAATTAAACAGCCCGGTAGCATGAGCCTTGTGAGCCCAAGTTAGCTGGCATGGGCCAGCCATGGGTTTTTAATTGCAACATAGACATACCCTTCAACTCTACGTAGTTTCAATTCCATATCCCCTGTCCACACCATTCCGTTGCTAATCCATTGTCTCAGAATCATAGAATCATAGAATATCAGGGTTGGAAGGGACCTCAGGAGGTCATCTAGTCCAACCCCCTGCTCAAAGCAGGACCAATCCCCAATTAAATCATCCCAGCCAGGGCTTTGTCAAGCCTGACCTTGAAAACTTCTAAGGAAGGAGATTCTACCACCTCCCTAGGTAACGCATTCCAGTGTTTCACCACCCTCCTAGTGAAAAAGTTTTTCCTAATATCCAACCGAAATCTCTCCAACTGCAACTTGAGACCATTACTCCTTGTCCTGTCATCTTCTACCACTGAGAATAGTCTAGAACCATCCTCTTTGGAACCACCTCTCAGGTAATTGAAAGCAGCTATCAAATCCCCCCTCATTCTTCTCTTCTGCAGACTAAACAATCCCAGTTCCCTCAGCCTCTCCTCATAACTCATGTGTTCCAGACCCCTAATCATTTTTGTTGCCCTTCGCTGGACTATCTCCAATTTATCCACATCCTTCTTGTACTGTGGGGCCCAAAACTGGACACAGTACTCCAGATGTGGCCTCACCAATGTCGAATAGAGGGGAACGATCACGTCCCTCGATCTGCTCGCTATGCCCCTACTTATACATCCCAAAATGCCATTGGCCTTCTTGGCAACAAGGGCACACTGTTGACTCATATCCAGCTTCTCATCCACTGTAACCCCTAGGTCCTTTTCTGCAGAACTGCTGCCTAGCCATTCGGTCCCTAGTCTGTAGCTGTGCATTGGGTTCTTCCGTCCTAAGTGCAGGACCCTGCATTTATCCTTATTGAACCTCATCAGGTTTCTTTTGGCCCAATCCTCCAATTTGTCCAGGTCCCTCTGTATCCTATCTCTGCCCTCCAACGTATCTACCACTCCTCCCAGTTTAGTATCATCCGCAAATTTGCTAAGAGTGCAATCCACACCATCCTCCAGATCATTTATGAAGATATTGAACAAAACCGGCCCCAGGACTGACCCCTGGGGCACTCCACTTGACACCGGCTGCCAACTAGACATGGAGCCATTGATCACTACCCGTTGAGCCCGACAATCTAGCCAACTTTCTACCCACCTTATAGTACATTCATCCAGCCCATACTTCTTTAACTTGCTGACAAGAATACTGTGGGAGACAGTGTCAAAAGCTTTGCTAAAGTCAAGAAACAATACATCCACTGCTGCAGAGAAAGATGGGAAGATGCAACACTATATCTGCATGATCAACCTGGTACTTTTTCCCCCAAAACTTTTCACCCTTCCTTGAACTTTTCTATGGAAGGGCAGAAGTTAAACACAAGGATCTAATGGAATCTTTGGGGAGTGAACGGAATAGTATCAGAAGAAAATAACCTGAACTCTCAAATGCAGCTCTTTGTTAAAAAAACAAAGCAAAACAAAAAAAACAAAAACGTACTAGTGCTTAATGATAAGATCCTAGCAAACTTACAATAGAAGCTGACCCTTAATGACCAGGAATGACAAGTATTTAGGGCATTCTGCTATCTTAAGAGATCTTTTTTTTTGGTGCATAAGAGATAAACAGGATATGTGCTATTCTTTTATTAGATACACATTGCATAGATGACATTGATGGTCTCAGTATCTGTACCATAGCTTTATGACTTTTAAATGTATGTACAGATTCCTGCATTATTGATCAATTCTACTTTGAATTGCGCATTTCTATGCCTTGTGCACTTCTTGTCAGACATTTACAAAATTTAAACAGTTTTTTTCATTGTGTTTTATTGATTTCTTTTAATTTGTCTGTGATGTTCCCCTCTGGTGTGGTCTGGACAGGTGGATCTGCTAGGTCACTCCAATCCTTGACTCTGGGAGCCAGCCCTACCCTGCTCTGCCGTGAGAACCCCCACTCCTGGGCTGTTCATGCACAGCCTCTGGCATGTAGGCTGCTCCCAGCTACTTGCAACCGAATGACACTAGCCAATATCTCCGGTCCCAGACATAACCCTAGGAACCTCCATCTTGCAGTGTCCAGTTATGCCCGCTGGATGCTGCAAGCTTATATGAATTCAGCAATTTAACAAAGAAATTGATATGTTACCAGGCTTGTTATCCCAAGGGGAGTCTCTGACATGCTTCCAAACCAAATGCGCTGCTTCAGGTAGAACAAACAAACAGATTTATTAACTACAAAGATAGATTTTTAAGTGATTATAAGTGAAAGCACAACAAGTCAGATCTGGTCAAATGAAATAAAATCAAAATGCATTCTAAGCTGATCTTAACACTTTCAATGCCCTTAAAAAACTTCGATGCGTCTCACCACAGGCTGGCTGGTTGCTCTTCAGCCAGGCTCTCCTCTTTGATCAACACTTCAGTCGCTTGGTGTGGTTTCTGTAGAAGTAGGTGGAAGAGAGAGAGAGAGCATGGCAAATGTCTCTCCCTTTTATCATGTCCTTTCTTCCCTCTTTCCTCCCCCCCCACCCCCCGAGTCAGGTGAGCATTACACCTCATCGCAGTTCCAAACTGACCAAAGGAAGGGGGGTGAGTCACTCAGAGTCAAACAGATCCTTCTGTTGTTGCCTAGGCCAGCGTCCTTTGTTCCTGTGAGGCTGGGCATGCCCGGATGAGGTGTGAACTGCCTCTCTGTTCTTGGAGAGTTTTTTCCTGGGCTTGCTTTAAGCCATGAGGATACATTTTCAGCCTCATAACTATATACATTACTATAACAACCATGCTCAGAGCATCATGAGCCTTCCAAAGAAACCCAACATGACAAACTTTGCATTGGATACCACACAATCATTTTACAAGGATGAACATGGGGGTGGGGTGCTGGGTGTTCCCCCGAGGTACAGAGCATCACACTGTCTCTGATGCATTATGATATGGGAAAATGAATACATTTAATACAATTACTGTGGTTTGGCCTATTGGATGGGAAAGAGTTTCTGGCATCCATCATAGTTTTTCCTTTCTAGTTAATAAAAATATTTACTGGAATTTGTACTGGAGAAAAAGCATGTCAGATTGGAAGATAGATGGCTGAGCTAAATGCTACTGATTTAGGAAGATTTTTCTCCTCTTAATTTCATGAGGTTGAAGACTGTAGTGAAAAAAGAAGTGGAGAGAAAATATCCTTTGAAGAATACTCAGTGTTGTAACTTTACAGAAAGTCAGAGGGTGAAAGTTTCAAAGCAAAGAAGTACATCTGGTTTCTCTGTAGATCACTACACTACCCTTGTGGCCTGATCCAGCTCCATTAAAATAATTGGAAAAAATCCCACTGATTTCAGAGAGCAGTTCAAGCTATTATAAATACAGTATGTTTCAAATTGGAAATAAGGAACAAATTTTTAACAGAAAGGGTGGTTAACCACTGAAACAAACTACCAAGGGAAGAGGTGAATTCTCCATCTCTGGTTGTCTTCATATCAAGACTGGATGCCTTTCTGGAAAATATGATTTTCAGAACACAAGTTACTGGGCTCAGAACAGCATTAAGTGGCTGAAATTCGATGATCTGCGATATACCAAAAGTCAGGTTCAAACTAGAGGATCTCATGATCTCTCCTGTCCTTAAACTTTATTAGTAATACATAAATAGGCAAATAATGTGAAAAACGAAAAAAATGGGCCATTGCCATATTTGTGTATGACCCCACATTCAGCAGAGTCTGGGGTGCTTGAATCTGAAATTTTGGGTTGGATCTAGCTCTATTTTGAAAATGTCCTATCCTCATATTTTTGTTCATTAAAGTGAAAGAGACAAGCTAGAAGGAGCATGTTTAGTCAGAACTTTGCAGATAATACAAGTGAGATATTGCTATCTTAATGGCAGTGTTGCCGGCACAGAGTGCCCGAGGCAAGCAACAGCTGGGTTCGTTGCCCAGTGTGCATCGCGCCAGTGATCACAACGGGGTGGAGAAGCAGAGAGATTTATTTGAAGCTTCAAATAGGGCACAGGGAGACTGAGCTGTCTCAAATCCTGCAGCAGCGCAGCAAATTCCAGTATACATTTTATACCTTTTCCTACTTCACTACACAAGCTTATGCAACCAATTACCTGTTGCCCCGTACAATACCGTAGCCAATCAGCTAAAGCAGCCAGTTGTGTTTTTCCTCAATAGCATTGCCTGCGCCTTGCCTTATTTGGTCCTATTTGTTACTTGTTTTTGCTAAACATTTCTGCCTTATCTATCTGTTTCCCAGGCCGAAGCTGGCCTTGGCTACCGAGCCGTGTGCAAACTTGTCTGTTTGTGTGCTAGCTTCCTCAGAGTTATGCAGGGTCACAGAAAGTTCAAGGAGCAAAGGGGCCTCAGTTTATCTGGGCCTAGAGCAAGAGGGCCTCATCGACACTCGTGGTCTTCCACCCTCCCGAGTTACCTAGTGTCGTGCCCAGTGTCATCAACAGCAGAGATGTTTCCATTTAAACAACATATATTTATTGGTACTTGGGTTATCCATTCAACTGCAGGGTCAATGGATATTATGTTAGAGGTATATTTTTTCCCAAGAAGTCATTGCAGACATTTCCAATACAGCTGCCGTGTCAATACAGAGTGAGTAACTGCAAGCAGCTCTTTGGGTTTGGCATATAGCCAAGATGATGTCATATCTGCCATATGAATAGATATGGACAGAATTTAGAAAATGCTTTAACAGTAGCAATTGCAGAATCACAAACCCTGGTTGATTGCATGCAAATGCAGCTATATCATATGAGTTAGAGGTGTTTATTATCTTATTTTGTTGTTGATTACAGAAGCAAGCTTCTTCTGTATGATGATGTGAGTCATCTTTACTCTTTGTTCTTAAGTAATTTTCCATGTAAATACAAGCTATTCATGTAGAATTTAGTGGAAAGGATTAAATTTAAATTATTCAAATCAGGACATTGTCAAAAAATTGTTTTCTAGTGTAACTGAATGTATGAATTAATACTTGGAAATGTTCTACCTTTTTCATTTAAGACAATGGAGAAAGACAGAATTTTGCTTCATCGTTTTTCTTTGATTGGTACTTTAAATACAGCTAGCCCTTTCCCAGAGTCAAACTGGGAACATGCCTCTCACATTTTCTCTAACAAAATAAATAAATAAAAAAAATTGTTAGACCCCCCCCCCCCCGGTTACCTTAGACTCTTGTCCACTTAGGGAGACTCTAAAGAAAACAATTCCTCTGAAGGCCACAAGTCTGCTGGAGAGGAATGTTCACTACAAAGCTTTAAGCCTGGAGGCTTTCGATGGGGTGAAAGAGAGGGAGAGAGTTCTCACATTTATTGACAGTGAGGAGAAGGAGATGAGCTTGAGGCATTGATATAATGCAAATGGTGGATAGAGTGGTCATGTCTAAGGTGGTTGCTCATGCTCGCTCAGGGGGATGAAAAAACACCCCCCTGATCGCTGCTAGTGTCAGCGCTGTAAAATGCCGGTGTAGACAGTGCAGTGTAGACAGTGCCCTTAGACAGTGCACCCCGTGTTAAAGCAGCAGCACTTTAACATTGCCAATGAAGATGTGCCCTAAAAGTGTTTTGAAGGCAAAGAGTGCTACAGATTGCTTTCTGTACTGGCTCCCCATTGAATACAGAGTAAACTTCAAGATTTTGACAAGCCCTCCATGGAGCTACCTGAGAGACACTCTTTTCATAACCATGGCCACGCATATGGGTAAGTTCCACTGGAGCAATGAACCTGACCACCAATAGCAGAAGGCTCATGGCCACAAAAGACAGAACCTGCACCTTCATGTTTTGCTTGTCTGCAGGGAAAACCATAGAAATTAATTGTTTTTTTCTTACTTATGGAAAGTGTGACCGGTGTGCCTGGGGCAGCCCTCACTGGAAATGCCATGGTCAGGGCAGGCTGCACAAGGGAAAGCAGATACTCCCAAGACTGGTGGGTAACACTGAAGTTAAACTCCCCAACCAGTCACAAACTGTGCTTCTGATCCTCCACACTGGTTATCAAGAAGCAAAAAGAAATCACACAGCCCTCTTTATTGCATTCCAGTTCTCTGGCTCGCAATCAGCACACAGGTCCAGTACAGTGAGAAGCTATTTGGAACCCTGCTCCCTAGACACAAAATATTTTTCTGACCCCAAAGGGTCAGCCAGATTACCAGGTCAGTAGAGGTTTGGATCTTACCCAAAATACCACACTGCCAGCCAATCCTTTAGTGTCTAAAACTAAAGGTTCATTATAAAGAAACAGGAAAAAACAAGAAGAAAGATGTTAAATGGTCAGATGGTCACATACATACAAAGACTTCAAAGTCCATCAGATTCCTAGCATTACAGGTGAGTTTGCTGGCTTGAAAGTCTCACATCCACAGCTTGGGATGGGTCATTCAGTCCTTTGTTCAGAGCTTCATTTGTAGAAAGGTTACTCCAGAGGTGAGAAGCAGGACTGAAGACAAGAATCAGGAGTGAAGACCAAATGGAGAAGATGCAGCTGCCTTTTATATTCTTCTGCCACACGGCTTGTGCTTCATTTGTCTCAAACACAAGCTGCCTAGCACATGGTTTGGAAGCCTTAGAGTTCTGTCCATAGGCATGCCCCTGCATGCCTTGCTGAGTCGTAAGGTGTATCCCTTGCCTTCTCTCAATGGGTCAGTAGTATAGCTGATGCTCCTTAATGGGCCACCAAGCAGGGTAGGCAGTGCTGATGCCAAACTGTCTGAGGGTGTCACCCAGAAGCACAGCACAAGTTTTGAAATACAGACATACATTCATACCTATAACCCATAATACAAAGGTGACACAAACATATAAACAAGATCATATTTGGCAAATTATAACATTTTTTCAGATACCTTACATGGCCTATCTGGCATAACTCATCGCAATTTTACAATATTGGTATTCATAATATCCTAAAGTGTCCCCCAGATTCCACACAGTGTCACAGAAGGTACTCAGTCACTGTGGTGATGGGCACCACCATGAGAACCTCCATAGACAGAAGCCCACCAGTGGCAAAGGAAGTGAATGAACTGAGCCGGCTGAATACAAGCATTATATAAGGTTTTAATTTCAAATTTCCTACTGTAAAAAAAGAAAAAAAAAACCCACACATTGTCAGGGATGGTTTTGGGGAAAATGTGTGCACCATATACTTCCACGCTGCAGAAGATTGTGTAGTTGGATAGTAAGGGGCAGCAATTATTATTTATATTACCGGTAATAGTGAAAAGCTTGTGGTCACTATTTCTCTACTAATTTCAATACATTTTGCTTAAACTAATTTTTGTCTGACTTTCATTTTAACATTCCTGTACTCTTCAAACCACTTCGACCTCCTTTTCCCTATACAGGATCAATATACCCTTTCAGCAGCTGTTGGTAGCCTCCGCCTGTTTTCAATCTCATGTCCTATTATTACAAAAATGAAACTGGAAGTTTCTTCTCCACCGCCTCCAATAGAGTGAGGACAGCGTGGCCAGTGGGACACCAGGTACTGTTAAAAAGACAGACAGACACATAGGGCAGTTTTAAATGGTCTCCCCTCCCAGAGGGGTTCTGCCTCTCTGTGCCCCAGACCAGCTGCTGCAATGTGTCTGGCTGCTGTGCATTTTCACCCTTTAGAAGGCTGCACATATTTTTCCTTTTTTTTTTTCCTGTCCCTCATTTTGTTGCTGTCTCACCCTATTTGTTTGTCACTTTCCTTTTACTCCCTGCTCAATGTTGCAATGTATCCTTTCACTGGATTTTTTCCGCTCTGGTCCTTTTCTTGTCTCTCTTATTTGCCCTAATCATGTTTGAAGCTGAGTCAAACATACAAATCCATGATGTTCAAGGGGGTTTAGAATAGGCAGAACGTGAAGTATGTGTAAGAAAATCTGCAGTCTTGTAAGCAAGGTAAAGTCACACAAACAAGATCTGGTGTAACCCATTGTCAAGAAATTGCTCACTATCACAAACAACAGGCCAGGTTCCCTTGTGCTCTCCAGCAAGGCGCAGACAGATTGTGTCTGCCTCCTGCATGAGTTCACTTACTGCCCCTCAAGGCCAAATGTAGGGCTTATCTACATGGAAAATTGCACCAGTTTAATGTAAGTTGAGATTTTAAACTCATGGATGCTCCTAATTGGTTTAATTCAGGCTAATTTTAAATTAATTTCAATCAAGTCCTATTGATTTAAACTAAACAGCAGTTAACCATTCTAAAACTGAGAAACGAGTGTCCACACAGGAGTTTGCACCAGTTTATCTAAGCCACTCTAACTATACCTTGCAAGTTTGTCCAGAGACAAGGCCAGACTGAATTAAGTTATGTATGGTAATGGCTTCCGTACAAGGAGTTCACAGCTAAGAATACAAATCTTTGAAAATTCCTAGAGAAACTAGGTAGTACCCAAGAAGTTCCTAGATTTTAATTGTTATAAAAATGTGCACAGGCAAAAAATTCTGGAATTTTTGTATAGTGCCGAGACATATACTATGCTATCCAGATAAAATAACGGGCCTGTGATGGTTTTTGTTTGTTAGTTAAATATTGCAATTTGACACAAGACCCCTCTCTCTTACACCAGTTTCAGGCCATGATTCAGCAAAGTACTTCTGCGGCCACTTAACTTTAAGCATGAGTAACCCTCCCAATAGGAATTCAGCAAAGCACTTAAACAAATGCTTAATTTTATTCATGTACTTAAGTATCATTTACTTCAATGGGACTTAAGCATATTGCTTAACTTTAAAGACATGCTTAAGCACTTTGCTGAATAGAGATAGGATCACTCACTTGCTGAAAATTAAGTGCTTTGTTGAATCACGGCTTAACTCAGGAGTAACGACTGAAGTCAGTGGAGTTATAAAAGTGTTCAGATAGGTGGAAGAGAGAGAATCAGGTCTGTTATTTCGGTGTAACTGTTCTAATTAGAAAGGGCATTTAAATCTATAAGTGTTAGCAAAAGTTTTGAGAGAAAGGTGGTAATATCTTTTATTGGACCAACTTCTGTTGGTAAGAGAGACAAGCTTCCAAGTTACACAGAACTCTTCTTCAGGTTTAGAAAAGGTAATCAGAGTGTCACATCTGAATTCAAGATGGGACAGGTTGTTAAGCATAAGCTGCAAGAGAACCATTTAAGATGAAGTGGGCAATTGACAATTCTGCAGTCATAGGGCAAAGGAAGGTTAGTGGGTTACAGATTGTTATAATGAGTCATAAATCCAATGTCTTGATTGAAGTGATGAGTTTAAATGTCTAGCGGAGTTATGAATTTAAGCTCCCAAGCTCGTCATTTGAAGTTGTGCAGGTTTCCTTTGAGGATGGTCAGATGTGGAGTTATCTCTTTGTGAAAAATGTTCGCCCATAGGTGATAGGGTGTTTCTGTCTATATTTTTTTGTGTGAGTTCATTCAAGAATGCAGTGATTGTCTAGTTTCACACACATAATTGTTGTAGGGGTATTTGATGCATTGGATAAGGTATATTACATGTTGTGGTAGGCATGCACAAGACCCATGGATCTTGAAAGGTGGTATTGTGGGGGGTATTGATCATCATAGCAATGGAGATATGGCTGCAAGTTTTGCACCTGTTGTTATGACAGAGTCTGGTGCTGCTTTCAGTTGGTGTGTCCCAGTCTGTGGAGAGCTTGCTACTCCTGATGTGGTTGCCAAGATTGGTTGGGTTGACTGGAAGCTAGAAGAATGGATTGGAGAAAGCGATCTTTCAGGATGTGGTTCTCATCAAGTAAGGGTTGTAATTGTTTGATGATATCCTGTATGGGTTCCAGTGTGGAGTGACAACTAGGGGTGTACGGTCAGTGGATATTATTTTCCTCTATTTAAGCAGTTTGGGTACTTTTAAAAAACAATTTCAACATTGTTCAGTACCCAAGTGAAACTGGTACAAAAGACCATCATTAGGCAATATACTCTCAAGAGACTGCACCAAAATAGCCCCAGTTATATTGGTTTGGTTTCCTTTTTCACACCAGTTTAAAACTGGTGTAAATGGTGGCTTCAGTGGTTCTGCTCCTGATTTTCACTGGTGTAAGTGAGAGAAGGATCAGGCCCTTTAGGTACAATAGTGCTCGATCTTTAGATGCAACTATTTTGTTGATCTCCTGAGTGAGACAGATTTCACTGTTTATTCCATACCTTCCTCTCTTTTATATAAACACATTAAATTCCCTTGAAGTTCACTTATCAATAGAGAATTGTATTGAAGCCACAACAATCTTTTTACCGTGCAGTTGTTTGCTTTCTTCCAGGAATCTTTGAATGCTTCCTGTTGTTTATTAATAATGTCTTACTACAGGCTTGCTGAAACAGTTCCGGGACCCTTCCCCACAGCATTGCTGTGGTTATTTCACAAGCACTTAAACCCCAGAATAACGTTTTTTAGCAAAAATGAGACTATGCTGTTAAAAACCACAATCTCTGCACTGCTGGGGGAGTGATCCAGAGCAAGCAGGAAACGCTGGCAAGCCTGAAATAATAAACAAAATAATAAAATTCTTACTAAGTATATTTTAGGCATATAAATTATTTTAAAGTCCAAACTGCCAAACTGGTAGAGGGTGAGGAGAGAAGGACCAGAAACATGCAAGGATATCAGAGGAGGACAACAAATACAAGAGAGGGGACCTGAGATACAATCATAATGAATTATTTGATGTTATTTAAACGTGGTTATTGGAAGTTTCCATTTACCAAAACACCTATTTTTGGCAAACAAAAATGTTATCACCACTTTGATAACTTTAAAAAAATCAAAAATATTTGAAACCAAACAAAACAAAAAACAATGGATCCCTCTCAAGCATTACCTCCTCAACCCTTTCCCCAACTTTGACATTGACATTTTTTCATTAAAATATGTTTTTATTTATGTGTTAGTTGGTATTAATAACTCATAGTGTCTATAGAGCACTGCTCAGACATTAGCTCAGTAACTTTCATGCAACTTTCCTGTAAAGTAGGTACATACTATTCCCATTTGATGGCTAGGGAAAATGAGGCAGAGAGATTAAACATATATCCAGGACCAGAAAGGGAGTCAGTGTTAGAGATGGTATTAGTATTGAAGAATATTAGGCTGTTAAGGCTGGCTTGTGTTCAGACAGTTTCCCTTGTCTCAAGTGAAGGGGACAAAAGAGAGAGATTGAAGGTAAATATCTTGGAACATGTTTTGATTAAGCTAAGCTGACATTAAGAAAATTTTGCCTACATAAAGGACTGGAAGATGACATTCTAATAGTAAAATAATTCACACTAAATATTGGCAAATAGTCTTGTTTCACCATTTGCCCTTTTTTAAATTCCAGAAACATTATCACATAATTCAGAGGTGCCGTGAATCAGTAGTAAAATACTGCTTGCCCTGGACTGATGGAAATCTTTGTTTGCATACTTAAGATATAAGGCCATTAATGTGAAAGCCACACCCTCTCTTCCAGGCCATGTTGACTAATTCTAAGATGCTAGAGGAAAGAAGAGAGTACAAGCCACCATACTTTCAGCTTTATACTCCTTTGAGAAAACCAGCGATTACTTAGTACTATTACTACTATATGGATGGAGTCTTCTGAAGATTTTGTTCTGTATATATCTAATGTGTGGCCCCTGAGGCAGTGTAGTCCACAGGACTAGGTTCTAATCTTCATTCTGTCGTTAGTTCAGCAGGTGACTTTAATCAAATCAGTTAAGCCCTCTGTGCCTCAGTTTCCCCATCTTTAAAATGGGCATAATGATACCCCCATTGTGAAGTGCTTTGACATAATCAGCATTATTGTTGTTAATTGAATCCCAAAGAAATGTCATTAGATAAAATGCTGATGGGAAATCAGCAATATTGTGTATGATAAATATCACTTTGTCTGTTGCACATTTGTTTTATTGGCAGATTTAGTTATTGGTAGTCACATAATTTGTGAAAAGAATGAGTCTTCCTTCCCACCCCTTCAGTCCTCCCAGAGAAAGAGCAGTGATTCGTCCTGCATCACTTTTTCCTTCATAATAATGGATTACAACTGAATTCATTGTGTATTCCACAGGGAAATTACAGGATTGTTTCTGCTTCAGTAATGGAACAGTGAATCACATTTAATGAAAGAAAAGCATGATGCTAACAGTAACTTAAATATGTGATGTAGTATTCTTGAAAAGAACTGAATGGATGCTAAGGGGCAGATTCTGATCTTATATACAGTTGAATAAATCTAGAGTAACTGAATTGGCCTTATATGTTCCTGAAAAATAAGTTTCCAAATTCTCTGCACTCATAACTTCATTTACTTCAATCAGCATGAACTAGACCCAGGAACTGCAATTCCAGATCACATGAAGGAACCGTAGACTGATCTGAATTACATGGCCAGACCGTTGGCTGGTGTAAATAGATTAAACTCCATTGTAGTGAATTGTTTTTGGAGAGAGTTTCCATTTTGGAAGATGCAGAGCTCAGCACATGAAAGGAGACTGCATAATAATTTCTGAACAAATTGCTGTCTCGTCATCTGGCAGTATGCCTAGTAGTGCAAAGTTAAGACCTATAAGAGAGTATTCATTGTTGTCTAGTACAACCAGGGCCCCCCCCCCCCCCAAGTCTTTTCAGTCTGCTGGATTTAAACTCTATGGCAAGCCCTGCTGATCTCTGTGGCATACATGCACTGAACACTGAGACGAACTGGACATTTCATGACACATTGAATTGCAGAGAGAACATTCAATACAGCAGATCATACTAAATTGAATGTCACAGTATCATTTCTCTTACCCATTGTAATATTTTAATCAAGAATGAACCCTGATTTGATGTTTTTTCCATTAACTTCATGGTATGGTAGAACATCCAGATTGCAACATCTTACACTGTGTCATGAGAGTGGGCCTCTCAAGTCGGCTGCCCCAGGCTATTAAGACCTGATATCTGCCATGGACAAGTAATGAGCTATGTAGCAATCAGTGGAGGTGCTGATACTAGATCCCCTTGGTGTAAGAGGGCAGGGATAGAGAGCATGGTGTACTCCGTAAAGTCGGGGGGGATTCTGGACTGCCTTTCCACCCTAAGGGCTCAATCCTGCTTCCTTTCAAGTGAATCGAAAAACTCCCATTGACATGAATGGTGCAGGATTAAGCCCCAGGTCTGGCATAGGCCAGATTTGCTGTTTTTCGGGGTATGCCACAGGGCCCATTTGTTTTGCCTGATCTTTGAGGAGTGTTAGAGGAGACAGAAGTACTGGCCAATGGGTAGGTTTATCATTATTTGTATTTAAAGCTGCTGCTTGGTAGAAGAGGCATTATTATTTCATTTGGTCATTTTCAATAATTGGCAGTGTGCTTAGAGCTGTGGGGCCCCCTTTTTGTTCTAAATTGAAAGAAACCACCATAAAAATAGCCATCAAGTTTAGGGGGGTTGATTCAGTCTTTGGTTATATCAGCTGGGACAATGCTAGAACTTTTAGTTGCGTGGTCTTTGGCGTATTTTCCATGTAAAAGTTTCCCAAGGGGTCCGAGTCCACTCAATGTCACTCCCTTCCAGCCTTTCCTACTTCATTGCTATAGTTTTGATCAGTGACAGACACCAGCTTTTCAATGATGTCTGTGTACGGACCATACAACTCTAAACTGGAGCTAGCGGCCTCCAACTTTTTTCTTTTCCTGGGGGTCTGGCTACACAGAGCAAAAATACTTGGCATTTGCCACCACATTTTACTGGGATTTAAATTCAATGCCCTGTGAAATTAATATAAAAATACCACTGCAAAAATCTTACACTTTCTGAAAAGGATTCTGCAAGGACAGAGTATTGGATAACAAGTTACAGGAAACTTATGCTGGTCATGTTTAGTTTGCTCCTTGCTCCTGGATGAACTTTACAGCTGCTGTGTATTTTGGAGTGTTAATAAAACATATGGTATAAAAAGAGAGACTTGTGGAATGTCATTTGATTTATTGTATTTTGCTGTATAAATTGTATGCCTCTAATAGAAAGCTGCCTGTTATTGCGGGGGGAAAAAATCTGTGCTCTAAGATTTTCTCTGATATTTAGTGCCATGGCATTCTTGACTATGCTTCTTTCCACTAACAGTTCTTTACATTTTAATCCAACATTGTAGGAATGAGCGGAACAAATGGCTGGGTTCATTTTAATTTATGAGAACTGATACGAGTATCAAAGCAATACATGAGCCTTACAGAAAACTTGATTTCAAATCAAATACATTTCAGGCTTTCAGATTTGTGATCTTTTCCTTAAATGGCCTCTAAGAACACAACTTCAAATATGGATGCTCTAGTTTGGGCTTCAATGATCAAATAAACATCCCTGTTGTTTATGAAGAAGTATAGGCTTATTACTTAAAAAAGTGACAAGATGAAAAAGACAACGCTGTAAAATGGTTGTGGAGGATGGTATAGTTGTCAGAAGTATCCTATATGGGAAACAGTGGGTGGAGGGGAGTAGGTTTAATTATTATCCCTGCTCCCCAAAGATTTGAATTTGGCAAGGCTGCTATCACACCCTGGACAAATCTGTAGGGCTTGATCTTACAGTTGTTAGTCAAGTAAAATGCCCACTAAAGTCAAGTATTAAGCATTGCAGCATCAGACCCCAAGAAACAAAAATAAATATTTTTCCTTACTGTGTGTGTGTTTCACATTTAAGATGCACCATTTGGTACCCTTTTTGTTTTTCACAAATTTCCAGGGGAGAGTCCATTCAAACCCACTTTAAGCTGTTTAATTCAGGGGGGAATGTCATGCATAATTTACAGATGATACATATTTCTCTTATTGATTTCTGCAAACCATTCAGTTCCTTTAATGAATCATTCATCATACAGAGCACTCAGTCCACAGTATGTTGATCATAGAAGTTAAAAAAAAAAGTGTATTAGAATATTTTTGACAAACTTACTCCCTACTTCAGCAAAGCATTTAAACATATGCTAAAGTGCATTCCTATTCAGCAAAGCACTTAAGCTTGTGCCGAACATGAAGTATTTGCTGAGTAGGGATGGACTGCTGAATTAAAGCCTGCATGTTTCATTCTTTGCCCTTCTTTGAAAAAGCAACGGTGTTGTGGAGCTCAGGTGTCGTGTCTGGCCAGTACTGAACAGGTGCTTATCATCACTTCCCTATTCTCTGGCTTTTAAGCCAAGTTCTTAGAATAACACCAGTCTATTATACACCACAGCATGTCACCCCTGGAAGCAGTCCAACATCAACTTAGCATTAAGCATAACAAAGGCAGGAAGAAGGGAACACGGGTGCCAAAATTCTAAAGCTTGCCAAAACATGCACATGTGGGTGTGTTGCTGAGAGAAAAGGGAGAGTTGCAGACACCATGGATAAGTGGACCTCTACCCACTTTATGGATGGTTACTTAGAACACATATTAAAACCAGGGACCTTTTAAAAAAATGTAAAGAATTACATTAAATTGTATTCTGTTGTTTTGGTAGTTGTGTTTCTAGTCTGCATTTGTGTTTTGTGTCATGATTGTATTATTTTCTCTTTGCCTGTCCAGTAAGTAGATGGAATCTGTTTTATTGCTTTTGCTGATCAGAAAAGGCAAAGCAGACTTTAATGGAAGTTATGAGTTATTCACTAGAATTGATTGAAAGTGTTTTGATGAAAAGTGGGGTTTCATCTAATATGAAAGTTTTCATTAAAAGTCACTTGGTAAAGTGTTTTTTTAAAACACTTCCTTTAAAAAAAAACAACCTTTCAACATTTAAGTGCAATGGAAATATTTCATTTTGAAGTTGTGGGCCAGTTGCTACCTTCTTTCCTTCCTTCCCACTCCTGCTCTAACTTCTTTCACTAGAAAAGTGGGGAAAGCATTTTTTTTAAAAATAGAAATTACTCTGTTACTTTGTCTACTTTAAAAAAAGAAATGTTAAAAAGTAACACAAAGTTATGCTTTGCCTTTCCTTCTCCCCTCCACCCCCGTGGGAAAAAAATAAAAGAGAGAGAAGCTTGTTTCTTTCCTCCCCTTCCCCCCTTAGTTCTCTGGTCATTTTTTTTTTCAGTTGGGGGGAAAAAAGTGGAAAGTTTTTAAAAATAAGAAAGTGGGATTTTTCACATCAAAACAAAAGCAACACATTTTTCAAACTCAAATATTTTTTAAAATAACTTCTAAAGTTTTCCATCAAAAATGAAAATTGTTTACAAAATTTTCAAATAAAATATCTTTGTTTTAATTTTTTCCACAGGAAAACCAACATGAAAACAGTTTTGACCACACCTAGTATTCACACATTCCATAAAGAAAAACAAAAAGCATGCGTAGCTACCATAAAACTTTGAAAAGAAAAAGATCAGTCCAATGATATTACATTTGGGTCACACCAAAGTCTCTGGCTGGATTCTGAGTTCCTAGTGTCATCTCCTGGCTGAGGTCTTGACTTGATTACAAAAAGGGGTCAATTTAGCTCAGACAAAACCTGACCTACAAGACAAACCCCGAGAGTATGTCTCCATGTCTCTTTCCAGTGACTTTTCTGGACATTGTTAGTATCTTGTTGCTTATTATCAAATGACAGAGACACTACTTTAGTTCAAATGGTAGACACTTGTTCCTAATCTCAATCCTACTTGGTGATCATGGTGTTCATATCCATGCAACTATGGTCCATTACAGTAGCAGCCTCAGACAAATAAAAATTGTCAGGCAGAGACTCCGTGACGCTACACCCCATATTCTTCATAGAAATATTGTTATGATGTGAATATGGCATAACAGATATATTTTATACAAGATGGGGCATGTAAGGCATCATTGGAAAGGTTATGATTTGCTGAATGTGATTATCCAATTTGTATACATGTATCATTTCTGTATCTGAAGTTAGGAATATTGACTATGTAACAATTACAACTGTGTGTATTTGGTGGAACACCCACCAGACAGTAGGCAATCAGCCTGAATGAGCCATTTAAGAAGGACAATAGAACTTTGAAGATACTAATCTCCCGTCTTCCTGAGGAGCTTCCTGGGATGTTGCTTTGACACTGCAGGGTCATCTGATGATGTCACCTGATATGGAGTACCACCTTGGACATTGCTGGTATTTTCCCTCTGGAAATAAAGGATTCCCGCCTTATGTAAATTCTATTTAAGGCTGGCGAGTAAATCAATCAGGGCTCTTCTCCATTGCCTTCATGCCCAAGAAGGAAGACTGCTGAAAGCTCCTGAAGAGACAAAGGAACTAATCTGGGGAAAGGCAAGGGCTGAGTCCAGGCTGAGACAGGGATCTATCCTGTAAAGAGAAATAATTGGAATGCTAAGCTGCAGAAACTCTGCAACCTGCCTAAAACAACACTTAGGGTGAGAAATTACATTTTGTAACCTGTTTCTTTAGTGAATTAAGCTTAGGTTGTGTGTTTTGTTTTATTTGCTCAGTAATCTGCTTTGTTCTGTTTGCTATCCCTTATAATCACTTAAAATTTACCTTTTGTAGTTAATAAACTTATTTCTTGTTTATTTCAAAACCCAGTTTGTGCAATTCATATCTGGGGGGACAAAAAGCTGTGCATATCTCTCTCCACATTCAGAGAGGGGGTGATTTTTATGAGCTTACGCTGTACAGATCTTTCTATACAGTGCAAGACAATATAATTCTGGGTTTACACCCCAAAGGAGCTGTGCATGTGAGTGCTGGGTAAAGTCCTGAGCTGAATTGTCCCACACAGAGTTGATTTCAGTCTGTGTCTGCAGCTGGATGTGGCCTCACCTGTGTGTGCGCGCTAGAGAGGGCTTGAGGGCCTGGCTCAGCAAGAACAGGGTGAGGAAGCCCAGGCTGGTGGAACAGGTGGGCTCAGTGGAACCCTAGCACATCAGGTGGCATCCCGGATTGGGGGGGTCCAACCCGTCACAGACTCATTATGTGTTTGTACAGCACCTAGCACAATAAGGCTGGGGTCATTAGGCACTACCTCATATGCACGAATAACAATGACAATGATAAAGTTTGAAATAGAACTATATAATTATAGAAACCTAAGACTGGAATGGACCTCAAGAGATCCTCTAGTCCAATCCCCGCACTGAGGCAGGAGTATGTATACCAAAACCATCCCTGAGAGGTGTTTGTCCAATCTGTTCTTAAAAACATCCAGTGAGGTAGATTCCATAACCTCCCTTGGAAGCCTATTCCAGGAGTTAACTGTCCTTATTGTTAGAAAGATTTTCCTAATATCTAACCTAAATCTCCTTTACTGCAGTTTACGGCTATGTCTACACTAGCACGTTTGTTGGTAAAACTTTTGTTGGTCAAGGGTATGAAAAAGAACACACCCCTGGCCGACATAAGTTTTACCAACAAAAGCACTGGTGTGGACAGTGCTATGTCAGTGGGAGATGCTCTCCCACCAACATAGCTACTGCTGCTCATTGGGGGGTGGTTTAATTATGCCACCAGCAGAGCTCTCTCCCATCAGCATAGAGCAGCTACACGGGAGACCTTACAGCAGTGCAGCTGCAGCTGTACAGCTATGCCACTGTAAGATATGTAGTGTAGACAAAGCCTAAGCCCTTTACTTCTTGCCCTACCTTCAATAGACATGGAGAACAACTGATCATGGTCTTCTTCATAAAAACAGCCCTTAATATATTTTAAAATGGTTATCAGGTCTCCCCTCAGTCTTCTTGTCTCAAGACAATATGCTCAGGTTTTTTAAAACCTTTTTACATAGCTCAGGTTTTCTAAACCTTTTATCATTTTTGTTGCTCTCCTCTGGACCTTCTCCAATTTGTCCACATCTTTCCTAAAGTGTGGTGCCCAAAATTGGCCACAGTACTCCAGCTGAGGGCTCACCAGTGCTGAGTGGGATAGTTACCCTCCGTGTCTTACACATGACGCTCCCAGAATATTAGCCTTTTTGTGCAAATGCATCACATTGTTGACTCATATTAATTTGTGATCCACTCTAACCCCCCAGATCCTTTTCAACAGTACTACTGCCTCGCCAGTTATTCCCCATTTTGTTGTTTGATTTTTTCTTCCTAAGTGTAGTGCTTTATTGAAGTTCATCACTAGATAACTACTATTTGACTATGATCTCTCATCAAGTTTTGCACACACCTTAGGAAACTTTCATCTATACCACATTTCTCTAGTTTCCTTCGAGAGTGTCATATGGGGCTGTGCCTAAGGACTTACTAAAATCAAGATATCAAGTTTACAGTTTTATCTCCCTCATCCACTAGGCCAGTAACTCTATCAAAGAAAGTAATTAGGTTGGTTTGGCATGATTTGCCCTTATAACCTTATTATCCTTCCGGTACTTACAAATTGATTGTTTAATATTTGTTCCAGTATCTTTCCAAGTATCAAAGTTAGGCTGACTGGTCTATAATTCCCGATGTCCTCTTTGTTCCCCCTTTTTAAAAGACAGGTACTATGTTTTCCCTTCTTGAGGCCTTTGGGACCTCATCCTCCAAGAGTTCTCAAAGATAACTGCTAATGGTTCCAAGATTGCTTCAACTAGTTCTTTAAGTACCCTAGGGTGAATTTCATTTGGCCCTGCTGACTTGAATGCAGCACATTTATCTAAATATTCTTTAACCTGCTCTTTTTCTATTAGCTTGTGTTCCTTCCCCCCTTACTGTTAATATTAATTGTGTAAAATATCTGGTCATATTTTACCTTTTTAATGAAGACTGAAGCAAAATAGGTATTAGACACCTCAGCCTTGGATGTCATCTGTTATGAGCTCTCCTTCCCCATTACACAGAGGACCTACACTTTCTTTCATCTTTCTCTTGTTCTCAATGTATTCATAGAATCTCTTTGCATTTTGTGTTTTTTGCTAGGTGTAACTTATTTTGTACCTTAGCCTTTCCAATTTTGTCCTTGCATGCTTGTGCTATTCTTTTGTACTCATTCTTAGCCATTTGTTCATGTTTCCACTTTTAGTAGGATTTCTTTTTGATTTCCAGGTCAATAAAGAGTTCCTGATGAAGCCACATTGGCCTTTTATGATTCTTCCTCTCTTTCCATCACATCAGGATAGTTTGCTGTTGAACTTTTAATACTGTCTCTGAGAAACTGCCATCTCTCCTGAATTCAGAAATCAGCCATTGAAAGTTATCTGAATTGTTAGAAAAGTAAAAACCAAGGCACTATTGATTGAATTTGACTCCTGTAGTGTACTGTTTGCCTGTGTGTGCTATATAAACCGCACACAAGGTTAAGGCTACACAGATCCCCTCTGTGGAAAGTACTTTGTGGTCCTTGGTAGTTCCTCAGCAAAGCTCACCACACTCCACATACTGATACTTAGTTATGCTTTCTGCCTGTTATACTTGTTTGACCCACTATTTTACTGTGAGCTAACAGGATACAGTATAATAGTAATAGACAATTTTGCTATAACTGTCAGTATGGTAAGTGGATTGTAGTTCTAGGAAATATAGGTAGCACCTCTATAGAGAATTCACTGTATCCTAATGATATTGCTAATTCAATTCATACAACACTAGCTAATATTAACTCATAGCTTCAAGTACAGAAATTAGAAAGAGAATTCCATAAACATTCTTTTCAAGTAGAGTACTCATCTTTCATGCATAGAACAGAGTATGCATGAATACTTGTAACTGTCCAGTTCAAACCTGGCCCAAATACAGGATACAATGTGTGACAAAAGCCCCAAATGAAGGACACACAATAATTCATGCAGGAAACTAAAATGTCATAAATTTTATAGATTGCTGAGTGCAGCAATGCCTATAGACCTTTAGAAACTATAGCCCTACATCCTACAGGGTCCATAGCTCTACAATGCCAAGGCTATATTGTTAGATTAGGGCTGAACTTTTCAACCCAAGCCCTTTTAATTGTTACAAAATATAAAACTTGACCTTAATGCTAGTGTTGGATTATCCATACAGCTAAAGGGAGCTCAGAAGAATGTTTTGAATAGGGTTACCTGCTATGATTGTGAATTACTCTATAAATGGAAACATTTATCATGTTATTAAAAAGGTGGTTTTGTGTCTCAAATGTGGATATGTTTCTTTTAGTTCCAATGGATTGTTTAATAGCAGCTGCTCCAGAGACTCTTTCTAGAACTAAAATTGTTTGAAGTGAAGATCAAATGAGGCAGCTAACCTGACCTCCATAGTAGCATACGAGCTCTGATGTCAGCTCATCAGGGAACAAACTTATTGAACAAAGGAAATAGGAGAGATCCAAGGACAGCAGAGGAAATCACATTTTACTGAGTTTGAGGTTGGGAATGGTATATGCAAATTCACGTAAATTTCAGTAGTATTTGGTTTCCCTGAGATTAATTGAGGGTCACACAGTACAAATATCTAATGGATATGCTTGTGTAATGGGCTCTCTCTTTCCTCCCCCAAAGACTGCAAAAGGAGACATTAGCCCAGAAAAGCTCTCAAGGCTAGTGCAGCACCTTCTGCTCAGTTGAGATTTGAGAGGATTTGGATTTCTAAGGTGGGTGAATTCCTTGTTAATAATGAAATAAATGATTGGGAACAGACTTAAGGTAAACATTCCCAGTGTATCTTATATATATATATATATTGGGTGAAATAATTCACCCAGGTGCAGAGTGCCTGCCAAAGCCCTCAGTTCAATGGAACTCCTGAATGGGGTGTGTGTCTGGTGTATGCAAACAGAGTGGCCATGCATGGAGACCTCATCACTGGCCCTGATTTGATTAGACTACTGTGAAATGGCCTTTAGAGAATGACCTGTGGGAGACACTGCCAGATCTGCACGTAGATAGAACTCAAACTTCCAATTAAGAGGTCTGGGGGGCAGCAGCTGCATGGAACAACACAGGATTTCATTCAAGCTCTTCCTTTTTCCCCCTTCAGGTTCCAAGTAACCTTCTCCTAGTTGATGGTTCAGAATCAGGAGATTAGGTCACTTAGCCTTCTCTGGCCCTGGGAATGAGTTGTTCGCTACATGGTATTATAGAGTGAATCATTTAAATAGGAATTTCTCTGTTAGATCCTCTCTAGTAATTTAACTCACTCTTTATTTATTCAAAGGTCCTTTACAGAACAGAGATAAACATTTGTCATAAATATAAAGGGAAGGGTAAACACCTTTAAATCCCTCCTGGCCAGAGGAAAAACCCTTTCACCTGTAAAGGGTTAAGAAGCTAAGACAACCTCGCTGGCACCTAACCAAAATGACCAATGAGGAGACAAGATACTTTCAAAGCTGGGGGGGGGGGGACAAAGGGTTCTCTCTGTCTGTGTGTTGTCTTTTGCCGGGACTAGAGCAGGAATGCAGGTCAGAACTCCTGTAAACAGTTAATAAGCAATCTAGTTAGATATGCGTTAGATTCTGTTTTGTTTAAATGGCTGAGAAAATAAGTTGTGCTGAATGCAATGTATATTCCTGTTTTTGTGTCTTTTTGTAACTTAAGGTTTTGCCTAGAAGGATTCTCTATGTTTTGAATCTGATTACCCTGTAAGGTATTTACCATCCTGATTTTACAAAGGTGATTCTTTTACTTTTTCTTTAATTAAAATTCGTCTTTTAAGAACCTGATTGTTTTTTCATTGTTCTTAAGATCCAAGGGTTTGGGTCTGTGTTCACCTATGCAAATTGGTGAGGATTTTTTTCAAGCCTTCCCCAGGAAAGGGCGTGTAGGGCTTGGGGGGATATTAGGGGGAAAGATGTTTCCAAGTGGGCTCTTTCCCTGTTATTTTTATTAGACGCTTGATGGTGGCAGCAATAAGATCCAGGGACAAAAGGTAAAATAGTTTGTACCTTGGGGAAGTTTTAACCAAAGCTGGTAAAAATAAGCTTAGCGGGGTTTTCATGCAGGTCCCCACATCTGTACCCTAGTTCAGAGTGGGGAAGGAACCTTGACAACATTTGTATAAAGAAAAATTCTATGTGGTAGAGGACTTGAGAGAGGATGTTGACTGAATATTCTGAAAGGCATTTGATGAGGGGAAAAATCTGTCCTTTTAGCTGGTTTCAGAGTAGCAGCTGTGTTAGTCTGTATCCGGAAAAAGAACAGGAGTACTTGTGGCACCTGAGAGACTAACAAATTTATTAGAGCATAAGCTTTCATGGGCTACAGCCCACTTCATTGGATGCATAGAATGGAACATATAGTAAGAAGATATATATATGCATATATATGGAACATATAGTAAGAAGATATATATATACACAGAGAAGGTGGAAGTTGCCATACAAACTGTAAGAGGCTAATTAATTAAGAACTTTAGCTGAAAGTTCTAGGAGCAAATGCTGTGTTTGGTAAATATATTTGGTTTCTAAAATGAAAAAATTGTGTTAATCAATTTTCTAAAAGCAACATTGGTGAAATGGTGCCAAGTGCCTTTTCATAACCAACCAATTCTGACCCACAGACAGGGCTGGTGCAAGGATATTTTGCGCCCCAGGCGACACTTCCACCTTGCGCCCTCCCTTTCCCACCCCTCCCCCTGGAGCATCGCTTAGTATAAACTTTCAAAAATGAATACTGCATAATGTGGCATTGTTCATTAGAATTAATACACGTTCGGCTTTTTTCTCTATCTGCCATGAGGCTGCATCAACTGAAAACGAAAAAAATAAAATTTTATTCCTATCAGTTCTTTTTTTTGTTCACTATTAAAAGTAAAGGATAGAGAATATGCCACTTACTAACTATGAGTCACTATTTGAATTTCATGAGCTGTTTGATGTAAACATTGATTAAGAGATCAAGATGACTTTTCCTTAAAATTAAGCAATGTTGATTGTAATCGGAAATATACCCTTTTTAGTCACGTATACTTCCTTCCTTCATTCTTTCAAATAAAAATCTACTACATTTTATTCTACCTTTAGAATATCCAATTATTGTTATTAATAACATTTATAAAATTAGAATGGCGGATACTCCATCATACAACAACAACAACTGCCAATATCAATGTGACAAATTTCAACAACCTACACACGAATATTCGCACATGATAAACATATACACTCAAATACTTAACATACACACACAATGGACACAAAGTATTAACGAAATGATGCAGCAGCAATTGCCAGAGTCTGATATCTGAAACAACTCAACAAAAATAGTTAGCCTCAGTTGACAACCTCCGAAAACTAGTGAATTTAGCATTATAAACAGCTTGTCAGAATGGGTCAGGGCTGCGTGCGACAAGAAAAATGACGTCATTGCCACTTTGTACTGTAGTGAAGCAGTACGCTTGTGCCCGCAATGCAGAGCTGGCGTAGGCTATAGCTGTAATGTACGACAAGTTAAAATGCCAGTTCAATGACGTTTCTCTTTTCTTTATTCATTAGTTTTCCAGCAATAGTGTAAAAAAAAAAGGGGGGGGCACCGTTTTTTGGCGCCCCAAATCTTGGCACCCTAGGCAGACGCCTAGTTCACCTAGTGGTTACACCGGCCCTGCCCACAGATGGTATCACTGTAACTGACTCCATTGCTAATATCACAAGTGCCTTGCCTTGCCAGGCGGAGTCCCATGTTTGATTACTAGTTCCTTGCCTCCAGATTGGCAGGAACTCAAACTGTTGTGCAGGCTTCAAACCTGACTTACAACAACACTGCTGTTCCAGCCCCGTGTTTCTCACTTGCAGAAACTGCCCGCTGTGCCAGATTCACACAGTGAATGAAATAACAAGCATGAGGCTACTGCTGGTCTTTAAATAGTAAAATAATTCTAATTATAGCCTACATGAAAATATCAGACAACTCATTGGTAGAAACATGCCAGCTTAGCTCACAAAAACATTTCAGACATTGCTGCAGTTTGCACTTAAAAATATACTTTTTAATCTTGTGTCCTGTCATGTTGCATAAGGTTCCAGGACACGATAAGAAATCAAGCTATTCAGCTGCAGGTGTAAACTAATTGTGTGGAGTGGCTCGCTGCTGTTGCCAGTTGATGAGCAGCCAAAAAGTTCAATAAATGTCTAATAAATAGTCAGGGAACATCTCCTCCAAATGCTATAGTACAAACAGCTCTGTTAATTGAGTGAAGCTTCAAATACGTCATTGTATCAAAAAAATGGAAGCTTTCAAGGAACACTGGATGGTATCCATTATTCTTTCTAGGATAAGCTTCACGGTTACATTTTAAATAGATTCCGGTTATAATTAGCGTGAACCTCTCTTGAGGTGGTACTTAGGAATAAGATTTTTATTCATATACTGTTACCAAAAGCACAGGATATATGCCACTGTTTCAGAAACATATTCATAATTAAATGGGAATTGCAACAGTAAAAAAATTAAACACAATCAGAGTGAAATAGTTGCTTTAAAGGCTCTGCTGTGTCATCAGATGCAGCTATCAATTAAAATTATGCAAACTCAGTATTCTGCTTGGAGCATTTCCACCAAATAGAGTCACATAAGAAAAGGGACTGCATCTCTTGATGGCTGAGAGTATCCTAGGAGAAAAAAAAATGGAAATTTCAGTTAAAGAGATAAAGTCATGGAAGAGCTGCCTCTGGAAGGTTTATTTCATATAAAGCAGCAGTAGAAAACACAGCTTGGTACAAAAGTATCCCTGAGTTCTTTCATCACAACAAGTAAAGTTAAAAAAAAGTCAGACATACAGTATTATTAGAAATATAAGTTTATTTATTAAAAACATGCTTGGTCATACTTAAAAATACAGAACTTAACCCCCTTTCTGAATACTTACCTCAGCTATCTGGAGGAAGAATATTAAGGAGACTTCTATAGATTTTAAATGATTAATTAAGAGAATCGCAGCAACAAAAGATACTTTCTTCCTCCAGAACAAGCATAACTGTGACTAAATAACTGTTTTCAGATGCCTGGAAGAAAGATAGTCAGGCTGGAAAAATCAGCCCCCAGATAGGAAGCATTCTTTATTTATTTATTAATGGATTTACTTACTCTTATCTTCCCTAGTAGACATTAGTGTAGACTCTTTGGAATCCTTGATCTCTGTTGGTATTTGTTAGTCTCTACGGGTTCCCTTGGGCTTCTGTTGGAGGACCCATAGCCTTGGGAGCTAGCAGAGTTATTGCTCTATTCCAAAATTTGGTCGTCATGTAGAACGGTAGGAGTCAATTGAACATTTTCACCTGGAATTTCCACTAGGACTTACTGCAGACAGCATCTTTGGGGCAGACCCTGTATTTTCCATACATTTGAACGACAGCCTTGACCATGACTTCTCTTCTGCCTCTGCCTCCCTTGAAGCCTGAAAAATAGGCTCGTGTTTTGAGTTGGGATAGTTATTCAATATCTGATTACAATAAATAGCAATGATCCCTCCATGCAGAAGTAATAAATGGGCCAAAATCTGTTCTTAGTTATACCACTGTAAAGATGGAGCAACGCCGGTGACAAAGGAATTGTTCCAGAATATACTAGAGTGATTAAGAGCAGAAATTTGGCTCAATGAGCTTAAATTATGGGAACAAAAATGTACAAAGTATTTAGTAGATTGTTAGCTTTAGTGATGGGTCTCAATGCAAATTAATAAGATTAAAATGATTTCATTATTCTTTCTGCATTAGTTTAATTAGCCTTCGACAGTACAAGTACTGATCATCTACAGTGTTCAAGCAGGAAAAAGTTAAAAGTGAGTTGCCTTTCTCTCCATCTTGACTCTGAGACAGGTTAACAACTTCCTGCTTCTGCCGTCATGTCAAATGCTTTACTTTGAAGTTGCTTTTAGCACAAACCGTAAAAGTTTGCCATATGAGAAGTAATGAAAACCATGTGCTCATGTCACTCGTACTAAATTATGAGGCAGAATGCTACAATGATAAATAATCTATTTTTATACCAGAGGCTATGAAAATGAAAGTCCTTGATTGGCAGACCAGGGACTGTCTCAGACCTGGGTAACCAGGATACAATTTCATTGCCCTTGATTTCAATAGGGCCAGGATTTGGTTTTATAAGTGCCTGAAGAAAGAAGAGAAGATACTCAGTGTGACCCTAAAGCATCCCTGTATTCAAATGCTATCCACCATTGTAATAATCTTTGTACACAATATGCCTTGCGAGGTGTCATTTGAAAACCAACAACTCGCTGGTCAATAACACATGGTGAAATGTACGTAGCAGCATTATAGGTAAAGTTATGAATGGCTCCTGTATGATGTTATTAGCCCATGTTCAAAACCAGACAGCCCTAACTAGGCAAAAGTTGTTAAACAGGCCTATCCTAAACAAAGGAAGGTGTGTTTACCTCAATGTACATATAAGTAGTAAACAGGGGCATGAAAAGAGCAGAAGGAGGAGATGGCAGGAAACAGAACAATTTGCATTTGAGCAAACACAAGAGGGCAAGTGGGTGGAGAAAGAGCATGGAGACCCTTCACCACAAGATTCCATGTCACCTTCCTCTCTATTTGGATAAGATTTGCTTTGAGGAGTAATCTTCAGAAGAATCCACTTCAAAGGTTCACTGGATTATAAAAGAAAGGGCCAGAAAACCTCAACTTCTCTCTTTCACCTAAGAAGACACACACACCGGCAGCTTTAGGCCTCTCAGAGAGATCCTGACCAGTGAAAGGGTCAGTCACCATCTTGCTGGAAGACTGGGGGTGAAAGAGGACATCTTAAACAAAGCCTCGAACCAAAACTTGCTGGGTTACATTTTAGTCTTTTAGATGCAAGTTTTCATTTTAATTTACTTATAACCATTTCTAACTTTGTTTTATACTTGAATTCACCTAAAATCCTATCTTCTTTTGTTAATAAACTTGTTTTATTTTTAATCTAAACCAATCCAGTGCTGTGTTTAAACTGAACTGTTTGGTAACTCCAGTTAAAATAACAAAATGTTGAATATTGATTCCTTACAGGAGCAATGAACCTTAAGATCTGAACTGTCCAGGAGAGGCTGGGCATTTCAGAACACATTTCGGGGAAAATCCAGGCTTGGGAATGTGTTGGGTCGCCCTGCAAGTGGTAACCAAGATGGGTGGAAGTCAGAGTGGGGCTGTAGTGCTGCTGGAGTCAGGGCTGTAGAGCACACAGACACTCAGGGCGTTACCTGCATGCTGGCAGGCATGGGTGGTGCATCAACTGCCCTTGAGGGAGGCTTGCTCCTCACCCCCTTCTGCCCCTCTCACTCACCAGAACCCTAAGTTCCCCACCACCACCACACTGCAGCTGGAGAAGCCCCGGCCAAACCATCCCGACCCTGGGCCGCACTGGCCGGCCTGCCCCAGGAACACCAGTTGGCCCACCCTAGCCATGCCAGCTGGCTTTACCCCCACTTGATGACAATTCCCCTTTTACAACTACATTTTGAGACCTATCAGCCAGTTTTTAATCCATGTTATGTGTGCCATATTATTGTTATGTCATTTTAGTCATAGAAGCAAATTGTTCTGCAGTACTAAGTCAAATGCCTTAGAGAAATCTAAATATATTACAGGATCTATTTTCTTTAAACCAATGTTGATTGTCATGAATTACATAATCTTCCTTTCGTTCTTTCTTAATGGAGTCCTGTATCAGCTGCTCCATTATCTTACCCAGGATAGATGTCAGTTTTAACTATTTGTTTAATGTAAAATATTCAAAACTAAATTATTGTAATTCATATTTATCATTTCTTTAAGTACTCCTTTGAATATATAAGTGCAGTTTACCAACATTATGGAAGTTTACAGATAATTTGCATACAGAAAAAGGGACTTCTCTTTATAAAGCTTAAATTATCCAGTCGGGGAACTGAAACAATATCATGCGATTTTGGTGACCAGTCATGCATCGACAAACCTAAACCAGAGGCTAAAATTTCTCCACACAATCTTTTTGTCAAACAATTGCGACTGATGAACAAATAGTAGAAATCACATCTTGTTTTTGAGTAGTTTGTCAACATAAGAATGGGAAACCTGCATAAGGTAAATCATTCAGAATGAATAATAATGTAACCAACTCTACTAATGGCCTGATGCTTTCAACATAATATGCAAGTGTCTTTGCAGTTGTGAAATATTTGTATCAGTGAATGTATTCCCTATTCAAGACTGTTGCAAGTGATATCATCACCCCTTCTATTATTACACTACAATGGCTGCACTGCACAGCTGGCTGGCTGCCACATACCCCTGAAGAAGAGCTCTGTGTAAGCTTGTCTCTCTCACCAACAGAAGTTGGTCCAATAAAAGATATTACTGTACCTCCCCCACCTTGTTTCTCACATACCTCTCTTCACTGACTACCCTAATTCTTTCTCTGCAGTTTAGCACAACAATAAATCCTCTTTACAAAGGTTTGCAACCACTTTGGGGCTCTGCGTGTGATAAAATGACAGCAGAAAGGGGAACAAGAGGTGCTCAAAATTCGTTGCTCGCCTCTCACTTTTCTTTTCTTTTCTTTTCTTTTCTTTTCTTTTCTTTTCTTTTCTTTTCTTTTCTTTTTTCTTTTAAAAAATAGCCGAATGACATAATGTGTGTAAAGGAAATGAAAATAACCCTCTTATCTCTGGTGTACATATGTTGGAAGAAACACACCCAACTTTTGTAAATGAGTCAGACCTTAGGGCATTTTAAAGGAAAATGTTATGCGGCCATAGAAAAAGCAAATAGTTTCTTGAAATGCTAAGAGCATCACTTTGATTCTGCTCTTATTTCTAGCAAGTGTTCCCTTGATGATGTGACACATCTGTTGATGTTAACATTGTAAGGTATGGTCATTTGCATGTCAAGTACCCAGTTAATTACAGTATGAAGTGAGCTGTAGCTCACGAAAGCTTATGCTCAAATAAATTTGTTAGTCTCTAAGGTACCACAAGTCCTCCTTTTTTCATTACATCTAGGTTTCAGAGTAGCAGCCGTGTTAGTCTGTATTCGCAAAAAGAAAAGGAGGACTTGTGGCACCTTAGAAACTAACAAATTTATTTGAGCATAAGCTTTCATGAGCTACAGCTCATTTCATCATTTCATAAGCTCACGAAAGCTTATGCTCAAATAAATTTGTCAGTCTCTAAGGTGCCACAAGTACTCCTTTTCTTATTACATCTAGGTTAGAACTTTTAAGAATTTACACAACAAAGTAACAAAAACTAGTGGATTGCAATGTCACACTGCAGCTGATTCATTCTGCTGGGTTGCTTGTTTCCCTTGGACTAGGGCGGTCCATCATTTAGATTTCGGAATGCCGTGAATTTATAGGAGTACAGACTTTTGAGAAACACTTGTTCATCTCTAGTCTATTTTATAAGATAATTTTGGCTAATGTCAATAATGGGAGGATCCCAAATTCTTCTGGACTATGCAGATTCAAGCTATTTAGAAAAACACTAGCACTAGCATTCATCCGTTGCTACCGTCCTGTTTCTTCCTTTGCGTGACTTACAATAGAGTTTTAATTCCATGGTCAACATCCTTGTTGCTACTTTATTCTTCTAATGAAAATAATCTTCTTTCATTGTCCTTTAAATACTATACTTTTGGCACTTGCAGTATGCAAATGCTCAGCTGTGGATTATTACACTTCTCTTTTTGTTGGCAGTTTTCCTGAGAAATGGATTCTATATATGGCCTTTGTTGCTACAGCCGTTTCCAATTTTTCTGTTCATGCATAGCAATTTGGAGAAGGCTGCCATATTCCTGTATGTGAAAGTAATCATGCCAGGCTTTTGTTTCAGCAAGAGACCCTGCCTGTGTCTCCTTTTTCCTGCTTTGGATGATGAATCTTTGCCTTTGCTTGCCAACTGCTGCTGGAGCATTTTCATCAGTTATATAGATCTGTTGCGGGTGCTGTGCCCAAGTAGTAAATTGAGAGGGAGCTAATGCCCCTCAAACTTAAGGGGCTCATTCGCCTCTCACTGAGGGCTTGCCTACACATGGAGTTATCCCTAATTAACTTTCCCTGATTATCTCCATGCATTGACACTCTTACTCCAAACCCAGGGCTAAACTAAAGCAGGAACAAAGCGCTGTTATTTCAGAATAAGAGTATCCACACATGGAATTAATCAGGGATAACTCCATGCGTAGTCTGGCCCTTATCCTGATGTCCCATTCTTAAGGTTGGTGAGCGAAGCACCATCATCTTGGGTACTGGATGTTTCACAGAATCCTAGAATCATAGGACTGGAAGGAACCTCGAGAGGTCTTCTAGTCCGGTCTCCTGCAGCTTCATGCTGCAATCTAGCCCTGAGTGTTTGATCCTTACAGAGAGGGCAAAAGGTAATTAAAGACCTTTTAGAATGCTTACCAAATATGGTAATAGTTATATTTAGCATTGATGTGTTGTTGTTGTTGTTTTGTTGTTATTATTATTTACATCTTCAGATTTGATGAACATTAACTCATTAATCATCACAACATTTCTATGAAGCAGGTAATAAATAAGTGGCCACAAAGGGCTTCATCATTATTGTAATTATGTCACACACCAAGCATGTATTCCTGTCTGGGTGAGACTTCTTTGTCTCTGCTTTAATTTCTGTATCTGTTTGTCAAGCAGACAGTATTTTGTTTCTTTCCCTCTGTCTTTTAGCTGAGTTTATATAAAATGTCACTGAGGGTTTAGAGAATCTTTTTTTAAGAGAGTGAGATCAAGATCCCATCTCATGTGATGCAAAATTCCTCTGGGAACCTCATGCTTAAAGGTTACTCTTTCTCTGTTGTCACATTTTTGGACTGAGCAAAAGGCTCAGGGCCAAGTTCAACTCTCAGTGACAACAATGTAAATCTTGACTAACTTCACCAAAGCCATTGGTATTACTGTGGATTATACTGTTGTAAGTGAGATCAGAATTTGGTCTGGGAGCTTTGTGGTCAATGCCTGAAGTAGGAAGCGTCTTAACTTCAGGTTTGTTTAAGTAGCTACCCCAGAATTCTTTTCAGAAGAGCACAAAAATCCAGTTCAGTCACACTTGCTATTTCTCTTTTAAATCACCAAATCTCCATTAAATTCTTGGAATGTATCAGGGGCAATTTTTTTTTCCAGAAAGGGGAGTCAGTAACCCCGGGGCACAGCCATTTTAGACTTGATTCTGAGAAAGAGGAATTGGTAATGAATCTGAAGGTGAGAGGCAATTTGGGTGACAGTGATCATGAACTGATAGATTTCCTGATTCTAAAGAAAGGAAAGAGTGAGAGCAGCAGAATAAGGATAATGGACTGCAAAAAAGGAGACTTTAACAAACTCAGAGAACTGTAGGTAAAGTCCCATGGGAAGAAAATCTAAGAAAAAAGGAGTTAAGGAAAGCTGGCAGTTCCTCGGGGAGACAATAATAAAGGCACAACTGCAAACTATTCTGATTCAAAGGAAGAATAGTAAAAGGGCAAAATGGCTCCATCAGGGGCTCTTTAATGACCTGAAAATCAAAAAGGAATCCTACAAAAAGTGGAAACATGGTCAAATTGATAAGGAAGAGTACAAAAGAACAGCACAAATATGTAGGGATAAAATCAGAAAGGTTAAGGCACAAAATAAGTTATACCTGGCAAGGGACATAAAAGGCAATAAGAAGAGGTTCTTTAAATACATTAGGAGCAAGAGAAAGATCAAGGAAAGTGTAGGTCCTCTACTTAGTGGGGAAGGAGAACTAATAACTGATGACATCAAGAAAGCTATTTGGCCTCAGTCTTCTCTAAAAAGGTTATTGATGATCAGATACTCAACACAATATTGACAATCAAGGGGAAGGAATGCTAGCCAAAATAGGAAAAGAACAGGTTAAGTAATATTTAGATAAGTTAGATGCATTCAAGTCAGCAGGGCCTGATGGCATTCATCCAAAGGTACTTAAGGATCTAGCTGAAGCAATCTTGGAGCTATTAGCAGTTATCTTTGAGAACTCCTGGAGGGATGGGAGAGGTGCCAGAAGACTGGAGAAGGGCAAACATAGTACCTATATTTAAAAACAGGAACAAGGAAGAACCAAGGAATTATAGACCATTTCAATAACTGGAAACAGACTGAAGCAAATTATTAAACAATTAATTTGTAAGCACCTGGAGGATAATAGAGTTATTGATGATCAGATACTCAACACAATATTGACAATCAAGGGGAAGGAATGCTAGCCAAAATAGGAAAAGAACAGGTTAAGTAATATTTAGATAAGTTAGATGCATTCAAGTCAGCAGGGCCTGATGGCATTCATCAGGCTGTATTTCAAGGAATCCCTGTTGAGGTTACAGGGACAAACCATCCCGATGAGTCGAAAGAATAGTAAACATGGCAAGCGATCAGCTTGGCTTAATGGTGAAATCCTAGCGGATCTTAAACATAAAAAAGAAGCTTACAAGAAGTGGAAGGTTGGACATATGACCAGGGAAGAGTATAAAAATATTGCTCGGGCATGTAGGAAAGATATAAGGAGGGCCAAATCGCACCTGGAGCTGCAGCTAGCAAGAGATGTCAAGAGTAACAAGAAGGGTTTCTTCAGGTATGTTGGCAACAAGAAGAAAGCCAAGGAAAGTGTGGGCCCCTTACTGAATGAGGGAGGCAACCTAGTGACAGAGGATGTGGAAAAAGCTAATGTACTCAATGCTTTTTTTGCCTCTGTTTTCACTAACAAGGTCAGCTCCCAGACTGCTGCGCTGGGCATCACAGAATGGGGAAGAGATGGCCAGCCCTCTGTGGAGATAGAGGTGGTTAGGGACTATTTAGAAAAGCTGGACGTGCACAAGTCCATGGGGCCGGACGAGTTACATCCGAGAGTGCTGAAGGAATTGGCGGCTGTGATTGCAGAGCCCTTGGCCATTATCTTTGAAAACTCGTGGCGAACGGGGGAAGTCCCGGATGACTGGAAAAAGGCTAATGTAGTGCCAATCTTTAAAAAAGGGAAGAAGGAGGATCCTGGGAACTACAGGCCGGTCAGCCTCACCTCAGTCCCTGGAAAAATCATGGAGCAGGTCCTCAAAGAATCAATCCTGAAGCACTTACATGAGAGGAAAGTGATCAGGAACAGTCAGCATGGATTCACCAAGGGAAGGTCATGCCTGACTAATCTAATCGCCTTTTATGATGAGATTACTGGTTCTGTGGATGAAGGGAAAGCAGTGGATGTATTGTTTCTTGACTTTAGCAAAGCTTTTGACACGGTCTCCCACAGTATTCTTGTCAGCAAGTTAAAGAAGTATGGGCTGGATGAATGCACTATAAGGTGGGTAGAAAGCTGGCTAGATTGTCGGGCTCAACGGGTAGTGATAAATGGCTCCATGTCTAGTTGGCAGCCGGTGTCAAGTGGAGTGCCCCAGGGGTCGGTCCTGGGGCCGGTTTTGTTCAATATCTTCATAAATGATCTGGAGGATGGTGTGGATTGCACTCTCAGCAAATTTGCAGATGATACTAAACTGGGAGGAGTGGTAGATACGCTGGAGGGGAGGGATAGGATACAGAAGGACCTAGACAAATTGGAGGATTGGGCCAAAAGAAATCTGATGAGGTTCAATAAGGATAAGTGCAGGGTCCTGCACTTAGGATGGAAGAATCCAATGCGCCGCTACAGACTAGGGACCGAATGGCTAGGCAGCAGTTCTGCGGAAAAGGACCTAGGGGTGACAGTGGACGAGAAGCTGGATATGAGTCAACAGTGTGCCCTTGTTGCCAAGAAGGCCAATGGCATTTTGGGATGTATAAGTAGGGGCATAGCCAGCAGATCGAGGGATGTGATCGTTCCCCTCTATTCGACACTGGTGAGGCCTCCTCTGGAGTACTGTGTCCAGTTTTGGGCCCCACACTACAAGAAGGATGTGGATAAATTGGAGAGAGTCCAGCGAAGGGCAACAAAAATGATTAGGGGTCTAGAGCACATGACTTATGAGGAGAGGCTGAGGGAGCTGGGATTGTTTAGTCTGCAGAAGAGAAGAATGAGGGGGGATTTGATAGCTGCTTTCAACTACCTGAAAGGGGGTTCCAAAGAGGATGGCTCTAGACTGTTCTCAATGGTAGCAGATGACAGAACGAGGAGTAATGGTCTCAAGTTGCAATGGGGGAGGTTTAGATTGGATATTAGGAAAAACTTTTTCACTAAGAGGGTGGTGAAACACTGGAATGCGTTATCTAGGGAGGTGGTAGAATCTCCTTCCTTAGAGGTTTTTAAGGTCAGGCTTGACAAAGCCCTGGCTGGGATGATTTAACTGGGAATTGGTCCTGCTTCGAGCAGGGGGTTGGACTAGATGACCTTCTGGGGTCCCTTCCAACCCTGATATTCTATGATTCTATGATTCTATGATAAGGAATAGTCAGTATGGATTTTTCAAATACAAATCATGCCAAACCAGCTTAATTTCCTTCTTTAATAGGATTACTGACCTAGTGGATCTGGGGGAAGCAGTAGACATGATATACTTTGATTTTAGTAAGACTTTTGACACAGTCCCACGTGACTTTCTCATAAGCTAGTGAAATGTGGTCTAGATGAAGTTACTATAAGGTGGGTGCAAAATTGATTGAAAGACGGTACTCAAAGAGTAGTTATCAATGGTTTTCTGTCAAATTGGGAGGGTGTAGATAGTGGGGTCCCACAGGGGTCAGTCCTAGGTCTGGTACTAATCAATATTTTCATTAATCACTTGAATAATGGACAGTATGCTGATAAAAATTGCAGATGACACCAAGCTGGGAGGGGTTGCAAGCGCTTTGGAGGACAAGTTTAATATTCAAAATGACCTTGACAAATTGGAGAATTGGTCTGAATTCAACAAGATGAAATTCAATAAAGACAAGTGCAAAGTACTTTACTTAAGAAGGAAAAATCAAATACACAGCTATAAAATGGTGAATAACTGTGTAGGTGGTAGTACTGCTGAAAAGGATATGGGGGCTATAGTGGACCACAAACTGAATATGAGTCGTCAATATGATGCAGTTGCCAAAATCAATCAATCAATCAATCAATCAATAAAAGCTAATACGATTCCGGGGTGTATTAACAGGAGTGTTGTATGTAAGACCCGTGAGCTACTTGTCCATCTCTACTCAGCACTGGTGAGGCCCCAGCTGGCAAAGTGTGTCCTATTCTGGACACCACAAATTAGGAAGGATGTGGACAAATTAGAAAAAGTCCAGAGGAGAGCAACAAAAATGATAAAAGGTTTAGAACCTACGAGAAAAGGTTGAAAAACCTGGGCATGCTTAGTCTTGAGAAAAGAAGCCTAAGGGAGGACCTGATAACAGTCATTCAGTATGTTAGGGGTTGTTATAAAGAGGATGGTGATCAACTGTTCTCAATGTTTACTGAAGACAGGACAAGAAGTCTTAATCTGCAGCAAGGGAGAGTTAGGTTAGATATTAGGAAAATTTTTCTAACTATAAGAGTAGGTAAGCTCTGGAATAGGCTTCAAAGGGAGGTTGAGAAGTCCCCATCATTGGAAGCTTTTAAAAACAAATTGGACAAACACATGTCATGGATTGTCTGAGTTTACTTGGTCCTGCCACAGAGCAGGGGACTGGACTTGATGACTTCTTAAGGTCTCTTCCAGTTCTCTGAATCTATGTTTTAATAAGCACCTGAGTATGAACATGAGCAGGACAGATTAAAAATAGCTATAAATGAGATTATATGGGAACTCTGATGCACTCACCTGGTAGTTTTTTGTTTTTCAACCAATGCTCAAGACATTGTGTCTGCTTCAAAATACTTGGAAATGGAATTCTCCACTATGACAATCAGAGTCCAGATACCCGAAGGGCAGAATGGAAGGTTCTAACTCCACATCAGACCCCCCAAGTAATTCAAGCGAGCTGATGAAATCAGGTTCATTTTAACTCTTTCACTACAAGACAAATGAAACCTTCATTTCCCTGACCACATTTCTGAGGAACATGTGAAGGGGGGTGCTACCTATTGGCACTGCCTAATGTTCAGGCAGGGATGCAACAGGTTTGCTTCCTCACATGCATCCCCCTTTCTTACTGCTGCTGTGCTATGCAGTGGTCTGTCCCTCCAGTGACTCTGCCCTCTGGCCAGGTCACATATCTAAACCTATCCTTTTCAAGGTATGTATAGAGTCCAACAATGGGGGAGCCTTTGGGATTAAGCAGGAGGCCCCAGGGCTTCCCCACGCTTGGGTCAAGATGTCACGGCCCAGACCCTTTTATCTTCAGGACCTTCTCCCCCAATAGGTTCCCACCTCAGTGACAGGCTTCTGTAGTTGTCCCTCTTTAGGGGTTGGCAGTGGAGCCTGGGACCAGCCTCTCCACCAGGCTCCAATCCAGGGCCCAGTGGTAGGCAGCTAAGTCCCACACACTGGGGTGCTATGCTGCTGGCTCTCTGGATCACTCCCTACCCATCCGCTCTCCTCCCACAGGATAAAGTAAAGAACTAATACACAAAGATAAAGTCTCTAACCTTCAGAGAGTCACAGGTCCCTTCTCTGTAGACTTGGTCAACCAGGCCTCAGGTTGCAAGAGCTCCTATGGTGCTCCTTGTCAAGAGCTGAGTGAAGGTTAGCTCATCTCCACAGTCTGTTTACCACTGTACTACTCTGATCCCCTTTTAAAGCTCCTCCTCCAGCCTAAGCAGGCTTTGACGGTGCAGTTGGGTGGACTGCCTGTACCCAGGGCAGCTATTGAACACTTCTTTCCACTGTGCGGTTTGTACACCCCTTTACAGAATGACTGAAGGGAAGAGAAAACAATGGTGAGCTTCTGCATGTCTCTCCAAACCTCATGTGCATTATAAATGTTCTATCCACAGCTGGTATCTTCATGACTCCAGGGCATGGGGGGGTCTGTGCACTGTGAAGAGCTACAATGAAATAAACTAAGGAAAGTAAATTTCATGTTGTGTCCATTAGTACCCCTTATACCCAGTAGTAGTTAGCAACAGACTGGCTACCTGGGTGCTTTGAAGGAAGATTCAAGAAGCTTTGTAGTACGCAGTTATGGGATAGCATGTCCCCGATAGTAAGAGGTTGGCCTGTGCACTGAAGCATGAGGTTTTATATCCTTTCCAAAGCTATTTTTTATTATTTACTATTATAAATCTGGATATTCTTGTTATCTATAAAAATCACCAACCCTTTTCTGAAGCATTCTAAGTTCTTGGGCTCAAAGATATAATGTGGCCATGAGTTCCACAGGCTAACTGTGCATTTTTTGTGCAAAAATATTCCTTTTATTGGTTTTGAATTTGCCACCTTTCAATTTTATTGAATGCTCCCCTCTTCTTTTGTTATGAGCGAGTGAATAGACGCTCCTGAGCCACCTTCTCAAACAATTCATTATTTTGTACATTTTTATCATGTCCCTTCTTATCTATCTTCTCTGTAAGGTAAACAGTCCCAGCCTTTTCTTTAATGGCATGAATGTTGCTATTCATCTTTGAAGACCCCTAATGCAACTGTATCCTTTTTAAGATAGAATGACCAGAACTGAAGACAATATCCCAGGTGAGGGTGCGCTATTCATTTACGTTGTCCACATTAGAATATTCTTCATATGATTTTCCATCCCATTTCTAAAACATGTCTCCTTGTCTAACTCCTTCCCAGTCTCCCCTTCACCACAAAGCCCCTTGACCAAGCTGTCTCATCACAAAGCCTTGACTTCCTGCCCTTCAACTCTTCCTGGAATCCCCTGCTCCCCAGTTTCCATCCTGCCACAACACTGAAACTGACCTTGCCAACAACACTACTAACTTCTTCTGGCCAAATATTTTTCCCAGACCCATTCTTGATCTCTCAGTTGCTTTTGACACTGTCCTCCTTTCTTCATTCTGCTTTCATTCCTTGGCCAAACTTACCTATTTCCAGTTTCTCCTACCAATTGTGTACAGATGAACCATAACATTACCTACTGGCTGACTTTTTCCTTTCTGTGTAACCCTGCATCTCCACCAAAGCTCCTAGATGTCCAACTGCTAACTCAAAATCCAAATATCAAAAATTAAATTTCACCTCCTTCCTCCAAAACCCTGTCAGCTCCCCACATTTCCTCTCACCATTGACAACTCTCCTAGTCTCCCTTTTATCTGAGCTCTCGACTGCAACATCATATTTTACTCCTCTGTCTTTTTCTCACCACTTGCCGGATCTCACTGAATCCTGTGGCCTCCTCCTCCACAACATCTCTGAAGTCTGATCCTTCTGCCTGATCTAACCACTAAAAGCCAGGTACATATGTTAGTGTGTCTCACTTTGAATGTGGTAACCTCCTTTTACACAATCGATAGTCCTATTGATTTTGGGAGGAAGTGCAAAAAATAATTAGGGTTAATGCTTTCAAGGAGGGCAGAGCCAGGATTTGAAGTGCTTCCTCCTCAAAATTCACATCTCCCCAGCACACATTCCTCTCACACACCTTAGCTGTCATGCAGTCTCCATCATTTTCCATGTATCACACCACATTGCCTTCTTTGTGAACACCCATCAGGCCACTGGATCTGCATGAACACGTATGGGCCCATCTGCCCACCACCCACAGAGCTTCTGCTTCCTCATATACCCAATTTCTGTTCTCCAGAGAACCTGAGGGAGTTCTTGCACCCATGCCAGCTTCTGCTCTATGCACTCCTCACCCAGTTTCTGCTCACTCTCCCCTGCTTAACCACATAACCTCCCTGCTTCTTCTGCTCCTGGGCCTGGTGAACGAGCTGCTCAGGCTGTTTCTGTGCAGGGCAGCAGGAGCTGTCTCCATTTTCCTGCTAGGCTGGAGAAGGTGACTAGAGGAGGAAGCAGCATCCACTGTTGCAGTTGTAGACCCTGGTGAGTGGGTACTCTCTTCAGTCATGTGACTGATCCTGGGGGTGCCATGAGCAGCTGCACCATTTGCACAGCCCAGGACTTGCTCTGGGTTAGACAGCAGTTAATGTGATCTCAGACTCCTACAGCATCCAGGAGTATCAGTGTGTGTTTTGGGTGGAGCAGAAGTTAGTGACGCCAGTGACTGGAAAGAGATTCAGTCTTAATATTACACTTTTTATATGTGTAACAACTGCCTCACTGACATTTTCTTTTCATGATGGTGCTGGCAACAACATTAAAACTGCAGTAAAGACAAAAGTATACAGAGGAATGCAACAAATGTGCTGACGGATGCTATGTGTGACCGAGTCAGCACAAAATGCACAGTGTATCACATGTTTCAGGAGGGTGGAACTTTGTGCCATTGGCAACACAGTGGAATGAGCTGAATGTGTAGATATTGTTTTCATTGTCATGGTTCGCAGATAATGAGGATAACTCTCAATCCTGTTTCTTTTCTGAAACCTTACAAACAGGAAGTATCCTGACTGACACTAGTGGCTCCACTCCTATTGCTGAACCTAAGATGGTATTTTGCATTTCCTATTCTCTCAGCATACAAGATTCCAATCAAGAATCTGTTCATACATTTTTCACAAACATCCAAACAAAACTCATTAGACTATTTCCTATATTTACAGATATTTTGGATAAATATTGAAACTCACCTGTTTCTGATGGTTTCACTTTCTCCTGTTACAGTTCAATTTCCAGAGTCTAAAAAATGAAAATGTATTCCCCCTTTTATCAAAATATGTGAGCCCTGGAGGGTCCTTTGTATTATTATGAAAGCCTGAGTTAACATCTGAGCTTCTTTCAGAACTCTCTTTATTTCAGAACTTTCAGATATGCATTATATAATACAAAAATATTGTACGGTAATACTGGGGGCTAAAGCCAGCTGTGTGGGGGGTGGAGGGGACAGACGCTGGGCACTCAGGGCTGGAGCCAGCTGTGCAGGGGAGGTGGGGGACAGATGCTAGGCACTGAGAGTCTAGAGCCAGCTGTGGTGCTGGGAAGAGGGGGCCGGAGCCAGCTGTGTGGCGGGGAGGTGAGTTGGGGAAAGGTGCTTGGGATGCTGCCAAGAGCAGGTGTGAGCACTGTCCGCTCTGTAGCATGGCAAGGGAGCCCAGCGCCCCACTGCCAAGTGCCCTGCCTCCCCAAGGGAAGCGCTGCAGCAGTTTTGCTGAGTCCAGGCCTCTGAGAGGAGGAGAGAAGTTGGCAGTGAGGCTTAACAGCAGCCAGCCCCCAGCCTGTGCAGTGGGGATGAACCAGATGTCTCCGGGCAGAAATCTGGGGGGGGAGGGAAGGAGGGGGGTGGAACCCTGCGTGCCCCACCCACCCTCTGATCAGCAATTCTGGAAATGAAAAAAATGCGGCAATTTCCAGAAAACACTAACCCTAATTATGAAGTAGCCTAAGAGAAGCCTGGGAAGAAGTGGGACAATTTAGCTCTTTCAGAAAATGGACTCTCTTGGAAATGCACAGCCCCGAACCTGCTCACATGCAATGAGGTACGGTGCAATTGTCACTTGTGAAAAGTTTAATTACAGCTAGCAAAAGTGTCACAGCCTCAGTGCATTATCAGCCAATGTGGTTGTGCTTAGCTGAGAACAAAGTTATTGGAATTAGCACTTTTCTTTTCATGCAGTTTCAGGTAAATTCTGTTGAATTAATCTTTTATCTTAAGAAATGTGGGCATCCATGTTTAACATAGTTGGGTCCCAGTCTTCCTTTTCTCCAGATAGTTAATAACTAGGGGTGTATGTTTAGCACAATGTATAATAGAGCAATTAAGTCCCAGTTCACTGTGTTGAAAATTTTCTCCCTCAATACCATAGACCAGATCTCCAGGCGGTGTAAGTCGACCGAGCTCCACTGAAGTGGTTGCACCTATGTATTGATTCCTGGATCTTCCCTTAGATCCTGTCTAAATTATGGGTGTTACCTTAGATTCTCTCTGATCCAAAAGTATCGCTCCTGTTCCCAAAGAACGTTAAAGTTTATCCAAATAAAACATCACTTTTTCACATGCATCTTACCGTTTTAATCACTTCTGACGTGAGCTTTATTTCATCACCATCTCTTATTTTTCCCCTGAGAAATCTATGTTAGCTTCAGACATCTGTCCCCTGTTTACCATTGGGAACACAGGAAGAAATGTCATGAATTTTTCAGCAGTCTCTGCATTGTAACTCATGCCATCTGCATCCCCTCCCCACCTAATTTATTATGGAAGGAAGCAGTTCTGTACCATATCCCAAATTTAGGGTTAAGTCATACCCTGGCTATCACACCAGTGACACAGCCTGTGCATCTTCTGCCCCAGGGATCTTGCTGGTCAGGATAGCGTTCCACACTTGCTGTACCTAACACTTTGCTGCTCTTCTGAGAGGCCAGAATATGAGCATCCCAGCTCTGCTCATTAGCACTTTCTGTTGATAGCAGCATTTGTGGGAAGGAGGCCAGATCCTAATCCTCAGATGGGTAAATAAGCCAGACCCATCTACTAGTACACGTTTGTTTGCAAGGCATGAGAAGCACCCTACATCCTCTTCAGGACATAGCCCATTCTGTTGAATTTATTCTAATTACAGAAGGAATCTCACCCCAACTCCTTTTCCCAGAATTGTCAGGTTTTCTAAAAATCAAGCCCACTGGTGGCTTGTCTTCACAGATTAAAGGATACCTGGGAGTCCATCTGCACCCTAGATATACCAGACTCCACCTTTGGTCTTCACCTGAAAACAGGCTTCCCCTCTTACAGTTTACCTCTTCCTGTTAATTTCATCCTGAAGTTTCCACATTACCATTAGAATCAGTATGCTAATCAACTTCTATTGTAAGAGAAACAATACACAATGTCCACCAGGGAGATAAGTGTCTCCCATCTCCTGTCTGGAGAAGTTTGTCACAAGACACACTACCTTTGAGTAACCTGCCTTTAACTACAAGGCCTAGAGAACAATTTTCAGCATAACTCCTCACATATTTACTGTGCACACATCTCACAGTGATTATGATAACCAGTCTGACACATGCTTTCAGTTTGGTGAACTCAGGGGATCCCTGTACCCCTAAGTAACCCTGTGCCATATGCCAGTTGGCGTCAAGAGGTCCTTGGATCACAATAAGTCTTGTTGAGTTTAATGAGTCTATATCTGAGGCAAGGATTTGGGCCATAGCCTAGACAAAACCCAAAGAGAATCAGCAAAAATACGCAAGGGATATAAAAGTAACAAAAGAAATTGACATGTATGCAGATTCTTCTAGTAAAATAATATAAATGTTTCTGTATGATGATAACATGAAGAGGTGTGAGGTATATACATAACAATTTGACAGATTTGGATTTCTAGGCAAAATATGTTTCCAGCATTACCTGCATGTTTCATGTTTGCTTCTTTTTGTTTACCAATACCTTCAAAATGTCTCTTCAGTTACCATTTTTTTATTGCTTTCTGGGGTTTGCCTTTTTTTTTTATGTTTATGTCATAAGAACATTCCTCCTGTTTTCTCTCCAGGCATTATCTCTTTCACTGCTTCAGATTATTTCCTCCCTGTTCACTCATCTGCTTATTTTAGCTGTTGCTTCCTTCCTTTCTGCTGTTTTTTCTATAGACTTCCTACACGTCTTCCTCTGCCCTTCCTCCACAGTTTTGTCTGTTCTCGAACATGAACATTGTTGCTCTGAGCCTAGATCCAATAAGATTTATGAGAAAACTACCTTGAAGTCTAGTACTCCCTAATTCTTCATACCTGATCTGAAGTCTACTACGATTTATGACATGAGTTTCAATGTCATCCAAGACCACTGGCTAACTCTTGCCTGGAGCTTATGCCCTATGAAGGGATGTCTCCCATTCTGGTAGCAAACCATACAAGACTTGCAGATATAACTGTGCAAACATTATTCTCTCCACTTTTATACGTAACCTGCTGCCTATGATCTGCTGTTTTATTTTTTTCTCTATACCTTCTTCTCCCTCACTTATAATTACTGAGCATCATCAGTGTAAATCAGGAGCAACTCCAATGAAGTAAATTGAGAAAAATAAGTGTAGGTGAAACAGAATCAGAACCCTAAGGATGTTTTTATGAACATTTGCATTCTCCTATTTGATATGCCACCTGACAAGTTAGATCTCCCCAAGGAAAATCCTGCACATTTTAACAGGAAACGCTGACTTTTCTATATCTTTGTTGTAAACATGTTATAGAATTTAACAAAGAATTGTATCCCTGCAATATAATTTTGTGGCATCTACAAAAAAGGAGACAATTCTCTTTCAATTCTATAGGTTTTACAATAATTTCTATAGAACCCTATCACTTTCCTTACTATTAAACTATACAAGATCCTGCCAACTCAAGAATGTTGTTTTCCTTTAAAAACAAAAACAAACAAACAACAAATTTCATTTTAAGAAACAGGGCCTGAGCAAAAACCCATTGCAGTCAATGGAAAGACTCCCATGAGCACAAGTGCAGAAACAACAGACAATTGCAAGCAAATAAAAATCACCCTTAAAAAGGCCAATGCCTATAAAGTACAATCTGGCTATAAGTATCAGTGTCCTATCTTTAAAATGTGATATGGTTATTACATCCACAGCTTAGTGTCTAACTTCTTTTCAGCTATTATATGCTTCTGTATTAACAATAATACCTAAAATGCAGCTGCATCTCAGTCGGTCCAGTGACATGATATTGGGCTCAAAGGAGCCTCAGACCACCTTGTATACCAATGGGATTCTTCACTTCTTTCAAAAAGAAAATTAAATTCAGCAAGCTGTGCTCAAATAGCCATAAGGCTCAGCTATAAACACACTAAAGCAAGAAAAGTCTGAGTGGAAATGTCATCTTTAATCCACTGCGTTTTGGCTGGGTATTGCCAGATTTGTCAGCTAGTCATTTATCTTACAAATCAAGACACAACAGTAGGAATTAAGGAACTGGATGACTTAGGCGCCTGGTAATAGAGCCTGGCCCATGCTGGCAGTGACAGTAAGTGAAAGTTGATGCTTGTTTGGTTTCCTATATGTAATGAGTTTTGTGGTCTCACTCTAATTCCCGAAGGACAGGCATTCACATTTACAAAACCCACCCACATCATTGTCTCCTTTAGACTCCACAGAGAGGCTGAGAACTGAACGGATATAGACAGCAGACTACAAAGTGTTCCCTCCACATCAGGGCTGAGCTATTTTGGTTGAGGATTCAGAAGTTTCACTGCCACAATCCATTACTATAGCTGTTCTTTGGCTGCGTGCATGTAAGACTTCAGTGCTTATGAAAAGAGCCAAATTGACAGCCCTGGAGACTGAAGTCACACAAAGTAGGTAGTGGCTATGGTTGTTTTAAAGAATGGTTTAAGGACAGAGTTAGAGACTTTAATCTAATTTTCTGACCTTCATTGTTTTATATTAGGGCTATCACGTGATTAAAAAAATTAATGGCGCTTAATCGCACCATTAAAAAAATTAATAGTGATTAATTGCACTGTTAAACAACAATAGAATACCATTTATTTTAAATATTTTTTGATATTTACTACATTTTCAAATATATTAATTTCAATTACAACATAGAATACAAAGTGTACAGTGCTCACTTTAGATTTATTTTTTATGACAAATATTTGCACTGTAAAAAACAAAAAAAATGTATTTTTCAGTTCACCTCATACAAGTACTGTAGTGCAGTCTCTTTATCATGAAAGTTAAACTTACAAATGTAGAATTATGTACAAAAAAACTGCATTAAAAATAAAAGTGTAAAACTTTAGAGCCTACAAGTCCACTCAGTCCTACTTCTTGATCAGCCAATCACTCAGACAAACAAGGTTGGTTACAATTTGCAGGAGATAATACTGCCTGATTCTTGTTTACAATGTCACTTGAAAGTGAGCACAGGAGTTCGCATGCCACTGTTGTAGCTGGCATTGCAAGATATTTACGTGCCAGGTACGCCAAAGATTCATATGTCCTTTCATGCTTCAACCACCATTCCAGAGGACATGCTTCCATGCTTATGACGGGTTCTTCTTGATAATGATCCAAAGCAGTGTGGACTGACACATGTTCGTTTTCGTCATCTGAGTCAGATGCCACCAGCAGAAGTTTGATTTTCCTTTTTGGTGGTTTGGGTTCTGTACTTTCCGCATCAGAGTGTTGCTCTTTTAAGACTTCTAAAAGCATGCTCCACACCTTGTCCCTCTCAGATTTTGGATGGCACTTCAGATTCTTAAATCTTGGGTCAAGTGCTGTAGCTATTTTTAGAAATCTCACATCAGTACTTTCTTTGTGTTTTGTCAAATCTGTTGTGAAAGTGTTCTTAAAATGAATATGTGCTGGGTCATCATCCGAGACTGCTATACCATGAAATATATGCAGAATGCAGGTAAAACAGAGCAGGAGACATACACTTCTCCCCACAAGGAGTACAGTCACAAATTTAATTGATGCATTATTTTTTTAACGAGCATCATCAGCATGGAAATATGTCCTCTGGAATGGTGGCTGAAGAATAAAGGGGCATACGAAAGTTTGCATATCTGGCATCTAAATACCTTGCAACACCAGCTACAAAAGTGCTATGCAAATACCTGTTCTCACTTTCAGGTGACATTGTAAATAAGAAGCAGGCAGAAGAATCTCCCATCAGTGTAAACAAACTTGCTTGTCTTAGCAATTGGCAGAATAAGAAGTAGGACTAAGTGGACTTGTAGGCTCTAAAGTTTTACACTGTTTTGTTTTTGAGTGCAGTTATGTAACCAAAAAAAATCTGCATTTGTAAGTTACACTTTCACGATACAGAGATTGCACTTCAATACTTGTATGAGGTGAATTGAAAAATACTATTTCTTTTGTTTATCATTTTTCCAGTACATATAGTTGTAATCAAAAATATGCACTTATTTGTATTCTGTGTTGTAATTGAAATCAATATTGAAAATGTAGGAAAACATCCAAAAATATTTAATAAATTTCAATTGGTATTCTATTGTTATAAGTGTGATTAATCACAATACATATTTTTAATCACAATTAATTTTTTTGAGTTAATCGCATGAGTTAAATGCAATTAATTGACATCCCTAGTTTATATGAGAGCCCAGTGTGTTATATTAATTTAAATTGTTCGTCTTAATATAGTCAGTTTTATCATAAAAGAACTGCTGTCTTTTCAGATTCAGCACTACAAAGTAAATCCTTCTCAGGTGTTAGCCAGTGCTTTTCAAAAGTTGTGAGCTGCCTCTCCCTGAGGCTTTGATCAGCACATACATCTATGCCATCAGGATCAATATTTGCAGAATGTGTTTGATATGCTTGCCAAACTTCCTCTTTCCAGAAACTTTGTTCCAGATATCTTAGAAACGATCCAGTAGGAGTCTGAAACTTTTTAAAAGCTTGATGCTTTGCCAGATAAACCAGAGGCACTACACACTGTAAGCAAGAGAAATATAGGAAAATGAGGACAATAAGGAACAAAACTATTAATAAGAAATATCGTATCATCTTCTCCACAGCAGAGCTAGGGCCTACTGGGGTCAGAGAGGGGTTAGGCTACAATGTCTCAACTCATTTTGTAAGCTTGTGGTGGATGCCCAGTGCAGGTACTCCAGAGGGGATGGACCCGAATCAGATAGGCTGAATTGGTAAAGGATTTAAAGGAGGTGCTCTTTAAAGGAGCAGAGAAAGGGGTTTGGGGCTCTTATGACTTCTACAGTGGAGAGCTACCCCCCCCCCCCCGCTCTTTGTTAGCGCCTCCCTAATCCTTATGCAAGGGGTGGGTGGCAGGTTCCCAGCAGCAGGTTGAATGGGATCAGGATGGGTAAGGGGGAACCCTGATGGCAGCCCTCCAGTACAAGTTTATCTACTGGATACCCCCAGATATTTAGGAAAAAAGTTGCAGCCTAATTAAAACCACACCCAGTACCTCTTGTACTTCTGCTGGCGTAGCTGGACAATAGAAACCACAATAAGAATCAAACAATTAATGAGGAATATCATAATTGACTTTCCTTACAGCTGGCATCTGAGGTCCATAGTGCTGCTTTTTAATAGGTAGCATTCCATTTCTTACAAATGACGGTCAGCCAAAACCACAGCTCTATAAAGGAAATGGAAAAAAGAAGAAAGAAGCATTTCACTTTTTATGTTTCTGGGAAAAATTTGCAAATTACATGAACTCTCTGATTCTGAAAAACGATTGAGTGTCCAGTTATAGACATGTGATTCTTTGTAGGTCATAATTAATTCTTTCCACTTCAGGCCTGCAGTTGTTGTACTTTATAATAATTATAAACGTAGGAGTATCCATTTGTCACTTTTGGTTTGTGGAAAAATCAATTATTAACTGCTCAATATTATATTTTTAATTTTAATTAATATTCAACAGCTGAACAACCAAAAGTTTGACACAGATTTTTTCATTTATAAACTCTTATTTTTATGCTCTTTATTTTCATCATTAGGGCTGGACGATGGCATATATGGCAAATAATGATGAAGACAGGTCATTTACACAGAACAATCTGGAACAAACAGATTGCAGTCAAACAACATATATTCCAACCAAAGGCTGGAAGCTGAAGCCAGATTCTTTTCTTTTTCTTTTACAAAGTATAATTGAAACAGTTATTGAAAAATTTTATTTACAAAAAACCTTGGGTTTGATAAATGAAATTGTAGCGAGGGGGCGTGGTCTCTCTCCCTGATGGAGGGGGAGAGAGCCACGACCGCCCCCTGGTGAACACCAGTGACCACACCGCCAGAAACGGAGGGGCAGGACAGGAACTGGAAATATAAAAGGCAGGCTCTCCAGCTCAGTTGGAGGAGAGCTGCCAGAAGAGCAGAATGTCCCATCCCACCCCACTCTACTGGAGCTCAGACCCAACAGAGGCTGCTACAGCACCAGAGATGTGGAGGGACTGCCAGACCTGCCAGGCACCAGGAACACTGAGGAGATTTTGGGGCTGCCACTAGCCGTTTACCCCAGCGAGATGAACAACAACCCTGGAACCCAGATACCCCCTGACTGGGAGTGTAGGAAGCTGAATAGGGTTTGGCTGTGTTATTGACTGCAAGCCAGCCAGCGTGTTGCAGCCAGATTTCCCTGCTGATCCAGTGGCAGACCACTCCTCCACTGTTAGGGCCCTGGGCTGGGATACAGTGGAATCAGTGGGCCTGCATCCCCCTGCCACACCATCCCTGGGAGTGGCAGCCTCCCCACCTTTAGGCCAAGAGGCCTGCATTGGTCTGTCACCCGCCCGAGCTAGGACACAGATGGTTTTGCTGTCTTTCCCGCCAGAGAGCTGATCCCCCTAGACTGCTGTTTTGCTCTGCCTGACTGCAGGCCAGAGCCATTAATTGTTCACTGCCCCATGCTGATTGAGGGCCCTGGGCATATAGATGTGCTGCTGCTCTGCCTGACTACAGGCCAGAGCCATTAACTGTCAGCTAATTTCCCGCTGAACTGAGTGGCTCCAGAAGCATTGTAGCGGGGGGGGCGTGGTCTCCCTCCCTGACGGACGGGGAGAGATCTACGACCACCTTACAGAAATATGTTGATAATATTTTCAGTAATATTTTTGACAATTTAATTGTCAAACACACACCCACTTTTGGCAAAGAATGGAACATTTTGACAGCATTGACAATCTTTTGTGAAAATTTTCATTTTTGAAACAATGAAGCCATTTTTCAATTTAAAAAAATGTGTTATAAAAATTTCAGCTGGCTCTCATCTCTAATGACTCTACGTGGGGAGGCTATCTGATATGAAAGCTTCTTTCATTTAACAGACAAAAGCATAACAAAATCTGATGACTGGAAGTTGAAGGCTGACAAATTTAAAACTGGAAATAAGGTGCAAATTTTTAACTGCGAGGGTAATTAACTACTGGAACAATTTACCTGGGGATGTGGTGAATTTCATATCCGTTGACCTCTTTAAATCAAGGTGAGATATGATGTTGCTTGGCTCCAATTATTGGTGCAGAAATCACTGGGTAAAATGCAGAAGTCACTAGGTTTGGCATGCATTCGATGAAGTGAGCTGTAGCTCACGAAAGCTTATGCTCAAATAAATTTGTCAGTCTCTAAGCTGCCACAAGTACTCCTGTTCTTTTTGCAGATACACACTAACACGGCTGCTACTCTGAAATATGTTAATGCAGTCGGTCAGAGTAGATGATCATAATGATCCTTCTAGCCTTAAAATATACCTCATGTTACTCCAGACAAGCTCCAGGAGGCACTGTACCTTAGGTGCATGTGTATAGACTATGAGAAGAGGAAGAATGTGAACACCTAAAGAAGTGTAGAAGCTTACAGAGGGGAAAAATGTTGCGCAGGGTCTTGTTCTCAAAATAGGTGGTGCAAAAAGTCCTCAGCGCACATGAAACCTTACAGTCTACATATAGAGCTTCAATACAAGCAGAGAAATGAAATGACATGTCAAATTAAATTCTCTCCATCAGTTTCCTCACTATGAAGTGGAAATAAAAATTATAATTTCCCAGCTCATAAGGTATTGCATTAATTAGTCCCAATCCTGCAACTGATTTCACACGGGCAGACCTGTTGCAGGACAGGGCCTTAATGTTTGCAAAGTGTTTAGAAGAGGAGCAGTGCCAACTACAAACAGTTGGATTTCCTATCCTAACTGCCTAATACTTTAAGTAGCAATAATTGTTTACCATATGTCTTCTCCACAAGAAAAATTTAACAGATGCTAAGCTCATAAAGATGTAACAATGATCATAGATAGGAAAGACCTGTGGGTTAATGTGCAATATGTCAGCCAGATTTGCTTCCGGAATACTGTCTTCTTTATATGGCCTGGCCTTTTACGGTTACCTACATCTGGTTAGTTGGGTAATTCAATTAGAAGACCCACTTTGACAGCAGACCTCATTTATCTATATGAGATGGGGCAATAAATCACTGTTTTCTAAGCAACAGTACAAGACAAGTGCCCAATCCTCCTTGCTGATTGATCAATCCTACACTGGGCTGCTTGTGTATGGTCTAAGTGCTGTGTTGTTCCTTGTATCTGCGGCAGTCTGACGCCAGAAGTGCACAGCACAGCCAAACAGATGAAGAACTGGAAACCACCCTGAGCTTAAAAGAAAACTGCCATCATTTTGCTTAACATAGCAATTGGAAAAATACTTGTGGAGAGAAGCATTTCTCGCCACGTGTAGTCTGCAATAATATTTTACAGTAATTACAATTCTTTTATCTGAGTCTTACTTCTGGCTGCAGTTTTCCTGCTAATATTAGAGCTCAGTTTTAAAAGATTATGGAACAAGTTTCCATCACTATTAATACTAGCTTAACAATTCAGAACTTAGTAATGTAAGTGTATAGATTCATAGATCTTAAGGCCAGAAAGGACTGTTGTGATCATCTAGTCCGACTTTCTGTATAACACAGGCCAGACAACTTCCCAGAATAATTCCCAGAGCAGATCATTTAGAAAAACATCCAATCTTGATTTAAAAATTGTCAGCAATGGAGAATCCAACACAACCCTTGGTAAGTTGTTTCAATGGTTAATTACTCTCACCATTAAAAATGTACACCTTATTTCCAATCTGAATTTGTCTAGCTTCCCTTCAACTTTCAGCCATTGGCTTGTGTTATACTTTTCTCTGGTAGCCTGAATCCTCTGGGTCTAGATTTACACACAAAGCAGCACAGCTAGGTATGGTTTGTAAACCCCCACACCATTGGGGCAGCTGCACTTGAGGGGGTTCCACAAGAGGAGGGCAGCTTTAATTTATGGTGTAGACCAGGGGTTGGCAACCTTCAGCACATGGCCCATCAGGGTAATCCATTGGTGGGCCGTGAGACATTTTGTTTACGTTGACTGTCCCAGGCATGGCCCCCCCGCAGCTCCCACTGGCTGCGGTTTGCTGTTCCTGGCCAATGGGCACTGTGGGAAAGCGGCACAGGCCACAGGAATGTGCTGGCCGCCGCTTCCTGCAGCTCCTATTGGCTGAATGGCGAACCGCGGCCGCTGGGAGCTGTGGGGGGCAGTACCTGCGGATGGTCAACATAAACAAAATGTCTCACGGCCCGCCAGTGGATTACCCTGGTGGGCCGTGTGCCAAAGGTTGCCGATCCCTGGTGTAGACTAACTGGGGAACTTTGTGAGTAACTGTATGGCCAAACTCTCACCATGGATAGTGTTACCTGCTTCTGGGTTTCAGGATAGGGCACAACTTGGCCCAATGTGTCTTACAAAGCAGAGCTGACACAGACTCATTTATTGCTATGCCTCTGCTCTTCTGGAATTACCTCTTCTTTGGATGTGTACATCAAAGTGCCCCTTGTATATCGCAAAATGACTCCTAATGGCTCAGATTTATCATGGGCCAAAATCAATTTTTGTAACACAGAGCCTCAAACAAATCATATTGGCATGGCTCTAAGGTTCCCTTATGATTGTATTTGCTTAGAAAAACATTTCTAGAAGATGAAGTCCTCATGAATTTTAGATACAAATGTGTCTGCAACACATATTTATGACTAAATGGTACTTCCTGCCTTGACAGTTTGTCTGATGCTTAGAAATTGGTATGTCACTCAATCTTGATAAAGGCTGAGTGCAGATAATGGGTTAATCAGCCTATCAGAACATAATGAAAATGGTCTGTCCCAGGAGAGCACAGATGCACAAAGAGAGAATGATCTGTGGGTTGGAATAGCCCATCAATAATTGAAAATACCTTGTTCTTTGATATGCACCTATTAATGCCAATGATGCAGTGTATGATTTACAGTTTGGTCCCACTTATACTCATTTGTATGGGTAAGTTATTATTTGAGGCACAAGGTAATTAAACAACCTTCCCCAGTGTTATGTAGTAGATGATTGGCTTAGCGGGCCTGAATTTAAACCACAGGTATGCTGTTGTAACCAAGGGTACGTCTACAGTACAGAATTATTTCAAAATTATTGTATTCGGATTTTTGGAAGCGATTTTATACATTCGGTCTTGTGTGTCCCCACTAAAGCACGTGAATTCAGCGGAGTACATCCACAGTACTAAGGCTAACATCTAACGTTGGAGCGGTGCACTGTGGGTAGCTATCCCACAGTTCCCGCAGTCCCCGCCGCCCATTGGAATTCTGGGTTAAGCTCCCAGTGCATGATGGGGCAAAAACATTCTCACAGGTGTTTCTCGGTGTGTGTCGTCAGTCGCTCCTCCCTCCGTGAAAGCGACGGCAGACAATCGTTTCTCGCCTTTTTGGCATGCAGACGCCATACTGCTCTCAGCAGACGGTGCAGTACGGTGCACCGCTTCGCTCCTGGTACTATGAATCCACCTCGCATTTCCTCTCATCTTTCTATGTAATCGCTATAAGTATCTACTCTTTCTCTTCCTCATCGACCGCTTCTGCTGCCAACTCTGCTCAGCCACCGTGAACCGAGCAGCACAGCTTCCACCGCCAACTCTGCTCTCCTGCTCTTGCTGTGCTACCAAGCTTCTCCATGTTGTCTGTCCTGGGCTTCCGCCTCTGTGAAAGCTACAGAAGACAACCATTTCCCACCTTTTTTCAGCTATTGTGATCCAAACAGCACCTCTTCCGCTACCACTCTGCTCTCCTACATTTTGCGCCCTTTTTCCAGGATTACCCATGTAAGCGCCATAGCGCAGCAAGCATGGAGCCCACTCAGATCTCCGCTGCAGTTTTGACCATTGTAAATACTTCACGCATTATCCAACAGTATGTGCGGTACCTGCAAAACCGGGCGATGAAGCGACGACAGTGCGATTACTATACTGATGAGGACATAGAAGCATGGCATATGACGATTGGGAGATCATGGTGGCGTTGGTTCATGCCATGGAATGCTGATTCTGGGCCCGGGAAACAAGCACAGACTGGTGGGACTGCATAGTGTTGCAGTCCCACCAGGGAGGAATAGCTCAGTGGTTTGAGCATTGGCCTGCTAAACCTAGGGTTGTGAGTTCAATCCTTGAGGGGGCCATTTATGGATCTGGGGCAAAAATTGGGGATTGGTCCTGCTTTGAGCAGGGGGTTGGACTAGATGACCTTCTGAGGTCCCTTCCAACCCTGATATTCTATGATTCTATGACACCAAAATGAGAGCAGCCCTCACAGTTGAGAAGCGAGTGGCCACAGCCCTGTGGAAGCTTGCAACGCCTGACAGCTACCAGTTAGTCGGGAATCAGTTTGGAGTGGGCAAATCTACTGTGGGGGCTGCTGTGCTGCAAGTCACCAACGCAATCATTGACCAGCTGCTATCAAGGGTAGTGACTTTGGGAAATGTGCAGACCATTGTGGATAGCTTTAATGCGCTGGGGTTCCCTAACTGTGGCGGGGCGATAGACGGAACACATATCCCTATCTTGGCCCCGGAACACCGGGTGACCAGTACATAAACTGCAAGAGGTACTTTTCCATGGTGCTGCAAGCACTGGTGGATCACAAGGGATGTTTCACCAACATCAGCGTGGGATGGCCAGAAAAGGTGCATGACGCGCGCATCTTCAGGAACTCTGGTCTGGTTCAAAAGCTGCAGGAAGGGACTTTATTCCCAGACCAGAAAATAACCGTTGGGGATGTTGAAATGCCTATAGTTATCCTTGGGGACCCAGCCTACCCCTTAATGCCATGGCTCATGAAGCCATACACAGACAGCCTGGACAGTAGTCAGGAGCTGTTCAACTATAGGCTGAGCAAGTGCAGAATGGTGGTAGAATGTGCCTTTGGATGTTTAAAAGCACGCTGGCGCAGTTTACTGACTCAGCGAAACCAATATTCCCATTGTTATTACTGCTTGCTGTGTGCTCCACAATATCTGTGAGAGTAAGTGGGAGACTCTTACGGTGGGGTGGGAGGTTGAGACAACTTGCCTGGGGCCAACTTCACACAGCTAGACAACAGGGCGATTAGAAGAGCGCAGCAGGGCACGCTGTGCATCAGAGAAGCTTTGAAAGCCAGTTTCATGACTGACAAGGGTACGGGGTGATAGTTGTGTTTGTTTCTCTTGAAGTTACCCGCCCCCTATATATATGAAAGGAAATAAAGTCATAATTGTTTAAAAACCATTCTTTATTTGTTGCACAACACATTGAGAGAAATCAGAAGGTAGACCAGGGTGGGGGGGTATTGGGTTAGGGGCGTGGAGGAGGAGGGAAGGACAAGTCCAGAAACCAAATCAAAATTTCGGATATGCCAGCTTTCTGCTGCTTGTGCAATCTTCTGGGGTTGAGTGTGTGGGTCCCCGTAGCCTCTTCCCCCCCCGCCCCCCATGTTCTTGGGCATCTGGGTGAGGAGGCTATGGAACTTGGGGAGGAGGGAGGGCGGTTATACAGGGGCTGCAGCAGCAGTCTGTGGTCTTGCTGTCTTTCCCGCGTTAGATCCACCATACAGTGGAGCATGTCAGTTTGCTCCCCCATGAGCTTGACCATAGCATCCTGCCTGCTCTCATCGCATGCGTCCTTCCTCTCTTCGTGTTCATTTAACGCTTTACGGGACTCCGCAATTGTTTGCCTCCACACATTCATCTGGGCCCTATCAGTGCAAGGGGACTGCATGAGCTCGGTGAACATGTTGTCCCGACTTCGTTTTCTCCGCCTTCTAATCTGGACCAGCCTCTGGGATGGAGTAGATAGGGGCTGCGCTGAAACATTTGCACCTGCAGGAGGAGAAAAAGGGAGGGTAGTATTTTAAAAGATACATTTTAGAGAACAAAGAGGACACTCTTTCTCAGTGACACAGGCAATACATAGTACACAGCACATGTTCTTTCTGTACAAGGTCGCATTTTGCCTCTTATACTGAAGTGCCTGCCACTTTGGTATGAGTAAGCCATCACATGCGGCCGGGCAACAGAATTCAGCTTGCAGGCAGCCATGGTAAGCCCTAGGGGCATGCAGGGTTCTGCTTCTTCCGCATTCATTTCAATGCTTTCAAACTGCCGGGCCCCCTTTCCCATAGCAAGCAATGCCTGGTGGGTTTGCCATATAAAAGGAGGGCCTGCAGGCTCTCTGGGATGATCACTTCATACAACAGCCCTCCTGCCCCCGCACCCACCACGTGGCTCCAATGAGGCTCTGAGCAGGGATGAGCTCTTTAAACTAAACGTGAATAGGCAGCACAGCTGGGTTTCCCCCCACCCCCAACCGTGTAGCTCCGATCAGGCGCTCACTCACTAGAAGTGCCTTCTCCAGGGTCATGGTCTGGGAGCCCACCTTGGGAGTGGGGGGAGGCTGTTGGCTCCAGCGTTAAGACTAGTTTCTGGCTAGGGGAGAAAACGGATTCCCCACTCGCCGCCTGTGCACTGTCCGCCTCCTCCTCCTCTTCCTCTTCCTCCAATAACTCCTCCTCCTCACTCCATGCAACTCCCCCCTTGCAGGTGTCCATGGACAGTGGTGAGGTAGTGGTGGAGTCACCCTCCATAATTGCATGCAGCTCATGGTAGAAGTGGCATATATGGGGCTGTGACCCAGAGCACCCATTCGCCTCCCTGGCTTTTTGGTACGCTTGCCTGAGCTCCTTGATTTTTGATAACACTGCTCTGTGTCCCTGGAGTAGCCTCTTTCCGTCATGGCCCTGTAGACTTTAGCGTACATATTTGCATTTCTTTTTTTGGAACATAGTTCTGCCATAACAGATTCGTCTCTCCAACATACGATGAGATCCAGTACCTCCCATTCGGACCATGCTGGACCTCGTCTGCGAATCCGGGACTGCACGGTCTCTTGTGATGGTGGACTCTGCATGGTTGCCTGTGATGGTGGACTGTGCTGATGGTCGCCTGTGCTGATGGTGACCAAACAGAAAATGAAATTCAAAAGTTCCTGGGGCTTTTACTGCCTGCCTGGCTAGTGCATCGGAGTTGAGAGTGTTGTCCAGAGCGGTCACAAGGGAGCATTCTGGGATAGCTCCCAGAGGCCAATAACGTCGAATTGTGTCCACAGTACCTGTAACCTGGAACTGCGATCTCGATTTTAGTGCGACTCCACTTGCCGAGGTGGAGTACAGAAATCGGATTAAAGAGCCCTTTAAATCGAAAAACTGGTTTGGTCGTGTGGACGGAATCAGTTTTATTTCGAATTAACTCGGCTAATTCCAAAATAACCGCGTACTGTAGACCAGGCCCAAGTCTCACACCTTCTTCCCCATCTGCCCAAATTAGACACAGCCCCCTGTATGTGAAATAGATATAATTGGCAGCAGTCACCACTTAAAGAAAAACACATTAACCAATACTAAAAAAATCAGTATATTTATTTTCTACTTTAAGTAGTGACAAGACTTGTGATATTTCAGTATCACTGTGGTAGCGTAGTAAATGCTGGTTCCTCCCCCCCCGCCCCCCCCCCCGCCTTAAGGGCAATCACTGTGCTTCATGAAATGACCAGAGACTGAGGAATTGAGTTGAATATATATACAGTACTAAAGTGCATGAAGAGAAATAGGAGGAGAAACTGTGGTTTCGTTAAACATCACTCAGTATAAGCAACTGCATAGGGATGAAGTGAGCTGTAGCTCACGAAAGCTTACGCTCAGATAAATTTGTTAGTCTCTAAGGTGCCACAAGTCCTCCTTTTCTTTTTGCATAGGGAAATTGAGTTTTCCCTGTTTTAGCTGTTTATGCATGAAGCAGCATGAACATTCATGACCTAAAGCCTGGAAAGGGAAAACTCATGCTTTTGCACTTCTTTCTTTCTTTCTGTTTAGGTGTCTTCGTTATTTTTGTCCACACCCTCTCATAAATCATAACAAACTGAACAAGGAAGGAAAATAAGTTCAGGCACCAGAAATAAAAGAAGAGAATGCTTTTGTACTCCTTTTGACAGGCAAAATATATGCAGAGCCAAATTCTGAGCCTTGTTCAAGTTTGGAGGTGGCTGAATAATAATAAAAAAAGAATTATGAATAATTTATTTGCCAAAAAAATTCCCACATTGGTCAGATGAATTATTCACAATGAATAATTCAGCCAGCTCCATTAAAGTCTTTAAATAATTTCCAATTTATTGAATCCCCTGTGCGAGCCCACCCAGCCCACTTCTGAAATCCAGCAGTAAAAATAAAAGGACCATTTGCACTTGTAGTCATGATGTTTCAGTGGTACCTCTAAATCCTTACTCCTGTTTGAGGAGCAGAATAGTGATTTTATTATGGGAATGGGAGCTGGAACTCCTGAGTTTAGTGCTGAGATGGTTCTCTATTGGCTCGCCAAGTGATCTTATACATGTTATTTAAGCTCTCTGGGACAAATTCGTCCCTGATGTAACTCCATTGGATCCCAAGATGTTATATCAGGGCAAATTTGGCCCTCTGTGTCTCAGTTTGCCCTTTTGTAAAATGAGGCTGATCTATTTCAGTCACAGTGGTGCCTTCAAACACACCTGCAGTTACTAGTATGAATCTGGACTAGACGGGTAGCACGCAAACTTGATTACCATTTGACAGCTACTTAGTAGATTTAGTGAAATGTGTGGGCAGTCTCAAGCCATCTCCTAGCAGACTGTAGTGCCTGGCACATTTGACACTAACAGTCACCTTGCTGCCGTACTCAGGAGGGAGGCCAAAGATGAACGTGCATGGAAAATGGACGACCCACTCACCTCCATGTGTGGCGCATCCAAGCCAAATAAAAAGGTGAAACACATTCTCAAGGCACCATATGGAAGTTTCCACTGTCATTGCTCATGCTGCCCTGCTCTGTGGCTAGAGTGTCAAGCTGCAGGGTTGTCAATCTCTTGTACCTTTCACCAGAAAGGTCACTTTAAAAACTGAATGAACATATTTTTGACGATCTATTTTTTAACATTATCTAAGATTTATTTTAAAGTACAGAATCTCTCTCTTGGAACAATCTCCCGCTTCCTGTGTACCGCTCTTTGGCTATTCCATCAAATCTCTTCTTAAAATATTCTGGCCCTGAGTCTTCATTGCCCTGCACCTTGTGAAGTCATGTACACCAGTGCAAAGTGGGTGTAAAATGTATTATTCTGGTGAGGTATAATTTTACACCCACTTTTCACTCACTTTATACTTGTGTAGGGGAGTGTATATAGTGCAGGGCAACAAAGAATTGGGTTTGCTTTCTCCACAAAGCCTTGCTACAATGACCTCTGCAAGATTGCTACACTGCCGTCAGCTGGTAACATGATTATACCACTCAGAATTGTGGCTGAGCTGTTTTGTTTGTATTTGACCAATACGGCAACTTCCTTCCTTATACCTCATGATAACAGACCGCCCATTACCTTCCCAGTGAGCCTCTGTTTCCTTTTCCTTTCCTGAATATTGAAGCTGCAGACCGTGACTGGCTAATTCTGATGCCGTTTTGCATAGCACTGCTGATCTAAACAAATGTCAACGAGTCCCCTATGTTAAATTTAACAGCAGTAGCTGCTTTCCTGAGATTTTGGTGGCGTGAGCCAGGGACCTCTTGATGCCAACTGACAGAGGGCACAGAGGAGATGCATGAGGTTTTACCCCTGGGTCTGGTACACGCATACTAATTCACCAAAGGGTGGCATCTAAGATGTGTACTGAGAGCCACTAGCTTACTGGTCATCATAGTCACTGCAAAAGATATGTATGGATAATAGGTAAGAAGTTATGTATCTGTACTGGAAATTATGTTCTTAAAACCTTGAAGTTAGAAGCAGGTCACCAGCAGGTGACAGGCCTTGGACAGATTCTGTTCTGGCAGGGAGTAGGAGGTACTTACCACTCTCTCTCTTGTCAGGTGTGTATTGTGCAGTGTATGTATCAAAATGAAGGCCTATTTGCATTACTGAGCCTGAGGCTAATAGAGAGATTGTGAATTCACATGAGAGAAGATCTGCAGGAAAAAACAGAAACAGCTGGTGCGGGTTTGGAGATGGGGGTACATCATCCTGTTTATGAGGAAAGACAATGGATCCGGGGGCAATAACTGGAGGTATTAAAATATACCCAAGACCCTTCACTGAGAAGACAAGCTGAGAGTGTGGCTTGTTTCATGAGAAATGGATCACAGCTTGCCTGGCTGAAAAAAGAGGATCATGTGTTTTTTCTCATGTTTCCTTCAGACTGGTTGCCTACTGTAAGACATGACAGTAACTAGTTCAGTAAGACCAGCTTCTAGAAAGCATGTTATGATTTTATTTTACATGTAATCATTTGTTTCCAATATTGCTACTTGCTCTCATTTAATCTCTACTCTTTGTTAAATAAACTTTACTTGTTTTCACTATACCCGTATCTAAGTGCTGTGTGTTAAATGGAGAGGTGATCCTGAGGTGAAAATGGTAAGCTGGTGTGTACTGCTTCTTTGGGAGCAGTATATCTGTGAATTCTGTGAGTGGGCCTGGGGCTGAACACTCCAGGGGACACTCGAAGGGCTTGAGGGTTGGAATATGCTTATCTCTAGCCTATAGAGAGACAGAAAGCTAGGTGCAGGCCTTGAGTGCTTGTGTTGCCCATGGCTGATGGGGTTGGAGAGCTCCCTCCAGGCAGCACAGGGGCTGAATTTTGGTTTTGCCGGTGGGTACCCAACACTGGCTCCACCCCCTCCCATGGGGGCCTCACCTCCACTCCATCTCTTCCTGTCCCCACTCTACCCCCTCCCCCGAACGCCTCCTGCCCTCCACTGGCTCCTTTCTGCCCCCTCCTGCCTTAAGGGCAGTGAGGGGGAGGGGGCAGAGAGGAGTGAGTGAGCGGGGGGCAGCCCTGCTCAACAGCTGACGGGTGGGGCAGCCACTGAACAGCTGATTGGTGGCCAGACCCAGGGATGCCAGAACAGCAACATTGGCCAGCCTATTTTTTCTCCATGGGTGCTTGAGCCCCTGAGGACCCACGGAGTCCGCGCCTATGCCAGGCAAGCACAGATAACGTTTCCTCATGGCAAGGGCAAGAGGTAGCAAGGTGCCTCGCAACCCTAGGAAGCCTCACAGCTGGCATCATTTTTTTCTCTTTCTGCAAACAGTGAAGCAGCTGAACTATTCTGCACTCATTGACATTCAGCAATCTTGGTGCCCAATTGAGAGACTACACGGTATTACAAGGCAGAGATTCCAGCTGTTTAGCTACTTTTCTTAGCAAGTCCAGTCTGCAGTAGTTTGCAAAGTGTGTTTAACCCATTCAGAACACACATTTTATTAAAAAAAAGCTACAAGTTAGCTTTCCAAGCTGGTACCTTTGTCACATCTCTTGCAGCTAGTTTGAGATATTACAGAACAATGCAACATGCAAACGCAGTGGGGTGAGGCTAGCAGATTAAAAATCCCCTTCATTCAAGGTCTGAACATGCTCCATTTCCGTTATTTTAAACCTGAGCAAAACTGGGCCATTCCTAAGAGAAGAGCTGCGTCATAGAGCCGACTGAAGCCCTTTTAGGAGATGCTGAGGAACCCTGAGCTCAATGGGCATCGAGGGCCCTCAGTACTTTCCACAATGTGTTTGGCAGGCTCAGGCCCTTATTTGTCAGTGTGCTAACTAGCTCTTCTGCAACACTCCAGGTGGAAAACAAACATTAAGAAATTTTATTTAGAGGATAAATCAAAGAAATTTTATTTAGAGGATAAATCCAAAACTAATTAGATTAGTTGGAGTTCCTATTTGCTGGCACAGAAATACTTTAAAGCTTACTCAGCACTTTATATCAGATGCTGATTGTCTGTGGTCACAATCTCAGCTTCCTGTTTATGTACTCCTAATATTCCTAGTGAGTCAGCATCTTTGCTGTAAAAATGTGTAGTTGTACAGGACACAATTTTCTTAGACATTGCACTTTTCATGAATGGCAGGGCATGAGTCATCTTTGTTCTTCAATTCATGGCTCTGTCTGATCATGTGTTTTTTCTCATGTTTCCTTCAGACTGGTTGCCTTTTAAAGCTTTCTCCCTTACCCAGGAGATCAGCATTGCTTCAGAAATATAGTAAGTGAAAACAAAACTGATCAGTTGTGAGATGCAAGAGCTTAATTTTTAGACATTTTTGCCTTCAGAAACCTGTAGTTTAGCACCTTGTAAGGGGAGTTAGATGGTATAGTGGTGTTAGAGGGCTTATTCCTTCACCCACTTACTTCCTTGGTCCTTCTCGCATGAACAGAGAGCAACAATACCCGAAGTCCAAAGGTGCAAACAATTCAATGTTTTTGGGGGTGAACTTCCAGCAAGCATGATTCCAGTTTCCTTCCTTAGTGTCCCCCTTCCCAGCTCTGACACCACAGAGCCTTACACCTGTGTCCCTGTTCCCATTCCCCCCCATTATTTCCCGATTAACTGCAGACTATACAGTAAAACTTGAGTTCTGCTTAGCTATACCTTAACCAATCATTTTCCTGAAATTTAACTAACCAATCCTAACATATTGTAACATGATTATTTAACCAATTCTATCCCAGCACCTTAATTAGTTTACACCCAGCAAACTTAATTATACAGCAGACAGAAACAATCACAGAACCAGACAGAGATTATACAGACAAATATAGGGAAATGGGGACTACCGTGATAGAACAACACAGAAATGAGGATTTCACATCCCAGCTATTGATAAGTGAGTTCTTGCCAGACAGGATGCTAACAAACTAAGTTTCCTTTTACATCTTCTAGGCACTTCCCTTTCTCTGGAGGCGACAGGCATTATCAGGACAGGATTGTATTCCTAACAGCCCAATAGCACCTTCTTTCAATGTGACTAGTTTGGAATGTGAGGAGGTGACCGGTCGCTTCCCAGCTTATGCCTGCCTCTGCTGCTTAGCCAAAGGCCTTAGCCTAAGCACAGGGCCTCAGACTGTCACAGTGAGAGAAGGACCTTACACTGGCAGACAGTGATTTTGATTCTTTCTTTTATACCTCTAAAACTAGCCAAGTGATAAGAATACACCTAAATTCTTAGCGTATAGGCCTTTACAGACAGGCCTGAATATCTATAGCCTAACAAGTGGCATTACAGATTTTGGTAAAATGGTAGCTTGTATAACAAATTAAAGAAGTTACTTGTGGGTGGGAAGCCCAGGATACAATATATTTTTCTCTATCTCATGCAGATCAGCTCAAGACCTTTGTTGGTGTATATTTCAAACATGAATAAAGCTTTTTCCCTTTTTGGACATAAACAGAATTCCAGCCTGACTTTGTATAAAGAAATATGGCTCAGGTTCTCACACACCATCAAAAAGTGGGTGTATTGTTTATTAGGGCATGCTTATTAGGGCAGTAAAATAGCCCTAATAAGCTATTTATTAGCTATAAGCTAATTAGCCCAGTAAAATAGCTTGCAGCCACACTGGCGTTCTAATGATGTAGTGCCTAAGTCCCATTTTCAAAAGCAATTTAGGGACTTGGAATGAGCCACACTTTCCAGGGGACTTGAGTTCCTACGTGTCTAGTCACTTTTGAAAAGGGGAGTTAGGCTCCTCCGTCACTTAGGTACTTTTGAAAATATTACCTATAGGGTTTAATCTATGTTTCATCAGTTGAATGTGTTGAAGTCAGAATCCTCTTAAAGGTGGAGTTCTTGAGAAAGCTTAGAGAAGAGATCAAACCCAGAGTTCCGCATGACAATCTTCATATTCGTGATCTCTAGACTTTATTGTTACCACACTTTGTACCTTAAAATTGTTTCAACTGGTTCACAGCCCAACAGGTTATCTGTTGAACAGTGCACGCTGCCTAGAACATATTACCTTGATGCTTTGCTGTCTTCACTGGCTGGCTCCCCATTGAATACTGAGGGTATATCTATACTGAACCCATCCCACCTCAGCCCCCCCCGAGGCAGTGAGTCTCATAGCCCAGGTCAGCTGACTTGGGCTCACACTGTGGTGCTAAAAATAGCAGTGCAGATGTTCCCACGGCACTCAGGCTGGAACCCAGGTTCTGAGACCCAACCTCCTTGCCTGGTTTCAGAATCAGATTTTAGCTCCATTGTGCTAGCCTGAATCAGTTGAGCTATGCTCTGAGACTCACTGCTATGGGGTCTTGTTCTGCAAAGTAGATGTCATATTCAAGGTTTCAGTCCTCGATCGGCAAAGTTCTCCATAAAAGTGACTCAGGTTACTTGAGGAACCACCTCACTCCCTCTGATCATAACCTCTCATAGTAACTACTTTCCCCTGGAAGAATGGAATTGTTAACTTTCCAGGAAACATCTTTCTTGGCAACTGACCCATGATTATGGAACTCACTTCTGGAATAGATCGGAGTGACAACACTCTTTGGTGTCCTTGGAACAAACGTAAAATTCATTTCTGAGACTGCAGGATGGAGAGAGAACAAAGTCTACAAAGGATAAAATAAAATAGTCTACAAAGGCCTGATCCTGCTTTCATTGAAGGCAATGGGAGTTTTGTTTACTGATAGAAGCAGGAGCAGCATTTGATTGTATATAGCTGAATTTCATCACTTTTAATAAAAGTTGTTTTTTTCCATTTTGCTGCTCAGCTGTTTAAAAAGGGAGTGGAATTTAGGCATTATTTCTTTAGCAATTGCATCATTCATCTAAATTAACAGGTTTAGAAATAGAAATAGTTTAAAAAATCATTAAATAAGGATGAGTTTTCTTGTTCCTAATGTACTTGGGAAAGGCCTTATTATTTATCTTAACCTCTTGTGCAATCTTCTGCTCATTTTCTATTCTTTTTCTTTGTTTTTCTAATTTGCTACTCCCTTCCCTTCATTCCCTTTTCACATGTATCTTCATCATACCATACAAAACAACAGTTAGAAGCCTCTGGAATAAAAGAAAGAAATTTTAAAAAATGGAGCATTGCCTCTGTAATTTATAGCAAGCTGTAATAGTTCCATACACACTGGAAGAGGTCAAATTGCACAATTGTGCATGTCTGACTGAAAGAGACATCCAGGACTATTGCAAACAGGAAATGTTTACACAGTTGAGTTGCTAATGAAGGACGCGTGAACATTAGTCACTCTGCATATAGCATGTATTACAGGACAGATTCTACGGACTTTACTCACTCCAGCAATCTTCCCTATGGGTGTGTGTGTGTGTGTGTGTGTGTGTGTGTACAGAGTCTATCAGATCAGCCCGATATTTTTTTTCTAATGCATGACTTGATACAGTACTATGTATGCCATGACTTCACTGAAAAGGGGCTTTTCAATTGTTAGTTCACTGTTAGCCTGTGAATCAGGATTGGGTTTATTGTAAGGAACAATGTATTATAGTAAATTGCCATGGGCAAGGATTCAATTACCTAACAGGTATTTTCTGTCTCTAATTTCTATAGTTATTACAATTCTAATAGAATGTAAAAAGATCATGAAACAAGACTAAGGCGGAGGGGCTGGGGAAGGATGAGGAAATGGTTCACTACAAGAATTCTGTGTTCCAGGATTTTTTTTTACTTTTATTTTTATTCTTAAAAAATCCAAACACCAAATTTAACATGTCGGAGGGGAGCTCTTGTGTTAATGGACCTTGTGGAAAGACATCACTTGAAGAAGGAGTTGTGGGGGCACAGCAGATTGGATCAGGGATTGGGATTAGGGTATATAGAAAGGCTCAGAGGCAAGAACAGGCAGAGAATAGGAATGGGGCAGTTAGTTGTATTACTTGAGTACAACAATGAAGAGAATGAAAGGCGATAAGAGCAGAGAGGTAGATTTTGTAGAGATTTGGTGGTAGAAAATGAAGGGAAGCCATGACTTTGGGGAATAGTCCTCTTGATGCCAACTGAGTTATCTACATATTTAAAGTTAAGCAGGTACTTATGTGCTTCTCTGAATCAGAGCCAGAGTACTCGGCATGTATGAGGATCAAGCCCATGATGAGGGCTGGGTGTGGTCAGAGTGACCCTTAACCTAAGATATGCTGAAGTACAGATGTTTGTAGCCTATGCATCTACTTCCACTACTGTTGCCAGACCTCCCTTAGGGAGCTTTTTTTTTTTCAGACAGTAGTTTTTATTTCCATCCATATGTCCTTCTGTTAATGGCAATTTATTTCCTATGGTCTCTCTCCTTCCCACCAAAATACATAATACTGTGTAAATTCCACTGCACTTTTCATCTAAAGATCTCAAAGGTCCTTTAAAAACATGAATAAATAAAACTTGGTTACAACAGAGGGAAAATATTATCTGTAGATGGGGAAGATGAGGCCAGAAAAGTAAAGTAACCACTGCTTTTTGGTGACTTAGTTTTTGTGACCCAACTTTGGCCTGATTTCAAGAAGTGCTGAGCCTCAAAACTCCAGTTGAAGGCAAGGGAGTTGTAGGTCCAGCAAACCTGTGAAAAGTGGGCCCACCATATCTCAGTTTGGGCCACCTTTCATAAATCTAGCCTAAATAATTTACTCCAAGTTACAAAGTAAATCAGTTGCATCTGTGATTAGAACCTAGGACTGCTAACTTCCTGAGCCCTCTCTAATGTAACAGCTTCTTTCTAGGTGCCCCTTGGTTGTAGGCTCAGGGTCATACTGCTTAGTAGATTTGGGGTCAAGAAGGAATTTCCATTCCCCCTGTCAGATTGGCAAGGACCTTGTGGGGGCGGGAAGGGGGATTGCCTTCCTCAGCAGCTTGGGGCATGGATCACCTGTGTATATCTCACCTGATCAATTTTCTACTATTACAGGCACCTCCAGTACTGGTGGCTTGGCTGCTCCTGTTCTCTGCCTGTGGCATGCTGTCTAGTCTCCTGAGAACTGAAATTCATTGGTCTAACTAAAGTCTTTGGACTCAGTATAGGGGTAACTGGGTGAAATGTAGTGGCTTCTGATATACAGGAGGTCAGGCTCGGTGAGTTAATGGCCTTAAACTCAATGAAAGGAACTACTTCACAGCGTGCATTTATCCCTTATTAGAGTGAGTGTTTGCAGAAAAACTGTAGGTGTTAACTTTTTACATATGAACACTGTTGTTAAAAGAACACAATTTATGGATTTCATTTTGTATTGGCATGTTACAAAGATATGTGTACGCTACACCTGTGCCTTTCACCTTCAAAGCCTTCACACAGTTAAGCTGCTCTGAAAGAGCTGATGGCTTGAATCACAAACTCACGCTAGTGAACCTAGTAAATGATACATGCTTCCTTTCTCTTGTGAAAGAGATAAATAACACTACCATCACAACATTATATTCTGCTGAAGGAAATACTGAACTAGAGCTGATGTTTTCCTGTAAAAGCCACTGACCATCTGCTATGTCAGATTTCTGGTAATGACTGGTGTCAGTTTCACAACTGAGAGCCCTCACTGTCTTACAGAAAGAACCACAAGACCACCTTTATTTCTCTAGAAATTGCGGGGAAGAGCTCATCCGTCTTTGACATTTGTAAGTGAAGGTCAGATCAGAAGTGTTTTCCAGTTCACTAGTAAACTTAAACATTTTATATCTGCTAGAAAATCCAAGTATAGAATGTATACTGCTAAAAATATGTACATTAAAATACATAGTGCTTACATTAGTGATGTACATAAAATGTTTCTTTCAGGAGAAGTACTCAATATAGAATTGATTTTCTCTCTAATTAAACTACAGACAGGTTTCTGGAGGGACTAGTGCGCCAACTAAAGTATAGAAGGTTTCAGAGTAACAGCCGTGTTAGTCTGTATTCGCAAAAAGAAAAGGAGTACTTGTGGCACCTTAGAGACTAACCAATTTATTTGAGCATGAGCTTTCGTGAGCTACAGCTCACTTCATCGGATGCATACTGTGGAAGCTGCAGAAGACATTATATACACACAGAGACCATGAAACAATACCTCCTCCCACCCCACTCTCCTGCTGGTAATAGCTTATCTAAAGTGATCATCAAGTTGGGCCATTTCCAGCACAAATCCAGGTTTTCTCACCCTCCGCCCCCCCCCCACACACACAAACTCACTCTCCTGCTGGTAATAGCCCATCCAAAGTGACCACTCTCTTCACAATGTGTATGATAATCAAGGTGGGCCATTTCCTGCACAAATCCAGGTTCTCTGGATCGAAGTATCGAAGACGTGTAAAAATGCTGAATCTGCTTTAAATAACACTCAGACAGATGGAAAAACACTATAAATCTATTCTTGCTAAAATTAAGAGCTCACTGTTAATTTGGGGATTTATGATGCTGAAAAGATTTTTAAATAATGACTATTTATTTTTACTAATATTTTTGCTAAATTACCATATATTTTTATTCTTAGTAAAGGATCAACCTCCTCAGCTTCATAAGCTTCATTTCTTTGTAACATATATCTTCATCATCAACATCACCGCTCCAACCTTTTAAGAAATTATCTGATTAAAAGTAGAAAGGTTGAAGGACAATTGGGGATAGTCTGTATATCTAATTTTTTTTAAAAAATGAGCTATTAAGACACAGTCTTAGTCACTACCTTGACTTCACTTGTATTTTGTCCTCTTTTCCTTATGCTTTGCCATTTGGTTGACTTTCCACATTCTAATCTCTTCAGGGCAGGAATTGAGCCTTCATTCATGTTTTTACAGCAATTGACATTATGGACACAATCAGATATAAAATAAAATAAATAATATAATAAAGTAATAAATATAACAACATGATTTTCGGGACTCTTCTCAAGGTATTTTCTTGCCACTCTCCTCCATAATTAACCAGTCTTTAAAGACAATAAATGAGTCTGCCATCCCTGAACTCTGGTGGTTGTGGGAGGATATTTTAGTCTTCCTGATCCATTCAGGACCTGGCCTCTTTGCCAATTATTTTGATAATTTTTCATGATATGGACACATGTCCACCTGTCAGTTAGACCACCAAACTTACTTCATTTATGCCCCTACGGTGTAGTCAGATTGTAAATTTTCATCATTAATAGCCTGAGTGGAATTGAACCTGAAACTGAAAGGTAAAAGGATTGTCAATTCCTTGAGCCATCCAGTTTCCCCACTTTATTTCTTTTCTGGATTTTTTTCAACAGCATACACTGTATTTAAAGCCCCTTTGTTTTCAGATTTTACCAATTTTTACCTAAAATTTCCCAAGTTTTATAAAAACTATTTTTTAAATGAATTTTCACCCAAATTTTGGACCGCTCACATACATGAAAGTACTGATCAAGTTAAGAAAATGCAATACTTTACAATAGGGAGATGGGCTTATGTTAATCATAAATTAGTCTACGTGTAAATGCAAGGGTATCTGTTAAAGAAAGGCAGTGTAGTGGAAGATTCACAGGGTATGTCTACATTCAAACCAAAACCAAAAAACCCTGCCGCACCAAGTCTCTGAGCCCGGGTCAACTGACTCAGAGTCATGGGGCTTGCACTATGGGGCCAAGAATAGCAGCATAGACATTCCAGTTTGGGCTGGAGCCTGGAGTCTGAAACATGGCGAGGGGAGAGAGTTTGAGAGCCTGGTCTCCTGCCCAACAGGGAATGTCTCCACTGCTATTTTTGACCCTGTAACAAAAGCTCGAGTCAGTTGAGCCAGGCTCTGAGACTTGCTGCTGTGGGTTGGGTTTTTTTGCAGTGTGAATACATGCATCCATGAACATACTGTTAGCGGTGAAACCACAGAATTAAACTGTTTTTAATTTCAATATGCTTAGTTGTCTCAATTTGTTGCTTTTTATCTGTTCTCCCATCCCCCAACATTAACCCCAAAAAACTATTACGTTAATTTTTTTGCACCAATTTTTAATTTTTGTAAGGAACACCGATAAATTTCCAGGAATTTTTAAACAAAATAAAATCCAAAATTGAAGGGCCTTGACTATATTACAGTATGAAAATGTAATACAAAATGTCTATCGTATTTTTCTTTTTAAAGAAGATGTAATCATTTCACCCAATTAAAAAAAACAACAGTATCTGTTCCTTTTTAAAATGTAAACTAATCTCTTCTGTTTAGAATGGTAAATGTGACAAAATGGGACTGTTCTTAATGTTTCCTCTGAATACTGTAGGAGTGCCTCAGTTTCCCCTATGCATTTCTTTAGTCTCTAGGTGGTAGGATAAGGGGGTGTAATTGTTGCAGAGCAAAGGGCTAGTGTACATAAATCGCCGACACTCTGTCTCCCGGCAACTGATGGCCTGGGCCCTCCCCCACTGCAAGGTAATAGCTAAAGGTGTTGGAGAACAAAGGAATCAGGTGACCTCCTGGCCCGGGAAAGGGACAAAGCCCAGAGGAGGAGGGGGTGGAGAGTGAGTCCGTTTGGGCTGGCTGAGGACGTGGAGTGAAGTGCAGACATGGTTGTCTGGCTCACTGCCCCCCAAAATTGACCCGGCTGAGGGGTCCTGTTCTCTCTACCTACAAGTTCTGTTTTAGACTGTGTTCCTGTCATTTAATAAACCTCTGCTTTACTGGCTGGCTAAGAGTCACATCTGACTGCGAAGTTGGGGTGCAGGACCCTCTGGCTTCCCCAGGAGCCTCGCCTGGACAGACTCGCTGTGGGAAGCACATGGAGGGGCAGAGGATGCTGAATGCTCCAAGGTCAGACCCAGGAAGGTGGAAGCTGTGTGAGTTTCTTGCCCTGAAACAGTCTGCTCACAGAGAGGAGACTTCACCCGAGTCCTGACTGGCTTCATAGGGAGCAGTTCCAGAGCATCGTCCGGGGACTCTGTGACAGTAAATCCTCCTGAAGGTTCCATGTAGGGGTTTGAGAGAATGTCAGTTCTTTCAAAGCATTGCACTCTGATTGACTAGAATCCACCTGACTTAGGCAACAAAAGCCAACCAGAGATTTATTTGGCTGTTTTAGATTAAAAGTTTCAGCTAACAAAGTCAAAACTAGTGTCAGACAAGGAGAGCGCTTCCAGAATCTGCTCATTTCCCTGGCACAATTCCTGCACAATCTGCACAATTCCTTAGTGAACACCTTTTACCCGTATTAATCCCAGGTCAGAACCTTACGAAACTCTGAGGGAGAAACTCTGGGGCATGGGAGCAAAGGAGCCTCTTCTAGGGCAAGATTTATAAATCTGGATTGCCTACATTTAGGCTACTATATCCATATTTAAACACATTAAGAGTGGCCTGATTTTTAAAGCTACTGAGCATACAGCAGCTCTATTGACATTTTCAGAGTGTAACTTTAGTGAACCTCACTCTCAATAAGGTAGAATCTGCCTCATTTTTTTAGGTCACAGATTCATAGATTTTAAGGCTTGAAGGAACTATTATGAACATCTAGGCCAGTGGTTTTCAAACTTTTTTCCTGGGGACCCAGTTGAAGGAAATTGTTGATGCCCGCGACGCAGTGGACCTGGGGATGAGGGGTTTGGGGTGTGGGAGGGGTTCAGGACTAGGGCAGAGGGTTGGGGTGCAGGGTGAGGGCTGTGGGGTGGGACCAGGAATGAGGGGTTCAGGGTGTGGGAGGGGGCTCTGGGCTGGGGCAGGGGGTTGGGATGTGGGAGGAGGTCAGGGTTCTGGGCTTGGGGTGCAGGCTCTGGGGTGGGCCAGGGGTGAGGAACTTGGGGTGCAGGAAGGGGTTCTGCATTGGGGGAAGGGCTCAGGGCTGGGGCTGAGAGGTTTGGGGTGCAGGAAGGGCTCTGGGTTTGGGGGAAGGGGCTCAGGGCTGGGGCAGAGGGTTGGGGTGTAGGAGGGGGCAGGGCTCTGGGCTGGGGGGTTGGGGTGCAGAAGGAGCTCCAGGTTTGGGGAGAGCTCAGCGCTGGGGCAGGGAATTGGGTCATGGGCATAGACTTACCTCCAGCAGCTCAGCGGCACAGCTGGGGTGCACCGCGGACCGCGCTGCACCCTGGAATTGGCCAGCAGCAGGTCTGGCTCCTAGGCGGAGGCGTGCAAGCTGCTCCACACAATTCTCGCCCACTGGTACCACCCCCACCAGTTCAGAGTGCGGAGCTGGTTCTCGGGCAGCGCATGGAGCCCCATGGCCCCCCTGCCTAGGAGCTGGACCGCTGCTGGCTGCTTCCAAGGCACAGTTGGAAAAGTTAGGCACTAGCCTGTCTTAGCTGGGCAGCACCGGCGACGGGATTTTTAATGGTGCTGACCAGAGCAAGGTGACCCAGCACCTTACATGCCGCGACCCGATCCACGGATTGAAAAACACCGATCTAGACCAACCTCCTGCATAATAGGCCATAGACTCTGACTGAGTCAAGACCATAACTGCTGCTTGAGCTATAGCATATCTTTTAGAAAGACATCCAGTCTTGAGTTAAAGATTTCAAGTGATAGAGAATCTATCATGTTTCAAGGTAAGTTGTCCCAATGGTTAAGTACCTTCACTCCTAAAAATGTGAACTCCTTTATTTTTAGTCTGAATTTGTCTAGCTTCAGCTTCCAGCTATTTGATCTTGTTATACCTTTGCCTGCTAGATTAAATCTATTCCCCCTGCAGGTACTTGTAGACCAGAGGTTCTCAAACTGGGGGTTGGGACCCCTCAGGGGGTCACAAGGTTATTACATGGGGAATTGTGAGCTGTCAGCCTCCACCCCAAACCTGCTTTGCCTCCAGCATTTATAATGGTGTTAAATATCTAAACAAGTGTTTTTAATTTATAAGGGGGGGTCGAACTCAGAGGCTTGATGTGTTGACTGGGGTCACCAGTACAATAGTTTGAGAACCACTGTTGTAGACCATGATCTTACCTTCTCTTCCATAAACTAAATATAACGAGTTTCTTAACTCTCTCAATATAACACATTTTCCTCGAATGTCTTACCATAAGGCAAGTCTCAGTCCCAATGTCTCACTAGAAGGCACGTTCTCCTCAATTATTTCCTTGAACATTTCACCTCTAATCATTCTTATAGCTCTTTTCAGAACCCTTTCCAGTTTTCCAACTTCCTTTTATAAGTGTTGACACCAGAACTGAACACAGTATTCTAGTAATGGTCTCATTTATGCCATATACAGAGCTACTGCCACTTCCTTAGTCCTACTTGATATTTATACATCTGTAGACTGTGTACACCTCCTACTACAGCATTACACTGGGAGGTCATGTTCCAGTGGTTATCTGCTGTTGCTCCGAGTCCTTTTCAGTTTTTCTGCATTCCAGGGTAAATTTCCCCATCTTGCAAGTGTGACATACATTATTTTCTACTAGGTGTACCTGTGTCTAGTTGTGACCTTAACCAAAGGTTTTCCCAGCATTGTCTTTCACCTCCCTTAGTATGAGACAATGTTTTGTGTCATGAGGCCCTCTTCCAATAGTTAAATCAGCAGTAGTGATAGCATAACCTTACTTTAATACCTCTGCAGCAATTAGTTCTCAGCCATAGGCGCCTTCACTCTTATGAACACTTCCAAACCATAGGCTCAAAATGCCACAAAATGACAGCAAAGGAAAAGGGGACAAAAAAGAGAGATTTCAGAGAAAAGAGAATGATGAGAAAAAGTATGTGTTGGGTCAATAGGAAATGCCTTCAGTCCATCCTCTTAACTATGGCTGGCTCAGATGCATGGTAACAAAGTTTATCTGTGGCTTTCACCCAACATAACTTTAAAAATCTCCCTTTCTACTGGTGTATCTACAAAACATACTATGCCAATTCAGCTCAATGTAGTTGTTATTTGAGTGGTATGTTCCATTGAAAACTCCTTTTGAAACATCGTTTTAATTTCTGTATTTTACTATTAACATTCTTTTTCAAATACGTTCATCTACCTTTTCATGAAGCAGTGTCTACCAGGCTTTCAAAAAACAAGAAAAGAACCAAAGGTGACTATGGGTACATTGTCAGAGATTTTATCAAACCACCAATGGTTTTTAGTGAGATGTTATATAATCGGGAAAAACAGCACTGTGAGGAAATGAAGAAACCTGGAAAGCATCTCATTAAACTCAAACCAATGAAGAGGTGACAGCATCATATTAATATTCTTATTTGTACCATCTTTTTCCAATACACATTTTCTTCACTACCAGACAGTGGTGCTAATGTAATGTGATGTAAGAGATGTGCTTAATGTATATGAAATGCTTGCCCTGACTATAAAGATTCTTAGCTGTTCCTATTAAATGGCAAACTCGTTACGTAGTTGTACTTATTTGATCTGGGCTGTTATTTACTCTGCATTTAGTTAGACTGATCCTAATATTCGTCTCGTTCATATGCATACAGCACTTGCATGTGCCATCTCAAGATCAGTATAGCACCTGCTTATAGAATTCTCTGACTTAAGGATAATAATGTCAAATCTGTAGTTGTTTTAAATGTTTCTAGTTTTAGGTTCATAAAACCAGCATTTCTGATTATCTTCATAGGAAACTAACTGAAACACTGTTATGTAAAAGCTCAGTTCTGGATTTTTAAGCAGGAGCCCCCAGTACTTATAAGGTAGATTGGATTGGAAAAAAGTGCAAGGAGGGCAGTCTTGAATTCAGCCTACCCAATTCCAAAATGCTGAGGAATGAAGACTCTATGCACCAGTAAATTTGATTTTGTATTTTATATTGTACACCTCTGCATGAAAGCACAGTAGCTTCAACTCTGCAGCCAACCTAGCGGTATAAGAAAAACCCTAAGTGAATCAGGAAAACAACTTGTTCAAGATCTGAGCAGATACAGCAGAGTGCAACTCATTAATGCTTGAAGTCAAAGCAAACACTGTCGCAGAAGCAATGGGATAACACCACTGTCCAGCAACTACAGGATTAGTGAAATATTTGACAATAATGTGTAGGCAACGTTGCTTTGATCGATGTTGTAAAGGTGTGATATTCCAGTGCTGATTATTGGCAAGAAGAGTATGTAAACAGCTATGATAAAGAATCCAGGCTATCCTTCTCTAGGTGTAGGATGCTTGAGGAAGGACATTCAGAAGGCTTTGGTCATTGAGAATCTGAGTTCTTACAACACATCAGACTGGGAGAAATGACTACAGGAAAAAACATTTATCTTTACAGCTTATTTCTCTTTACAAAGTAATGCAACCTCATGCTCTAGATTTTATACTTCATGTTAAATCTTATTGCAAAGATGCATTCTCTCATCACTACACATCCTATGTGTACACAAAGCTCTTTGGTCTAAGTAGTAAAAACTGCCACAGGCAAGTCGGATCCAATTAAAGGATATAGCTGCCCTAACGAGTCATTTGAAGTTCTTCGTTATCTGTCCCCTCCCCCCAAAAGAGGGTGAAATGAAACCAGGCAATTTCCCGTGTGTCTAGTTTTTTTAGGGGACCTTCAAAGATAGCTTGTGGACACTGAGTCAGGCTCCTCTTTATTCTTAATCATCTGTTCCTGTGGAAGATATTAGTTGCTTGCATCTCTCTCTTTCTGTAATGGCTTAGCGGTTAAGGTCAGTGACGTACTGTAAAGAATCTTTGTGAGATACTTTACCCATCTTTGGCACTTTGAAACATATGCTTTAACTTTATCTGACAATATGACTCTTACACTGTACCCAAAGCATGTTTTCAGACATAGCTGCCTGGCATTTTTAAGGAAAAGGACTTTTTCATGTTAGATAACAGAAGGCTGCCCTGCAGACAATACATGCAAAGGGCTTAATTCTTTTTCACACCCACTGACACAGGAGAGAAAAGATCATTAGGAAACTGATTTACGTATCATATAGTCAGAAGACTGTGAAGCAATATCACAGAAAAACAGAAATATATCTTGCTTATTATCTTTAACACATTAATTTGAATGGCTTTTACTGAAAACCAGACTACATGATGCAGGTTTAGCTCAGCATAGTCAATACTGGAGATCTTGCCAAAAAAGTAGATATCCTGTCTCACATGATTTGTATAAGATCATTGGAACAATGATTACAGAAGTCTTCCCACAGTTCTAAATATTAAGATTTGTCCTGTTCAAAAAATCCGTGTAGTGGATTGCTAGGTAAATTAAATCTTCCAGTTAACACCATGAAATGGGTACTCATGATTTTGTTAATAATAAAATGTGTAATAATCAGATAACAGAACTCTAACACAACTCCAGTAGATTCCAAATGGTTGAAACAATATCAAAGCCTTAATGGAGAAAATTTAACTTTACATGGGTGACAAAATGGGGAAAAATACACTATTGAGGTCATGATGTAATATATCTTTCATGTACGATGGCATTACAAATATCAACATTTTATAGATGATGAACCAGATCCCCAAATGGTATAGATAAGTATGGTCCACTGACTTCAACAGAGGTACGCCAGTTTAAACCAGCTAAAGATCTAACCCAAATATGTAGTTTTTAATATATTGATGTCAGGATTTTGTGATCCTGTGATTAAAAAAAAAAAATTACAAAAAAACCAGAAGTTAAAGTGGTAGCTGTGTATGTTTGCATATCTCCCCAAGGAGCTGGGATCTGGCCACAGCTGTCAATCTGAGAATTTCCCCACCATTTCTCAGATGGTGTGAATCTAGCAGAATCTCCGGCTCTGAGCAGATCAAAACACAGGCGAAAGTATGCCCCCCATTGTCTGACGCTGTACAGTGCTTCCTAATGCACTGAGGACCTGGCCCTTAATCTATAAAAGGGGCCTACCTGTATTAGGAAAAGACTAGCTGATAAATGATCAACTTCACCCAGACTACAGCAAGTTTAAAACTATGACCTGGCTTAAACTTGCAGCTGCGCTGTGTATCTAAAGGGAACAAACAGATTAGTTCCCGTACAGTAGCAACAACAAATTGTGTGTAATGAACCTTCTGATTAAAGAGTTTATAGAAGGTTTGGATATCTTGGGCTTTAGTAGTGAGCCAGAGATTTTCTATTTTCTATTGGATCTTTTGCATTCAGAGCAGTAGGTGGCTGCTTTGAATCCAGGTCAGTATTGACAAAATTATTACCATCTGTAAGATAAATTGGTGTTTAGTCCAGTTCCCGGGGACAAAATCCCACCACCACAATGGGTGCCAATTGGCAAACTCAGTAGAGCCTCTGCGGAAGGAATAGCCATAGACACTAGTCTAAGCCTTGCAGCTGATTTCCCCCTGGCCAGGAATGTAATGTTGTAGTAGGACAGTATTTGTCATATTGATGTTTGTATATGAATCAATAGGACCATCAACTCCGGGGCCATCAATCCAATGCACAGATAAGTATTAAATTGGTGCTATTTTAACAAATGAGATGTTTGACTTTACAGGTGACTTATGTGTTTCCAGGGAGTTAGGCCAGACCATAAATAAACTATTAAAAATTGCATGATTTTTATCTCTCTCCCCATCAGAGTATATATAATCAATTGGCATCCAGATTTGATCTTGGGATCTAGGCCCAAGCCCTGTAAAAGTCCATCTCCTAGAGACTCTTGTAGAGGTGATACAGATAGCCCCGCAGTAAGTTTAAAAAGTATGGAGAATTTCATTTTTCTTATTTTTCATGGATTGTAGTCGTTGACAGGTGTGTGATGGGATGGAAGTTATTCACACAACTTACTCTCATGATTTCAGGGGTACATCTAAACTTTGTAGCACCACCACCTCTTCATTTACTTTTGTGAAGTGCTGCACAACTCACACAGACTAGCACCCTTTTTACCTTATGTACCAATTTCTAGTCGGACACCTTAAATATCCATATAGACACCAGTTTTTAGATACAGGAATAGAGCATGGCATTTTAGGGCAGATTCTGGTCCCTGCTCTACTTTGGGTTGATTCAAAGGGGGAGTAACCTGGTCACATCTGCACTCTGGCTCTCCTTAGTCTCTGGAACAGCCCTTTGGGGTTGTTGTGGGAAGCAAGGGGTAAATTAAAGCAGTCTTCAGGGATTGTACTACTCCCCATCCTGTGCCGCATTGAGTGAATGCAACTTAGAATTAGGGCCTCTGGAGCCAAATTATAAATGGCTTTTAATGTTTGCAAATAAACATGTATTTTAAAATATGAAAACCTTTCAAATTCTGTTTAGCAGAGGGAGTTAAAACTCCATGTGAATTTACATTAAACCTTTCCTTACTATACTACTGGAGACATTTACAAGATTTATTTTTATTTATTTTTAAAGCAATAATCTAACAATTTTTCATTTTTCATTCATCAAAGAATGTTGTTGCAACATCTGGATCACACTATACGATACTCAGCTGAGTCAGACTGGACACATGTTAGTCTGAAAACGAATCAGTAATTCCTACCTATAAGTTAAGATTTCAGTGACTCACTCATCAAAGAGTTCCCTGAAATGGGGTTTGTGACAATGCTAGCTACGCATGTAAATGGAAAAAACATTAGAAATGTTTGTGTTACAGCCAAATGAATCTTCCTTTTCAATCTCCTGCAACAGACATAGAGTTACATTGAGACATGCACCTTTTAACTACAGCATCTCACCAGCCACTCACTCAAGAAAAACTCCTTCCTTTCACCTTGATTCTTTTCTGCAACTCCATTTTCTGTGGCACATGGTCAATTCTCAAGGTCCAGTATATGTGGAATACTACTGCCTGCTTCTTGCACTGCACTGCTGCTTCACCTCTGCTATCCAAACTCTACCAGCTTGTCATGATTTCAGGATCCAGTTCAAAATTGCTCTCCTTGTTCTTAAAACCCTCTATGCACTTGGATCCAGCCAAGTCCAGCCTATCTCACAGAACTTGCCTCTCTCTTGCCCTCTGTATTCCCTCTGCTTGTCTACAACTGGCCTCTCTCTCTTCTACAGGACTTACTTGTTGATGTGAAACCTCTTCTGCATCTTTTGTTAGCTGGAAAAGTCTCTCTGCCCTCCTGACTCTCCATCTCATTCCAGTTATTAGCTGAAATATATCTCATCTTAATTTCTCTCTCCCCCTAGTTATTTTTAATGATCGCTGCTATTGTGTTATTTCACTCAGTGGAGTATTTTGTGGCACCATACATGAAAGATGCTATGCAAAATAAAGTACATTAAATGCAGTACATGGACTTTATCATCAATTGTATGCTATGCATTTAATGAAGATCTAGTCTTTTGTTTCCTGTCCAAACAATTCTGAGATATTCAATACAGCACGATTTCAATACTTAATGTGCTCAGTCTCTACTTTTCCAGCCAGTCTATGAGATCTAATGCCTCTCTCTCTGTGAGGTCAAGAAAATGTTACTCAGCTAAAACCACAGCCTGCAAACAAACAACTTAATCAGTGGGTAGTGGTGTCAGCAGCTGCATAGCAGTATCAAGAAACACAGAAGCAATTCTAGAAATGGGGGAAATGAGCATGTTGAAGAAAAGGCTTTGCAACAGAGCCTTTCTATGAACAGCTTTCAAGCCAGGGATTTCACAAATCACACTTTGTGCTGGGACTGAATTTCAGATATGCAGCTCTGGAAGGAATTGAACATTTAATTTTACTTTGAATCAATTTAAGATAAATTAATAGAGTTTCCATTGTATTTGCCAGAACAATTATTTTCAGCATGTTTAAACATATTCACTGACTACACTTCAAATAATAACAGGATAGATTTGAAAAGATGCTGGGTGTGGGGAGGCAACTTCCATTTTAGGGCACTGCACCAGTCTCACCGTTGGGTTTGGCTGTAGCAAAAGAAGCTATACTGGCTTTAACTTGCTGCAGAAATGAGTGACTAGTTTCACGTTGCTTCTATTAATTTTACCAAGATGGAAGAAGCAAAAGCTTTATAAATACAGGGAGCAAAAGACATGAAGAAACACATTTTTAGCGCAACATCCTTACATTCTAAGATGCTGAATGAAGAACAAGAGTATGTGCATGTGAAAATGCTGTTACTGATATTGATGTCCTGATTTGGGGCCCAGTACTGCAAGGTGCTGAGTAGAGCTGGGCAGGAAATAGTTTTCTTTCCCATTCAAATTTTTGAGACTTCAAAATTTTTTCCCCCCTGTACGGAACCAGGACAAAAAGTGGAAAACAACATACAGGGAGTTCTCGGACTTATGACGCCCGACTTACGTCGGACGCCACTTATGACGCTTTTCAATTGACTGCCCGTTTCGCCCCTACACAGGACCGGCTCTAGGCACCAGCAAGGCAAGCACGTGCTTGGGGCGGCACAATTCCAGGGGGCAAATTTTTTGCTTGGGGCAGCAAAAACCTAGAGCCGGCACTGCCCCTACAACGCTTGTTTCGCCCTTATGACACTCGATTTGCATAAAGTTTGCTTGAAATCACTTCCTGGTTGCATTATAATGGTATGGAGCTGGAAGGGGTTGCTTCTGATCAGCTTCGAGGCAACAGGGTAGCTTGTTGCAGGTAGGGTTGCCGCTGGTTTTTGATTGGCTCCCGGCCCCAGCCAATCAGAAAGCTTGAACAATGACTGGTTGAGGCTCAGCATGTGAGCCATTCTCCCTGGCTTTCTGAGCCTGTGTTGCCCGCATTCTGAGCAGCATGTCAGTTTATATGTTTATTTGAATGTGGTTTACAAAATACAGTGTACAGTAAATACATTGATGTTGCAACATTAGTCATCTATAATTCATTTAGTACAAAAATCTGGGTTATTGTGGTGAAAACAGTGTATCAAGCCTGGGTTCAGGAACCAACCCTCCCTTCATACCATTGATTCCTATGAGAAAAGCGGTTTCGACTTACAATGCAATTCTGAGGAATGAATTGTGTCGTAAGTCCGAGGACTCCCTGTATTGAAAAGTGAAAATCACGACCTGAAAATCTGGAAAAAAAAATCAGATTGGGTCAATCGAAACCTTTCATTTCAATAATTCTGGAACCTTTCTTGTCAAATTTGACCTTTTCATTTATTTATTCCCCCCTCCCCCACACACACATTTTTACTGGAAATTAACTTCCCAACAACAAAACATTTTGTCTACAAATTCTTTGACCAGTTCTAGGGCTGGACACTTTCTACCCCTTGTGATTCCAGGGAGAATTGAAGGCACTCAGCACATCATATTTTTCCCAAATAAGCAGTTAGCCTCTAAGTTCTCCAAAGCAGGGACTGCAGACTACTTTGTGTTTATACAGTACCTAGCACAATGGGGCCCCAATTCTTGTTTTGTCTCTAGACACTGTCATAATACAAATACAAAAATACAGCTCAACAATGCAGCTTCGCAGTTTCAAATGGCTGAATGGTAGCTGGATAGAGGTTTATTGTACTTGCATTTCACAAAATAGCCTTTTCACTGTGGTGCTAGAATTGCCTCCTATTGCTTAATGAAACACATAGCTTGTCAGCATGTTGTCAAGTCACTAGTGTAAGACATCCCTAGCAAACTAAATGAAGTAACTTTTAGATATGTCTTCCAGGCTACTAAACACAAAATGATTTACACTTTAAAAGATCAGACATGATAGATCAAAGGATGTGGGATATATTTTCTAAACAACAAAATACATCTAGAAAAAAATGCATTAAGAGTCAAGATCAAGAATTCCAAATATCTTCTTCCCAGTTTATGGAGCAACTGGATGTGGAAAAACTTGTTGAAATAAATCAAATGCAGTACTTTGTGAACTTGTGCAAACTACTATATTTAGCTCGATACTACATTGTTCTGAACGGCTAGGTACATGGCAGAATAAATTCCCATTTGTCTTGGTAGCATCAAGTTCCGACCACTTTTAGAAGCAGAATACCAGATATGATGCACCAGTGATCTGATTTTGTGTGGGAAAGCCTGTTTATATTCCAATGAAATATATATAATTAAAAACAAGAACACTAGGAAACTGGGAGACAAGATTTTATTTGTAGCAGGATAAAGTGATGTATTTCTGCTCTCTTAACTCAACTTTTTATAGCTTTTTAAAAAACAACACTACATGTTGCAATGTATAAAACTGAATTCTTTGTTGTTCTTACAAATCCTTTCATCACAGTCTTATGTTGCGATTTTGAAATCTATTTGGTAATGAAAGGTGTGACGGGTTCAGTCTCCACTGTTATGGGTTCGGTCACAGAACCCATAATATGCTTTATGCTTTTTTTGCATAAAGCATATTCTAGTTACATCGTATTCACACTCATAAGCATATTTCCATAACACATATGAAGTGCAACATCACACCCTCCTGAATTTACTGCCATGACACTGTCCATGGCGGAGGCAGTAAATCTAAAATTCCTCTTTTCTGGACAGGGCATCTGCTACCCAGTTCTCTTTTCTTCTCCTCCTGAGCATGCTGCTTCTCTCTTTCCTTCTCCTCCTGGGCAGCTTTCTGTGCTTCAATCTCTGTGTCTTTTAAGGCCAGTGCTTGCTGGTGTGCAGCCCCTTGTCTGGCTGCTTCTGCCTTCATGGCAGCCTTTTCCCGAGCAAATTGTGCATCAATTTCCATTTGTCTTCCCTTGAGACCATCACTTAATGAGCTGGGATACCACTGAGAACAACCCTCCTGCCAGAACAGGCGCCCCTCCACTCCTGTCTTGCTGAGTTAGACAGTTCAGTCAGCTTCAGCACAGACCCAGAGGTTGGGCAACATCTCTCTGCAGTTCACTGAAACTGGGATGCACTCAGCTCAGGGTCTTCTTAGTTAACACAGACTTTCCCAGCACCCAGTGTTCAGCCTTTTTGGGCAAGCTGCAACCTGTGCAGTTCTAGCTTCTTCTGAGCTTCACTCTTACTTAATTTACTTACTTTTCTGTCCCTATTTCCCTTACCCAAAATAAGCAAACAGAAAATAACAAACCAGTAACCACTTTGTCTTTGTCTGTTGTTCAGCCACCACACTTAAAACTCACTTAAAATTACTACAAGTGTCTCAAAGCAATCAGCTGTGCACATATCCTGTTTGACTACGCCACTGTGATGGGTTCGGTCACAAAGACCTTTTGCATAAAGCATATTCCAATTACATTGTATTCACACTCATAAGCATATTTTCATAAAACATATGGAATGCAATGTCACAAAAGGATCCTTTAAAAAAATCCCACTTTTTACAAAACAAAAATACACTTATAGGATGAAGTAAAAACAATACATTGGACATTGACTGTAAAATTTTAGTTTCTGAAATCACAACAATAGCCCACCGGTGACCAGTATTTAATTCTGTAATTCTTATTCAGGATACACTCATATTATCCTTATGGACTCAGTGGAAGTTGTGCCTGTACAAGGACTGCAGGGTTGGGCCCTAAGTCATCAAACACATTTTAATTTGGGAATACTTGACCTATGGATCAGATCATTAGCTGGTCTGAACTGACGTAGCTCCACTGACTTCATTAACTGAGGATTTGGCCCTGAGTGTTTATATACCCTTTCCAGTAGAAATGGACCCTCTGGAATCCCTGTACCATATGACATATCATAAAGCATCTTAATTACAGTTGTCCATGGCTGGGAGAGGAGAGGGATTAGGAAAGCTCCCTGTGCCTTTCCAATCCCCAGCACTCCTGTGCTTAAGCATCCATAATTTGGCCCTCAGGGCATAGTGGTAACCAAGGCCTTGGCTAGGCCCTCTGCACTGGGATGAATTTCACCTAAATGGAATAAATAAATGGGGGAATACAGCTTATGGCTAAACAGTTCATTATGCTGTGAAGGAAATGGCAATGAGAACATTTATACAACTACAGTCCTGGATGTTAAAGTAAGAATGGTAGTATTTGGATGTCAAATTACAATGACATTTTAGTATGAAGTCTGTAAAGCATTGTGGTGAATCCACACCAAGTACATGGATCATCACATAAAAGCTGGTTTAGAAGCTGGAAAATGGTCTTTCCAAATAAAATTTTTTAAATAGATCAGGCGATAAATAATGGGACCAGTTAAGATCTCAGCAATCTTCTATTAAGGTCCAGTTCTGCTCTCTTTGAAGTCAATGGAAGTTTTGCCATTGTCTTCACTGAAGGCAGGACTGGACCTTAAAAATGGATTTTATATATAATTGTTTAGCAAGGACTTTCATACAAATAAAAATATTCCCTTTAAAGAGAAATTATTACACATTTTATCAACGGAGCTAAATTGGAGTAAGTAATTTTTTTCATAGTGTTTAAGGCACGAACGATCAAAGTTCCTTGTTAACAATAAGTTATGAAACTCTTCCACAGTATATTCATTTTCTCAACTTCACACAGATTTATTTTTCTCAGTAGTTTAGCAACAAATTCTATTTGTACAGCAGAGGACTAAATTCTGCTGTCACTTACATTGGCCTCACTGACTTCAAACACAGCAGAACTTGTGTTACTGAGGACAGAATTCAGCCCCTAGACAGCAGTACGACATTTGATATGTTTCTGCAGACAAAACCCAGAGCTTAAAGATAATGCTGTAGACAGGCTGGCTGATAGTTTTTTTGCCATGTGGATTAGAGGTCAGACATGCATTATGACATTCAGCAGACCTTTGAGGCTAGAGTTTAAAAATGAATGACAAAAAGAACAAACAAAAGCTCCAGAATCACGTATGTATTATCACTGCTGTAGTATCCTTGTGGAGAAGAATCCTAGGCTTCCAGCCCAGGGACCTTGATGAATACTTGTCAAAATAATCACAGCTTTGTAGCTTTAGCACTGGTCTTTGAACAGCATTCAGGTTTAACTGACGTTCCTGAGATTAGCACCTTGGCAATTATTTATGAAAACAGCTGCATTTTCTTTAAAGTAAGCTGGTTTAGACAAGATACAAATTATTTGTATCAAATTTGATTCTTTAAAAAGTGATATTGTATAAAAATATACAGTAAATGACACAATGTTTATGCTGCCTTATCCCTTTCAAGGGAAATAAAATATATTGCAAATACTGAGTTAATTTAAAATACAGAAGGACAGAGAAGGCACTGAAGTCAGTGGGTATTTTGTCTATGTAACAACTAAGGGTCTGATCGAAAGCCCACTGAAGTCAATAGGAATCAGCGCATTGCCTTCACTGAGGTTTGGATCATGCTCAAAGTGAAGAGAGCAGAATTTGACCCATAATAAATAAGCATAATAAAGAATGATCAAATGTCAACATTATATATATTTTTTTTAAAATCTACATTAATCCACATGACCCAAAATGGCCACACTCTACACCCAATACTGATTGTGTTTCAAAGCTGGGTTTGTTTTTCGACAGTGCTGGAGCATTTCAGGATCAAGGTTTAACCAGCTGTTTTGCAGAGAATTTTTTTCAGCTGAAGCAACCGGTGTGGGAAGGAGCTGTTTACATCTGACTGCCACGAATGGAGTGGCTGTGCAGTTTGCAGCCCCTTTTGGAAGAGGCGTCACTGTGACCATGGGTACGGTCAGACTCCGTTCTGGACTGAGACCTGGAGTGCTGGGAACTGTTTGTGTTTGATTTTTGATGAGAGATTTTGCCTTTTCTGTCTTATGACACATTAGAAAAAAACACACAGAAATAACAGCGGCAATGAGTAAAAGAGCCACTGATGTAAGTGGGATAATGATGGACAAAGGGTTACTGTTTTCACGTGGCTTCACTTTGGGACTTTTGGCATTTGCTTTAACTGTGACCTCGGTTCTTGCAGATCTGTTCTCAACTGGTTCCCCATTAAGCAATGAATCTTCCTCATTTTGATTTCCCCAGCGATTTCGGTTTTGCCACCTGATCTGTACAGTCTTTCCCGGTGCTTCCGTATGTCCCTCATCCTCTTGGGAAACCGGTGGCTCATCCTTGGAAGTAGTATGAATTTTTAAAGTATCCGTGTAGGTTAAGAAAGGCACTTGACTTGTAAAACCCTGCACAAGTAAAGGATCATATGGCACTATGACATATTGAAAATAGCCTACAGCAGGCTGCACGTCATCAGCCCTGAGTATGAATGTGAACGAGTCATTTAACATATCAGTACCTGTCATATTAGCATCTACATCAACCAGCACAACACCTCTGTCAATGTCATTTTGTGTGAACAAATTAATTCCTACAAACGTAGCATCATTTATCGACCTTCTTCTTACAATTCTTCCATGAGCTGGGGGAACTATCACTTCAAATTTGGGATTGCTATTTGTCAAATTAGCTAATTCTGTAGCATCCAGGTCCTTGATCCTTAATTTATAAACCATCCTGCTTGGAATTTTCAGGTCAGATGCAGCTTTCACCAAAGGCCCTGCTGTGATATTGAGTACCTGTCCTGTAAGATTACTTTCTGAGGTGAACAACATAAACTCCAATATATCCCGGGATGCACTGAGATTTGTCATAAGATAAGATAGTCTTCCTGAGTGTAAGTCTGCCTGCTCAAACTTAGTAACCTGCTCATTTCCAATCAGTAAATGGCCATATTTGAAGGGCACTGTTATTTCATAACTAATGTCAGTACTTTTTCCATTTGTTGTAGCTGATAGCTGTACATTAGTAATAGTGACAGAGGTCTGACCCTGTGGAAGTACCACATCAGTAAGGTTCACTAGGGTGAGAGAGACTGGTGTGACTTCAAGGTTGAAAAGTTTGTATAATGGGCGATGTTTGCCATCAGTCACACTAAAGTAAAAAACCCCAGAGGATGAACTTCCATCTTGTACAAACCAAACTCTGCCACTATCAACATCAGCTTGTGTGAAATCTTGTATGGATGTACTGAGATTGTTCATCATTGATAAATAGCCATTGGTGGGATTGCTAATGACGGTGTATTTGATCTCCCCTGGACTGTTGTCTAAGTCTTCGACTTTCAAATTTTCTGGTCCTAACACAGACGTATCTCCTTGCAGAACTTTCAAACGCAGCCCTTTCGTCTTCAACTCTGGAACTTGGTCATTCACTGGAACAATGGTGATATTAAACATCTCTTCCAAAACATCGGTATCAGGCTTTGTTGCAGACTTACTCTTCAGGTTTAACCAAACAGCAAAAGTGAAATGATCAGCAAGTGATTCAGAGTTATCATGCATGTAAAAGATTCCAAATTTGTTAAGTATGTACTGGGAGAAGTTAGGTTTTTCTTTGGTAATATTTCTTTCTCCAACCACAATTATGCCATGCTGAGGTAAAGATATAACTTGATACCAGACTTCATATATAGAACGTTGCATGTCGGGTAACTTAGCCAATAGATTTGAAGCATCTAAATTTGTTTTGTTGATTAGGACTTTACCTCCTTCCTGGACAATAGCACCTTGCAGAAAGAAAAAGAGCCATTTAAAAACTATTACTTGGTCATAGCAACGTTTCAGAAATAAGATGCACATGTGCAGTAGCGATACTAACGGAGCTCAGGGAAGACCGATGTGGAGTCAATGTTTCAAATGCTCTCCTGGTATATTGATATCACATGACCCTCTGTCCCAGCTGGAAATATATTACCACTTTTTTTTAAAATGTAGAGATTTAAAAGTCAGAGGATAAATTCCTATATTGATGGATGGGTGCTGGATTAAAGATGTAGCAATACATTACAGCTACAGAAGACACTATATTATTATCCCTAGAAATTACTACCACATCATTATAGCAAAAAAGGAGAATTGCAACCACAACATTAAAGAGGAAAAAATAAATATACTGAATTTCTAAAGTGCTTTAATATTTTAAGGTCTCTTTTTAAAAAAAAAAAAAAAAAAAAAAGGTTTAGTGAACTTTAGTTTCCCAGGCTAGTCTTCTGGCCAGGCATCAGAAAGAGGCATATAAAAGAAATAATTCACAAAAACTCTTCTATTAATAATAAACTCAAAACCCTTTCTGTTTTTGCAAAACTTACATTTTGGATTTAAACTACATTTTGACCAGTGTCTCTTTAAATGTTTACTAAAACAATTGGAAATCATTTGCAAAATATTATCTACACTGCAATCTATGCTATAAATATTTTGAGGAAATTAATTATAAATTGTTATTGAGGAAAGGTTTGCCCTGCTCTTTCTAATTTGCTCATTGGATCCCGCATGTGGTAATAAACATTAGGTGTCTCAAAGAGCACAGTAACCTCACCTGTATTTGCAAGCAAGCGACTACTCTGATCATGTCTGTTAATTTCATATGAAATAGCAACGTGAAACACCTGGAGATCCAGAGCTGCTGGTGGGGAGGAGACTGTAAATGTAAAAGAATCTTCTGCACTCCAGCCCACAGCCTCATTATGTGTGTGCTCATAGATGATCAAGCCTTCATCCACCTGGCCAAAATAGAGGGAGTCAGTCACTTGAATATACAGGTACAACTGGAGAATAATCATAGGCACAACAGTCTGAAGCAGAACAAAGTGTCCATGACAATGCTTAATGATTGTATACATAATGTATGTGGGGAAATTACCTTGTAGTTCTACTGCCTTGAATATATAATCTGTGCGACCTTCAAGTCACTAGTGCCAGACTGGCAGAACTCCCCAAGCTCTTAAATTTGCTTCCCTTTGAGGGTAGTAGAAGTGACATCGAAATAAGTGAGTAGGCCCTCAAAAGGGTAAGACAGTACAAAATAGCTAATAAGGCACTGCTGGGAGATGGTTCAATGACTGTTAAGTCATGCTTTCTCTAGGGCACCTCCTTCACCACCTATAGTCCATAAAGAGCTGACTGGAGTCCATGGTGGGCAGCTCGTATACTCAGCAGGGAATGGCACACAACAGCCAGAAAGGAACCTACCTCACACTCTATCCTGTTGTTGCTGCCTTTGAGAATCAACAAACTTAAGAGTTAATAGAGTTCTGCCAGTCTGATGAGAAGGAGTTAAGTCTCAGGAGTGAGAGTCCAGTAGGATATCTTCAGAGAAATAAACATATCTACATACAACACTTTGCCCACCACTTTTCACATCAACACTTTTTTTGTACAACTGATACAAAGTATACATATATACACAAACACACACACACCATTTGTCCCACCACTGAAGTGTATCTGTCCCTGGGAATGCATATCTATTCCCAGCAGCACACAGCAAGACCACTAAGCATCAATCAGGGCAAGAAATGAAGAATATATTTTCAACTGAATTTCTGGTCTACAAAAAGCAATTACCTGCACTGGAATTTGGTCAGAATCTCAGGGTTAATACCCATAATCTTGTGAAAGTGCCCTGGTATCTCTAGTAAGCACAAGAGGTCAGGACTTTGTTTTCAAGTCTCATCCAACAGATTTATCCTCATGCTGAAACTGGTTCACTGACTCAGAGAGAGGAGTGTTACATACTGAATCCTTGGAGAACTCTCATTCAGCTAACTGACCCGGCTTAACCTGTGTTAGTTTGTGATTGCCAATGAGATCGCTGTTGTACCCATAAGTACTTCTTTACACAGCTTGCAGTCATCTCATGGACTTCTCTAGCACAGGTTTACATGACATATTTTTGAATGGACTGAATAATTCTATTTGATCATTTCTAGTGTTTCTAAAGCATGGAACTATGGAATCTAAGCTCCAGCTATGAATGGGACCAATCTGCTCCCCCTGAAATCAATGGAAAAGTTTCCACTGACATTAATAGGAGAACTGAGCCCTGTGGGCTGAACTTCCAAAACAACGTCCAAAGTAACATGATGTGTGTTGCCCCAAAAATACAGTTATTGCTAAACTTTGCCTTTTGTGACTCGTGTTTGCCAGAATCCCCAAAATGATGCAAAAAGGTCATATGTCCATGTAGATAGGGGGGCAGGATCACTCTCCTAAGCATAGCTCCAAGCTGGACAAAGCTGGACAAAGTAAATTTACTATTTTTACTATTTCTTTAAAATCTATCTAGGGTATTTTTACTGCACGCACATAGGAGTGTCTGGGCTAAGGAAAGGATCCCACTGGCATGGGGTTTTTTTTGGTCCATTTATGCAACTGTTTCAAATAGGATTAAAAATTAGAAGATAATTGAACGAGTTGTATTCAGTTTAATTAAACAAACATATTTGGATTTAGTCTGGGGAGGAAGCAAGCAGCTAGCTGACTGATAAAAAAGATTGTTGAGATATCATGAAAAGATTGCCAAGAAAACAATCAACTGTATTCAAAATTAATCTAACAGGCTTGGAAAATAAGATGCACAAACTAGTTTTTTATGCTGTCTGCAAAACAGCTGGCCTTGGACAAGTTTAGTGGAAAGTGGGTGATAATTATGGCTTTATTGAGGCAGTGAAACACAGACATAAGGAAGGAGATTAGCTAACTTCTTCTTTAGTCAAGATAAATGAGTTTCACTTGAGGTGAGAAGTATATATTTCTGAACACTGACTATAAGGCCAAAGAAACGGAAAAAACTAAATTGAACCAAAATGCTTTCCAGTTCAAACCTGATTCACAAGACTTTTATTAACAAACAGAACCTGAATTTCTTATTCTTCATGGACTTCACTATTTTTTATCTCAAATTCCTACTCAGTAGTTGCACAATTCTACGCTCCAAATATACATCATCAACCATATTTGCTACCTTTCATTTCTGTTTAGCTTGCTCCTGTATGGCTAAAACACACTGAGCTAAGCCAGGTGAGAATTTTTCCCAACATTAAAATTTTCCTTCTCTTTCCCCATTTCCTTCATAAGGTTAGAGGAGAATGGTTAAAACACCTGAGCCTTATCTACAATACAGCTACCACTAATGGAGCTGCACTTGTTGGAGACTATGGGTCCCAAAACTCCCAAAGACAGACAAGGCCTAAAATGGAGACAGACACACAATATTTGGCTGAGTGCTTTTTTAATTTGTAAAAAGGCATTAGAATTTGTAAGATCTACGGTTATAGGAAGAAGCTGCATGACATTTTGAAGTATTATTTGATAAATAACATTTAAAGGCTGTATTATATCTAAAAGAGAACAGAGTAAAAGTTACATGTACAACCTAAGCTATGGCATTTCCTGACGTGAGCACATAACTGTGTAAACCTAATGTTCATAAATTCATAGATTTTAATACCAGAAGGGACCATTACGGCCACCTGAGTTGACTTCCTGCGTAACACAAACCACAGAATTTCACAGAATAATTCCTGCATCAAGCCCAATAACTGTGGTTGAACTACAGCATATGTTTTAGAGAAACATCCAGTCTTGATCTAAAGATTTCAAGTGATGGAGAATCCACCACATTCCTTGGTAAGTTGTTGGTAAGTACTGTTAAAAATTTGCTCCTTATGTTGGATCATATTAAAGAAGTTCTGTATTAAAATCACAAATGAGTTCGATTCCCCATAGTTTAAATTCCAGGCTATTACTAATTAAGAGGTCTCTTGGTTTTTGGTACTGTTTCTCTCCCTCTCTGTGTGAAACTTGCAAGCTGCTAATTGTGTTAGTACATTCTAAGACAGAGTCTGTTCTCAAAGCAATTCTTTGTAACAACAACTACTCACACAGAGAGAGACTCAAAGCAATACTCTGTAACAACAGAAACAGCACCCAGAGACTCCCCGCCCTTTTGTTGTATTCATCTCGCTTTGTTAACAATTGTGATTAAATAGAGATAAAGGATGTATGTGGATGGATGCTTGGTGTGGATAATAACTTAAAGATCAGGGAGGTGCCAGCCTAAGAATCCAGTGTCCATTGGCTGAAGAAGGCGTCAAGTGGAAATAACCAGCGGACCCCCGGAGGGCAGACTGGAATCCACCCAACAGCCTCAAGGATGGGAGAACCAAAGAACAAGATAACATCTGGCAGCACGGAGCCGTCAGGAATGTGCCATCTGCTGACTGATTCAGCAACAGCATGATGAAGCAATTCCCATAGACTGGCATAGGAAGAAATTCCTATAAAAATGAACTCTACAAAGTGAGAACTTTGGGGTCTGATTCTGCAAACCAACTTCCAGGAGCATCAGATGTGCATCTGACAAGGCCCAGCTCCCTCCTCATGTCCAGGCCACCTGGCCAGTGGCTTGTTATGAGCAACTCTAAGGCTGGTAACTATGATAACAACCTTGCAGAACCTGTGTGTGTGTGTGTGTGTATGTGTGTGTATGAATGAATGTGTGAATAAATATGAAATTGAATGGAATGTTATAGCTATAACTAACTGCTTACTATGATTCTTTCTGTATTCACAATAAATGTGGCATTTTGCCTTTTCCCCTTTAATAAGATCCTGCTGGTTTTTATTTTATTGGTATAACACTTATTTCCAGTTTTATGTTGGTCAAGCTTCAACTTCCAGCCACAGGACCTTGTTATGATCTTGTTTGCAGATTAAGTAGCTGTCAACTATCAGATATCTCTTTTCTATGTAAGTACTTCTAGATCATGACCAAGTTACTTCTTAACTTTCTGTTCTATAAGCTACATAGATTGAGCTCCTTAAGTCTCACTGTGAGGCATGTTCTCTGAGACTAATTTGTTTTGTGGAACACACAATTATATCCAGATGCTTTACACAAAGGCTCAGCAATTCTCTTTTAGTAGCAGCCACACCTATAAGGTTCTTCATGGAAGGTAAATGAAGTTCCCTCTTTTTAACCCTTCAAATTCAAGGTCCTGCATCATGGTTAAGAGTCTTCTATCCAAGCATTTCCTTTGGAGGGATGCTCTTTAAGAGCCTAATCTAATGTTCACTGAAGTCAACAGAAAGACTCCTACTGACTTCAAGGGGACTGGGTCCAGCCTAAGTGATCATGAAATTTGCTGCTAAGAAGGGACTTCTTGGATGACTTCTTCACCCAGGACCAATGACTTCGAACCTGTGCACTAGTGAGGAGTGAGAAATCAGGAAGGGAAACGGGATCAGCCGACTAGCACTGGACATTGGAAAAGTCCACCTTAGTTAAAGAAATACCATTATAACCAAAACAAGAGAGTGCAAATTATTCAGACTTCACCAATTTCCAATAGGGAGAGCAGGGGCTTCTTATCTAGTGGTCACTGCAAATTGCCAGATATTGAATGACACAGCTAAATTGGGCAATGATTGTGATGGGACACATAGCTGGCACAAAAACCAGTGTAAAAGGACTGGGCAGAGATCGAATAACTAGGATGCACTTTACAATAAGTCTGCCACTGGACCTTCTGTAATGTGAATGCTTACCATGGATTGGGTAAAAGTGGAAATATCCTGTGTGGTCTTGTCAGAGTCTATTCTGATCAGTCTTCCAAGTTTTGGGGCTCTGACAATAGTAAATGTGATAGTTCTGTTTCCTATGTTGGCCACATCGTTGGTTACAGCTTTCAGATCATGAGCTGAAATAAGTTTTCTAGACCCTAAATAATAATTAAAAATAATACAAGTTTACAACAATGTAAATATTTTGCCACAGGAAAACTTTCATATATACTGCACAGCCTATAATCTAAGTATATTATCATTTATATAGTACTTTATAAAATTAGTTGTTTGACTAGCTTCCTAATTGTCACCTCTCAATACTCAAAGAATAAGGATGTCCCCCCAAAAATACAGATCTTTGTCATGAGGCAAGTTCACATACAGTAGCTTTTATTTATACTGTAGTGAGGTGGTGTGGCCTCCCTCCAAGCCAGAGGGGGAGGAACCACTCTCTCTGCCCAGGTGAGCGGAGTCAGGCTGGGCTCGGCCCTCCCACCAGAAGTTGAGGGGCGGGGCAGGAAGTACAAAAGATGGAGCCCCTAGCTCAGCTGGAACAGAGCCGGGAAGGAGACAGATGTGTCCTTCTTGTTGCTGCCTGCTGACCCATCAGTGAAGCCAGCAGCACCCTGGACCTGGAGAGGACCAAGTCCGGGGAGGAGCTGGTGGGACTGCCGGCGGCTGAGTACCTGACGAAACAGAGGAGCCTGAGACTACGGAGCCTGATTTGGAACTCTGGTAGGAAGTAGCCCAGGGAAACCAGACTTTAGTTTGGTGGTGTTGCAGCTTAACAGCTGGTCAGCGTGTTGCAGGAGCATCCACGCTGACTCAGTGGCAGGACACCTTGCCACCTTAAGGGCCCTTGGCTGGGATGCAATGGAGTTGGGTGGGCCTGCATCTCCCTAGCCCTGCAACCCCACCTCTGGGGTGGCAGCCTCCCCACCATAAGCCACGAAGCCTGTGTTTGTCTGTTGCCTGCCAGAGCCAGGATGCTAGACTGTTGGCCAGCGCTCCCCTGCCTGAGGGCTAGCGCTCTAGACTGTTGGCCAGCGCTCCCCTGCCAACAATAAACAAAAATTCAGGGAAGCTGTGACCTGTCTGTGACTTTTGCTGCTGCGACTCCATGGTTTCCCCCACCACCGTGGTTGCTGGGAGCTGTGGGGTTTCCCGTCCACCCACAGCAGCTGGGAGCTGCAGGGTGACCATATTTCCCAAAGAGAAAATGGGACACCCCAGCTGCTTACCAAGGCATTCTACTCCCCCCGCACAAGGCTGTCGTCTGTCGCTGGAACCCTGAGGAGGGGTTCCTCAGGACTCTGTCACCTGTTGCTGGAACCCTGCCAGGGCCCCACTGGCTGTCAGCTCCAGAGTCCTGCGGCCCCAGGGATGAAGGACAATGTCACAGAGATCTCTGGAAGTCATGGATTCCATGACTTCCATGACCTCCGTGACATAAACATAGCCTTAGTCATAAAGCATGGGCAGAGTAGCTTATGCCCAACTTCGAAGACCAGACATATGCTCTACAATGTGTCCAGGCTTCACCTGCCCATAAAGCAAAATTCCTGAGGTTGCTTCAACACTGAGGCTTCCTTCAATCCCATACAATGTAACCAGACAGTGACTATTATATATTTGTGGGTGGGAGGCTAGTGAAAAAGAAGAAAAAACAGTGCCAGTACCGTAGGCACAACCCCTTCAGGATAGTCAAAGTGCCGCAGTTCAGAAAAGCTGAATGAAACAAGTTTAATGTACATCGCTACACAGACAATCTCAATGTTTAGGAGCAAGCTTTTTCATTTTTATAGAGCAAGTGGCAAAAAAGAGAGAGAGGGAGAATGGAAAAACCCTGAAGAGTTAAGGTTAACCAAAGTGTGAAAAAAACTTAGCACAATTTCTCTCTCTCCATATATATATTTACTAAGTCAAAGTAAAATAACAGCTCAGCAAAGACTGTAGACCAAGCTGAGCAGTGGTGAAGGAAATATATTTTCCTTGCTGGAAAGCTGTCAGAAAGTCTAGAGGCTCTTCCTACAAAAATGTGTCAGGAATATTTTTCTTATAATTATATTTGGCTTACAGTAGAAATTCCTGTAAACCCTGTGCCTGAGGCAACCTTACAAACCAAAAAACACCAGACAGGCATGGTACAGATTAATAAGGCTTGTAAGTAGATTTATTTTAATCACATTTATACTGACTGAATTACAAGACCATGCTGCAATAACCTGATTTTTTGTTTCCTTTAAGTGGTTTGTATTATGAGGCTTTACTTATGAGAATTCTGTTTGAAAAGGTAAACAAACTTAAATATTTCTCTCATGCTAGCTTAACACAACATATATAGATGAAGAGCTGCAGTGCAAACTTCCCCAACACTTTTAATGACAGGTTTCAGAGTAGCAGCCATGTTAGTCTGTATCCGCAAAAAGAAAAGGAGTACTTGTGGCACCTTAGAGACTAATAAATTTATCTGAGCATAAGCTTTCGTGAGCTACAGCTCACTTCATCGGAAGTGAGCTGTAGCTCATGAAAGCTTATGCTCAGATAAATTTATTAGTCTCTAAGGTGCCACAAGTACTCCTTTTCTTTTTCCCCAACACTGAATCCCTCCGTGTTGATGGACAACCTTCTCTGAAAGACAAAGGTAGTTCAGGCAACATACTATCCGTATGAAAGGTATAACGCAGAAGTGCTGGTAAGAGACAAATCTTTATTTCTTAGGCCCCAATAACAAGATGTGAGTGAGTTACAAGAGTTAAACCTGGGACCTTTCCAGAAATTAGTGTCTTGTGTTATGCTACTGTCTCATCCAGGAATCACTTCTGGGCAGAACTGTGCTATAGCAGAGCTTGAAACTTGTCTACTTGCCAATGATGAGTACAAAACATCTCTGATGAGTGCGGCTCCTAATCCGTCAGCTCCCTCAGGACTTAGGCTTTCATTTAAAAAGTTAAGATGTTGGCTCTTATGGTTGCAAGCATAAACTTTCACATGTGAACCAACGCAATTCTGTCTTCCCCAGTCAACAAAAAGACAACTGTAGGTCTCTGCTGCTTTTCATAACATTCTCAAGGAGCAATTAAGTGAATCAGCCCACTGGTTAGTATCAATGTTGCAATTCAGAATCCTGAGGGCATTAAACTTTACTCTGTTCCTATAACTTATGAGCAATTGAGACAGGCTCAATATTCTAACACGTACTTTATGCCACTAGCTTCTATGAACCTAAAGAAGAATGTTGGAATTAATTTAGTTTAGTAATCTCCTGTGTTTAGAAGTAACAACACTACAGGTCATACTAATGTGCATATATATCAATACCCGTATCAATAAGTTAAACACGTGACAAATTAATTCAACTGTGGTTTTAAAAATTATGAATTTGGATATGTGAGAAACAAATTGGGTGAGAGCAACAAGCTTTTGTGCTACACAGAGCTCTTTTTCGGGTCTCAGTGTAAGCTCAAAAGCTTGTCTCTCTCACCAACAGAAGTTGGTCCAATAAAAGATATTACTTTACCCACCATTTCTTTCTAATATCCTAGGACCAACATGACTACAACACTGCATACAACAAATTTAGATGTGTGTCTATCTACAGCTGTTTTATAGCCAGGCAGATATCTATCATATAATTGTACACATTATTTCCTATGCAATTATTTCAAATAAATTGAATCAAAATAATTTAATAGCCAAAGTCATACCTGGAAACACTCCCAGTCCTTTGTTAATTTCTAGGCTGATAACTAGTGTGCGAGCTGTGATACTAAAAATTTGTCGAGGTGCAAAGTTCAAACCATCTGTAACCTGAAAGTTGAAGCCTCCAGACATTGCTCCTAAAGAAAACAAAAATAATCACTTTCTTGTAAATTCAAATATTATTTTTAAAATCCCTTGTTATTTATTCAGAATATGGTGGGAACACACATTGGGACAAATTCTGTTCTCACTTACACCACGGTAAAACAAAAGTAATACCACTGAGGTCACTTCCAATTTGTACTTTTGCACCTGAACATCCAAGAGTTAAATTAAAGCATAACGCAGAGGCGATTAGAAACAATAAAAACTACTGAGTTCAATTTGCATTTTTAAGGCCAAATCCTCCACTGGGGTAAATCGTCAAAGTCCATTTGACTTCAATGGAGCTACGCCAATTTACATTAAAGGAATATCTGGAGCTTAACCTCTTTATTCTTCCCTTCTTTTTGTTTTAGCAGTGGCACCATCATTGAAGTAGCAATCTGGCCCAGATGCAGTTTTTGCAGGAAAACAACTATAATGGCATTACTTTGGAATACGTTTGTAGAGATAAATCGTCTCTGAGTTTAAGCTGTAGCAATTAAAAATATTCTGCAGCAATTAAAAATATTTCACTTCAAGATAGCTTCACTGAAGAGGACACGCAGTCGCAGACTAAACTATTACACAGCCAGTGTGTGCTAGAAAGAAATACATTTCTTCTTAGAAGCTCCAAGCCTGGATTTACTCTGGCTTGACTGTCAAGCAAAACATGTCCCAATGACTGCTCGTGGATTGGAATATTGTAAAATTATACTGCCATGCTCTACTAGTCCAAAGCTCACAGCACTGCCAGTAAACTGCTGAACAAGTGATGAGTAGGGGACGCTAAGATTATTTTTTAAGAAAAGGATCAATGAAAAATTTAAAATGTTAACTGTTGTCAATAGCTGTTAACATTTATAAGTATCTGCCTGTTGTACTTAATTTAGCTCCTTTATATTGCTATATGAATGTATTTCCTGTAAGCAGAAGAGATCATTACACACTTTCATGTAACGATCAGCACTTTTTGACAAGTTATAAATTAACATATCAGAAGAATTAATGTTGGTTCTGAGACCACAGTTAATGACTTCCCCAAGGAGTACCCTCAAAACCAGCTAAACAGAATATAAGCTCTAGAAGCTCAAGCTACATCATTTTTGTTTTTAAAGCTTTAACTTTTCCAATGTTTTTTCTTGATAAAAATGCACAGCCGGTTGCTGATTTAAAGGGCTGACAGGATGTGCCTCAGGTGAGGAGAAAAAGGCTTATTTAGGTTCACTTGCTTTCTGATTAATGTGGATCAAGTGTCTGATAGAAGTAAACAGAAGTTTACTATGGAAGCGGAAGTAGGCCATAAAGAGCTGACTGGATAGCCAGCTCCTATTCACTGCCACAGTATGCATCCGATGAAGTGAGCTGTAGCTCACGAAAGCTTATGCTCAAATAAATTGGTTAGTCGCTAAGGTGCCACAAGTACTCCTTTTCTTTTTGCGAATACAGACTAACACGGCTGTTACTCTGAAACCTATTATTATAGTATTGTGTTATTTCTATCATAACTGATTTTAAAGGGGCCACTGAATAGTTTGATCAGAATGTAGAAAAGGTGAAGTGAAAAGAAAGGAGGCCAGAGAGAAGAAGGTTGTAATTGTTGCAGTAAGTAATGGTGAGGCCCTGGGAAAGGATAGGGCTGGGAGACTAGAAAGGAACAACCTGATTTCAGTGATACTACAGAGGAAAAATGTGTCGATTTAGTGGCAGATTCTGTGGAGGGAAAGGAGGAAAGAAATGACACAGATTGAAAGCCTGTGTAGGCTGAATGGTGGAATGCTGATCATGACAGAGAAGAGGGGGCTAGGATGGATATGGAAAGAAGGAGAATTTCAGTTTTTACTATACTGAGTTTGAGCTGGTGACAGGACAATCAGGATGAGATGTGGAAGAGACAGATAATGATGCAACGCTGAAGGGAGAGGGAAAAGGTGAGGATGAAGACGACCACTTATGACTCACAACATAAGAGTTATTAATCAAAGATGTGTGATACCAAAGTGAAAAAGCACAGAGTGCCGAGGGCATAGCCCTGGAGGACATCAAGAGAGCCAGAGGGAGGATAAACCACTGAAAGAGTGGTCAGAGAGACTAACCAAGAGCCAGAAAAACAAAGTCACTGGTGCCTAGGGATGCAAGAACTTCCAGGAGGATGGAATGATCAACAGTATAAAAGAATGGCATAATGGATGGAAGAGAGTAAGAAGGGGATCGTTGGCCAGGATAAGGTCATTGGTCACATTTGGTAAGAGAGGCTCCAGGGAATGGAGGGAGCAGAAGACAGATTGCAGGGGCTGGTTAGTGGAGCGGAAGTCAAAGAAGCAGAGGTAGATGACTGGAGATGAGAAGTTCAGCGACACCTGGCAAGGCAAGCATGGCCAAAAAAGGGGCTCCGAAGACTGGGACAAGAATAGCATATCTCAAGGCAGAGGGAAGGAAACCAGATGAGGAAGATGAAAGTGGTGAGAGAGATACTGAGGGGAGGTCAAGTGTGGACAGGCTCCAGACTGTGAGGTTAGAGTTTGAGAATAGAAGAAACACCTCCAAGTCATAGGCCAGGGTGAAGGAGAGAAGAATGCAGGTAGAAGGAGAACAAAAGTGGGAGAAAGCAGGAAGGGTGAAATATTTGCCAGATAGGTCTCCTTTTCTCTTTGAGGTAATTGGTGTGATTCTAGGCTAAGAGGAGGACTCAAGAGGAGAGTTGTGCAGCATTACAGTTCAGACACAGAGTAGGTTCCACACTTCTGATCACTGGAAAATAAACTATTACAGACTGAGTTTCACAGCCTAAATGAGTGCAAATATCTTTATCTATGTTAATTTCCTATGGCTGCAGATGTGCATTTGTCATTTCTCAGACCCAAGTGATGAAGGATTCAGTGCCTCAAACCTAGGACATCACCCTTCTACCTCAATTGCAAGGATTTAACAAAAGGTCAAAATCTTCCCAGAGTCGCTATCGTTAAAATTACTAACTCATTTTTGCTGCATCCTGGATAATCTCTAAGACACAGTTCTTTATTCTGTATTCTTCCTAGTACCCCCTCCTTTCTGCTGCTGAGGTAATAAGGGAATGGAAGAGCACGAAAAGAGAGGTAGTAATAGCTTTATTAAAGCCCACCCTACTTTTATGGGTGAATTGGCTATGGGACACGTTCATTCCTGTAGCTTTCTCACCACTGCCACCTGGGGATCTGTGACTGACCCCTGCTCCTTTCTCATTGCACATGCATTCTCTTTGCAGTAGCAGGAATGAGCAAGCAGAGAAAATCACCCCGTCTCTGGCTTTATCCAGTATCAGGAACAAGCCGAGTGGTGAAGTGGTTGTCCTCCACTGCCTCATAGGAAGTCTGATATCACCCATGGGAAGCATGGGGTAGAATATCATTGATCTGTTCTTCTCTAAGCTGCATTCCTGGAAATCTGCTTTTAAGATGGGGTTTGTGGTTAAGCAGCACACAAATTAGGAACTACGTATAGTGCCTTTCATCAGAGAAGAACCCACACACTTAACATACTGTGGTAACTAAGGCCCCAAAACTATGAGTTTTTTCTATTTAAGAATTGCCCAGGCATGAAGGACTCCTAGTAAAGTGAGAAGAGAGTGTTGAGAGAATAAAAAGGCCTAACGGCTACATTTCTTCAATAGTTTGAGGAAACTCAGAGCTGTTGCAGCCTTTCACAGAAGTGTTCTGCGGTGTAGCTAAAGAGACTTCACCTTTTTCCCTGTCTATGAATGAATTAAAAATCATATTACATTAACATCAAACTGTGATGTAGACAGACTAGTTGCCAGCTCATGCCAAGGCCCCAGGGTCTCAACTGCCAACAAATGCATAGCTGGAACCAGTCTGGCTCACCTGTGTATTGGTACTGTTAAAACAGGTATTAGATTTATAAGAATGTGTTTAGATTTTATGTCAGTTGCTGCATGTGTTAATCTCACGTATAATATCTGTATCCCATGTTATAAGGTAATATTTAAGTGTTTGCTCTGTAACAGTAGATCACCAGATGGGAGAGAAGCATTAATGAGTGTGAAATGACTAATTTCCAAAAGGATGTGTTGTCTCCTGCCCAACAAAGAAGGCCCATCAACATCAGATGAACTATTGTGGAACATCAGGGGACAAAAGATTTTGTTGATTACTACCCCAACTACCACCCCCACCCAATGAAAAAGAGACATGCAAGTGAATTCTTCCCAACAGTTGAACTGGCAACGTGAAGCAGAAGGGGAAGGAATAAAAAGCCCTTAAAAAGAGGAACTGTATCTTTTATGCAGCTTGGACTCTGAGGCACAAGGATTACTAAGCATAAGCAAAAAATCCACAGTGCCTGGCCTGAGTTATTATAGAAGCTTCTATTACTTTTTGAAACTTAGGATTGGAACTCATTTGTGTGTGTGTATATATATAAGTTTACCTGCTTTAACCTTCTAAATAATCCTCTTATTTCCTTTTCCTAGTTAATAAATCTTTAGATAGTTTATTACAGGATTGGCTACAAGTGTGGGTTTTGGTTTGTTAAGCTGCATTTGACCTGAGCTAAGTGACTGGTCCTTTGCGACTGGAAATATACTAAAAATCACAGAAATATTCAGGTTAAGAGATCATCTATCACAAAAGTAAGCTTACCTGGGTGGCAAGATAGATCTGAGTATCCAAGGGCACTGTCTATGACTCAATGGCAAGGCTGTTATAGTGTTTGAGGAGTTTACACTTGATAATTTGTTGGTGAAATCTAAGTATAGAACTCATAACCAATTTGGGGTTTGAGCCCTGGTTCTTACCAGTCTTCCCTGAAGTTGCTACTCACACTTGAGCTTTGCAGGACAGTTTGACACAAACACGGATATGATGTGATGTGCCAGATACACAAGCAAAATGGGAAACTTCCTGGAATCTATTATTATAAATAAAATGTGTACAAAAGAGAAGCCAACTATAAGTAATACAGCTTTGAGCAAAATATTATAAACTTTAGTGACAGAATTTATTTAATTGGCAATTCTGTTCGAAAAGAAAGCGGTTGCATTCATGTTGGTTTCTTTTAGTTTAAGTGATAAAGAGAAGAAGTAAGGCTAATGTTTGCAATCAAACATGCTTATGCTATCCAGTTAGTGAAATACATCTGTGCTGAAAGAGGCAGTAAAAAAAAAAGGAACTGAAACCAAATACTGTGTTTATAAAGATACTTCACCACAGAGTAGAATAATCAGAAATGTAACTGTTTGAGTAATAATGCACAAATTCAGATTAGCCATACAGACTACCACTGTTGTTAAAAGAAGAACAGAAACGGAAGATTTATAAAGCTATTCTGATTGGCTGGAGAACAACAGTTCTTGAATTGACTTTGCATTGTATAATGGAATATTACATTTAAAGAGTATAAACAAATATGGAGAGACTTTGTACAAACTACATGAATTTTAAACTGGACATTTCAGCAGCTAGACAAGTGTTGATGGAGAAATTGCAACTTGACCAAGCATAACTGCAATGCTGACCAAGGGGTGCACCAAAAAGGGGCCCATGGAAAGCAACATGCTGAGGTAAGTTGCTGACTGGAACAAACTAGTCAGTGTTCAAGGAATGTCCCAAGATGATTGCAACAGTTATGGCCTAACTTTTCTTACACAAGCTGGTGCAATAAGGTGTGTTACACAAAGAGACTGCAAAATTCCAGTCCCAGTTACAAGAGCTCAAAAGCTAATGTCTTGTCCCTGACTGAGGAGATGATTCTCGTTTTGATTGGACAATTCAAATCTTTGGAAAGAAATCTGTCACAATCTGATTGGTCAATGCCACCATTTCCAAGAAGAGAAATCAAGCTGGACCACACAGAAGATATAGAATAAAATGGCCTGTCTCCTTCAATGCATTGCTTCCCAAAAGCCAAAGATACCTGGAAAGGAGAAGACAGAGGTCCTGGACCAGCCACCTGGCAGTCTTCCTGGTGACAACAAGAACCTATCTCAGATAGGCATCTTTAACTGTCTTTTATTAATTTCGAGCAAGTTGGGTTGCCTGGTGGCGTATTAGGAAAAGACTACAGTCATGTGCATCCTTTGCTCCATCAGCGTTTGCAGTGTCAACTCCTGCTGTGAACAATAACTGAACTGAAAGCTGACAGCTGAGCATAGATTCGGTGAGAAGTACTATATAGAATTTCTCTTGGATAATGATTCAAATCAGTCAATTGACCACTTTCTGAAACTGAGTACCTAATTAATAAATAAGTGTACGTGCTTGTATGTGTTTTAAAGATTGTCAGTTATATTATCTCTCTTTGTTTTGGAACAGATTCCAATCAAAATTTTTGTAAAGTAGCTTTAAAACTGAGCAAGGTACAGTTAGTAACTAAGATTGTAGAACTGTACATGTGTCTATCATAGCTAATAGTTTCATACCGTCTTTCAAATTCTAGGTGTATACAGACATAAGATGAGACCAGGTGAGTGAGCTTCTTGTACAGCCCTCAGTCGAAATAATCTGTCATACATTTAGGAGTTTATTTTAGGTAGATAGGAGTGTTAGTCAGATCATTCATTGGGAAATAGGTTAAAAGGGTTGACTACTATAGATCTATTGGGAAGGAGACCATGGCGAATTGGCATGTATAATAATTGACCAAACAGTTTTGTGATTCAATTTTGGATTGTTTTCCCTCTGTTGTCTTAGCAACACTGGAGTTGATAACCAATTGGCATAAGTCAGGCCCTATCCTGAAGGAATCAGTCAAAAATCTAAAAGTCTCCTTCACAATAGAGTAACTATGTGTAAGTATTATTTTGTGTTGGGGTTTTGTAATTTGATTTTGAAAACCTAAATATCAACCAATTTTCTAATTTATGTAGCCAAATCACAGTCCAATGCCATTGTTGTCTTCTTATATCCTATACTATTAGCTACTGTTCTTAAGGATGTTTAGTAAACTCTTTAAAACTAATTGAATACTTTTTCTTTAGTGAAGCAGTCAAAATCAAAAGAACCCTAAGTCAGGTGATGCTGCAGGTAATCAGTTACTTAACACAGGTTTGTTTTATAATACACACTTATAATCTTTCTTATAATACACACTGAAATATGAACTATACAGAAAAATCATTTCACCCACTACAGAAATGCAGCCACCTCTGGGTGAAATGCAGCAACTGACAAACAGCACACAGCAACCATACACAAGAGTTTAGAAGAGGCATTAAGGAATACTATACACCTAAAGAATGCTATATCCAGTTGAAACTGCAGAAGAAATTAAGATAGGTAAATACAGAAGCTGACATTTAGCTGAAACACTAGAGTTAAGAACACTTCCCTTACAAAAAGTCCCTTGAGATCCTTAACAACAAATGGTCAGAAACTCAGTTTTACATCTCATTTGAAAGATGGCATCTTCAGCATCACAGTGTTCCCTAACACAAAACGCAGGCATCAGTTCAGTACTGACACAGAAGGAAAAATACCGTATACTAAGATACAGCCTTTCCTATCCCTCCACACAGCTAAAACTCTCATCAGGCTCCCATCTCACATCTCAATTACTGCAACATCCTTTTCTGTGGCCTTAACAAATGAAATCTTTTCCTGCTCATATCCATTCAGAATGCTGCTACTTAGATCATTTTCCTAGCCTGTCACTTTGACCATATCACCCCTCTCCTTGCATTCCTTCACTGGCTCTTCTCTATCTCCATCAAACTTGACTTCACTTTCAAGGCCCTTCACAATCTATCTCCATCTGACATATCATCTCTCATTCAATATTGATATGTTGACTCCCACCTCCAATCAGCCCATGATGTCAGCCTCCGTTGGTCACTTGTTAAATTTTCAAACAGGCATCTTCATGCTTTCACCCATGCCACCTTTCACATTTGGAAGAAGCTTCCCCTAACATCCTCAAAACTAGCTCATTATGTACCTTCAAATCCCTTCTTAAAACTCTCCCTTGCTGTGAGGCCTACAGAAAGCTTGAGAGCGGCTTGGCTGCTGCTGTGCTGAGACCAACGCCTATCGTGCTGACCAATACTGTGTCACTGTTTCCTTGTATCCCTGACGGTCTGCCTGTATCCAGCTGTTGTCTCTTGTCTTATACTTAAATTTGTAAGCTCTTTGGAGACAGGACTGGTTTTTGTTCTGTGTTCGTACAGCATGTAGGACAATGGGGTCCTGATCCATGACTAAGGCTGCTAGGTGCTATGGTAATACAAATAAATCAATCAATAAATCTACTGAATTATCAATACTACTTCCTACAACACCTAGGTGTTTGCTGGAAGTTACCTACTCAGGTAATGACCTGAACCCTTCCCTGTTTGGCTTGTGAGATTATACACCACTTAATTAGTGCTTCTAAAATTACACATGTTACAAGAATATCTCCATGGGATTACATCTGTGAATATCCCCATAGGATTATATAACAGAATATTCCCACATGGTAGTTTTAGAACTACCTACCATTGTGTACAAACACCAGCTGTCTTTCCATTATATGAGCCTGGGTAAAATTAAGGATGCTTTTGTTTGGAGAAGACTTAAGAGCCAAGTGGCCATTGCTAGGTTGAGTAATAGAGTACACTAGCTCTGATGCTGAGGAGTCTTTATCTTCTGCACAGAGGTCATCAACTGTTATTTCCGTAACTGAGCCCACCCAAACCTTAAAAAACAAAAACAAAAACAGAAGAAGAAAAAATTACATAGATTGGATTGATTCACTGTATCTCATGTTGCTAAAACAGGTAACCCTGTAATCCAGTATGGTTTCTTATCGTTGACTGTAGTGTTTAACATTCTGAAATTATTTAAAACTTCAAGGTATCGAGCAACACCAACAAACAACCTAACCAGTTTTAAAATGCAGCTTGATACGTTATATAATCTTGTTTATGAACAGGATTACATAACGTGGTTCCCTGCGACAGCAGGGAACTGGACTTGATGACCCAGGAAGATCCCTCCAGACCTGTCCATCAACCAACTCCTGCATAAATCAGTATTTCAGAGGAAAGTGCAAATGTCTGACAGTGTCTGTATTCTGACAAATGCAGCAGTTTATTTCATGGAGTGTTAGAGCCATGTTCTTCCCTGTGGGCAAAACACTCAGCGCCCTCAACTTCCAGTGCAGTAAATGGCACTGGATATGTCACAAATTTGGGCCATAAGAAAGACAACAGATTAAAGTAAAATACAACTACTAATAAAAAGGCAACACTTTTTTTTAAACTAAATATTTTCTTTCAACTCCCACCTACTCACAATATGCACCAAGGGCTCAATCCTGTAAAGGACTGATAACTCTTGGAGGTACTGACTGCATGGGAGATGAAGGCACTCAACACTTCAGACAGTTGCTCAGCACTTTGAACCAAGGCCTAAACTGAGACAAAAAACTAGAGTTTATGAACACAGCATAAAACCCACTACTTTAATTCTAGCAATTCTAGTGCAAACATGACACGTGTCTCTGTGTCTTCAGGCCAATGATAAGGCCCTGGGTTTACTCAGGTTTGCGGGCAGACGAGCACTATAAGTACTGATGTCCCAGGAGAGGAGCATTGTGTGGGCTTCATTTAATTTTGGGCGGTTATTTTCTGGCTTGAAAGAAAAGAGCAACTGTTGGCTTTACTTTTGATCTGTTTGCATTTTTAATTATGGGTTAAGGTGCCTAGAGCCCAGGATAGGACATATCTATTATAAACTGAAATCAAGTCCATAGATATTCAACACATGCACACCAGCTCATCCCATGAAGAGTTGATTTATAGCAGGGATCGGCAACCTTTGGCCCGTGGCCCACCAGGGAAAGCCGCTGGCAGGCCGGGACGGTTTGTTTACCTGCTGCATCTGCAGGTTTGGCTGATTGCAGCTCCCACTGACTGCGGTTTGCCGCTCCAGGCCAATGGGGGCTGCAGGAAGCGGCATCCAACACATCCCTCAGCCCATGACGCTTCCCACAGCCCCCATTGGCCTGGAGCAGTGAACCGCGGCCAGTGGGAGCTGCGATCAGCCAAAACTGCGGACGCTGCAAGTAAACAAACCGGCCCAGCCTGCCAGCGGCTTTCCCTGGTGGCCACGGGCCAAAGGTTGCCAATCCCTGATTTATAATATAAAATCTTTGATAATCAACAGTTCTACTTAAGGTGCAGAACAGATACCATAATGTACCTCTCTGACTTTTAGTGTATTAATAATATCATATTGCATTTGATTCCATTGGCTTTTCTTGCCTCTGCCCAATTCCTGCTCTTTAATTCATTATCAATAGCTATTTGATGGCAAGGTTATGTTAGTAGTTTAATGAGGAAAAAAATATCCTTGACAAAAGTTATTTCACTTCTCCTAAAAACAAAGATAGGAGATTTCTTCCTGATCCCAACAACTAAGCATTTTTTCTTCAGAAAACGTGAGCTTTTCTAATTTTTTTTTTGGGGGGGGGTAATCTTTGAAAACAAAGATGTATCTTTAAAGACACATGATAACTGATGATAAATGCTGACTTTTTAATAATGCCCACTATGTAAAGGTTTTATTGCCACTTGTTTGATGATCTGTAACCACCCCAAACTCTTGCCAATAATACCTTCATATCACATCATCCTGTACATAGAAAAATATAATACATTGCATATAAATGGTAAAACACTAGGGAGAATATTTACAAAAGAGCATGCAAATGTGTAGCCATGTGTAACTCCAATGCTAAACCTCCGCATGAATTTTCCTCATTCAAACTTAAGAAATAATAGGGCTTTTTAGCTATAAAGATATTGTTTATTCCATGCCTCCCCAGCACGCTTACACACAATGCCTTTTTGTGTGCACACTGTGTTAAGAGTCTCCGTTTGCTGTATAATGTGATACATGAGGAATGAAAGGAGATCCATAAGCTGAAATGGAATGTAACGAGGCAAAACACTTGAAATACTGCAAATACTTTACAAGTGACTTATTTGCATCACATAGGGTGGAGATCAAGGTTTCCTTAAGAACAGAACAAAAAAAGTATGCAGAACTTCCGAGATGTCAGTTTTGCACTAATTCAGCATTTGCCTAACACATTCTACTACTACAGTAGCAGGAAGGTTCATGACCTTGCTTGCTGAGAAATGAAAAATACTCCATTGACCTAATCCAGTGTTCTGCTTATAGAGATACCCTGTTAAGCAGAATTAATTAACAAGAAGGATAATAACTGTTAGATTTTTTTAAAGAAAAATTCCACATATATGAAAATATAGCCACCTTGTGGCTACATTGCAGTACAGCCACACCTTACTACTACTAAATCTTACTTAAATGCATAGATAAACGGGACCAGCAGAGTAAGGATTTTTATTTTCTCTAACCTGAATCCCCCTGATTTTTGCAAAAATGCTGCTTAAAACATGCTTAACTTTAAAAGTTTCTGTTTAAGACACAATGAAGTAAATGGGTTTCAAATGTGTGCTTAATGTTTACCATGTACTCAAGAGCTGTCATGAATAGGGACAAACTTAAGCCCATATTTGTGAGCTTTTCTGAATCAGAGCTCTCATCTGTTAGCTATTCTCTGACAGGGTTTCTCTTTCTGATTGTTCAACTGGACTAAAAGTCCTAGCAATTCCCTTGTAATTGTTTAGAATACTTATGGTTTTAAGTTACAGAGTGAAATTAAAGACTATCGTTTCTCGTATTAATAAAACTTTTCAAATCTGTTATGTTCATGCAAATATTGCAGAATGATACAGAAGTTCAAAAAAAGGAAAATCCAATAGCCCTCATCCCTTTAAAAACAAAACATCACCCACACACAAACACTAAGGGGGGAAAAAAAACCTGCTTTGTTCACCACCCTGATACCAATCATAAACACTGTGGTTTAAAGAGGGAATGTTGAGGAGGCCTCAGAAGTGAGGGAATTGGAGTAGAAGGAATCACTTTACATTTGAGTGAGTAAGTTTGACACTTTGTTGTGTTTGGCAAAAAGTCCCATTACAAGACTAAAATGTAACTTCAATATCCATCTGGAGACCACCAAGAGCATAATACTAACTTCCATAGGGGCCCTCTGTTGCTAATGGATGCCCATAAAGGGATCTGATACTTTTAACATTTTTGTTCTGCTTAGTTACTGATTTAGCTGTTCTTTTAAGAGCTTTGTTACACCCCAATCTTGCAGGCTTGCTCATGTGCTTAGCTTTATGCACTGTGAGGAGTAAACAGTGTGTAAAGTTATAACATGAACTAGTGTTTGCAGGATCAGGACCTTATTCTGTAGTAGGCAACATGACCAAATCTATTGCTTGAAATGCAAAAGTTTCTTGCAAGAAAGGTTATCCTCTAAACAAGGTCTTGCAACAAGGTCAACAAAGTGGTTTTCAGGGAATTTTCATTCAAGTTTGTACATTTACTTCTCATTTCTAAAAAGGTATAAATTAAGCCAGGGCTATTGTATTTAAAAATACATAGATTACTACAAGCAGGTTAAAATTCAACAGCTAGCAATACAAGATTCCCAGATGAGCAAGCACAGCCTGGCTGGAACCTCGAATTTAGCAAGTTTCACCCTAGGTAAGCACTGCCTTGGAACTCCCAGCTGATGATAATAGTCAGCACTGAGCCAGGCTGTCAGTTCAAAAAAAAAATCTTTATAATCCACTTTTCCCCCATCTATTTTAGGCATTCATCTTGGTTTAAAGTGATTGGTTGGAATAAATCAGATTCTCCAGCTTTGTATAGTGTGCACAGAACTATCAGAAATGCAGTAGTTCTATATTAAGAACAGGGTATGTAAGCACAGTAAAGGGTCAAGCGTGACAAGCAAAACCACAGTCATGAATACAAGAACCATGAGGTTGGTGTAGGCAGGCTGCCCAATTGAGTAGATAGCATTTTATCTATGTTCTGGATGACTGACCTATTTCAGGATTAGATTGAAAAGTTGTGTTATTTATTTATGTTTTAAAATAAAGGTACATTTTGGGTCTGCCAATCAACTTCATGTGTTCCTATGAAGCCTGGTCTTAACAATCATTTAAAAAAAAATCAGTGTGTTGTGCTGCTGGGTCTCAATTCTGCCAAAGGATAGTTCTTCAAAGCAATTATACACAAGGAAAGAGAAATCAAGAAGTAGTCTTGGTGGACACCTTTCCCCTGGGTGTATTACTAGATTACAGTTAATACCTGCTGTGTTGACACCTGAAGAACCCCACCAGTGGTAATTATCCTCCCCTGCGGGAGTTTACTGTGTAATAGTTGATGCCTTCTTCGAGAAAATTGCCAAATTGTCAGGACTCAGCATGGTGTAAAAGCCTAATATCTATGGTGCACTGTAGTGTGGATGGATGCCCGCAGTGGGTAAATGCCATCACCGTGAAGCGCAACATTGCTAAAACTGATTAGTATAAATTATTATATTTTCTCTTTTTTTCTTCTGTGAAAAGGTTTATGGATGATGCTAAAATACGGTAATCTCTACAGTACTCGATCTGTCTACACAACACTCAAATACCATTCATACTCAGGATTAAATGCAAACATGTTTTAAATGTTATAATTTGTAAATTGCACTGTGCTATACTAGGGCTGATGCACTATGTAAATATCTAACATTATCCTCCTTCAAATCCCTCCTTTAAAAAACTCTTCTCTGGTGTGATGCCTACAATACACTTGCAGCTCATTTACTGTTAGATAGCTGATATGCCGTGACCACCATTTTTCAAGATGTTCAATATAATTTTATTATCTGTACTCCCACCCCCCACCCATGTATGTTTGTTTTAGTCACCAGTCATCTACTCTTCAGGGCAGGACTGTCTCCTATGTTTTTACAGTGTCTAGGACAAGGGGGCTCCGGCCTGCAGGCACAGTTGTAATATAGATAATAATCCTCTCACATTTATGTAAATCTGGAATTATACCACTGAAGCGAATCGAGCCACACCAATGTGAAATAGGGATGAGAAGAAACCATCCTTTATTCTTTACAAGATAGAATGGTTGGTTAAATGCTATCTATGGTTACTAGGAGAAAAAAATAGACCAATCCTACAATCTTCAATTCCATAAGTTCTTTGGGAACTATACAAAGTAAGTAGGCTTTGGGTGTTTCAGAATATTATCTGTAATTCATAATTAACAGCCACACCCAACAAACCTACAGTAATAGACAGTAGTAGCTCCAGTCTCTCTAGTAATACTGTGAGGAGCTGGTAATAGCTCATCTTAAGTGATCACTCTCGTTACAGTGTGTATGGTAACACGCATTGTTTCATGTTCTCTATGTATATAAATCTCCCCACTGTATTTTCCACTGAATGCATCCGATGAAGTGAGCTGTAGCTCACGAAAGCTTATGCTCGAATAAATTTGTTAGTCTCTAAGGTGCCACAAGTACTCCTTTTCTTTTTGTGAATACAGACTAACATGGCTGCTACTCTGAAAACTGTGATGAGTGGTTCTATTTTGGACCACTGTATAATACAATATTATTATTTTTATTAGGACTTTTAAAAAAATCTGCATACATTTTCTGAGGGAAACTCTCATCTCCTATTAGAAATGTCAGATACTTAGTCAATTCCCTAAAGCATAGTAAGTGGGTGAAATTCTGTTCTCTTACACCTAGGCTATCTCCACTTACTTCAGTGGGAGCTGCAGAGATACAACAAAGAGCAGAATTACTCTCAATGGGCCTGATCCTCAGGAATAGCTCAGAGGTGCTAGGCACAGAATCCAAGGGATGGTGCAAAAATAATCTGAAGCTGCTTTTATGGTCCCTCAATCCTGAAGCCTGCCAAAGGCCAGTGCCTCAAGACTGCTCTGACTTATGCTGCTTAGTAACTGCATCCAAGTTGCCATTACTCCTGCCAGGGAATGTTAAAACACAGCAGTGCTCCATCCATACACCCTTCACCACCATGTGTCCCATGTCAAGGCCAAGAGGAGGCAGTGGCACAGATCCAGCTATAAGGCCCTGCGACACTCAGGGATTCCTCTTAGACAAAAGGAATCATCAGCCAGACTCTTAGGTGAGTTTAAGGTCTGCTTTGCACTACCAGGACAGCACAATGCAAACTTAGCAAGAGCCTGGATCTGATCCCATATGTATAAACAATTGTCACAGTATCCAATCTATCTTCAGAGCCTATCACCATGGTATCTAACCATCACAACTGGCTTCTAGTACATAACATATATTTCCAGGTTTACACATATCTATCTCTAGTCTCTGTGTTATTATAGTCCTATAAAATAATGTCAAGTTAAAAATGAAGATTTTAAAATTATAAAGACGAAAGTATGCAGAACTTACCCTAAGTATTTTGTTTGTACTTATAACAGGTGCTTCATCATTTACCGACGTAACAGTCACAAATATAGTTTGGGGCAAACTTTGTTTCCACAGTTCTGTGTTATTTGCTATGACAGTAAAATTGTCAGTCAGCCCCTCACTATCATCATGAATATAGTAGATTAATTCTTGCTCTACCTGAAAAATAAATGGACTGAAAATTAAAGAAATTAAAACAAAAACTGTTTTGAAATTTTAAACAAAAAGCATTCAGCCATTCCAGCTCTGCAATAATTCTCTTTCAGCCTTCACGATCCCATTCTTCTCCCTCTGATGCACACTCTTCTATCTCTAGTATATCAGATTGCATATGAGCATTTGGTTATTCTGAAACAACCTCAGATATAGAGAGGCACGTATGCAACTGTATCAGAAGGTCAGAGACAAACCAATAAATCCCAAAGAACTCATATAAAAATAGCTAAAGCACAGTTAAGAGGGTTCACGTTTGAAAATCAGTTAAGTGTTTCAGTTTTATATAGAAGAGGCAAAATGACTTAAGACATCACTATCTGCAGTTCAAAGTCAAATTTCTGTTTTTGGGCCATAAAAATTAAAAATCTCATATTCATTAACATTTGTCAAAGGTTAACACACTTCAGTTTATGCATTTTGAAACAAGTTAAATATTGAAACCTTCAAATTAGAGAGTTTTCATTCAGATGTAAAGTAACCCTCAACTATGTTGGCAGTATAAGATACCTGTCAGGCTTCTACTCATTTTGAATTGTTGACTTATTACATCCTATGCCATTTAAGACAATTTCCCATATTCAGGAGTCTGAAAAGTAGTATAAAATCATACATATTCATGTCTGGGCAGGAGTTATCCCACTGGAATATGACATATCAAAATAATACATAATGTAGATCTTTATTTTCAAATAAGCATATTAAGCAATATATATGTTTTTATGTGCATCAGACACCCATAACTCTGGTGTAGATTTTTGAAAGGGGAAAATACTTTGATGCAACATACTGAAGGTTTGCAAACAATTATTATTTGAAGCTGGTGAATCACAAAACATCTTGCCATAACCCCTGCTCCTGCCCCATGCCAAGGGACTGGGTGGATTCTCCATCACTTGAAGTCTTTAAATATAAATTGGATGTCTTTCTTAAAAACATGCTCTAGCTCAACCACAAGTAAGGGTTTGATGTAGGAATTACTTGATGAAATAATGTGCTCACTGTTATGCAGGAGACCAGACTAGAACATCATAATGGTCTGTTCTGGCCTTAAAAATAAAAAATGATGATTTTGAGACCCTCACTGGCTTTCTCATCTTTTTCATAGCCCTTTAAGGCTACACGAAACTTATTAGCACTTGTATCTTATCATGGAGACTCCACTTTCTCTGCTCCACCAGCAACGCTGATATTTGTCCACTTCCCCACTAAGCACATCCAAGGTTTCTTCCTTGCCACTAGTTTGACATTCACTCAGAACTCGACTGGAAAACAATGTCCTCCCCCTCAACCCTGCTACTTCTACCATGACTTTTGCAGGAAACTGCCAACTAGTAATGGCTAAATAGGGCCTATTAGGGAATTGTGACATATCTTATTTGTATCTTGTAGCTGCAGGCATATAAAAACATATGTGTACCTGTCATTGTTTCCCCCATTCTCCCATCTCCATTTCATCTTGTCTTAGACAGTAATCTCCTCAGGTAAAGGACTGTCCTTTATTGAGTTTGTATAGTGCCTAGCACACCTGACCTGCAGGTGTGACTGCAATACATATAATAATCAGCATTTTCAAAATACTCAAACAAAAAAAGGACTGACATTTAGATCAAGCTTACCACAGTCACATTACCTGTTTTTTGGTAAATTTGGTTAACTTCACTCCAGGAAAGCGAAAGTTTCCAACGTGCCCATTCTTTGGTGGTTCAACTAAAATAAATTCACAATTGAGTCCTGTGAAATGCTGATTAGAAATTTTTAGATAGTCTTCCACCAGAGCTTTAGAACCACCTTCTATTACGGTAAAGTTCTGCACTTCTAATGGAATCAGCTTTGGGATGACATCTACAGAGATTTCTATTCCACTGACCACTCGGATGCCATTGGTCACATCCAACGAAAAATGGTCTTGCAGCTGGTCAGAAACTGTCTGCACATACTGAATGTTGCCATCATCAATATCTTGCTGGGTAAAGGTCAAAACTGGCTTTTGTTCTGCACCAAGGTAACCTTCTTCTGATGCAAACTTCCGAATGTATCCATGCACTGGAGGAGCCCTTAATGTGAATACTATCTCTGATGGAGAACTGTTTTCATGCACAACCTTAAAATTATACACACACAAAAAGTCATTCAAGTAAAAACAAGACAATTTCTTCTTTAATTCTATTCTGAATTTCTCACTTCTAATCCTGGGACAGTAAATCATGGATTATTTATCCACCGGTTTGGCTGGAATTCTCTATTTATAAACATTATATCTGCAAATGCCTAGCACAATGCATTTCCAGTATTATATTAAGTAGATGCATGTTAGATAATACTGCATGAGAAAGTGTTTCAAAACCCAAAACATATCCCATAAGATCTCTCAACTGAAAAAACAAAAACAAAAAACATCATGAGTTAATTATCTAAGAACTGTGGAATGCTGCTTGGAATGATGATTTCACAATCAGCACAATAATGTACAACATGAGCCTCCTTGTGGTAGTTACTTTAATGGTGAAAATGATCCCAATAGATGCAGAGAAAAATATTAACCCGAATAGGCCAAAGCTAATGCTTCTGAACTGATGCTTTTAAAACTCCAAGCCATATCCTCAGCTTGTGTAAACTGACAGACCCTTTGTAAATAAGCAAATATTTTGGATACAATTTAAGTTTTTTTCCCCAATATTTGTTATTGGTTCACCTGCCATGAAACTGCAAATACACTGATAAATGTATTTAAAACTACCTGGTTTTCTTGTAGTGTTGATAATCACAGTGTCTCTGCAGCTTAATTTTCTCAAGTATCAGTACTCAGGGAATCAAAGCCTATGGTCTCTGTCTTATTTTAACAGATAGATTTTTTCTCTTTTCTAGTGATGGGAGGCATGCTAGTGTCAGAGTGCTGGGCTACCTGAAGTCTATAGCCCTTTCTGCACTGATGCCAGCAGATTCTCAAGTGCAGACACCATAATTGTAGTTACTCTCCAAAATTAATATCTAGCAATAATTTAAATTAGTTAGGTTAAAGGTGACAGTTTTGTGGAACTGAGGCATTAAAAGGGCTTGCTATGCCTGGGAAACAGGAATAAAGAAGAAAATCCATTACAGATAGAAGATTAAAGCTAAATTTTAACTCACCTGCAATTTCCCCTTACTGATTTTAACTGGTTTTCCTTCTTCCACTAAGAGGTTGTTATTATGTACAATATTTGGTGGACGCTGATGGCTTTCCAAGTACATACGAACATGCATTCCAGCATCCTGGTGGATATCCTTAGCATAAACTGTAAAGTTAAATGTGTCAAAAAGGTTGTTACTGTCATCATGCCTATAAATCACATGTCCCCTTTTTAGGTCAAGTTGAGTAAAGGAATCTGTTGCTAGATTTTTTACATAGATTCTTCCATGTTTTGGAGATAAGAATATCTCATAAATAATCTCATGATCCCTTCTAATGTCTTGGTTTGTGATGGCACTAAGGTTAGTTGTTGTAATAGTTCTCTCTTTTCCTTTTTGGACCAATAAGCCTGTGTTGTTTGCTAGTCTAACATAGGGATCTGAAGCACTCACTTCTAGAAGGGAAGACGTGTAGTGTTTGCCATCAGTTACAAATAACACAAAGCGCCCATAATCTGCACCACTATGTATAAACAGGACTCGCTTTTGCTCCAGGTCTTCTTGCTTGAATTGATAGAGTCTGTGAGTGGTATCATTCACTAGAGTCAAGTCTCCATTTGGAATGCCACGCCTAGTGTACAGCAACTGCCCGTCATCAAAATCAGAATCAGGATCATGGTAGCATAGGTCTGCCAAGGTCAATAAGTGCTGCCCATTCTTAACTACATGAAATACCTTATCAACCACACGTACTGGTTTCTCATCATTCTTCAGCTCAACAGAAATATTAAATCTTATCTCTGCTGATAAAGGTTCTGTTCCAGCAGCAGAGCTCACCCATTCTCCTGATTCTTTGGTGGATGCTATGACAAGAAATTCATCATACCTAGTTTCAGTGTCATCATGGACATACATAAGGCGTTCACCCATTATATCTTGGTTACTGAAAGTGGTGAGGTTATCATTACTTTCTGGTGAATCTGAAAAGTTAATGAGTTTTAATTTCCCATGTTGAGGACTCTTTGTAACTGTATATTGAAAGGCCTTATTATCCAGGGTTTCTGCAAACAATCTGCTTTTTGTTATTAGCACTCCTTCACCTTCAGTTATGGTCAAGCCGTTGTTTGTCAAAATAATGCTTGTGAGATCTGCTTTAACGTTGATTTTGAAATCATAGACATTTGACTCCAAATATTTTGTAAAAATTAGGAATCTAAATGAATCCTGAGTGTTCTCATGGGGTCTGTCGATTAATTCATATTCTACTTCATGATCTATAATGCTTTTTTGGCTAAAAGTTGAATTTTTTTTCAAGGCTTGGTTGTTAAGGAGCATTTGCCCTTTCTTGGGTAAGGACAACAACTTATAATTAAGTTCATTTTCAGGTATTTCTATATCCACCATCACAGCAAAAAGATTATCTGAAGTCAGACATTTCTTTTTTGTTTTTCCAATTTCTAGAGGAACACGTTTCAATAAATTATACCTCAACCATTTCACTGTGATTGGAAACATAAGCTCATCACTGATTTTGTTTCCAATACGAATCTTAAATTTAAAGTGTTCTGTAACATTTTCCAGCTGCAATGCTTTGAAAATACTGTAGTACCTCACACGGCTGCGCTCAATGGAGCGCTGTGAAAAAGTGTTTACTTGCTTCCACTCTCCACTAGAATGTTGCCTTTGAATTTCACCAAATTGGGGTGATTCTGTGATCTCATATCGTATCTCCATCTCTTGCTGAATGGCATTTGTTTCAACTGCCAAGTGGCTGAGTGTGATCAAAGCGGCATTGCCTTGTAGCACTTTTATTCCTGTGTTATTGACCACTTTATAATCCAAAGGAACAGCCATGACACGCAACACAACTGTGTTGCTCACTTTCTCTCCATCACTTGCTCGCAGCACAATCCTTGAGTTCTTGACCCCAGTATGGACAAAGAAAATGTTGCCTTCTTTTAAGTCCTCATTAGAAAAAGTAGTAATGGCTCTCTCGGGATTCTTGGAATTTTCTAAAAATCCTGCTTCTGTATTCAGATTTCCAAGTACTGAAAGACTGAGATCAGCAGAGTCTGTGTCTTGATCTGAAACCTTTATTAGGTCAGCAGTCAAGAGTTTCTTTGAGTTCTCTAACAAAAAAAATAAGTTTCCCTCAGGGAGCATAAGTTCAGGAGCATCATTTGTCGGAGTGATGGCAATCCTAAACACATACTGCTCATTTCCTTGCAGATATGAAGGCATGTCCTTTTTACTACTGGCAGAAATGGAAAAAGTAAAATTATCGTAAGTGTCCTCAGAACCATCATGGACATATAGAACTCTTCCTTGCCACAGGTCTAACATAGTAAATGTGCCCTTGTCCTGCTCTGGTTCAACCCCTAATTTCAAGTAACCATGAGAGGGCTGCTCCTTTATTTTAAAAAATATCTGTGACTGACGAACCCCTAATTTCTTAAACTCTAAATTTACTTTAATATGTTTAGATTCAAGTGGAGCTTGTCCACCCTCTGGGACAATCAAGTTATTTAGAACCAAGAAATGGCCACTATCCTCTTTGCCTTGGGGTTTGGAGATTTCAGGAAAATTGACAGAAGTGGTGGCTGCTGTTACAAGAGGAGTCTTTTCTGTTGTCACTACAGAAGAATTTGTCTTAAAAGAATTCTCTGTTTTGCATCCAGCTGAAACATCCTTTGTAACCAGAACATTCTTTAACGATCTCTTTTCTGAATTGGCTTTCAGGTCTCTTAAGCAACCTTTGAAGGATCCTCCTCTGGCATATTTTCCAGAAACTGAAGTTAACTCTAACTTTATCACTTCTGCCCGTGTGCTGTCATCTACACCACCTACAAAGAGTGGCCCTTTAAGAAGGGGTATCTTGATGTGGGAAGGCAATGATGTTTTCACCATTTCTCCATCTATCATCAGCTGCAAATATTGTGTGGTAAATTTTAACTCAATGGAGTGCCACTTATTATCACTGACTGACTTAAGAGAGGAAAGCTGCATTCTACTTTTACTCTTTCCAATATGGGTCTTAATTCGTCCATCCTCAATTTCCATTGCAATGAAATCTCCTGCTCGTCCAGAATGATAAAGCAGCAAACCTCGCTGAGCTGAGGTCCGTATTGCACACTCCAAGTGTCCTTCACCCTGGACATTCCACAGCTGGAAAGAAACATAGGATTTGGAACTAAACAAACTGATAGGCTCATCTTCACTGGCAAAGAATTCATCACTGCATCCCAGTGACACTTCATGAACATTTCTGAACCCAGGATAAGGTCTCAGGGACATTAGGATCTCATGCTGATTAAATAACACGTCATCGATACATCCTCGGAAATTGGTTAGTGCTCTGTCAAGGTAAGGAACATCAAGGGTACCGCTCCCACCAATGTAGAGTCCATGTTCAATGTTTAATTGATATAGAATCCCAGGCATTTTTGTACTAGTTCTATAATGTTTATCAATTATCAGTGTGACATTATCATTTTCATGATATAATTCAACCAGGTGCCAGGCTAAATCATTTAGCCGGGAGCTCCGCTGAGAACGCAGCACTCGTTCCCCTGCTCCAAAGTTCATTCTCAACTGTAAGAGACAAAATTTTAATGATGAAAATCAGTGAGCGTATGGATGACAATTAAATGAATTGTGTGTGTCTCAAAGAAACAAGTAATACTTAATGTTTTGACAGCTGCTCAACTTAAGTTTCAATCATTGCATTTTCAAACTATGAGCACAAATGTATTTATTATTGTTATGGATTTGCTAACACCACAACATCAAGTCCAAACCCATTGTACATTTTGGGAAGGTTTACCTGCCAACAAAATTTTAGTCTGGGTCAGATGTAAAACCAGAAAGCAACTATTTCCAGTTCTGTTGTGACCAAAATTTACAAGACCCCAAGGTAAACATAAAGTGCAAGGTCATGCATGAATTCCTGCTATAAGTTGGGAGCTCAACAGTTGAACGTGAAAGAGGAGGAGAGACACACAAGTGTATATGTCGATCAGAGGATGAAGCTACTAATTATGAGCTACTAATGTGATGTGTCTGTGGAAAAGACAAATGCAGTCCTAGCACGTGTTAGGTGAGGTATTTCCAGTAGAGATAGGACAAGGCACTGCTAAGATCTCATTTTGAATATTATGTACAATTGTGTTCACCCAAATTGAAGAAAGATGAATTCAGACTAAAACAGGTGCAGAGAAAGGCTACTAGTATGATCAAAGGAATGACAGCCTATCTTATAACAGGAGACTAAAAGAGCCTGGCTTGTTTAGCCTAGCAAAAAGAAGGCTGAGAGAGGATTTAATTGCTCTCTATACATTTATCAGGGAGATAAATACCAGGGACAGAGAAGAGATATTTAAGCTAAAGAACAATGTTGGCATGGCACAAGAACAAATGGGTAATAACTGGCCATGAATAAATTTAGGCTGGAACTTAGATGAAGGTTGCTAACCATCAGAGGGGTGAGATTCTGGGAGCAGTGGGGGCAAACAACTCAATCAGTTTTAAGATAGTTCTTGATAAAAGTATGAGTGGGACTGTATACCATGGTTGCCTGCAGTGGTGTGGGGGCTGCATTTGACAGTCCTGGGGGGGGGGTCCCTTTATGTCTTATATTCCTACAATCTCATGCTTCATCTAGACACCTGTGGGGGCCATGAAGCGAATTTTCACCTCAGTATAATCTGGGAGGGGGGAAGGGATTGTCTCCTTCCTCTGAAGCATCAGAGATGGCCGTAGCTGGAGACAGGACACTAGATAGGCAGGGTCAGGGCTCTGAGGTGGCACCAAGCATTCTCTCTCATAGACACTTGGCTTACTGGTTCTTGCTCATATGGTTAGGGTCTAAATGATTGCCATATTCAGGGTTGGGAAGGAATTTTCCCCCTGTTCAGATCTTTTGGGGGTTTTGCCTTCCTCTGCAGCATGAGATGTGGTTCACTTGCCAGGATTATCTGAGTACAGCAGAACCTCAGAGTTACGAACACCTCAAGAACGGAGGCTGTTTGCAACTCTGAAATGTTCGTAACTCTGAACAAAACATTATGATGGTTCTCTCAAAAGTTTACAGCTGAACATTGACTTAATACAGCTTTGAAACTTTACAATGCAGAAGAAAAATGCTGCTTTTAATCATCTTAATTTAAACAAAACAAGCACAGAAACAATTTCCTTACCTTGTCAAATCTTTTTTTAAACTTTCCCTTTATATTTTTAGTAGTTCAGATTTAACACAGTACTGTACTGTACAGTATTTGTTTTTTGGTTTTGTTTTTTGTCTCTGCTGCCTGACAGTGTATTTCTGGTACCAAATGAGGTGTGTGATTAACCAGTAGGTTGGTAACTCTGGTGTTCGTAACTCTGAGGTTTTACTGTATATCTTACTTTACCAATTCCCTGCCATTGCAGGGGCCTCAGGCATTGGTACACCTTGGTCCCTCCTCTTCTCTGCTTGCAGCACACAACGGTTTAGTCTCCTGAGAGCTGTAGTGCTTTAGTCTAATTCTGGTTGTTGGGCAAGGTGCAGAGGTGGCTGCATGGAGTTTAGTGGCCTGTGAGGTACAGGTCAGACTAGATGACTTGGTGGTCCCTCTATGACTCCAAAGACAAACACTAGGCAAACCAGTACCTGTGCTCTCTATTTTTTATAATTAAAAATCACACCTTTAAATATCCCGAGTGCAGTTCCACCAAACAATGATCCTCTTTTCCAGCTGCAAGAAAAAGCAATCCGTGTGGCTTGCTGGTTCGAAATCGTAACTGCAGTGATGTTCGAGTGGATGATTCTGCAATGTTCAATTCCACGTAGCTATCACCATAAAATGATACTAAAAGAAAAAAAGAGAGACTTACAATATATGTACTTTTGCAAAATGCCTCCTCATCCTTACCATACACATACACGCACACACACACACTGGGTATCTACTATATACCTAAATTAATAGTAAGAATTAAATTTCCTTATTCGCATGCTAGAATACACCAATCCAGACAGCTGGTGCAGTGCACAATAGGATGCTAGGTAGATACATACTATATCAAGGAAATAATGCTACTGAGAACCCTGTGGCCAACAGCTAAACACACTGATGGCCCTACGTCTCATGTTTAGAGAAGCAGTGGAAAGACTTTAATATCATCACCGTGCTTAGTTCTACAGCAAAAGCAGACGACACCGAAGAGGGCATAAACCTAGGGCTGTGGTTCTCAATCTGTGGTCCAAAAATCTCCAAAAAAGAGAGAAGATTCTAGTAGTAAGGAGGGAGGTCAGGAAGTTGTGGTCCACTAAAGCAAGGGTTCTCCACCTTTTTCTTTCGGAGGCCTCCCGCAACATGCTATAAAAACTCCACGGCCCACCTGTGCCGCAATAACTGGTTTTCCGCATATAAAAGCCAGAGCTGGTGTTAGGGGGTAGCAAGCAGGGCAATTGCCCTGGGGCCCCATGCCACAGGGGCCCCCAAAAAGCTACATTGCTCAGGCTCCAGCTTCAGCCTCAGGTGGCAGGGCTCAGGAACCTGGGCTTCAGCCCCATGCAGTGGGGCTTCAGCTTTCTGCCCTGGCCCCCAGTGAGTCTAATGCTGGCCCTGCTTGGACGCCTCCCTGAAACCAGCTTGAGGCCCCCTAGGGGGCCCCGGCCCCCTGGTTGAGAACTACTGCACTAAAGGATCTTTCTCTAATGAAATAATCTGCAGAATAAAAGTGCTGGAAAACAACTGATCTAGTCAAATAAGTTTTGGAGTTGAATGGACAGGAGTTCCTCTTCCCATAAACACATTGTAGACAGGAGGCAAGTAAATGGACAATAGACCTCAGATGCCTTAGACTAGAACCTCTCATTCAACATGTGCCTGAAAAATCAAAAGCCGTTTTCCTGACCTTTTTGTTGTTGTTGTTCTCTATAGATAAAATATTATTGCTCTGATAACAGAGGAATGTAAACATCTCCCTTTTTCAAAGACAAGAGAGATGGAGAGAAGAGGTACTATCACCCCCACCCCCACCCCATACAGATGGCAATCTGAGGCACAGAGAAATTAAGTGTTTTGCCCCAGACTCATGGGAAGTCTATGCCACAGATGGAAAATGAACCTAGATTTTTTCGAGTCCCCATCCCATGCCTTAATCTCAAGATCACCACTTCCACTATGGCCACACTACATTTTAAGAAAGCAGTATAATATCATGGGCCATGAGAAGTTCAACTGGAAGAATGCAGAGGCTTTCAATCCCTGTTTTAAGATTCTGAGGAGTTATATTTCTATTGTTACATTAGATCCTACAACCCCTAATGAATAGGAACAATGGTATGCGATTTGACTAGAGTCCTACCAATGAACTCCCTTAGGAAATCTATAGTTGAAATTTGAACCTTTCACAGATTTTAAGGTCAGAAGGGGACTATTACTATAAGTATAGTTGTAAGTATAAACTATACTTATAGTTGTAACTATGACAGATGTAGATGTAACTATGATCATCTAGTCTGACCTGATGCATAACACAGGTGATAGAATTTCACCCAGTGATTCCTGCACCAAGCCTGATACCCTGTGGCAGAACAACAACATTATATTTTAGAGAGACATCCAATCTTGATTAAAGATTCCAAGTCTTGAAGAACCCACCACACCCCTTGGGGTAAGCTTTATTGTGCACAGAGCTATGCCTTTATCTAGATCTTCCTGGATGAACTAGAGAAAAACTAGGATAGAGGTAGTAGAGGATCAAAAATGCCTCACAGTGAACCACTGGGGGAAAAATATCTCAGTGTTATACAGTGGAAATGACAGAACAATTGACAAAAGAATCCTTGGGATTATAAATTTTGCCTTTTACGAGCCAACCCTTCAACTCCATAGTTGTGGATGGGGCAGCTAACTCGGCAAACGGATCTATCAACCTAAGCATTTTTCCATGGCTAAAACACTACTTGGGCCAGGACCACCTACAGTGTCCTGGCATTGTCTGTGTTTGGGTTCTTCACCAGTGAAAGAAGCATGTTATTATAGTGTAGCAGTCAGGTTCCCCTAGGGGAATCTCTTCAGTATGGTTTTTGGCTAAAACCACATTAGAGGTGACCTTCTGAATGTCTCTGGGACCATATCTTTTGAAGAGAAATTGTTTTTGCTCTGGTTACAACAAGCTGCCAATCATATCATCAAGAAATATGAACAGAGTCAAAGCCAGTAACATCAGAATGTCTCTTGCTGTTAGAACATGTGAATTTAGCACATCATTTAAGGAATTTGTTTTTTATATTCTTTTTGGGACTGGGCAGTACATTCCATAATACTAAACTGAGTCCCAAGAAAGAGGGGAAAGGTCCTGAGACAAAGTCAGAGCACCTTTCTTGAAAATGACTATAACAAACCAGTGTAGTTGTAGCCATGTCAGTCCCAGGATATTAGAGATACAAGGTGGGTGAAGTAACGTCTTTATTGGACCAACTTCTGTTGGGCAGAGGCAAACTTTTGAGACACACAGAGCTTTTCTTGAGATCTGAAGAAGAGCTCTGTGTGACTCAAAAACTTGTCTCTCACACCAACAGAAGTTGGTCCAATAAAAGATATTACCTCACCCACATTGTCTCTGTAACAAATAAGAGCAGATATGGAGAAAGAGCTCTGATTTATAGAAGAGGGCTTTTTTCAGTCAATCATTTAGATACAGTAGGGGGTGGGTATTTTTTCCCATTAACTCAGACACCACCTATAACTTAGTCTGTAAAAGCTCAATCCACTTAAGCAATGAGAATTTTCTATTTTCTTAAATATGTCTTGGGAAGTTTGTACATGAATATGTAAGTACGTGACATTAAAATTCACTCACTCTATAGTTACTGCCACTAGTTGTCTCTATATTTCTATAGCTGCAAAAAAAACTGAATGAGTTCTCATTTTAAATCTTCTGCATATCATGTAATTAGCTGATTGCTTTAGTTCTAGGGCAGCCTGGCATCTCTTGCTCTTTTGGGGGACTTTGTATGCAGAACATAATCATACTGGCTTTCACTGTCACCATATAACAAAGATCACATTTAAATTGTTGTCCACTTTCAGCCCTAGTTCACTGCTATTTAAGCATCTCCAGTCCCACCGAAGACTGCTTTTCAAATGATTTTTCCTTGTCCTTTTCTACCTGAAATACAGAACAATAAATAACTTTTTTCTTCCCTAATTTTAAAAAGCAACACCCAAAACATGTAACTACCAAACACAAGAAGACTAATTCTGCACCCAAATCCACTTGTGCAATTACCAGGACCTGTGCATGCATATCTGAGAACAAAATTGCGATCAAAGACTTTACTTAGAATTAGCAACACAATTTGTTCTACCAAAATGTTCACTCTGGGCTAGATTAAGCCCTGCAAAAGGGGTGGCATCTAGCTTCACTGCCGCAGAAGGAACCCTGGGAAGGAATGGTGAACTCACGGTCACAACTCCTTCCTTGCTCCTCCTTTGCTCTTGGGGGGAAATAACTTAATGCAAGCCTTTACAGGGTGCATCTTACATCACCCTTCACGTCTTCTCAGTTCCAATGCCCTGGGGAGGGAGAAGCCAAGGCTCTGTCCATTCCCTACCTTTGTGTGTCCCCAACTCGCTCCCAAGGGGGAACAGCAGCAGGTGTGAAAGTAAGTTAGAGGACTTAGTACACCGGAGTCCTGAGCAGGGGGCGTGGCCTCAACTGGAAGAGGCATGGCCTTAATGGGAAGAGGCGGGGCCTTTAAATCTTGATTTAAAGGGCCAGGGCTCCAGCTGCGAGAGTGGCGGCTGGGAGCCCGGGGCCCTTTAAGTCACCCTTAAGCTACCAGCTGCAGAGGCGGCTGGGAACCCCAGGGCTTGGGGGCAATTTAAAGGGTCCAGGGCTCCAGCTGCTGCTACCGCAGCAGAGCCCTGGGCCATTTAAATCATTGAGGAGCCCTGGGGGGGTAGTGGCGGCTGGAGCTCTGGGGCCCTTTAAATCCCTGCCTGAGCCCTGATGCCCAAGCCCTGGGGTAACAGCAGCGGGGATGTAAAAGGCCGGGGAGGTAGCGGGGACTGGAGTTCCGGGGCCCTTTAAATCCCCGCCAGAGCCCCGCCACCGCTACCCCAGGGCTTTAAATTGCCGTCTGGGAAAGCCGGTCCCGGTACAGTGCACCGGCTCTTACCGGTACACCGTACCAGGGCGTACCAGCTTACTTTCACCTCTGAATAGCAGCCACATGGAGCCTGTTCTTCCTACTATGCCTGGATTTGTAATCCAGGAGAGTCCCTCACATCCATTCAAGGTACAAGAGAATGAGACTTTACTAAATTCCCTCACCCCCCAAGTTTAAAATTGGTAGTTTTTTTATATGAAAGTCTTCAGCTACACCATTCCATCTCTTAAAGCAATAAACATGCACCCCACTCCTCCACACAATGCAAGACCCAGCTCCCACATGGCAGAACAGCTGCAAAACATTTCTGGTCTTCAAAGTGTTTAACAGATATTGGCATCAGTGCTTCTCTTTAAAGATAAAATAATGTTTTGGCTGTTTGCCCACAGTGCAAGCAAAAACAATGTAACTAACACTGAAAGTACTTCCAGAAACGCTGAATCCTTCTGATGTGGAAACAAAAATATGCTAACTAAGCTATTGATTTTCATTTTTGGCACTAAAAAAGAAATATCAGAATTAGGCCACAGGACAACTGCTGCTCAGATTAATTGCACTAATGTAGCCCGGTAACATTCCACCGAGTTGGAGAACACAACCAGATATAACCTTTGTGTTATTATATTGTGAAATGTCATGCAATCTAGTAAATTATCTAGTTATTAAAGGTCAAAACATAAAAAGCAGAGGATTTGTCAAACAGTTTCTAATTTTTTTTAATTGCTATAGTATCTAAATTTCATGATCGCTACTTCAGGAGGTGATACATTTGCTGTTCTTAGCAGGGATAGGAAGGAGTCACTTCTTGAAAGTTAGAAACATAGGAATTGCCATATTGGATTAGACGGCGGTTCTCAAACTGTGGGTCAGGATCCCAAAGCGGTTCGTGACTCTGTTTTAATCATAGAATATCAGGGTTGGAAGGGACCTCAGGAGGTCATCTAGTCCAACTCCCTGCTCAAAGCAGGACCAATCCCCAACTAAATCATCCCAGCCAGGGCTTTCTCAAGCCTGACCTTAAAAACATCTAAAGGAGAAAATTCCACCACCTCCCTAGGTAACCCATTCCAGTGTTCACCACCCTCCTAGTGAAAAAGTTTTTTCCTAATATCCAACCTAAACCTCCCCCACTGCAACTTGCGACCATTACTCCTTGTTCTGTCATCTACTACCACTGAGAACAGTCTAGATCCATCCTCTCTGGAACCACCTTTCAGGTAGCTGAAAGCACCTATCAAATCCCCCCCCTCATTCTTCTCTTCTGCAGACTAAATAATCCCAGTTCCCTCAGCCTCTCCTCATAAATCATGTGCTCCAGCCCCCTAATCATTTTTGTTGCCCTCCGCTGCATTCTTTCCAATTTTTCCACACCCTTCTTGTAGTGTGGGGCCCAAAACTGGACACAGTACTCCAGATGAGGCCTCACCAATGCCAAATAGAGGGGAATGATCATTGCCTCGATCCGCTGGCAATGCTCCTACTTATACAGCCCAAAATGCCATTAGCCTTCTTGGCAACAAGGGCACACTGTTGATTCGTATCCAGCTTCTCGTCCACTGTAACCCCTGGGTCCTTTTCTGCAGAACTGCTGCCGAGCCACTCAGTCCCTAGTCTGTAGCAGTGCATGGGATTCTTCCATCCTAAGTGCAGGACTCTGCACTTGTCCTTGCGGAACTTCATCAGATTTCTTTTGTCCCAATCCTCTAATTTGTCTAGGTCCCTCTGTATCCTATCCCTACCCTCCAGCGTATCTACCACTCCTCCCAGTTTAGTGTCATCTGCAAACTTGCTGAGGGTGCAATCCACTCCATCCTTCAGATCATTAATGAAGATATTGAACAAAACCTGCCCCAGGACTGATTCTTGGGGCACGCCGCTTGATACCAGCTGCCAACTAGAAATGGAGCCATTGATCACTACCCATTGAGCCCAATGATCTAGCCAGCTTTCTATCCACCTTGTAGCCCAGGGGTAGGCAACCTATGGCACACGTGCCAAAGGCAGCACACGAGCTGATTTTCAGTGGTACTCACACTGCCCGGGTCCTGGCCACTGGTCTGGGGGGCTCTGCATTTTAATTTAATTTTAAATGAACCTTCTTAAACATTTTAAAAACCTTATTTACTTTACATACAACAATAGTTTAGTTATATATTATAGATTTGTAGAAAGAGACCTTCTAAAAATGTTAAAATGTATTACTGGCATGTGAAACCTTAAATTAGAGTGAATAAATGAAGACTCGGCAACCACTTCTGAAAGGTTGCCGACCTCTGTTGTAGTCCATTTATCCAGCTCATACTTCTTTAACTTGCTGGCAAGAATACCGTGAGAGACTGTATCAAAAGGCATCACCAGGGCTGAAGTTAGACTTGTTGGAGCCCGGGGCTGAAACCCGACCCCACCGCCGGGGCCGAAGCCTGAGACCAAGGGCTTCAGCCCTGGATGGCAGAGCTCAGGTTAGAGGCCCCCCACCCAGGGCTGAAGCCCTTAGGCTTTGGCTCCCCCCACCCCCACCCGGTGCGGCAGGACTTGGGCAGGCTCAGGCTTCGGTCCCCATCCTGGGGTCCTGTAGTAACTTTTTTTGTCAGAACAGGGTCGCAGTGCAGTGAAGGTTGAGAACCCCTGGATCAGACCCATGGTCTATATAGCCAGTATGACGCCTCAGAGAAGGGTGCAAAAACCCCACAGCAGTCAGTTATGGAATAATCTGCCCTCATAAAAGTTTGATCCTAATCCCTCAGAGTTAGAGACTGCCTTAAACCCTGAATTATTATCCCATCCAAAATTCTGTGTTTGTATTAATTGTTGTAACTCTGGATATTCTTGTTCTCTATATGTCCAACCCCTCTTGAATGTTACTAAATTCTTGGTCTCAGTGATATCATGTGGCAGTGAGTTACAGTCTAATTATGTTCTGAATATTTCCCTTTATCAGTTCTGAAGTTGCTATCTCTCAATGTTAATTATTGTTATTACGGTAGCACCCAGGACCCCATTGTGCTAGGTGCTGTACAAATGCAGAACAAAAACACAATCCCTGTCCCAAAAAGCTTACAATCTTGCATATATGCTCAAGAAAGAAAGTTCTGTTTCTCTGTGTCCGAGAGATTTCTGGGGATAGTAGTGGGTGATTGCATAAGAGCGTTCTTCTGTCCTGATGGCCAAGTTCCCCGAAGACTAGCTGAGTGATTTATCCAGTGTCTGGCTAAAACTGGGGCTTTGAGGAAGGCTACTCACCAGAGGCTTACCACCAAAGGCTCATTCCAGGAAAAAAAAAAATCCAATGGGAACAGATTGGGGAATCAATCACAATAAATAATGGAGATTACTACTTACCCCACTGAATGAGAGTGTGTGCCTACCACTTATTACTCATGTTGGCAATATGGAGTTCATTTTAGATTCTCTGCTGCTCATGGATGCTGAGCTCGCAGCTATGCCCAGGAGCAGTTTTTTCCCCGTCTGCACTTGATAAGAAGGGTGCAAGCTCTGCTTTTGGATGCAGAGGTCACTGCAATTTATCCCTGCCTTCTCCATGTTGGGATTAGATTACTGCAACATGCTCTGTGTGGGACTACAGTTTGAAACCACCCAGAAATTGAAGTGAAATAATTCATCCAGCATGCCAACAAACCTTTTTCTCTTTGAGCGGTGTAACAGTCAAGTGCTTTTTATTTTGGCACTGCTAGCATTGGCTTTTGTCCTATAATGTCTTTTTACAGGTGGACTAGTGGTAGATAAAGATGTTGTGGGATCTGCATGGCACAAAGGTAGGTGCCCACCTTTTGAAAGCACTTCTAGAATAGTATTTAGTGAATAAAAGCCCCATCAGGGCCGTATTGTGATAGGACTGTGCAAACACAGTAAAAGACAGGTCCAACCCCAAAGAGCTTACACTCTAACTAAGACAAGGTATAACTAGTGGGTGGAAAATCATCAAAAGGAAGTGAGGCAGAAGAATGAAGGAAAAGGTACTAAGAACATGCATTTACATAGGCCAGATGCGTGCATGACTAGATGGTTTTAAGATGTTTATTTTTGATCTTGTAGCTCATAAAAAAATTAATCAAGTATGAGAAATATCAGAAGTTTCTAACAGCAAACTACATAGATACAAGCTACACGGCTGTGTGCTCTCAATCTTCAGAATATAAGACCCTTCAATAAAAGGTCGTGTAAATCTTCCTTAATCTAGGATTTTAATAAGGGAAATAAGTGTTCATTTTCTAATCATAAAGATGGTTTTCCTTTTCATGCAACTAGTTCTTCAGGTTGTTGATTATTTGTTTTGATACATAAAAACTTTTAAAAGTCTGGTTCATTTTCACTCATTTCATGACTGTCCAACATTTGTGGTGCCAGCTGAGGAAGAGAGAACAAATAGGAGACAAATGGTTCCACTTCTATTTGTCAAACTCAAGATGCTCTTAACAGCACTACATCAAAAAAAGTGTAAGAGTTCAATTATAAATTCATAAGCATCCCAGACTCTCACTACATGTCCTATAAGCACTCATTGAAAGGCAGCCCATAAAGCACATGTCCTATAAGTAGCTGTTGAAAGGCAGCCCATAAAGCCCCCTTTCCTACAAACCCCAATAACAGTGTATTCCTATAACCTAGAGTAACTCAGTTCACTGCTAATAAACACATTCTCACAGTAAACTCCCAGGACCTCTTTTATATCCCCATCCCTATCAGGGATGGACCCTAGGCCACCCACAGGTGCATTCCATATAAGAGGGCAGCAAACAGCCTCTCTGTTCTTGGGAAATGATCAAATAATTATCTGCAGGTGAAGTGCTTTTCTTTAGGAAAAAATGTGTCTTCAGATTGAATGCTCTGTTGGAAAACTCCCAGAACTATTCATCAAAACTTAATCACAGTGATTCTGTTAGATTAATTTATACCAAAATTTTATGGCCTACAGATTTATTTACAAATGTTTTATTTCTTTCCTTTACCTTGTGACTGCAGGTTTGTTCTCTGAAACAGTCATTCAGACTGTAACAGAGGGAGTGTCTCTAAATCTAACCCTAGCAACTCCAGAGTATATACAAAATGCTTGAGGTAATTTGCAAAGATAAATATTAGTCCTAAGTCTATTATACAAGTGTCAGTCTGTTGATAGTGACTAACTTGTACTAAAACCTCTAAAAGAAAATTCTCCAATTCTGCATAAGAGGCTATCGCAGTACCATTATTAATATAGAAAACCTATTTGTTAGAAGCTGTCATCTATGGAAATAAACTTGAGTTTTTATGCAACATTCATGTGCAGCTGTTAACTTTTTTTGCTGATGCTTTTGTAAAGGTTTGTATACACTGAACGGTGCTAGATATTAAGATTACCAGTCACATAAACCAAGAATTTAAGTAACCCGAATACACTTAATATATGCCCAATGGAGGGAAAAACAAATTTGGAAATTAAAGAGATTGCCTTTTAAACATTAAAAGAGGTCATAGTAAACTGTGAGAACATAGGGGGGAAAACCTTGATGAGGTTGTTTTACAATGCTGATTAATACTAATTTGAGATATGCTTCCACTTTTATATGGAAAGCAACAAATGGGTCAGAGCTCTTTTGGAGAACGTGATGCAATCTTTTTAACATGAGATACTGTGGAATTCAGCTTTACTGCTCA